>NC_080165.1:46252102-46852102 GCF_950295315.1 Erinaceus europaeus
AAACTGACAGTACAGGTCAATTGGCTCTGTCTGCAGGAAAGGAAGTTTCTTGGGGTGTAAGAACCTATCAGATATAACTGGGTAGCAGCTTTACTGTACATGTCTAAATGTCTCATCTACATCCACATATTTACCTTTGTCTCCTTTGATATGATTTTTCAATTCAATATGACTAATTCCTACTTATGCTCAATGACCTGGTGTACAGGCAACCTAATTTATTTTGTAGCAAATTCTTACACAATACTTGCTGTATACCAAGCACTCAGTTTCTCCAAATCTCTACTGAAAACAATTTCCCTTTTCTCCGAATTTTCAGATAGATTTATTGCATATACACACAATATTAGTTTAGTGCAAATATACTCATCTTTGTGTTACCAATGGGGTCTATCAGGGTAATTGAAAGGTACTCACTGTTTATGACTTTTTAAAAAATTTTTATTTTATTTTATTTATTTATTCCCTTTTGTTGCCCTTATTGTTTTATTGTTGTTGTCGTTGTTGGATAGGACAGAGAGAAATGGAGAGAGGAGGGGAAGACAGAGAGGAGGAGAGAAAGATAGACACCTGCAGACCTGCTTCACCGCCTGTGAAGCGACTCCCCTGCAGGTGGGGAGCCGGGGTTCGAACCGGGATCCTTATGCCGGTCCTTGTGCTTTGCGCCACCTGCGCTTAACCCGCTGCGCTACAGCCCGACTCCCTGTTTATGACTTTTGACGAATGAAATAGTTAGATGTCCACTGAAATACTACCAGATATTTAGAGTAGCATGGATTGTTTATATTTTCTTAAATGTATGATGAAAAATTATCTATATCAAATGACACAAAAATTAGAAAACAGAAAAAACACTAATATTTCTCAGAATTCTTTGTCACTCATCCACCCTCAGAAAAATCACAAAGTGGAAGAGGACTATAACATGGAAGGGCAAACTCTTATTTTAAAAAGTAGAAAACTAGAGGGTAAGAGGTTTTTCCCTCAGCCTAAATGTAATGAACAGGATATGAACTCAGGTCTTTGCATGTGAGACTTCTTTCCTGTAGCTTAGTGTTGTAAAGTATAGATTCGATGGAAGAATAAAGACCAGGGATTGGTTGAGTGAACCTAGATGTTGATTAATATCACTGAAGAGTCTTGAGATCTCCCATAAAATGAAGGTTATCTAGATGTGCTGTGGGTACTTTCTGAATATCTCATGCTGAATTCAGTGGACACACCTGTTACCACTTACTTATTGTGCATTACTCTTTGTAACCCTGGAACATGAAGTACCAAGAAATTCAGAGGGAATAAGTTATGCAATTAGGTAGCAGGTAAAGTTGGAAGTAAAAGCTTTCCATTGATCTCAGATGCATCAAAAACTAAGTTGAGGACACTGCAAAGCCCCTTCCTGACTTCAGTGTCTCATG
This sequence comes from Erinaceus europaeus, assembly GCF_950295315.1. NCBI lineage: Eukaryota > Metazoa > Chordata > Mammalia > Eulipotyphla > Erinaceidae > Erinaceus > Erinaceus europaeus. The sequence goes on from NC_080165.1 coordinate 46,253,518, forward strand.
TCTTCTCTAGAGAAGATACAGATTCCTGTAAATCTGGAAGCAGAAATGAAATGTGTATCAACTAGCTGCCAAGTTAAACAGATTTCAAATATAAATGGAAACAAAAAGCAGAAGTATGAAGAGTTTTGAGTATAGAAGGGGAAAAAACTTTAAAAAATATAATACTTTTAAGAAGTTAATTTTTTCCTTAGTCATTCCCAAAGTAAAAGGACCAAGGCAGTACTGCCAGTGCTTAACTCCCAAACAGATAAAAGGTTGTTTTTTTTTTAAAGGCAGTTCTATTGAGGGGGGGGAAGTCCTGAAATAAACCATCACTGGGGCTCAGAAGTCACAAGGTCATTATTCATCTTTATAAAAAGAGGTATTGAACAACGACAAACAAGGTAGAAGGTATACTTTTACATAACACCAGGACAGTAAAAAAAAAAAAAGTATGTCCTGCAGGCCTTGAGCATGTTAGAAAAATTTAAAGCTTTATCCTATGATATGAGATGCTTCTGGAAATATCATGAAAGTCCCTTTGATATAAACAGAAAATTTTGTTCACCATTTCTTTTAGATTCTTAAATACTCTCCCCCCCATTTAAAAAAAATTATGGTCTACTCTTTCTATTGATCTAAAAGCAGTCAGGGTCAACCCACTACTTTGGAAGCTGACATCTATATTTACTACCTCAGACTTTAGCATTTGTTAACTTCAACACTCTAACAATAGTTAACATTGCCAATTCCACAAGCTCTCCATTTAGTGCTTGAATATAATTGCTCTGTAGTGCTCTTTTAAATCTGTCTGTGCACACATACTAGCACGCATTCTTACAAGATGAGAAATGCAAGAAAAAATTGATGTGCTCATCTGGTGAAAACTCAGCATAGGCCTACCACTAATTGCAGGGGTTGACATATAGAATACTAGGGTCATAAACTCTCTTGAATTAAGATAAAAACTTTTCAAAATCCCCTATTTATCTAAAAATTCATGGAAAGATGAAAATGTTCACCGTGATACATACAGAGTTAACAGTAAAGTAATATCATCCCTAGTAGAATGTCTTCCTTCAGTATAGTAAACCACAGGAAGAGTAGCACAACAATTTTGATTTAGTTTTCAAACTATTAAGTAAAAGTGTTTACTTTCTGAGTTTCAAATCTCCATGTCCAGTAATGTTCTGCACTTTGCAATAGTGTAATACTAAAAAATATCTTATAATTTTTAAAATTATTTTGTGACTTTTTCTGGGACAAGAGTCCTATTTAAATGTTCCCTAGAGAGAAACCAAATGAGAGAAGAATTTTCCTTTCTCTTTAGTAGTAGATCATATTGTATGAGGAAATTGGTTGTTCTTTAGAGCTGCATGGCTATTTGTGGCCAAAAATTAGTTGTAGTTATTCTGTCTAGGCAACCAAGAACTTCTAGGGCAATATCAATTTCATTTTTCGTTTTCTATTTTTTTTGCTTCATTTTATTTTTCTTATATTTGATAGAACAGAGAGAAATTGAAAGGGGAGGGGATATAGATACGTAGAAAGAGAGAGAGTTACCCCAACTGCAGCGGGTTTGCTTCACAAGCGGTAAAGCAGATCTGCAAGAGTCTATCTTTCTTCTTCTTTATCTTCCCCTCTCCTCTCAATTTATCTCTCTATCCTATCCAATAAAAAGGGGGGAAAAATTACCACCAGGAGTAATTGATTCGTAGTGCTGTCACCAAGCCCCAGCAATAACCCTGGAGACAAACAAAATAAAAATTAAAAATATATATATAGAGATACCTGCTACACCCCCCCACTAGGTGGGCACTAGGAATTTGAACTTGGGTCTTTCTGCATGTTAATGTGTGTACTCAACTAAGTGTGCCACCACCTAGCCCCTCAAATTTTGTTCGTTTTAATGCATGTGAGTTTCTATTATACTTCTAGGAAGTTGTCCATCACTCACTTACCTAGCTAAAGTTCATTGTAGAATGGCATTCACTGCAACATCATGCATGGATAATGGTGAACAACTGGAAGCAAGTTAAATTCCTTTCAGTAGGAGACTAATTTAAGAAACTTTGATGTATTCAAGTGATATAACATCAGTCAGAATTAGTTAAATCTCTATAGAATGGAAAATAGTGTACTGTTCTCTAAAAAATAATCAAGTTAATATATATGTATATAATCAAGTTTAATATACCTCCCATTGTGTCATGCTTAAACAATTCACCATGTATATTTGTAAAAGATTAGAAAACACTGGCTAAGTATACCAGAAATAGGCAAAAGAAGTGATTCTGGGGTTTGAATGAAGGGTTAAAGAAAATAGGGACTTTTGCATGATATTCCTATTTTCTATTTCCATATACCTAAATGAACCAAACTTCCCGATTTTTCCTGTCCTCACTACTTTCCAACATATTTCTCATAACTCATACTGTCCTAACCACAAAATATGAGCTTGCATAGAACTTGCATGAGGTGGCTGGGGAAAAGAGAAGAGAGATATAATAGAACTTAACTAGCTATGGGGTTGACTACTGAATGCTGCTGCCTATAATTAAGGTATAGCATCTCTAGATGATATGCTTTAGTCACCAGCAATACCAATAAATCCTGATCAAAGATGGGTGTAGAACTTATCAGGTGAAGGTGGAAAAAGCAAAGTATGTGGAAGCATTGAGATTCTAAGCATGCTTTTCTTTGACCAGTGTTTATGAAGGACTCTGCTAATTGCAGTTACCCAGTAATTTTTTCAATCCAGTGTCTTGTAATGGAACCCAAATTGTGTTTGGGGCTACATAATTCCACTTCTCAGACTCTTAACATCAGAGACTACGGTTACTGAATGTTGACCAGTAGGTTGAAAAGCAAATATCTGTTTGAGTGATACTTGTTTGGGGGAGGGACTCTCATATATATTCAACTTAAGAACTCCCAGACCAAATATCATTCTTTTTATTTAAAATGAATAGAGATAAAAGGAGAGGGAGAGACACCACATCAATGCAGTTTCCTGTGGCCAGAATACTCCCATGTGGTTTCAGGTTCGGAATCCAAACCATGCCATGCACATTGTAAGGTACCTCTCAGCTCCTGGATGATACTTTCTAAAATTAATATTTTCCCAGTAAGAGATAGAGAAGAGATACGGGCAATTCATGATGACGTCAGCACACATTCTTTTAGCCTACTGGTGATAGATTTCAGTTATAGAGATGGAAAAGTCGTTTTGTAACCACAAATATAAGAAGCACACAATGAGTGTGGTAGAACAAGTCTTTGATAAATAAAGGCCATTTTAAAAGTCCTAGACTGATACTATCCTTCAGAGTTGCTGTTATAGAGCAGAAATGATCCTCTGTTTACACTGCTCTAATCAGACTTCTGTGGTTTGGTATAGAAGCAGCAAACCATTGTTGGAGCATCCAGAATTGGCATATTGGCATGAGTTCAGGTGCCCAGGACGTACCTTAAAAACAATATTCTGTTTGTAAAATAGCTCCTGCATGACACAAAAGGCAGTGTGATTTCTTTCTATTTTTTAAAATTTTTTATTTATAAAAAGGAAACATTGACTAAACCATAGGATAAGAGGGGTACAACTTAACACAATTCCCACCACCAAAACTCAGAATTCTGTATCCCCTCCCATCCTCTGACAGCTTTCCTATTCTTTAACCCTCTAGGAATATGGACCCAAGGTCATTATGGGGTGTAGAAGGGGAAGGTCTAGCTTCTGTAATTGCTTCCCTGCAGAACATGGGCGTTGACAGGTCGATCCATACTCCCAGTCTGGCAGTGTGATTTCTTAATGGTGAAATAATATGGGATGGGAAGGACAAGCCACACTTATCTCAAGCTCAGATGCTTTCTGCCCCTTGGTTTCAGAGAAGCCATGCTGATGAAATCTGTGCACTGTTTCTTTCATTTCTCCACTAGTGAACAGATTTTCAGGTCCTGTTTACACCCAGCAGCCTACGAATGTTGGTAGTGGTTTGATGTAGCAGAGTGGATGGCCTGGCATTTGGAATGTAGGGGAAGAAAGAAAAGAGCTATCTGACAGACCCTATGCTTCTAGAATAGTTGTTTCCTGATCACTTTCATCAAATCCATTAATTAAAGAGACTTGCCAAAGTCTGAGAAAAGTGACCACACAGGGTAAATAAATAAATAAATAAATAAGCATTAACTGGGTGAGTTTCCTTTACATTTTTTAACTTGTTCAGAAGAATGCATTATCTGTTAGTAAGTAGTGTAAGTAATTATCTTTAGCGTGGAACTGGTATATTTTAGGCAATCCCACTAAAATGGTGTAAACAACATTTCCTGTGTCAAAAGCAGAGATCCAAGTCTGTTTTAGAATGGTCCTAATCTCCATTTATTATAATTTCCACCAATAACTTGTCTTTTTATATATGCTGGCATCTGTGTGAAAGACAGCATCCCACATTGACCAAGTCTCCATCTGGTGACAGGCGGGGGAACAGGAACGTAGACTGTCACTTTATGCAGATGGATTTCTATTAATATAAACAAGTGACCCTAAAAGAGAAATTGGCTAGCTCCAGCACAACTTTAAGAAGATTGTTCTGAATTTCCTAAAATCAGGTTATTTCCAAATACACGGTGTTGCCTTTTAAACAGAGTAAGCACTTTGTTCTTCCTAGAGCTGAGGTTCTGTGAAGTGGACTTGCTGTTTTGATCCCATTTGATTGGAAGAAAAGGAGGTGGGAGGAAGTGGTTATAATCAGAGAAAGGGGGTTCTTGTGAGGAAAGTACCAAGTTTTCTTAATCGGGTTTTGAGTCTCTGAGAAAAAGGGTGTGAGACAAGCATGCTATTAGGTTGCCTGAAAAGCCATGACTCCTTTTTTGCACAGAAGAATATATGGAATATATGTCATGACTTTTCTGAAAACCCAACCCAATAGAAAATGTACCCCTTTAAGCCAAGAAATTCAGTGACAGGACTTATTCTGAATTCAAACCCAGCATCATATATACTGGAACAGTGATTTGAATGAATTCACTCTCTTTTTCTACAATGAATTTTTAAAAAATCTTTTAAGAATTCAGTATAAAATTTACTGATTTTTGTATATGTGATGAAGTGTCTGCCATCAACCATATCATCACCCCTGAAAGAAACTCTGTACTCAGTAGTAGTCACTTCCACAATAGAAATATGTCTAGCCCCTGAAATCACTCATTTATTTTCTGTATCCATGGGTTTGTCTGTTCCAGAACTTACATGTGAACAGTGATATATTATATGACTTAATCTGATTGACATCTTCATTTATCATATTTCTAAGGTTAATCTGTGCTATATCATGTCTATCCTTTTATTATTGAAAAGCATTCTACTACCTGACTATACCATTTAAAAACATTATTGCTTATTTATTAATTTTATAGAGGGGAAGAAACAGAAAGACAAAGAGGAGGGATAGAGAGAAAAGAAGAGATACTGGGGCCAGGTGGTGGAGTGCCTTGTTAAGTGCACACATTACAGCATACAAAGTTCAAACCCTTGGTCCCCACCTACAGGGGGAAAGCTTCATGAGCGGTGAAGCAGGGCTGCAGGTGTTTTTCCCTGTCTCCTCCCTTCTCAGTTCTTCTCTGTCTCTATCCAATAATAAACATTTTTTTAATTTTTATTTTTTAATCTCTTTTTGGGGGATTAATGGTTTACAGTTGACAGAAAAATACAGTAGTTTGTACACACATAACAATTCTACCTCCACTAGGTCCTCCTCTTCCATAATGACCCAGGACCCAAACCCTTCCTCCCACCACAGTCTTTTACTTTGATGTAATACACAAACTCCAGTCCAAGTTCTGCTTAGTGTTTTCCCTTCTGATCTTGTTTTTCAACTTCTGTCTATGAGTGAGATCATCTCATATTCATCCTTTTGTTTCTGACTTATCTCACTTAACGTGATAAATAAAAAAAATTTTAAAGAGATACCTAAAGCACGGCCCTACTATTTGTAAATCTTTCCTCTTGCACTTGGGGATTAGGGTCCTTTATCCTGGATCCTTGCACATGGTAATATGTGGACTTCATTAAGTGAACCACCAGCAAAACTTTACATATATATATACAATTTAACCACTAATAAACTAAAATATGCTTTTCCTTCTCTGCATTTTGTTATTAAGAATAATTGTGATGTATGTACATTATGGGATACTACTCAGCAATTAAAAATAATGAAATTGTCTCCTTTCCTCCTCCTGGATGAAACTTGAGGACATCATGTTGAGTAAGATAAGCCAAAAAGAGGAGGACAAATACAAAAAGATCTCACTTATTAGTGGGACTTAGTAAAGTAAGGACTGGGAGGGAGAACACAAAGTGAAACATGGACTGGATATGGTGTATTATACCCAAGCAAAGGACTCTGGGGAGGGAGAAGGGAGCAGGAGGGAGGTGAGGGAGAACACTTTGGGGGCCTGGACATTGTGTACATATGTAATGAACACACTGTAAAGCATTAATCCCCCTCAATTAAAAAAAGAATAATTTTTCTGAGTGAGATATATAGATACTGATCTTGGGGATATGTCGGACTGTACCCCTATGATAGCAACAACTCTGTAGGTCTACATTTCCTCAATAAGGTGATAAAAAGGAATTAACTTTTGTATATGAATTTTATGTGGTCTTATGCTTTCAACTTTCATAGGCATATAAATAGTAGTGGAGTTTTGGAATTATATAATAACTTTATGTTTAACAATTTAAAGAGCTGCTTTCCAAAGTGGCTTTGTTTCTTAACCTCAAAAGCAGTATATTAAAATTTCAATTTCTCTGCATTCTTATCTATTTATGTTACTTTTTGTCATTTTGATTTTAGTCCATAATGAATGTGAAATGGCTTCTTTCTGAGGTTTTCATTTCTATCTCCTAGATTACTAAGGATTTTGAGCATCTTTTCATGTGATTATTAGCCATTTGTATATTTTCTTTTTTTTTATTTAAGAAAGGATTAATTAACAAAACCATAGGGTAGGAGGGGTATTTTCTTAGTAATACCTATTCAAATCCTCTGCCTATTTTTCAACTGGATTGTTATTTTATTATTAACTTGTAGGAGTTTTTTAAATATATTCTCTAACATAAAGACTTTATCAGATAAGTGATTTCAAATCTTCTGTCCCATTCTGTAAATTATGCTTTCATTTTCTTCATAGTGTCCTTTAAAGTTCCTTTTTTTTTTACATTAGGTGCGATGCCAGGGATGTGGTCAGCAGCTAGAGCTGACCACATATGTCTGTGAACATGAGGACCTGGGTTTAATATATTACACTGCCAGAGCAGTGTTTTGATCTGTCTGTCTTCCTGCCCATATCTCTCATAAATATAGAGCTAGGGTGTTGTTAAAATTCAGAGTTGGGCACCATTGTTAAAATTCGGAGGCTCCAGCTGGCCGGGCTAACTTCACGGGTGGGTAACAGAGATGACCAGAGACATATGGCTGGGCAGGGAAGCTGTATTTCTTTATTCAGGAACAACGATTCATAAACTAAACCAAACTAATCTCCAAACAGAACTCTGCTGCCTCTTTCCCCCGCGGCGGCGCCAAGCACTCTCGAACTCTGAAACTCTGGAACTCTCTCGGGGTTCCTTGGGGCGGGGACAAGTGGGCCCGCGAAACTAGCAGGACTGAACCAATTTTCTTGGCAGGGGGAGAGCTAGAACAACCCAATGTAAAGCATACAACAATTCCCCCTTTTCTTTTTAACTAAATGACCACAGTATCAGGGGTGTGGGGTGAACAGAAACCTCTATCATATAGGCATTTTTTTAAAAAAGAAACTGGCACAAACATGGAGAAACATGTAAGCAAGTAACAAGAACCAGTGTGCTGCCAAGGGAAGGCCTGAGGGGGCCATTTTTTTGCCTCTGTGGGCAAAACTTTATCAGCTTAAAAAAAACATTTCTTGCCTCTGGGGGTCGTACTTGTCTCGACGGACATTTGCATGGGGGTGGGAAATGACCTAGAGTCCCAAGGGCAGCTGGCTGCAATTTACTTACTATGAAACAAAACTTGTTATTAGCATAACCACAGCACAATCTAAAATTTCTAATAGAGAAGGAATTTGAGACTTTTACATATCAACAACGTCTTTTTAACCTTTTGTTACACCCATTCAAGATGGAGACACACCCTAGGTGTGCACAGGAAAGGAAACCTCAGGCATGAGAATAATTAGCATAGCCATTGTGCAATCTACCATTTCTAATAGAGAAGGTAATTGAGAGTTTTACATATCAACAAGTCTATTTAACCTTTTGTTATATCCATTTAAGATGGAGACACACCCTAGGTGTGCGCAGGTCTTTAGACCAACTTAGTTAAAATATATTGATTGTTAACTAATTTTTACCTCAGACTTTAAATGTAAGTTAATTTTATCTTTATGAGAATTACGTTGAAAACCTTTTTTATTTAACTTTGAATAGTAAGAATTTAGCCTTAAAGTTACTGTTTACCAAACTTTAAACACACACATAAACATGGTCATTAATACACAAGGGGAGAAACCTTTGTTACGAAGACATGTCATTTTAAACACGAATTTAAATCTGTACTGTCTTAGTTGTTGGGGGGGGTCACCATCTGGAGATGGCCTCCCACACAGCTCCACTTCAAGGAATTGCAGGTTGCGATCTCTGAACGAATCTCTGCATATTCCAGCTTGTCTGCCTTCAGACCGGATCTCGGCCAGTGTGCCCAGTTTTGGCAGGGAGCCCGGGAGGATCAGGATCTGTCCAGAATTCATAGCACGAGGATGGGTGGGCCAGGCTTGTAGAAGGCGCAGGCCGAGGTGCCCACGGGTGGCAGCCATGATAGGCTGCCGCGGCCCTGCCCCATGGCCCTGTCATGTCTGCTGCCCTGCTCGCAGTGGCCGAGCAGCGTGGAGGGATCACGCATCCAGTGCCCTGCGCCACGTGGTGGAGAGCCGGCTCCTGTGGGCTGTCCTGCGTGCTGGCATTGGGCTCCTGCGTGGTGGCATTGGGCTCCTGCGTGTTGGCATCAGGCTCCAGCGTGTTGGCATCGGGCTCCAGCGTGTTGGCATCGGGCTCCTGTGTGGTGGCATTGGCCTCCTGCGGGCTGCAGAGCTGCGGGGCTGTGGGTGCGGTGCGCGGGGTTGTCTGGGCGCAGCTGGCTGGCTGGCTGTTTAACCAGGTGGAAACAGCAGCTCCGCGCCTCGCCTCTTGCCCGCTGGCTCTTCCCGACTCCGCTGGCTGTTTTGAGTTCGCCTGAGTGAGTGGAAACCACAGAGTGTTCAAGAGATAAATGTTCCAGAAACAGCAAAACAGTCTCATGAAGAAAGAGCAGAGGCCTTTGGAGATCTCTTCACAAGCAGAAGAGAAGGCCATAGTACATAGGTAGCCAAATTGTCTTCACTTATCTGAGAGATGCGCAGGTCAGGTCCACGTGGGCGCCATTTGTTGTTAAAATTTGGAGGCTCTAGCTTGCCAGGCTAACTTCATGGGCGGGTAACAGAGACGACCAGAGACATATGGCTGAGCAGGGAAGCTGTATTTCTTTATTCAGGAACAACGATTCATAAACTAAACCAAACTAATCACCAAAAAGAACTCTACTGCCTCTTTCCCCCGTAGAGGCGCCAAGCACTCTCGAACTCTGAAACTCTGGAACTCTCTCAGGGTTCCTTGGGGCAGGGACAAGCAGGCCCACGAAACTAGCAGGACTGAACCAATTTTCTTGGCAGGGGGAGAGCTAGAACAACCCAATGTAAAGCATACAACACTAGGGAAAGACTTCACAGAACTATAGTGTTTCCTGCTGTTGTGGCATTACCATGTCATATCAGGGTTCTAACCTGAGTCACAGGAATGTATACATACTATAACTTTGTCTTCTTTCTCAGTATTGTTCTGGTTTTCTTGTTTCCTTGTATTTTCATAGAACTTTTACCGTTACTTCATCTGTTCTACCCCAGAATCTATCTATTCTAACTGAAGGCAGCTGGAATACTGATACAGACTGCTAAGGCTCCATAGATCAATTTGGGGAATATTACCACCTAAATGCTAATTCTACTAGGGTAAGGGACGTAGCATAATGATTATGCAAAGGACTTTTATGCCTGCAACACCTTAAGCCATTTTTGAGAAAGTTCTCGGGTTAACAACAACAACAACAAAAATCAACTCTTCTGGTCCATGCATACAGGGTTTTTTTTTTTCTTTTAACTAGGCCTCATTCAATTTATTTCAACAGTGTTTTGAACTTATCAGTACATATGTCTTACCTTTTTTTGTTAAATTTATTTATGTTTTCTTTTTTATGATATTGTAAATATATACAGATTGGGTTTTGCATTCATTTTATATTTAGCTAAACTTCTAAATTATTTGAAATGTTGAAATAAACCTTGCATTATCAGAAAGAACTTAAATAATTTCACTGCCATGAAATTTTGAAGATCCTAGAAATGCTTTTGAAATGCCTGAATTAATTTTGCAATTTGATTCAAATAATGCATATAGCTTTTAACAAAACTTGAAAAGTTGGCTTAGTTCTTAACTGTATGTTTAGCATACTGTAAAGATGCAAAGTACAAAGTTGTTATTTGTGACATTTCTTAATGAAAATGAGAGATGGTTTACTGAAAGAAGGATCTGTAAACTTTTACTTTGTAACCTTATTTCTGCAAAGCAAGTCAAAATAAAGTAAGTACTTGAGAACCCTGTGGAGTTGAGAGGTCTGCAAGAGGACCTCAATAAGAAGGGAAAATTGCCTGTTCCTCACCCAAATTTTGAATTCAGCTGGCCTAACAGAGTGATTAATTGAATTCACTGTTTATATCCTCACTTCACTCCAGGCTTGCAAGTTTATTATATTTAAGCTCTAGATTAGATACACCAGTTACAGCTTTTACTTCATGGCTTAAGCCAGTTTTTTATAAAATTATTTTTTTTAGGTGTTGACTTGATATCAAATAATACTTGCTCACGTTAGTGGAAGGGGGGTCTGTATGTCATTAACTTTTAACTATTTTAATGACTATAGGACTTATTAGCTTGCTATAGGAGCTCTAAGAGGTCTAAAAGATTCCCCTAGCCATAGAATTAATCCCCTGGGAAAGGCTAAGCATGCCACATCTAAAATCATAGCTCCTGAAAAGAAAAATCATAGGCCAAAAATACCTCACAAGGAGAACAAAAGCCCTGGTGCAATGGTTGCTCAGATGAGTTCTTATAAAAATGTGCTCTCATAGTCTAAGATTAGTAGCCCTTACTTGAAGAGCACACTAACAACCAAGTTACCACATATCTTTAAGATTTTCTAGTATTATCTATACTTTCCAGTTAACACATGCCAGGGGATGAGAAAGAAACTTATGAGAATCCACATCCAGAAAATACTGATCAATATGAGCATTCCATTGATACCATTTTAGAGATAACTCTATGACTCTGTCTCAGAAACAGCTGAGGGCATCAGGGAGTATACAGTCCAACTCTAAGGTCTCTGTAAGGTAAAGAGCCCAACACCTGTATTTGTTTACAAAAAAACACTTTTGTTATTGTTATTATCATTGTTGTTGTTTTAACCACAGCACTGTTCCACTCCTCCTGAAACTTCCTTTTTGCATAATCACAATGTTGTGACCAGGGTCTTGGAACTTCATCTAATGTATGGCAAACTATGTCCTACAAGATGAGATATCTCTTACTCCAAGACTCTTTCACAAATAAAAGCAGACCAGAGTTCAGTTGCCTTTCAAGGCCCAAGACTGAACAAATCCAAATAATGTTAAACTTACCTCTCAAGAAAGGAAAAAATTCTCAGAGGCCAGATAAGCTCATTAAGATCTTCCATATATTTCTCCAAGAATGAGCAAAAGATTTTCATACTGTTTTTCATACATTCTTCTCATGAGGAGAATCTTGTCTCATAACATTTTCATTAGTAGAAACTCTCAGACAGACTATTCTGCTTATCTCTCACCAGGAAGCTTAACCCCATTCTTAAATCAATCTATTTCTCAGCAGTCACAAAACAGTATCTTATTCTAAATCTGCTTGATACCTTTGTACAACCTTTCCGCTGCAGATGGACAGATAAGTCCAAATTCTTCTATTTACTATTATACTAGACCTTTAAAAATTAGGCCTAGACAATCACAAGTCAAGTCTTGAGCCATTTAGAAAATATTACATTTTTTTCTGATACTGAGTATGTCTAAGAATCTTTGGGTGGAGGTTGAGTTAATAGACTTTAGCCTATGAAATTATTCAAATGGAAATAAAATACATTTCCCTTTATGCTGGGAGGTGGGGGCATTGAGTGGCTACTCATCTTTTCATTAAATGAAGAAAAAATAGGGAAGAAAAGTCAAATCTTCTTTCTTTTAAACATTCATATCACCCAATTGTTGAATGTTCAGTTATTCAAAGAAAAAGTCCCACTTTATCTGATTCTATACATCCTCTTCTGTTCTTATCCTTTTTTTTTTTTTTAAATTACCACTAGGGCTAGCTGGGGCTTGGTGCCAGCACTACAAATCCACTGCTCTATCCAACCATTTTTTCCCTTCCTTTCTTTCTATTGTATTTGTTAGGACACAGAAATTGAGAGAGGAGGGAGAGATAGAGACACAGAGAGAAAGATAGATACCTGCAGACCAGCTTCACTAGTAGTGAAGCATCCCCCCTGCAGGTGGGGAGTGGGAGTTCCAAGCTGGCCTAGCACATAGTAATGTGCGTATTTAAGCAGGTGTGCCACCACCCAGCCCCCGATTCACTTGTATTCTTCTGCTTCAAGGCAGAAGAATTATCCTGGAAGTAAAAACTCTAACTGCATTGATTTTTACTGTCATTAGAAGGGTAGCCTGTGGAATATCAGGTGAAAGTAATTAATCTTGTTCAACTGGAAAGAATCCTGCTGATTTATGTACTAATTGCTGATTGGATCAGGAAGTTTCTACCATCATCTATCAATCCTACCTACTTTGGGGGCACACAGATTCACTTCGACACTTTTCAACATACATTAACTTGGAAAACACATGTTGGTAAGTTCAATGACAGGTTTGGCAATGGTTCTCTAAATTTTCATACAGAAAGCTGAATAGTGAAAGGTTATCCCTATTTGTTATTTCATCATGAATATCTGCATGAATCAACAAAAAAAATTAAAGGAATATGATGGTGACACACTGATAGCATATTGGGTGGGTTTGTTATGAATTTACTTATATTTCTTTTTTTAAATTTTCTTAGTGACTTCATATTGATCCACAAAATTATAACAGGGGTATAATTCTGCACCATTCTTACCACCAGAGTTCTGTATCTTCATTCCCTCCATTAGAAGCTGCAATAGTTTTCCCAAGGTTACAGGTATGAGTTGACTATTATTTTTATAACTGTCTATATTTCTGTATATGTTTGCCCATCTTTTTCTATTTTTTTAAATTTTTTATTTAAGAAAGCATTAATGAACAAAAACATAAGGTAGGAGGGGTACAACTCCACACAATTCCCACCACCCAATCCCCATAACCCACCCCCTCCCATGATAGCTTTCCCATTCTCTAGCCCTCTGGGAGCATGGACCCAGGGTCGTTGAGGGTTGCAGAAGGTAGAAGGTCTGGCTTCTGTAATTGCTTCCCCGCTGAACATGGGCGTTGACTGGTCGGTCCATACTCCCAGTCTGCCTCTCTCTTTCCCTAGTAAGGTGTGTCTCTGGGGAAGCTGAGCTCCAGGACACATTGGTAGGGCCTTCAATCCAGGGAAGCCTAGCCAGCATCCTGGTGGCATCTGGAACCTGGTGATTGAAAAGAGAGTTAACATATGAAGCCAAACAATTGGTTGAGCAATCATGGATCCCAAGCTTGGAATAGTGGAGAGGAAGTGTTAGGGAGGCACTCACTGCAAACTCTAGTGTACTTCTGCTTTCAGGTATATACCTTGCAGTAGTTTATGGATACGTGTGCACATAAGCTCTCTCTCACAGAAACTGGTGTATATCTAGGTTATGGGACTTTGTTAGAAAGTGAACTACCTGAGATGAAATGAGAGTGTACCATAAAAGGAAAGGTTTCACCCGAGTAATGAAGCTGAAGGGTTGTCATTCGACACGTGAAGTCTCTGGACACAGTCTGAGGTGAAGCATGTTGAGGTGGCAATCGTTGCTTTGGTTAGGTTGTGATCGGCAGATGCAACATTATCTGGTTTGGATTGGGAGATGCATACGGGAAAGTGGGCCCTATCCAAGGGCTCCAGGACTTGGGGAAGTAGGGGCTCCACAGTGAAAATGTGAGTTTCCTGCTGTCTTAGGGTTCAAAAAGACAATCGATAGTCAGTATTATCATCACATTATTAGTCAATTGGGTTAACTCTGAAAAGTCCCTTTGTTATGGTTTGCCGTACAGTATCCAGTATCTTGTACATAGCTGTGCTATTGGATGCTTCTAATCTGCTTGGTCTAGGCTTTTGAGAGAGTCTGCATATCAAATACACAGCCTATATATTAAAAAGATTCAGTTTGTCCTTTGAGAAACTTTGAGACATACAATTGATTTCCCCCTCCCATATTAATTAACTACTGATTTTTATGTCTACATTTTGCTAGGAGTGTACATAAACACCATTCCCACCACCAAAGGACTGTGGCCCATCCCTCCCGCCCACTCCCACCCCCCACCGGCCCAGGAAGCTGCACGTCTACCCCTCACCACTGGGCTTTTACCCTGGTGCCCTACTTACAATTTGATCAGGTCCTGCTTTTAGTTTCCCTTTCAGATCTTCTTAGTCAGCTTCTGTTGATGAGTGGGATCATCCCATACTCATCTTTATCTTTCTGACTTAGTTCACTTAACATAATTCCTTCTAGCTCTGTCCAAGATGGGTCAGAGAAGGTGGGTTCATTGTTCTTGATAGCTGCATAGTATTCCATTGTGTATATATACCACAGCTTTCTCAGCCACTCATCTGTTGTTGGGCACCTGGGTTGCTTCCAGGTTTTAGCTATTATGAATTGTGCTGCTATGAACATAGGAGTACACACCTCTTTTTGGTTGGGTGTTATGGAGTCCTTGGCGTATAACCCCAGGAGAGGAATTACTGGGTCATATGGAAGGTCCATGTCTAGCCTTCTGAGAGTTTTCCAGACTGCTCTCCACAGAGGCTGTACCAATTTACATTCCCACCAGCAATGTAAAAGGGTTCCTCTGTCCCCACATCCTCTCCAGCATTTGTTGCTGCTGTCCTTTTGGATGTATGCCATTCTTACCGGAGTGAGGTGGTATCTTAGTGTTGTCTTAATTTGCATTTCTCTGACAATCAGTGACCTAGAGCAGTTTTTCATATGTTTGTTAGCCTTTTGGATCTCCTCTGTGGTGAATGTTTTGTTCATTTCCTCTGCCCATTTTTGGATGGGGTCATTTGCTTTTTTGGTGCTAAGTTTGCTGAGCTCTTTATATATTTTGGTGATTACTTTCTTGTCTGATGTCTGGCATGTGAAGATCTTCTCCCATTCTGTGAGGGTTCTCTCTGTTTGTTTAATAGTTTCTTTGCATGTGCAGAAGCTTTTCAATTTGATGTAGTCCCATTGGTTTGTTTCTGCTTTAGTCTTCCTTGCAATTGGATTTGATTCATCAAAGATGTCCTTGAGGTGTATGTGGCAAAGTGTTTTACCAATGTTTTCCTCTAAGTATTTGATTGTTTCTGGTCTGACATCTAGGTCTTTGATCCATTTGGAGTTGATTTTTCTTTCTGGTGAGATAAAGTGGTTCAATTTCATTCTTCTGCATGTTTCAACCCAGTTTTCCCAGCACCATTTATTGAAGAGAGCCTCCTTTTTCCATTTAATCCTTTGGGCCCCCTTATCAAAGATTAGATGCCCATAGGTGTTGGGATTTACTTCTGGGCTTTCAATTCTGTTCCACTGGTCTGTGTGTCTATTTTTGTTCCAGTACCATGCTGTTTTGATGATGATGGCTTTATAATATAGTTTAAGGTTTGGGAGTGTGATGCCTCCATTTCTGTTTCTTTTCCTTAAGATTGTTTTGGCAATTCTAGGTGTTTTCAGGTTCCAGATAAATGATTGTAGTGTTTGTTCTATTCTCTTAAAGAAGCTTGGTGGAACTTTGATGGGTATTGCATTAAATTTGTATATGGCTCTGGGGAGAATATTCATTTTGATGATATTTATTCTTCCAATCCATGAGCATGGGATATCTTTCCATTTCTTGGTATCAGTTTCTATTTCCTTGAGTAGCGACTGATAGTTTTCAGTATACAAGTCTTTCACTTCTTTGGTCAACTTTATTCCTAGGTATTTGATTGATTTTGCTGAGACAGTAAATGGGAGTGATTTCTGGATGTCTTCTTCTTCAGATTTAGTGTTTGCATAAAGAAATGCCACTGATTTTTGTACATTGATTATGTAGCCTGATACCTTGCTATATTGCCTAATAACTTCCAGTAATTTTCTACTGGATTCTTTAGGTCTTTCTATGTATACTATTATATCATCTGCAAATAGTGAGAGCTTGACTTCTTCCCTTCCAATCTGTATCCCTTTGATTTCTTTCTCTTGCCTGATTGCTATGGCAAGAACTTCCAATACTATGTTGAAGAGTAATGGTGACAGTGGACAGCCCTGTCTAGTCCCTGATCTGAGGGGGGATGCTTTCAGCTTCTGTCCATTGAGTATGATGTTGGCTGTAGGTTTGCTATATATAGACTCCACTATCTTGAGGAATTTCCCATCTATTCCCATTTTTTGTAGAGTTTTGAGCATGAATGGGTGTTGGATTTTGTCAAAGGCTTTCTCTGCATCTATTGAGATAATCATGTGGTTTTTGGCTTTGGTTTTATTGATGTGGTGAATGACATTGATTGACTTATGGATGTTGAACCAGCCTTGCATTCCTGGGATGAATCCCACTTGGTCATGATGAACAATCTTTTTTATGTGTTGCTGTATCCGGTTAGCCAAGATCTTGTTTAATATTTTGGCATCTATGTTCATCAGAGATATTGGTCTGTAGTTTTCGTTTTTTTTTCTGTCCCTATCAGGTTTTGGTATCAGGGTGATGTTGGCTTCATAAAAGGTGGAAGGGAGTATTCTTGTTTTTTAAATCTTATGGAATAGCTTAAGAAGTATGGGTACTAACTGTTTCCTGAAAGTTTTGTAGAACTCGTTTGTGAAGCCATCTGGTCCAGGACTTTTGTTGTTGGGGAGATTCTTAATAACGGTTTCAATTTCTTTGTCCGTGATTGGTGCATTTAGATTTTGTAGTTCTTCTTGGTTCAGTTTTGGAAGTGCATAGGTTTCTAGGAATTGTTCCATTTCTTCCAGATTCTCTAGCTTGGTGGCATATAGTTCCTTATAGAAGTTTCGCAGGATTCTCTGGATTTCTGTGGTGTTAGTTGTGATATCTCCTGCATCGTTAACAATTCTATTAATTTGAGTCTTCTCTCTTTTTTGTTTGGTGAGTCTGGCTAGAGGTTTGTCAATTTTGTTTAATCTTTCAAAGAATCAACATTTGGCTTCATTGATCTTTTGTATGGTTCTTTTATTTTCGATGTTGATTATTTCTGCTCTAACTTTAGTGATTTCTGTCCTTCTGGTTGCTTTAGGGTTCCTTTGTTCCTCTTCCTCTAAGTCCTTGAGGTGTGCAGTAAGGTCGTTCATTTGGGCTTCTTCTTGGTGTTTAATATGTGATTGTATGGCTATAAGTTTCCCTCTCAGTACTGCTTTAACTGTGTCCCAAATATTTTGATAGGTTGTGTCTTCATTTTCATTAGTTTCCAGGAATATTTGAATTTCCTGTTTGAGTGAGTCTCTGACCCAGTGGTTCTTAAGGAGCCTGTTGTTTAGTTTCCAAATTCTATGTCTTTTAATAATTTTCCATTTGTTGTTAAATGTTAGTTTTACTCCACTGTGGTCTGAGAAGATACTTGAGATGATTTCAATGCTCTTGAATTTTTGATGCTGTCTTTGTGGCCTAACAAGTGGTCTATCCTTGAGTATGTGTTATGTGGATTTGAAAAGAAGGTGTATTCCAGTTTTTTGGGGTGGAGGAGTCTGAAAATGTCCAAGAGGTCTAGTCTGTCAATCTCTTCATTCAATTCTCTTGTATCTTTATTGGTTCTCTGCTTTATTGATCTGTCTAAGTGTGAGAGTGGGGTATTGAAGTCTCCCACTATTATTGTATTACTATTGATGTATTTTTGAAATTCTTTCAGTAGATGCTTAATGTATTTAGATGGTCCCTCGTTGGGTGCATAGATGTTAACAATTGTTAAGTCTTCTTGGCTGATTGATCCTCTAATCATTATGTAATGCCCTTGCCTATCTCTTATTACTTTATTTAATTTAAAATCTATCGTGTCTGAGATGAGAATGGCTGTTCCTGCCCTTTTTTGTGGACCGTTAACCTGTATGATAGTTTTCCATCCTTTCACTTTAAGTCTGTGTTTATCTTGTTGTGACAGATGAGATTCTTGCAAGCAGCATATGGTTGGGTTATGTTTTCTGATCCATCCCCCCACCCTGTGCCTTTTGATGGGTGAATTTAAGCCATTGACATTTATTGGTATTATGGATTTAATGTATTGTAGTGCCATTGTTCTAAAAAACAATTTGTTTCCTCTGATATATTGCAAGTATTATAGTGATGTTCTTATTTATAAGAGGTCTTTTAGTACCTCTTTCAGGGCCGGCTTGGTTATGGTTGCCTCCTTTAACTGTTGTTTGTCTAAGAAGGTTTTGATCCCTCCATCTAGCTTGAATGAAAGTCTAGCAGGATATATTATCCTTGGTTGAAACCCTTTTTCATTCAGGGCTCGATAGATATCTTGCCACTCCCTTCTGGCTTTTAGAGTTTGAGTGGAGAAATCTGCAGATAATCTTATGGGTTTTCCCTTGTATGTGACTTTTTGTTTCTCTCTTGCAGCCTTTAGGATCCTTTCTTTATCCTTACTTCTTCTCATTGTGACTATGATGTGTCTTGGTGTCTTCAGGTCTGGGTTGATTCTGTTTGGTACTCTCTGGGCCTCTTGAACCTTGATATCCTTTCTGTTATTTAGGTCTGGGAAGTTTTCTTGTATTATTTCCTCTAGAATGTTTGCTTCCCCTTCCTCTCTTTCTTCCTCTGGCAGGCCAATTATACGAATGTTACTTCTTTTGATATCATCCCATATGTCTCTGTTGTTGTTTTCAGTGTCTCTCAATCTATTTTTGAGCTCTTTCACCTCTTTCTTAGTTTTCTCTAACTTATCCTCTGTCTGACTAATTCTGTTTTCTGCTTCTGTTAGTCTGCTTTCCCTTGCCTCAGCTTCTTTCTTCATTACAGCTATTTCAGCTTTCAGTTCTCTAATTGCCTCAAGATAATCAGTATTTTCCTTGGGGGTCTCAACTGTTGTTTCCCTAATACTGCCATTCCTTTCCTCCAATGTTGTTTTCATTTCTGTGATTAATAAGTTTATTATTGCTTGCATACTTTTCTTATCTATGGTTACTTCTGACTGATTTGTAGTTTATTCTGGGCTCTTGTCTTCATTCATTGGGGTAGCAGTTTTATTTGTTTTTAATCTACCCATTTTTTTATGTATGTGTTTCTCTCTTTTTTTTATGCTCTGTTGTTCCTCAGTTGTTGTGTCTTGAGTACAAGTAACACTGTACTAAATACATTTATGACAATTGCACTCACCAACCTCCGGAATTACAGTAGCAACTGAAGTAAGTATTGAAGTAGTTTAATCGTTACCAGTTAGCCAAACAATTTCTCCAGTCCGTGAAAAAATAGTAACCAAATCCCAGTGAAGAAAGAGAAAAGAAAGAGAGGATAACAAGAATAGACAGTTATGCAAATCTACTATCCAGTGTATATTCTAGGGGTAACAAGAGGGGAAAGGGAACTAGAGCAGAGATACACACATAGAGAGTCCACTCTGAGTCAGATTTCTTCCCCAAAGTAATTCACAAATTCAGAAAGGCAAAGAAGAAAGAAGTGTATGACAAGATTAAAAAAGAGAGAGAGAGAGAGAGATATAAGAGAGAGAGAGAAGGGAGAAGAAAAGAAAAAGAGTTGTAATTAAAGAGCAGTGCAAGGAACCTCCCAAATGTGTATCAGTGAATTAAAAAAAAAAACACCCTGTTTGGTGGTATGGGGTATCCTGCTAGGAGCTGGTCCCAGGGACTGCTTATGGGGGGGGGAAGGATGTATGCTTGAAAATTAAAAGGAAGAAAAAAGAATTTTTTTCCCTACTCTAATCCTTAACCCAAATTAAGTTATAGTCACCTCCTTGGTGTCTAAGGACACCTTATTGGCTGGCCTGCTAAAGGCAGAAAATCCTATTGTTTCCAGGGGAGTGTGTTCGGAGCTCAGCGGCTAGCAGCTTCTCCATCCGCCATCTTCCGGGAAACCCCCCCCTCCAGACATTTTCAAAGGATTTCTCAAAAATGAAAACTAGCTCCAAGTCCTTTGATCCAATGAGAGCTATACTCAAGAAGTCTTTGGATCCGCCCTCAGGGTCGCGGTGGTCCCTGGAGACTCCCAAGAGAAAGCCCCCGAGCTAAAGTGCTCTCTCCGGGTCCTCTGCCGGCCGCCCAGCAGCTCTCTGCAACCGGCGGAGGAGCCGCCTTCCCGGGCGGAGGACAATGCTGGGTGCACTCGCCTTGCCCGGCACCACCAGGGAAGTCTGGAGCCCCGCTAGTCCCTGTCACCTTTACTCTAATTCTTAACCCAAATTAAATTATAATCACCTCTTTGGTGTCACCCCTTATTGTCAGGCCTGCTAAAGGCAGAAAATCCTACCGTTTCTAGAAGATGTGATCAGAGAACACGCTGTTAGCAGTTTCTCAGTCCGCCATCTTCCCTGTCTGCCCATCTTTTTCTTTTTTTTTTTTTTTAAATATTTATTTTATTTATTTATTCCCTTTTGTTGCCCTTGTTGTTTTATTGTTGTAGTTATTATTGTTGTTGTCATTGTTGAATAGGACAGAGAGAAATGGAGAGAGGGAGGGGAAGACAGAGAGGAGGAGAGAAAGATAAGACACCTGCAGACCTGCTTCACCGCCTGTGAAGCGACACCCCTGCAGGTGGGGAGCCGGGGTTCGAACCGGGATCCTTATGCCGGTCCTTGTGCTTTGCGCTACCTGCGCTTAGCCCGCTGCACTACAGCCCGACTCCCCTGTCCATCTTTTTCTATGGTCCCATATTCTCTTCCTTTCCAAGTCACACATACACCTACTATTACTTCCAAATGTCCTTCATTTTTCCTCTTCTCTCCAGGTCCCGATGAGGTTGAAGTTCAGAGCCCTTTGATCATATCCTCCCTATAATTTTTCCCCTGCTGGAATTATGGACTAAAATTCTTCTGAGGGTATAGAAGGTATGCATTTTGGCTTCTGTAATTGTTTCTCCACTGGACATGGATGTTGGCAGGTCAATTCATACCCTTAGATTGTTTCTATATTTCCCTAGCCAGGTAAAGCTCTGGAGAGGTGAGGCTCCAGGACACACACTGGTGAAGTCTTCTGCCCAGGGAAATCAGGATCTAATTATGACATTTACAACTTGGTGGCCGAAAGGTGGTAGGATAACTTTGCTTATATTTCTAACCAAGGGGGCATTTTTTCTGACAATTACATAATATTCATTGTTTTATTTTTCTATTTCAAAATAGAATATTTACAATGGGTTGAAAATCATTAGTTGAAGTAAGGCACCAAAGTAAAAACCCTGCGGTGAGGGTGAGGGTGGTTATTCGGCTTCCCGGGGCGGTGAGGGTGGGGGTGGTTGGGTGGGATGGGACATAGTCTTTCAGTGTTGGGAATGGTGTTTATGTACACTCCTATTAATTTGTCGTCATATAAATCACTAGTTAATTAATATGAGAGGGGGAAAGTTTATTGTATATCTCAAACTTTTTAAAGCACAGACTGAATCTTTTTAATACATAGGCTGAGTCTTTGATAAGTTGACTCTCTCAAAAGCCTAGACCAAGGAGAAAAGAAGCAACCAGGAGCACAGTTATATACAAATAATGTCAAAGGATATAAATTATGGAGATGTTGGGTATTATACAGAAAATTGTAACAAAGGGATATTTCAAAGTTAACCCAATTACTAAATAATGTGATGATAACAATAACTATCTATTGTCTTCTTGAACCTTAAGACAGCAGGAACCTCACATTTCCACTACAGAGCCTATATTTCCCCCAGTCCTGTAAAGTTTACGGTGGGGCACACTTTCCTGCATGCTTCTCTCAATTCATACCAAATACTGCATCCACCGATCCCAACCTAATCAACGCAACGAGTACCACTTCAGCATGCTTCACTTCAGACTGTGTCCAGAGACTTCAGGTGAGGAATGACAACCCTTCAGCTTCATTACTCGGGTGAGACCTTTCCTTTCATAGTATTCTCTAATTCCATTCCCAGCAGTTCACTTACTAACAAAGTCCCAAGACCTAGATATAGACCAGGTCCCATGAGATAGGGCATATGTTCACATGTATCCATAAACTAGCGCAAAATATATACCTGAAAGCAAAAGTACACAATAGTCTACAGTGAGTCAGTATAAAGTTCCTAATGAAATAGTATCTACTTAGACTTAGATACCCTCCTCACCTACTACCTATTACAGTTCTCTCACTCACTCCAAAGCTAAACTTAGCAAAGCAAGGACTGCAAAAGCTGAATAAGGGCAAGAGACTGGCATACTTTAAGGATGACTCTTTAGTCACTGTCAGGCCACCCCATCAGCTGAGGCCCTATACTGGGAGTCCTAAGATTCCCAAACAGACATGATGGGCCTAGACTTCAAATTAACCCCTCTCTCCATCATTACCAGTCATCTCTATCAGGAACAACACAATAGACCCCTTTGTGGGCCCCCATAGGACCTTTCCCTCAACATGGATCAAACACAGTAGAGAATGTTCCATCCTCCGAAGGGAGGCTGGACAACATACTCTATGCTACACCTGAGGAAGATGGGTCAATATTGGGGCAGCTTGGAATGTTTCTACTCATGACCACAGAATGTGAGCCCAGGTCTACAGGGATGCAGAAGTCACATAGGCTCCTAAGCTGAAGATGGCCCCAGACCAAATCAAATCGATTTGGTTTACAGTCAAAAATATATATGTATATATATCCCTTCCCCATATTAGGGAGCTACTCTCTTCCCTGATCTAGCTTTCTGTCCCTTTTCCAGCCATAACATCACCTCCCCCAGAAAATAACTTGGATCTACCTGCATATCAGATTTCAGGCTCAGAGGGGAAAAAAATAGTATAGCCACAGGCCCTTTGAAATATAACTAAAATATGTCTATTACCTATCTACAAAATGGAGGACCCACTACTCTTCATGAGCACTATTCCAGCCTTTAGGTCCATGATTGGTCAACAGTTTGTTTGGCTTCGTATGTTAACTCTATTTTCATCTACCAGGTTCCAGATGCTAACATGATGCCAACCAGACTCCCCTCGACAGACGACCCCACCAATGTGTCCTGGAGCCCTGCTTCCCCAGAGCCCCACCCCATGAGGGAAAGAGAGAGGCAGACTGGGAGTATGGATTGACCAGTCAACACCCATGTGCAGCGGGGAAGCAATTACAGAAGCCAAACTTTCCACCTTCTGTATCCCACAGTGACCTTGGGTCCATACTCCCAGAGGGTTAAAGAATAGGAAAGCTATCAGGAGAGGGGATGGGATACGGAGATCTGGTGGTGATAATTGTGTAGAGTTGTACCCTTCTTATCCTATGGTTTTGTTAATGTCTCCTTTTTTAAATAAATAGAAAAAAAAGAAAATCATTAGTTTTAGTTTTCCTTTTTAATTTACTATTGCACAATGGAAGGTATTTATTAATAATTAAATATGTTAATTGAGTGAATAAAAGATGCATGCATAAATCCATAAAACAAAAATACTTATGACACAATGCTAACTAAAAATGAAGAATTTTGCACTATATATCTGCAAACATGTAGAGAGTTAGTATACATATTAATAGCTTTGAAATGAGGCAGGCAAATGAAAGCATTGATTTTGCTATATAATCAACTTAAAGGATCTTTCATCTCATTATATGTACCACTCTTATTATAGCAAAGTAACACTATAAAAATGAATGAATATGATTATATGCAAAACTAGATTTTATAAGATTATGAGATTTAAAAGATAATAGCATCACAATAGATGATCAAAATATTTAAAGCAAGTGCTCAAGATATTTCCCTCAAAGTAACCAAAAATTATACTTGGGTGGGGATAGATAGCATAGTGGTTATGCAAAGAGACTGTCATGCCTGAGGCTCCAAAGTCCCAGGTTCAATCCTCTGCACCACCATAAGCCAGAGCTGAGCAGTGCTCTGGTGTTTCTCTGTGTCTTTCTTTCTCTGCATCTCTCTCAAAAATAAAATAAATAAAATACTTAAAAAAAAACTGTCTGTAAAATTAAAAAAAAAGAAACTGAAGCTGAGTATAACCAGAGCAAAAAAAAAAAAATTACCAAGTAAACAAGCCAAAAAATAAGAAAAAAATTATACTTAAGCCAAATAATTCTTGGCTACCTTCTTTAGATAAGCAGACCATGTAGTACTTTAGTTTAATAAATGTTTTTACCAAGGAAAAGAAAAATATGGCAAGCTTTGAAGTTAAAAAACATCCTTTGTTAACCCAATTAACAAATAATGTGATGATAACATTAACTATTGATTGTCTTTTTGAACCCTAAGACAGCAGGAACCTCACACCTCCACTATAGAGCCCCTACTTCCCCCAGTCCTGGAACCCTTGAATAGGGCCCACTTTCGTATGCATCTCCCAATCCAAACCAAATAATATTGCATCCGCCAATCACAACCTAACCAACGCAACGATTGCCACCTCAACATGCTTCACTTCAGACTGTGTCCAGAGACTTCACGTGTGGAATGACAACCCTTCAGCTTCATTACTCGGGTGAAACCTTTCCTTTTATAGTACACTCTAATTTCATCTCAGGTAGTTCACTTTCTAACAAAGTCCCATAACCTAGATATACACCAGTTTCTCTGAGAGAGAGCTTATGTGCACACGTATCCATAAACTACTGCAAAATATATACCTGAAAGCAGAAGTACACTAGAGTTTGCAGTGAGTACCTCCCTAACACTTCCTCTCCACTATTCCAAGCTAGGGATCCATGATTGCTCAACAAATTGTTTGGCTTCGTATGTTAACTCTCTTTTCAATCACCAGGTTCCAGATGCCACCAGGATGCTGGCCAGGCTTCCCTGGATTGAAGACCCCACCAATGTGTCCTGGAGCTCAGCTTCCCCAGAGACACACCTTACTAGGGAAAGAGAGAGGCAGACTGGGAGTATGGACCGACCAGTCAACGCCCATGTTCAGCGGGGAAGCAATTACAGAAGCCAGACCTTCTACCTTCTGCAACCCTCAATGACCCTGGGTTCATGCTCCCAGAGGGCTAGAGAATGGGAAAGCTATCATGGGAGGGGGTGGGTTATGGGGATTGGGTGGTGGGAATTGTGTGGAGTTGTACCCCTCCTACCTTATATTTTTGTTCATTAATCCTTTCTTAAATAAAAAATAAAAAAAAATCCTTTGTAAAGCTGGGTATATTCTATATTTCCAAAATATTAAGTTGAATTCTCAAGGAAAATAAGCAGAAAACCCAGTAGGTTAAAAGTATCCCCTAGAGTAGCTGCCTATGAAGTGACTTCTGCAAAATAGGTACCAGGAGTATCAAAACTTCTTAACTTCACAGATTCTTTTCTTGACTTTTAAGTATCAGGTAGATAATTGCTTAAATATTTTGTAAATCTCAGTTTGATGCTGAAAAGATTCAGTTTAAGCATTTACTTCATTTTCTAAAACTCAGAATATTTCCCTAAGTAGAATCAGTATTATTTTAGTCTATCATAACTTAGTTAGATGACTCCTAATTTCCAGTGATGTTGTACATTGTACCCAACTTCCCCCAGTATATTATATTTACTTTGATGTAACCCATTGATCTTATCCAGATATTCACATGTGTTAATTTCTGTACTTTTTAAAATCTTGCTAACTTGTTTGCCCTAAACTTCTCATTAGATAAAATTCATTTATTTTGAATATTATGCAAGTAGTACACTCTACACATAACCTGGAACATTCTTTTATTTATTTGAGAAAGGAGACATTAACAAAACTGTAGGATAGGAGGGGTACAACTCCACAGAATTCCCACCACCAGATCTCCATATCCTATCCCCTCCCCTGATAGTTTTCCCATTCTCTATCCCTCTGGGAGTATGGACCCAGGGTCATTGTGGGTTGCAGAAGGTGAAAGGTCTGGCTTCTGTAATTGCTTCCCTGCTGAACATGGGCGTTGACTGGACAATCCATACTCCCAGTCTGCCTCTCTCTTTCTCTAGTAGGGTGGATCTCTGGGGAAGTAGAGCTCCAGGACACATTGGTGGGGACGTCAGTCCAGGGAAGTCTGGTAGGCATCATGCTGGCATCCGGAACCTGGTGCCTGAAAAGAGAGTTAACATACAAAGCCAAACAAATTGTTGAACAATTATGGACCTAAAGGCTGGAATAGCGCAGATGAAGTGTTGGGGGGGGGTACTCTCTGCAGACTCTTGTGTACTTCTGCTTTCAGGTATATATTTTTCACTGGTTTATGCACACGTGTGAACATATGCTCTATCTCAGGGGACATGGTCTATATCTAGGTTTGGGGACTTCTTGGGGAGTGGACCACCTGGAATAGAATTAGAGAATACTATGAAAGGAAAAGTCTCACCCGAGCGATGAAGCTGAAGGGTTGTCATTCCACATCTGAAGTCTCTGGACACAGTCTGAAGTGAGGCATGCTGGGGTGGCACTCCTTGCGTTGGTTAGATTGGGGTCGGCGGATGCAATATTATTTGATATGAATTAAGAGAAGCATGCAGGAAAGTGGGCCCCACCCTAAGGTAACCTGGAACATTCTTAATCGGCCCCACATTAGAGACTTATGGGTCAACTATTTTTCTCTTTAATGTTCTACACCAGCTTTCTTCTTAACATTACACAAGACAAAGTTTTTTGAACATAGATGAAAATGAGTAATCTCTGGATTTATCTGTTCCATCTGGGTATATATTCCAGGTTTTTCATGGTGTTTTCGTTCATTAAAAAATATTTACTGGTTGCTTACTGCATCCTTAAAGGAGTGTCCTAGGAGTTTGGTGTATGGTATAAAATAACAAATAGATCTCTTCTCTCAGAGAATTTATAATCCACTGGTTATCCAAGATTGTGCCAATAATTAGCTGATGGTGTCAAGTAGGTAAATATTAGATGAAAGGGTGGCTATATTTTTCAAAAATTCAATGCAATTTTATCACTTGCCTTAACTAGTAAATGACCTTCACCTCTCCTCTCTAGGATTGCATACATGTAATATATATATATATGTAGATGCATATATATATATATATATATATATATATATTAGAAATCAAAGAAAAATGCTACAGTAAAATTCAGCCTTGGCATTCAAAGAGATTATGATGCCAAGAATAAACCAAAAATAACCATGTTACTATCTTGAGAGAAGAATTTTCAAACACTTTATCTTGCCCTTTAGTGTACCATTGACCAAGCTTGGAAGAGCTACTTTACAAAGTTCTTTAGATACCCTTAAACTTGAATAGGAGCTTTATGATAAAATTATATAGTGGATGCAGGGTTGAGGATAAAACTGGAAGAAATAAAGGGTGAATTTATAATGTATATCTAAATTGCAGTGTGAGTGAACTTGAATAAACAAACAAAAATGAATGACAAGCCCTATAGGTATTAAAAAGTCTGTAAAAGTCAGCCTAAGACTACAGTTTTTTTTTCTTTGAACTTTAGTCTTAGGCTCACTTTTACAGGCTACTAGAACATATTTTACAGTTAAGGTATTAGTCTACTCTTCCAAAATTCATTCTTCTACAAAAACTCTGTTTCCAACTCTTATACCATCTCCCCAGACAATACCTTTATCCTACTTGCATGTTAGCTGTCAGGCTCAAGCAAAAATTAGGAAAGTCATGGGCCCCTTGGAATATACATAAAATAGATTATTAACTTTTTCCAAAATGGAGACCCCCAAATCTTACCTGCTATATTCTTGCCTTTAGGTTCCTGATTAATAAACATTTTGTCCCACTTTATATCTTAATGCTTTTTTTGCCACCAAGCTGCAGATGTTACCATGATGCCAACCTGACCTCCCTGGGCAACCTCACCAATGTGTCCTGGAACCCCACCTCTCCAGAGCCCCACCCCACTAGGGAAAGATAGAGACAGGCTGGGTGTATGGATCAACCAGCCAACGCCCCTGTTCAGCAGTAAAGCAGTTATAGAAGCCAGACCTTCCACCTTCTCCATCTCATAGTAATCCTGGGTCCATGCTTCCAGAGGAATAAAGAAAAGGGAAGCTTTCAAGGGAGGGGATTAGATACAGAGTTCTGGTAGTGGGAATTGTATGGAATTGTACCCCTCTTATCCTATGGTCTTGTTGACTTTTATTTTGTAAATAAAAATAAATAAATAAGTTTTATTTATATTTATTGGAGGGCTAAAATGGGTTATGGTGCACTCGTTGAGGCATGATTTCCAAACCAAATTTATAACTCTAGCTTTGCACATATTTCCTATTAACAAAGCTATATACAAATAGGATAACCTCCACATGGGTTAGCATACATGCCAATATCCAAATTTCACACAACAGAATGGCAGTTTTGCCACCTGCACACCTGTTATCTAAAGCATATGGCTCGCCTTTTAATCAACAATGCAAAACATAGGCTCCTCATGCACTCCACTGAGGTTTCATTTCTACTTCTGATCCAACCCTTGGCAAAGTTTTCTTGAAACATCTTGATATTTGAAAGTGAGACTTTAAGACCTGCTAACTACACATTCCATTAGGTGTCTAAGTTAAAAACGATGTACTTGACTCTCACTGTGAATCACCCCGTGGAAAGTTCTGACCTTATATGGATAATGGTGGAGGCAAATACACATCTATTTGTAGTTTTTTTTGGCATTATTTGCAATTCTACATCTGAAGGGTATATCTGGAAACAAAGACAGGAATACAGAAAACTAGAAGAGACTACGTCTCTTCACAAATTTATGAAGTCACCATATGGCTTTCAACATCCTATTTCTTAACTTCTTTTCTTGTGGGAAATAAACTTCTAGATTACTCAAACCAAACTAGAAGTTCAAATTATTTTGATGTTATTTGGTAAGAGTACATGCTTCTTTTTTGTTTTGTTTTATTCAATATCATGTTTTTAAGATCTGTTTATATTTCGGTATATAACTGCAGTTTATTCTTTTTCATTTATATTTAGTATTTTATCATGTAAATACACTTTACCCCTTTTGAAAGACATCTAGGTTATTTCCAATTTAGAACAGTATGATCAGTGAGTCTGTGAATAGTGTTGAACATATCTAAGGCACAGCTTTCTTAGTGTTTCCCATACTACTAACTTAGAAATGTAATAGGTTGGTCATAAAGAATATCTTCAGGGGCTGGGTGGCAGAGCAGTGAGTTAAGCGCACATGCTGCAAAGTGCAAGGACCAACTCCAGGATCCTGGTTAAAGCCCCCAGCTCCTCACCTGAAGGCGGGGGTCGCTTCGCAAGTGGTGAAGCAGGCCTACAGGTGTCTATCTTTCTCTCCCGCTCTCTGTCTCCCCATCTCTCTCCATTTCTCTCTGTCCTATCCATCAACAAAAACAACTATAACAACAATAACAACCACATATAACAACAAGGGCAACAAAATGGGAAAAATGCCTCCAAGAGCAATGGATTCATAGTGCTGGCACCGAGCCCCAGTGATAACCCTGGAGGCAAAAATAATGATAATAATAATAATAATAATATCTTCAATTTATTACCTTTTTTCCAAATTGCTTTCAAAGTAGTTGCAGCTGTGTAGCTTGCTAGGTTTTGGCAAATTATTTCCTACCAACACATTAGAAAAGTCACTACTTTCTTAGTATCGCCCATAATTGGTCTTGTCAGAATAAAATTTTTGCTAAGCTGGTGGAGTATTTCAGGATTACATTATATATTGAATTTGTATTTCTCTTTTTCTAGTGAAGCTGAGTACCTTCTCATACTTTTCATCTTCCTATAGACTTTTATGAACTAGCTTTTCAAGTAACTTGACTATTATACTATTGGGGTTTGTGTCTTTTTCTTATTGGTTTGAGAACGTTTTTATATACCCTAAAGAAGTGTCATTTACTCATTATTGCCAACATCTCCTATTTTTCTTGTTCCTCTTTTTTTGAGTGTATTTTAATAAACAGAAATTCTCTGTTTTAAGATTGTTATCAATATATTTCCTTTTTAGTTATTCTAGTGCCTCATTTAAAACATTTTTCTTATAAGACAGGCAGTGGCACATTCAGTAGGGCACACATATTACCATACATAAGATCCCTGGTACAGGACCCCTGCTCCCAATTTGCAGAGGGACAGCTTCACAAGCAGTGAAGCAGTGTTGCTGCAAGGTGTCTCTCATTCCCTCTCCCTCAACCTCCTCAATCAATACACATAAATATGTGGCATTGCTGTACAAAAACAAGAAATCAAAGGAAACAGGAGTAAAAGACTCAATATCATTTACAGTTAAACTTAAAAAGATAAAATACCAGGAATCAGGCAGTAGTGCAGCAGGTTAAGAGCATGTGGTGCGAAGCACAAGGACTGGTGTAAAGATCCTGGTTGGAGTCCCCCTGCTCCCCACTTGCAGTGGGGTAGCTTCACAGGTGGTGAAGGAGATCAGCAGATGTCTATCTTTCTCTCCCCCTCTCTGTCTTTCCCTCCTCTCTCCATTTCTCTCTGTCCTATCTGGCAACAACATCAGTAACAACAATAATAATAACCACAGCAATGATAAAAACAACAAGAGGAACAAAAAGGAAAATAAATAAATAAATAAACATATTTAAAAAGATAAAATACCTTGGGGTGCTTAAAGCAAAAGTGCACAATTGTTTGCAGAGTCAATAAATGAATAAAGCAAGTAGAAATACCTAACAAGACACCATAAAGTATCTAATTAAATACTTTCTACTTAGACCTTGATACCCTCCTCCCTATTACACATCCCTCAATCACTCCAAAGCTAATCTTGTCAGACAAAGTAAAGACTACAAAATATAAATAAGGGAAAGAGACTGGCATACTTTAATGATGACTCTTTAGTCACTACTAGGCCACCCCATCACCTGGGACCCTAGTCAGGGAGTCCTGGGATTCCCACACAAACATGAGCCTAGACCTCTAACAGATCCCTCTCTCCATGGTCATTGGTCATTCCCATCAGGAACAACATAATGGATCCCTCTGTGGGACTCTATATGACCTTGCCCTCAATGTGGATCAACAATTATAGTCAATGTTCCATTCTTCGAAGGGAGGTTGGACGGCATACTCTACCTACTACCCGAGGAAGACAGGTCCTGCAGTTATGTAGCCTGGAATGTTCCTAGCTGTGACTACAGATTGCAAGCTCAGACCTACAGGGATGTAGAGGTTACATAGGCTCCTGTGCTGACTATGGCCCCCAGATCAAACTGATGGGGTTTACAATATTTAAATAATTTCCCTATATTTGGGAACTACTCTCTTTCCTGATGTAGCTTTTCTAGCCCTTTTTCCAACTATGACACCATCTTCCCAGACAATAACCTGGGTTCACCTGTATATTAGATGTCAAAAACTAATAAACACATCCCTTGTTCCTGGATTAGAAGAAAAACATTATTAAAATGGCCATCCTATCAAAAGCAATCTACAATTTCAATGCAATCCTTATCAAAATTCCAATAATATTTTTTTAAGCAAACTGAACAACTTGTCTAACATTTGTGTGGTTATGAATCAACCAAAGCACTTCTGAGAAAAAAGGAAAAATATGGAGGTGCCATTCTCCCCAACTTCAGTTTATATTATAAAGCAATAGTAATCAAAACAGCATGGTAATGGGATAAAAATGGACAGTTGTATCAATGGGAAAAAATCAAATGTCCATAAATGAGCCCATACATATACAACTACCTAATATATGACAAAGGGTCCAAAACCATTCAATGGGTAGCAGTTTTCTTCAACAGATGATGCTAAGAAAATTGGACAGACACATGTAGAAAAGTGAAATTAGACCATAACATAAACCCATACACCAAGTTCAAATCAAAATCAATTAAATATCTAGACATTAGGCAATAAACTAAAATTTATAGAAGAAAATATTGGTGAAATTTTGCAGGACTTTCACATCAACGATGTATTTGGAGACTCAGTCACCTGGACATGGTAAATGAAAACAAGAGTAAATAAATGGGATTACATGAAACTAGAAAGCTCCTATACATGAAAATCAAACTACACAAGGATAACAAGGAAACCCAGTAAATGGTAGAAGATATTTGCACAACACAGATCAGACAAGCAACTGATATCAAATAATATTTATATACTTTTCCCATATTTGGCACTACTCTCTTCCCTGATGCAGTTTTCTGATCCTTTTTCCAACTGTGAAACCATCCCCTGAGACAATAGCTTAGATCACCTGAATATTAGATGTCAGGCTCAGGTAAAAACTAGTAAAGTCATGGGCCCCTTGGAATATATCTAAAATATACCTACTAGATACTTCCCAAATAGAGACCCCAAATATCCATCTGCAATATTTTTGCCTTTATGTTCATGATTAGTCAACAATTTGCTCTGTTTTCTATCTTTTTTTTAGCCACCAGGTTCTAGATGCTACCATGATGCTAAACAGACTTCCCAGGTCAGAGGACACCACCATGTGTCATGGAGGCCCACATCCCCAGATCTCTGCCCCACTAGGGAAAGAGAGAGATAGTCTGGGAGTATGTATTGACCTGCCAGTGCCCATGTTCAATGGGGGAAGCAATTACAGAAGCCAGACCTCCCGCCTTCTGCACCCCATAATGACCCTGGGTTCATGCTCCCAGAGAGTTATAGAATAAGAAAGCTATGAGAGGAAGGGAGGGGATATGGAGTTCTGATGGTGAGAATTGTGTGGAGTTGTACCCCTCTTATTCTATGGTCTTGTCAGTGTTTCCATTTTATAAATAAAAACTTTAAAAAAAAAGCCTTATATAAAATCCAATATGCCTTCATGGTCAAAAATCTTCAAAAAATGGGACTAGATGGAAAATTCCTTAACCTAGTGGAGTACATATCCAGCAAGCCTACAGATAACATAATAAATGCTAAGAAACTAAGGATTTTCATTTAGATCAGATACTAAACAGGCTGCCCACTATGAGAATTACTGTTCAACACAGTGTTGGAACTTCTTGCCATAGCAATCAGGCAAGAGCAAGGAATTAAATGGATACAGATGGAAGAGATGAAATCAAATTGTCACTATTTCAGATCATATGATAGCATATATAGGAAAACCTAAAGACTCCAGTAGGAAGTTCCTGAAAATTATCTGGCAATATACTAAGGTGTCAGTCTACAAAATTAACACACAAAAACTCAGTCACATTCCTTTAAGAAGAAGACATCCAGAAATCTGTCCTATTTACTATAGCAGCTAAAAAAAAGTAAAGAAAGAAAAAATAAAATATTGAGGAATAAAAGTAACCAAAAACGTGAGACTTGTATACTGAAAACTATGTATTTCAAGGAAATAGAAAAAGATAAAAAGAAGTAGAAAGATATCCTGTCCTCATGGATTGGAAGGATTATCAAAGTGAATATTCATCATCAAAATGAATATTCTACCCAGTTCCATATACAAATTTAATGCATACCCATCAAAGTCCCACCCATTTTTTAAGAGAGAATAGAACAAAATCTACAAGTGTTTATCTGAAACCAGTAAATACTTAGAATTTACAAAACAATTTTGAGAAGAATAGAACAGGAGGCATCACACTCCACATCTCAAATTATATTATAGGATCATTGCAATCAAAACTCTGTGGAACCCCACACCTATGGACATCTAATCTTTGATAAGGGGGTCCAAAGTATTAAATGGAGGAAGGAGGCTCTCTTCAATAAATGGTGCTAGGAAAGCAGGGTTGAAACATAAGAATGAAACTGAACCACTTTATATCACCAGAAACAAAAGTCAACTCCAAATAGATCAAGAACCTTGATGTTAGACCATAAACTATCAAATACTTAGAGGAAAGTATTTATGGAACACTTTACCACCTACACCTCAAGAACATATTTGATCATTTAAACTCAATTGCAAGGAAGACAAAAAAGAAAAAAAAAAAACCAATGGGACTACATCAAATTGAAAAGCTTCTGCACAGCCAAAGAAACCATCACCCAAACATAGAGACCTCTCACAGAATGGGAGAAGATCTTCACATGCAATACATCAGACAAGAGACTAATAACCAAAATATACAAAGAACTCAGCAAACTTAGCAACAAAAAAGCAAATGACCCCACCCCAAATTAGGCAGAGGATATGAACAGAACACTCACTACAGAAGATATGCAAAAGGCTAACAAATAAATAAAAAATAGCTTCAAGTCACTGATTATTAGAGAAATGCAAATAAAGACAACATTGAGATACCACCTCACCCCTGTGAGAATGGCATACATCAAAAAGGACAGCAGCAACAAATGCTCAAGAGGCTCTGGGGACAAAGGAACACTTCTTCACTGCTGGTGGGAATGTAAAGAGGTCCAACCTCTGTGGAGAACAGTCTGGAGAACTCTCACAAGGCTAGACATGGATCTTCCATATGATGCAGTAATTTCTCTCCTAGAGATATACCCCCAAGGACTCCATAACACCCAGCCAAAAATATATGTGTACACCTATGTTCATAGCAGCACAATTTGTAATAGCTAAAACCTGGAAGCAACCCAGGTTCCCAACAACAGGTGAGTGGCTGAGAAAGTTGTGGTGTATATACACAATGGAATATTATGCAGTTATTAAGAATAATGACCAATCTTCTTTGACCCATCTTGAATGGAGCTAGAAGGAATTATGTTAAGTGAGCTAAGCCAGAAAAAACAAAGATGAGTATGGGATGATCCCACTCATTAACAGAAGTTGAGAAAAAAGAACAGAAAGGGAAACTCAAAACAGAACTTGACTGAGTGTGGAGTAGGGCACCAAAGTAAAAATCTCTGGGTTGAGAATGAGGTTGGATGTTCGGCTTCACTGGGGGGGTGAGGGGGATGAGATGGGGCACAGTCTTCTGGGGGTTGGAATAGTGTTTATGTACACTCCTATTAACTTGTAGTCATATAAATCACTAATTAATATGAGAGGGGAAAATTGATTGTCTCAAACTTTTTAATGTATAGACCATAAAGCAAGACTTTTAAATGTTGTCTCTTTAAAAAGCTTAGACCTGGGAGAACAGAAGCAACTGGTAGAATTACTCTATAAAACACAGCTATATACAAATAATGTCAAAGGACATAAATTACAGTGATGTTGTACATGATACAGAAAAATCCTATTAATGGAATTTTCAAAGTTAACCCAATTGCCAAGTAATTTGATTATAGCAATAACTATCTATTGCCTTCTTAAAGCCTAAGACAGCAGGAACCTGCTTCCTCTATAGAGTCTGTATTTCTACCTGTCCTGGAACCTTCAGGGTGGGGCTCACTTTCCTGCATGCTTCTCTCAATTCATACCAAATGATATTGCATCTGCTGATCCCAACCTAATCAATGCAATGAGTATCACCTCAGCAAGCTTCACTCTGTGTCCAGAGATGTCAGGTGTGGAATGTCAACCCTTCAGCCTCATTACTCAGGTGAGACCTTTCCTTTCAGAGTGTTCTCTAATTCCATTTCAGGTGGTTCACTTCCTAACAAAGTCCCAAATCCTAGATATAGACCAGGTCCCATGAGATAGGGCATATGTTCACATGTATCCATAATTTCAGGCAAAATATATACCTCAAAGGAAAAATGCACAATAGTCTGCAGTGAGTCCGTATATGCAGCAAGCAAGTAGAAAGACCTAAAAAGACACCATAAAGTTCATAATGAAGTAGTTTCTACTTAGATTTAAATACCTTCCTCACCTACTTCCTATTATACTTCCCTCAGTCACTTCAAAGCTAACCTTATCAAAGCAATGACTGCAAAACCTGAATAAGGGTAAGAGACTGAAATACTTTAGTGATGACTTTATAGTCACTATCAGGTCACCCCATCAGCTTGGGTCCTAGTTAGGGAGTCCTGAGATTCCCAAATTAATATGAGAGGGGAAAAATTTATTGATATGACAGGCCCAGACCTCGAATAAATTCCTCTCTCTATTGTTACTAGTGATTTCTCTCAGGAACAACACAATAGACCCCTTTGTGGGCCCCCATAGGACTTTGCCCTCAACATGGATCAAACGCAGTAGAGAATGTTCCATCCTCTGAAGCGAGGCTGGACAACATATTCTATGTTCCACCTGAGGAAGATGGGTCCTGAATTTGGGGCAGCTTGGAACGTTCCTACACATGACTACAGAGTGTGAGCTCAAATATACAGGGATGCAGAGGTCACATAGGCTCCTAAGCTGAATATTGGGCCCTAGATCAGATCAAATTGAGGGGTTTACAGTCAACAATATTTATACACCTTTCCCATATTTGGGAGCTTCTCTCCCCTAACCCAGCTTTCTGGTCCTTTTTTCTACCCATAACATCATCTCCCCAGACAATAATTTGGGTCCATCAGATGTCAGGCTCAGGGAAAAAAAAACTAGTATAGACATGGGCCCTTTGGAATATAACTAAAATAGGCTTACTATCTACAAAACGGAGACCCCCAGATCTTCATCTGCACTATTCCAGCCTTTAGGTTCATGATTAGTCAACAATTTGTTTTGTTTTATATATTAAGTCTTCTTTCAGCCACCAGGTTCCAGATGTTACCGTGATTCCAACTGGACTTCCGTGTGGGTAGACGACCCCATTAATGTGGCCTGGAGCCCCACTTCCCCAGAGTCCCTCCCCACTAGGGAAAGAGAGAGATAGGCTGGGAGAATGGATCTACCTATCAACGCCCATGTTCAGCAAGGAAGCAATTACAGAAGCCAGACCTTCCACCTTCTGCACCCCATAATGACCTTGGGTCCATTCTCCCAGAGGGATGAAGAATGGGAAAGCTGTCAGGGGAGGGGATGGGATGCAGAATTCTGGTGGTGGAAATTGTGTAGAGTTGTACCCCTCTCATCCTATGGTTCTTGTCAGTGTTTCCTTTTTATAAAGAAAAAATATTTAAAAAAAAAAAAAGTAGGAGTAGGGCACCAAAATAAAAACCCTGGGGTGAGGGTAAAAGTGAACATTTGGCTTCCTGGGGTGGCAGGGGGTGGCGTGGGATGGGACACAGTGCTTTGGTGTTTATGTATACTATTGATTTGTAGTCATATAAATCACTAGTTAATTAATATGAGAGGGGAAAATTGATTGTATGTCTCAAACTTTTAAAAGCACAGACTGAATCTTTTTAATACATAGGCTGAGCCTTTGATGTTGACTCTCTCAAAAGCCTAGACCAGGGAGAACAGAAGCAACTGGTGGCACAGCTATATACAAGATGTGGGGTATTATATATCAAATCCTAAAAAAAGGGACTTTTCAAAGTTAACCCAATTACCAAATAATGTGATGATAACAATAACTATCTGTTGTCTTCTTAAACCCTAAGACAGCAGGAACCTCACTATTCCGATATAGAGCCTATATTTCCCCCAGTCCTGGAACCTTAGGGTAGGGCCCACTTTCCTGCATGCTTCTCTCAATTCATACCAAATAATATTGCATCCGCCAATCTCAACATAATCAACTCAATGAGCACCACCTCAGCATGCTTCACTTCAGACTGTGTCCAGAGACTTCAGGTATGGAATGACAACCCTTCAGATTCATTACTTGAGGAGACCTTTAATTTCACAGTATTCTCTAATTCCATTTCTAGGCAGTTTACTTCCTAACAAAGTCCCAAAACCTAGATATAGACCTGGTCCCATGAGATATGTATGTTCATACGTATCCATAAACTAGGACAAAATATATACCTGAAAGCAAAAGTACACAATAGTTGCAGTGAGTAACCCCCAACACTTCATCTGCGCTATTCCAGCCTTTAGGTCCATAATTGTTCAACAATTTGTTTGGCTTTGTATGTTAATTCTCTTTTCAGCCACCAGGTTCCGGATGCCAGCATGATACCGACCAGACTTCCCTGGACTGACGTCCCCACCAATGTGTCCTGGAGCTCCACTTCCCCAGAGACCCACCCTACTAGGGAAAGAGAGAGGCAGACTGGGAGTATAGATTGTCCAGTCAATGCCCATGTTCAGCAGGGAAGCAATTAGAGAAGCCAGACCTTTTACCTTCTGCAACCCACAATGGCCTTGGGTCCATACTCCCAGAGCAATAAAGAATGGGAAAGCTATTATGGGAGGGGATGGGATCTGGAGATCTAGTGGTGGGAATTGTGTGGAGTTGTACCCCTCCTATCCTTTCCCATTTGTTGCCCTTGTTGTTGTTGTTATTGTTGCCATTGCTGCTGTTGTTGTATAGGACAGAGAGAAATAGAGAGGGAAGGGGAAGACAGAGAGGGGAAGAGAAAGACAGACACCTGCAGACCTGCCTCATCATTCATGAAGTGAACCCCGTGCAGGTGGGGAGCTGGGGCTCGAACCTGGATCCCTATACCAGTCCTTGAGCTTTGAGCCATGTATGCCCAACCCATTGCGCTACTGGCCGACCCCACAATAACTTTTCAAAATAAAAAGGAGATAATAAATATTAAAAGAGATTGGCTGGTTAAATTAAGGTGCCAATTGCAAGTATTTTTGTTATTCAGAGGTTCAATTATGTAGTACATTTGAGTAATATTATATGAACATAGTTTCATGAATTTGGGGGGAGTCATGAAAAATATTTTAATTAATTTTTTCTTTTGTCTTCAGTTCAACTATTCCCTATGTGTGAGTTATTAACTGAGTAAATACTCACTTTAACATTTTTATATGTGTCACAATGTTTTCTTTAAATAATAGCCTATTATTTTTATAAATTTTTCATTTAGGTGTAGCATTTGTCTTTCTTTTTCAGAGAGGAAAATTCAGTTTTGAACATTCTTTCCCTTATGTATGCATAGTTTCTTTTCTTTCATGTACCATATAATAGTTACACATGTTAAACATGTTCCAGATAAGATATAAACTGTGATATGTACAAACTTGTTACTTCTAAAGTTTATAATTATCTTAGCATCTTTTCTCTGTCACGATTATTTCCCTTAAGCTCTCCTACAAAGGAGGGAAAAAATCATGTTAGTGTGAACAAGCTATAAAAATTTATATCGAGGGAGTCGGGCTGTAGCGCAGTGGGTTAAGTGCAGGTGGCGCAAAGCACAAGGACCGGCATAAGGATCCCGGTTCGAACCCTGGCTCCCCACCTGCAGGGGAGTCGCTTCACAGGCGGTGAAGCAGGTCTGCAGGTGTCTATCTTTCTCTCCCCCTCTCTGTCTTCCCCTCCTCTCTCCGTTTCTCTCTATCCTATCCAACAACGACGACAACAACAATAATAACTACAACAATAAAACAACAAGGGCAACAAAAGGGAATAAATAAAATAAAATATTTTATATAAAAAAAATTATATCCATTCTATTTGTTTTTCATCAATAGCTGTCCTAAAGCTTTATAACCTACTGATTTAGTCTAAACTCTGTACTAATGTAAATTCTGCAGTGTAGGTTTCAATCTATACATTATCTTTATAACAACTCTAGGCAGTCTATTGGATCTTATATTACTTCTGTGTCTCCCGAATTTACCATCTTTCTTTTTATTGGCTTACTCTCTTGGGCAAAACCCACTCTCCTGTCACTCTATGAGAAAGTGGATTTTTTTAACCATTTACATGAGCACCCACAAAATGATATCTTTTGCTACTCAATTAATAAAAGTTGTTGTATAGAATGTCAGTTTGGACTAATTTCCCTCAAAATTTTTAATTTTTTTAAATAAAAAATATTATCTTTATTTATTGGATAGAGACAGCTAGAAATCAAGAAGAAGGAGGTGGGGGGGAGAGAGAAAGAGACAACTGAAACACTGCTTCACCACTCACAGAGCTTTCCCCCTGCTGATGGGAACCAGAGGCTCAACCTGGGTCCTTGCACTTTGTAATATGAACTCAACCAGGTGTGCCACCACCTGGCTTCCCTCAAAATTTTCAAAGTACAAAATAAAAGGCTTTTTTTTTTAATCTAAAAAAAAAATATCCAAGTACCATCTAGTTGCTATGAGAGTATTTGGTTTGTGGTTTAAAAAATAAATCCCAAGTGATTACTAATATTAGTCTTTAGTTACTCTTCCAGTAATTAAAGTGTTTAAGTTTACTCCTAATTCCAGGCTTTGAAATTCAGAATTGTGTTTTTTCTTCACTCATTGTAGCTAGCAACAGACCACTTAAATTTGTTTTTTTAAATATTTTTATTTTTATATTACATGTTGACAGGGGTTTGAATTCCCATTTAAATTTGTATATATTATTTTTCAGCTCTTGAAATTTTTGTATGATTTTCTAGATAATATGTGCTTCAATTTTTTATATTTGTCTCTTCTCTTTATCACTAAAATTCATATTGATTTATTTGAATCCCTTGTTTCTTTTCTTTTGTTTAATATTTATTTATTCCCTTTTGTTGCCCTTGTTGTTTTATTGTTATAGTTATTATTGTTGTTGTTATTGATGTCATTGTTGTTGGATAGTACAGAGAGAAATGGAGAGAGGAAGGGAAGACAGAGAAGGGGAGAGAAAGATACCTGCAGACCTGCTTCACCGCTTGTGAAGTGACTACCCTGCAGGTGGGGGGCAGGGGACTCGAACCGAGATCCTTATGCCAGTCCTTGCACTTTGCACCACCTGCGCTTAACCTGCTGCACTACCACCAGATTCCCTTATTTTCTATTTCCCTTATATATTTCCTGTGATTTTACTTTATGACAGATTTTTTCCAATTTCCCTTCTAAGTCTTCTCTCCAGTATTTTATCTCACACATATGTGTAGAGTATTTTTTATATATAAGTTAGATATTGGTTGTAAGGAGATAAAGAAGTATCTCTTAATTGAAAAACTTATAATAAAAACATATCCACAAGTAGCTACAAAATAAAAGTTTGATTTACTGGAGTCAACAGATCTGAAAGCTGAATAGAAAGAAATATCATCAGTATTATTTTCACTTCTAAATCAGAAGTACAACTAATGAGAATATCAGCAAATAAATAATAAATATCAGCAAATAAATAATAAAACTAATGATCATAGAAAAAAATCTGATAAATTTTCCATTCAGGCTGGCACTACTTAAGATAAAACTTTGATCGGCCTTAGCTTAGGAATTCTGAAGCATATCTCAAAACCAATGCTAGAAATAATGAGCATAATATTAACTTCTAAAGAAAATATTCCATCCTATCACAGAATATTTTGAGATCAAATAATAGAGCTCTTTAAAAAGTATATAGGATGTTCAACTACTGGCACACCCTACATGAAGAGATCACCCAGATAGTTTTTATCCTGGTTAAAAAAAGAATCATCTAGACAAGGTCACATATGGGATTATTCACAAGTCTTAAATCTAGTAATAGAATAGATAATGGAGAGGCAAGAAGATACACTTTACAGTTTTGACTGGAAAATCTCTGAGCATCATTTATAATAGAGCAACATAAAAGAATTGCTATTTGACACAAACAGCAGGGACTCCAATCCATTTTCTGAGTGCTATGTGAAGCAAGAGAGAAAAGACAGGATTTAGAAAGTTGGAAGACAAGACTATGGCTCTGAGAGAACCTATTCAGACAAATGGTGTTTTTTTCTTTTCTTTTCACCTCCTGCTTTATTTAGCTATACGTCACATTGTGCAACATTGTGTAAATAAAGATATACAACATGCTGATTTAAACATGTTTTAAAGTGATTGCCACCATAGCATTAGCAAACCTTACATCGCAACATATAAAAACCACTTCTGTGTGTGTGTGTGTGTGTGTGTGTGTGTGTGCGAGTGTGTGTGTGTTATATTACTGTGATGACAATGTTAGCAACTATAATCAACATGATGTAAATTAGATGTCCAGAAGTTGTTCATTTTATTTCTTGAAGTTTTATTCTTTGATGAATGTCTTCCAAACCAATATCTACTCTCTGTTTCAGAGTTTGATTCAGATCAAGCCATATATACATGATATCATAAATATTTGTCTTTCTCTTCTGTCAAATCTCACTTTACATAATGTCTTCAAGGGCCACATATGTTGTCACAAATGGCAATATTCTCTTTTCCTTAAGGACTTCATATTTTTTTATGACTCTTGCATATATGTGGGATATTTTCTTTGACCATTCATCCATAGATGAACTACTGGATTGTTTTCGATATTTTAATTATTGTGAGTAATATGACAATAAACAGAGGCTTTTGTACTTTTCCATTTTCTGTTTTCATTTCTTTAGATATATGCCAAGAGTGAGATTGTTTGATCATCTGGTAATTCTATCTTTAGTTTTTTGAGGAACCTCTATAATGTTTTCTAAGGTGGCTAGATCTATTTACCGCTGTCAATACACAAGCACTTCCTTTTGCCACATACTAGTAAACATTTGTCTTTTCTTTTTTTAATGATAAAACTTCCCTTTTTTATATAGATCTCTTCATTTTATTTATATTATGTAGTTTTTTGATAGGACAGAGAGAAATTAAGAAGGAAGGGGGAGACATAGAGAGACAGAGAGACACCTGCAGACTAGCTTCATTCATGAGGCTTCTCTTCTTCAAGTGGGGACTGAGGGCTTGAACCTGGGCCTTTGTGGTAATGTGTCTGCTCAACCAGGTCCACCACCACCCAGCTCCCTCAAGTTGCTCTTTTTTGTTTTTTGTTTTTCCTCCATAGTTATCGCTGGGGTTTGGTGCCTGCACTACAAATCCATGGCTCCTGGAGGCCATTTTCCCCCTTTTGCTACCCTTGTTGTTTATTGTTAAACTTTCTAATATATATGAGTCAATAGCTCATTCTGATTTTCATTTGTATTTTCCTAATGATTAGTGATGTCAAACATCTTATGTACCTATTTTCTATTTGTATATCTTCTTTGAAAAAAGTTTATTGCTTTGTGCCTATTTTTCAAATAAGATCATATTTTTTGTTATTGAGTTATATGAGTTTCATTATGCATTTTGCATATTTATTCCTTACAGGGTATAAGATTTGCAAATGTTTTATTTTCCTTTTCAGTACACTGCATTTTCATTTTGTTAATGATTTACTGTGTGGGAGTTTTTTAGTTTATTGAAGAATCACTTGCTTATTTTTTGTTATTGTTTTCATTTCTTTGATGTCACATTCAAATTTATTTGGCCAAGATCATTGTTAAGTATTTTCTCTTAATTTTTTTCTGTTAAGAGTTTTATGGTTTCAGGGGTCAGGCAATGGTACACCATACAAAAAGACACAGGTCCAAGTCCATACTCCCCACCTGCAGGGATGAAGCTTCATAAGCTGTAAAGCATTGCTGCAATCTCTCTCTCTCTCTCTCCCCCTCTCTTCCTCCCCGTCTCATCTATTTATCTATCTTTGTCTCCATTTTCCTCCTCCTCCTTCTTCTAATTCATCATATATCTGTCCTTCCATCAGTTTCTATCTGACGTATCAAATAAAAGAAAGAAAAACTAGAAAGAAAAACAATGATAGCTGGGAGTCATGGAGCCATCATATAGGCATCAAGCCCCAGTTAAAATCCTGGTTACAATAAAAATAAAATAAGAATAGATTTCATGGCTTCAGTTTATTTTCTTTTTTTAATTTTTATTTATATAAAACACTGACAGAACCATAGGATAAGAGGGGTACAATATCATGCAATTCCCACCACTAGAACTCTGTATCCCCTCCCCTCCCATGATAGCTTCCTTATTCTTCATCCCTCTGGGAGTATGGACCCAGGGTCATTTTAAGGTGCAGAAGGTGGAAGGTCTGGCTTCTGCAGTAGCTTCCCCACTGAACATGGGCTTTGACAGGTCTATCCATACACCCAGCCTGTCTCTCTCTTTCTCTAATGGGGCAGGGATCTGAGGAGGCAGGGCTCCAGGACACTTAGGTGGGGTCGTCTGTGCAGGGAAGTCCAGTTGGTATCCTGTTAGCATCTGGAACCTGGTGGCTGAAAAGAGAGTTACCAATATAAAGCCAAACAAATTGTTGACTAATCATGAACCTAAAGGCTGAATTAGTTCAGATGAAGATTTGAGGTCTCTGTTTTGTAGATAGTTAGTAGGCCTATTTTAGTTATATTCCAAAGGGCCCATGACTATACTAGTTTTTTTTTTTTTTCCCTGAGCATGACATTTGATATGCAGGTGGACCCAAGTTATTGTCTGGGGAGATGATGTCATAGATGGAAAAAGGGCCAGAAAGCTGAATCAGAGAAGAAAGTAGGAAAAGGTGTATAAATATTGTTATAAAT
Source organism: Erinaceus europaeus (assembly GCF_950295315.1). NCBI lineage: Eukaryota > Metazoa > Chordata > Mammalia > Eulipotyphla > Erinaceidae > Erinaceus > Erinaceus europaeus. The sequence continues at coordinate 46,298,114 of NC_080165.1, forward strand.
AAGCCCCATCAATTTGATCTGATCTGGGGCCCATATTCAGCTTAAGAGCCTATGTAACCTCGGCATCCCTGTAGATCCGAGCTCACACTCTGTGGTCATGAGTGGGAACGTTCCAGGCTGCCCTGATTTCAGAACCTATCTTCCTCAGGTGGAACATAGAGTATGTTGTCCAGCCTCCCTTCAGAGGATGAAGCACTCTTTATCTTTGATCCACGTTAAGGGCAAGGTCCTATGGGGTCCCACAGAGGGGTCTATTGTGTTGTTCTTGATAGAGATAACCAGTAACAATGGATAGAGGAATTTATTCAAGGTCTAGGCCCATCATGTGTGTTTGGGAATCTCAGGACTCCCAGATTAGGGCACCAGCTGATGGGGTGGCCTGATAGGGACTAAAGAGTCAACATTAAAGTATGCCAGTCTCTTGCCTTTATTCAGCTTTTGTAGTCCTTACTTTGATAGTGTTAGCTTTGGAGTGAGTGAAGGAAGTATAATAAGAAGTAGGTGAGGAGTCTAAGTCTAAGTAGACACTATTTCATTAGGAACTCTATGGTGTCTTTTTATGTCTTTCTACTCGCTTGCTGCATATACTGACTCACTGCAGACTATTGTGCACTTTTGCTTCCAGGTATATATTTTGCCCTAATTTATGGTTACATATGAACATATGCTCTCATGGGACCTGGTCTATATCTAGGTTTGGGGACTTAGTTAGGAAGTGAACCACCTGCAATGGAATTAGAGAATCTTATGAGAAAGGAAAGGTCTCGCTGGACATAGTCCGAAGTGAAGCATGCTGAGGTGGTACTTGCTGTGTTGATTAGGTTGGGATCAGCAGATGCAGTGTCATTTGGTACAAATAGAGAGAAGCATGAAGGAAATTGAGCTCTACCCTAGAGGCTCCAGGACTGGGAGAAATATAGGCTTTATAAAGGAAGCAGGAGGTTCCTGCTGTCTTAAGGTTTAAGAAGGCAATAGATAGTTATTGCTGTAAGCAAATAATTTGGAAATGGGGTTAACTTTAAAGATCCCATTGTTAGAATTTGCTGTATCAGGAGTTGGGTGGTGGAGCAGCAGGTTAAGTGCAGGTGTCACAAAGCACAAGGACCAGCATAAGGATCCCAGCAAGCCCCAGGCTCCCCAACTGCAGGGGAGTCGCTTCAAAAGCGGTGAAGCAGGTCTGCAGGTATCGCTCTTTCTCTCCCCTTTTCTGTCTTCCCCTCCTCTCTCCATTTTTCTCTGTCCTATCCAACAACAATGACATCAATAACAACAACAGTGTTAAACAACAAGGGCAACAAAATGAAAAAATAAATAAATATAAAAAAATCAAAATAAAAGGAATTTGCTGTATCATACATAGGGTCACCATAATTTATGTCCTTTGATATTATTTATTTATAGCTGTGTCTTATAGAGTCATTGTTTCAGTTTTATGTTTAAGTCTCAGGTGTGCATATATGCACCAAGCTAAAAAATTTTCTGATACCACTTGGGTGACATAAAATTCCATTAAATGCTCTACCTACCTAGCAATAGCATCAAATATCACAGGAGTAATTTCTAAGATCAATCCTATAAGACTGTACCCTCAACTTTGTATTTGTTGTAAAACAAAAATCCAGGATATCACCAGTTCCTCTGACCAAGCAGCTATAAAAGAGATGCCATGGTCCGGGAGGTGGTTCAGTGGATAAAGCATTAGACTCTCAAGCATGAGGTCCTGAGTTCAATCCCCGGCAGCACATGTACCAGAGTGATGTCTGGTTCTTTCTCTCTCCTCCTATCTTTCTCATGAATAAATAAATAAAATATTTTTTTAAATATGAGCTCAAAAAAATAAATAAATTAGAGATGCCAATGATCCTCTTCTTGGTTTTAACTAATTTGCTAGACTAACTCAAGAACTCTGAGAAACATTTTACTTACTAAATTGTACCTTATTCTAAAAAGGATTCAACTCAAGAACATCCAGGATGATGGGATAAAAAGATAAGGTATGCAGGAAGGGTATTTGAACTTTCATATTCTCTCAAAGGGCTTTACTTTCTGAACTCCATTCTTCTGAGTTTTTTTTCTTTTTTATTTAAGAAAGGATTAATTAACAAAACCATAGGGTAGGAGGGGTACAATTCCACACAATTCCCACCACCCAATCTCCATATCCCACCCCCTCCCCTGATAGCTTTCCCATTCTCTATCCCTCTAGGAGCATGGACCTAGGGTCATTGTGGGTTTCAGAAGGTAGAAGGTCTGGCTTCTGTAATTGCTTCCCCGCTGAACATGGGCGTTGACTGGTCGGTCCATATTCCCAGTCTGCCTCTCTCTTTCCCTAGTAGGGTGGGTCTCTGGGGAAGCAGAGCTCCAGGACATATTGGTGGGGTCTTCAGTCTAGGGAAGCCTGGCCAGCATCCTGATGACATCTGGAACCTGGTGACTGAAAAGAGAGTTAACATACAAAGCCAAACAAATTGTTGAGCAATCATGGACCCAAAGCTTGGAATAGTGGAGAGGAAGTGTTAGGGGGGTACTCACTGCAAACTCTAGTGTACTTCTGCTTTCAGGTATATATTTTGCAGTAGTTTACGGATACGTGTGAACATATGCTCTATCTCACAGAAAGTGGTGTATATCTAGGTTTTGGGACTTTGTTAAAAGTGAACCACCTGGGATGGAATTAGAGTATACTATGAAAGGAAAGGTCTCACCTGAGTAATGAAGCTGAAGGGTAGTCATTCCACACGTGAAGTCTCTTGACACAGTCTGAAGTGAAGCATGTTGAGGTGGCAATCGTTGTGTTGATTAGGTTGTAATCGGCAGATGCAATATTATTTGATATGGATTGGGAGAGGCATACGGGAAAGTGGGCCCTATCCAATGGTTCCAGGACTGGGGGAAGCAGAGGCTCTGTAGTGGAGATGTGAGGTTCCTGCTGTCTTAGGGTTCAAAAAAGACAATCGATAGTTAATGTTATCATCACATTATTTGGTAATTGGGTTAACTCTGAAAAGTCCTTTTGTTAGGGTTTGCTGTACAGTACCCAGTATCTTGTATACAGCTGTGCTATTGGTTGCTTCTGTTCTACTTGGTCTAGGCTTTTGAGAGAGTCTGCATATCAATTACACAGCCTATATATTAAAAAGATTCAGTTTGTGTCTTGAAAAACTTCAAGACATACAATTAATTTTCCCCCTCTCGTATTAATTAACTAGTGATTTATATGACTACATTTTACTAGGAGTGTACATAAACACCATTCCCACCACCAAAAGACTGTGACCCATCCCTCCCACCCACTCCCACTCCCCACTGGCCCAGGAAGCTGCATGTCTACCCCTCACCACAGGGTTTTTACTTTGGTGCCCTACTTACAATTTGGTCAGGTCCTGCTTTTAGTTTCCCTTTCAGATCTTCTTACTCAGCTTCTGTTGATGAGTGGGATCATCCCATACTCATCTTTATCTTTCTGACTTAGTTCACTTAACATAATTCCTTCTATCTCTGTCCAAGATGGGTCAGAGAAGGTGGGTTCATTGTTCTTGATAGCTGCATAGTATTCCATTGTGTATATATACCACAGCTTTCTCAGCCACTCATCTGGTGTTGGGCTCCTGGGTTGCTTCCAGGATTTAGCTATTATGAATTGTGCTGCTATGAACATAGGAGTACGCACCTCTTTTTGGTTGGGTGTTATGGAGTCCTTGGCGTATAACCCCAGGAGAGGAATTACTGGATCATATGGAAGGTCCATGTCTAGCCTTCTGAGAGTTTTCCAGACTGCTCTCCACAGAGGCTGTACCAATTTACATTCCCACCAGCAATGTAAAAGGGTTCCTCTGTCCCCACATCCTCTCCAGTATTTGTTGCTGCTCTCCTTTTTGATGTATGCCATTCTTACAGGAGTGAGGTGGTATCTTAGTATTGTCTTAACTTGCATTTCTCTGACAATCAGTGACCTAGAGCAGTTTTTCATATGTTTGTTAGCCTTTTGGATCTCCTCTGTAGTGAATGTTTTGTTCACATCCTCTGCCCATTTTTGGATGGGGTCATTTGCTTTTTTGGTGCTAAGTTTGCTGAGCTCTTTATATATTTTGGTGATTAGTTTCTTGTCTGATGTCTGGCATGTGAAGATCTTCTCTCATTCTGTGAGGGGTCTCTTTGTTTGTTTAATAGTTTCTTTGGATGTGCAGAAGCTTTTCGATTTGATGTAGTCCCACTGGTTTGTTTCTGCTTTAGTCTTCCTTGCAATTGGGTTTGATTCATCAAAGATGTCCTTGAGGTGTAGGTAGGAAACTGTTTTACCATCTTCTGAGTTTTTACGGAGGATTCAGTTTCATAGTCATGATTAAGTCATTGGCCTATAAAGGGTAAAGAAAGTCTAATGCTCCTTTTCTTTCTCAAAGGTGAGACTAAAAGTTCTAACCATCTGATCATGTAGCTGTCAGCCTTCACCCTTAGGCTAGCTAGGAGCATTCCAAAGTCATCACGTTAACATTGCAAAAGGAACTGTTTGGCTCTCATTTAGAAGTTTCCAAGTGTTTTCATTCTATGCCAGAAACTGGATGAAGACCAAACATGTGTTTATTACAAATCACAATGCTATAAACTTTCGTCCATTTATAGTTAAGTGAGTAATGTAAAATAGTGGCCTAATTTTTTTTTATTTTATTCTTTTACACATGGTTACCCAGTTTCCTCAGCCTAGTTTTAAAAGACCAGCAGCTTCTCATGCCTGAATGTCCAAAAGGGAAACTCAGTTGCGATTAGTGGATGGGGACATTGTTTTGTCTGAAAAAAAATAAATAAAAGATATTCTCTTAAGGGATATCCTGGCATTTGATGTTACTATAGAAATCATCATTATCCTAGGATTACTTTTCTTGAACTCTTTGATGTCAAGAACTCTCATGACTGGGTCCAAAGTCTTGAAAGTAAAAGTAACACAGCACATAATTTTATTATATTGGTGAGATCGAGACTAGTAGCACTGTTTCTGAGTACTAGCAACCCCAATTTCTATTACATAATAAACCTGCATAGGACTGCAGACAGCAAGATAAAAGATGTTTTTATGCATGCCTATAATAAATGGATCATAGCAACCCATTTCTTTGGCATAACTGATTTAGACCTCTGAAAGCCTGGTTCAATCTGTCTTGTGGCAACTGGCTGGTGGCATGTAATAAAAAGGCAAGTTGTTCATGCATTCAAAATTTTTTTTCCCTTCAAAACATTATCATTGTATTTGAAGAACCTAACACAGTGTTTGACACAGCATGTGGGCTCCATAAATATTTGTTAAATGAATGAGCTCTCCAAAATCTTAAACTAAGCAACTTTGCTTCATTCTTACTACCTGCTGTGCTAAAAATCTCCTTGGCTGATTCCATATGACACTTAGGAGACCTTTTTTATTATTATTATTTTTATATGGTATTTCATAAGTTTCTATTAAGTTCAAAGAAAAGTTGAAATAGTTGTTCAACAAATATTTATAGAATTCCTACCATGCTCAGGGCACTGTTAGAGAAATGAAACTCTAAGACAATCTTTTCCCCTGCAATTGCTTATGATGTTAAGATGCAGTAGTGGAGGGCAGGCCTCAGTGCTGAAGGAAGATAGTGAAGGGCAGGAGCCTGAGGGAAATATTAAAGGAGAGTGGGCTCGTACTGCCTAGTATTTGAGAGATAATATGCCCAATATGTTTTTCACTAACATTGATATGACAGATAGAGACGCAGAAGATATGAAATCATTCATGGAGGAGATGAAAGATCCAAGGAGGAAGCTTAGGGAGCTTCAGTTGAAGTACAGCCTGCTCATCCTAATAGGAGATCCCCCTCATTACAATCATCATGAGTTTTGCTTTATGCCTTGAATGCTGGGTCCATAACCATAATCCCCTGCTTCCCAAACTTGTATTTTCTTGATATACTACCTCTTATTGTGAACTTGCTTTTCTGTCATTTTTCTTTTCATAACTGGAGATTTCCTTTTGACTTAGTCTGTAAGTTTTGCTCTCAGCAGGGGAATTTCCTAAATTTGCATGGAAAATGTTTATTACATATTCTGGAATTAATAAAGCAGTTCTAACAGAAAAAAGGAGACAAGATATGTGCAAACACATTCTCAGAATTAGAGAACAATAAGTAATAAGCATATTCATATGAGGTTGGCATGGCCCAAACTATACATAAAATTCCCTTGTATGAGCAGGGCACCAATGTAAAAACACTGTGGTGAAGGGGAGGGTGGCCATTGGGCTTCCCCGCATGGCGGAGGGTGGGGGGGCTGGGGTGAGTGGTGGGGATGGGACAGTCTTTTGGTGGTGGGAGTGGTGTTTATGTACAATCCTATTAAAGTGTAAACATTATATAAACCACTATTTAATTAATATGAGAGGCGAAAAACTGATGATATGTCTAGAACTTCTTAAAACACAGACTGAGTCTTTTTAATACATAGGCTGTCTTTGCTATGTTCTCTCCCAAAAGCCTAGACCAGGGAGAACAGAAGCAACCAATAGCACAGCTATGTACAAGATGCTGGGTACTATACCCTAAACCCTATCAAAGGGACTTTCCAAAGTTAACCCTATCACCAAATAATGTGATGATAACAATAACTATCCATTGTCTTCTTGAACCCTAAGACAGCAGGAACCTCATATTTCCACTATAGAGCCTATATTTCCCCCAGTCCTGGAACCTTAGGGTGGGGCCCACTTTTCTGCACGATGCTCTCAATTCAAATCAAATAATATTGCATCCGCGGATCGCAACCTAATCAACAAGCGTGCCACCCCAGCATGCTTCACTGGACTGTGAAGAGACTTCAGGTGTGGAATGACAACCCTTCAGCTTCATCACTCGGGTGAGACCTTTCCTTTCATAGTATTCTCTAATTCCATTCCAGGTGTTCCACTCCCCAATAAAGTCCCCAAACCCAGATATAGTCCAGATCCCCTGAGATAGAGCATAGGTTCACCCATGCCCATAAACTAGGGGAAAAATATATACCTGGAAGCAGAAGTACACAAGAGCGTGCAGAGAATACCCACAACACTTCATCTGCCCTCAGACAATCCCATCAATGTGTACTGGAGCCTCATCAATGTGTACCTAACTCAAGTTGGACGTGCTAAGATCGACCCAGTCTGGAAAAGAGAAATTTCCCATGAGTGGTCATCCCACTTCCGGTTATCTTGTCCATCTCCAAAACTCTCTCCCTTTACACTGTCTGAACTGGAAGACGCTTTGAAGAGGGTTAAACCGGGAACAGCTGCTGGCTATGATAACATTACCCCAGAACTCATTCTTAACCTGGGCCCCGCGGCAAAGAAGTGGCTCGCTTCATTCCTGTCCCACATCTTGGAATCTGAGTCTATGCCCAAAGTTTGGCGTCGTGCGAAGATTATAGCGGTTTTGAAACCAAAGAAAGACCCAACACTGGCCGCCAGCTGTAGACCAATTTCTCTCCTCTCCGTGTGTTACAAACTCCTTGAGAGGCTGCTTCTGTCACATATTTCTCATCTTACAGAGAAATTCCTATCACCCACCCAAGCTGGTTTCCGCCCAGGAAGATCTACCTGTGAACAAGCCCTGGCCCTCTCAACTTACATTGAAAATGGATTCCAGAAGAATTTAAAGACGGGTGCTGTCTTTGTTGATCTCACAGCAGCCTATGACACGGTCTGGCACCGTGGTCTCCTAGTCAAGATCTCAAGATGCCTGCCTCCATGGCTGGCCAACACTGTATCGTTTCTTCTCCAAAACAGAAGATTCCGGGTGCATCTGGGTGACAAGTCTAGCAGATGGAGACTTGTCTCAAGTGGCCTCCCCCAGGGCTCTGTTCTGGCTCCTACGCTATTTAATATTTACATCAATGACCTCCCAGAAACTTCTTCAAGGAAGTTCATCTACGCCGATGACATCTGCTGTGCAACTCAGGCATCCAAGTTCGACATCCTCGCGGAAACACTCACGAAAGACATGTCTCTGATATCTGATTACTGTAAAAAATGGCGACTAATCCCTAGCACTGCAAAAACGGTATCATCTGTTTTCCATCTACACCATGCCTCGGCCTCGCGTGAGCTTAATGTACAGCTTGGCGATACGAGAATCCGGCATGAAGCCCAGCCAGTCTATCTTGGCATTACTCTCGATCGCACTCTGTCATTTCACGAACATCTCATAAAAACTGCAGCAAAGGTGGGCGCGAGGAATAACATCATTGCAAGACTGGCCAGCTCCTCATGGGGCGCGAGCGCTTCCACACTACGATCATCATCTCTGGCATTATGCTATTCCACTGCAGAATACTGTGCCCCAGTATGGTTCCGTAGCCCCCATGTACACTTGGTCGATTCCAAATTATATTCCTCCATGAGGATAATTTCTGGAACCATCCGTTCCACCCCGGTTCCATGGCTGCCAGTTCTTAGCAACATCGCCCCGCCAGATATTCATCGGGATGCGGCATCATCTAAGTTCATTTCCCACGTCTACGCTCGACCGGACCTGCCAATATACGCGGATATCTTTGCCCACCCTGTTCAACGCTTGACGTCTCGTCACCCAATCTGGTCCCCTACGTCTACACTGAACTTCTCTGTTCCAGACTCTTGGAAACAGAGTTGGCAGTCAGCTGAGGTAAAGAACAAACACCTCATCACAGACCCCTGCAAGCGTCAACCCGGCTTTGACCTAGCACGTTATGATTGGGCTCTCCTCAATTGCTATCGAACAGGCCATGGCCAGTGCGCCGCTATGTTCCATTGCTGGGGAGCCAGAGATGACCCGAACTGCCCCTGCGGCTCCAGACAGACTATGACCCACATAGTCAACGACTGCCACCTCTCCAGATTCAAAGGAGGTCTCGAAACTTTACATCAGGCTCAACCTGACGCTGTTGACTGGCTATGGGAGAAGGGCAAATGCTAGAAGAAGAATCAATGTGTACTATAGTGGCCTTCCTCAGAGTCTCACCCTACTAGGGAAAGAGAGAGACAGACTGGGAGTATGTATCAACCAGTCAACGCCCATGTTCAGTGGGGAAGCAATTACAGAAGCCAGACCTTCCACCCTCTGCAACCCACAACGACCCTGGATCCATACTCCCAGAGAGATAGAGAATGGTGGGAAGGCTATCAGGGGAGGGGGTGGGATGTGGAGATAGGGTTATGGGAATTGTGCGGAATTGTACCCCTCTTATTCTATGGTTTTGTTAATGTCTCCTTTCTTAAATAAATAAAAAAAAACTCCTTGTATGCAGTGCTTAATGTTGTTTACTAAAACATCTCTAAGTTTCCCCTTGACATTACTGATAGCCTTTTCTCTTGGATTTCCTTTGGTAAATAATTCCCTGAAAGCTTTGTGCTGGAGTTACTATGCTGGCTAGTCTTCATTTTTCCTCTTCCCCAAATAACTCATCTCTTTTTCTGCTTGCTGAGTCCCAGGAGGCTGACTTCTCTCCATAGAATTGATTGTATTATAGGAATTTTATGCTTTGGTTGGGTTGGGTCAATAGGAGCTATTGGTTGGAGATGGGAGCACAGAAAGAAAGGGGGATATTTATTCATCTCTCTTCTGCTCTGCCTAGAAATGTATCTCTGTCTAATACAGAACCTTTCTTGAGACCCAGCCCACACAAAACTCTGGCAACACTACTCAACCTTTGCCCCTGTGATGATTGGTTTCATATGTCAAATTGGTATAGCCACAGGATACCTAAGAAATTGGTTAAACTTTTTTTTTTTCTGCAAGAGTTCCAGGTCTGGGAAATTCCATCATTCCTGGTATATTTTTCTTTAAACTTCAATTAAAGATAGAGAGGAAAGGGACATGCAGAAGAGAAAGACACCAGAGCAATGCACCATCATTTGTAGTTTCTTCTGTGCAGAGTGCTCTCAAATGTGGTCTGGTTCTTGCACATAGTAAAGTGCTGTACCAAATAAATTATCTCCCAGATGGCCCTAGACATTATTTTTTAGTGGATCTGTAAAGACATTTCTGGATGAGATTTTCACTTAAATTAGCAGACAGAATAAAACAGTTTCCCTTCCGTAATGCAGCTAGACCTCATATAATCTGTTGAAGGCCTGAGTAAACGGCCAGCTTCTTTTTATTAGTGACTTAATACTGATTTACAAAATTACAAGATGAAAAGGGTACAACTCTACACTTTTCCCACCACCAGAGTTCTGGATCCCTAGTCCTTCCATTGTAAGCTACAGTAGTTCTCCCAAGGTTGCAGATATGGGTCAACTATTATTCCTACAACAATCTGTCTATAAATTGTATATATTTGCTCCCTTTTTAAAGGTCTCATCTTCTCTTCCTTTCCAAGTCACATATATACCTATTACTATATCCCTTTTCCTCCTCTCTGTTCCTGATGGAGTTGGAGTTCCTTTCCCCTATCATCTGGTCATGAAGCTTCCCCCTATCATTTCTCCTCCACTGGGAATCTGGATCAAAATCATTTTTGGGATGCAGAAGGTGGGAGTTCTGGTTTCTATAATTGCTTCTCTACTGAACATGAGCATTGGCAGTTCGATCCACACACACACACCCCCCCACCCTGTTTCTATCTTTCTTTAGTGGAACAGGGCTCTGGAGAGGTGAGGTTTTAGGACACATTGGTAAGGTCTTCTGCCAAAGGAAGACAGGATGGAATCATGATAGTGCCTGCAACTTGGTGGCTGAAAGGTGGCAAGATATAAAGTGGGACAAAATGATTAATGAACAGGATTACTAGAAGTAGGAGATAAGAATAGGGATCTTAGGGTAGAAAGAAGCTAGGGAGTCCATTTTAATTATGTTCCTAGGGCACCATGAGTATTATAGTTTTTTGCTTAAGTTTGATAGTTCACATGGAGTTGGATAAAGACACTGTCTGAGAAGATGATGTCAGGGTAGAGAAAAAGGGCTAGAAAGTTGGACTGGGACAGAGAGTAGCTTCCAATCATGAAAAAAAAATCTATAAATAAAGTTAACTGTTTACCCTATCCACTTGACCTAGGGCCCATATTTATATTTAGCACAGGAGCCTGTATAATCTTTAAGTCCCTATTGGTCTGAGCTCTCAGTTCATGACCACTGCTAGGAACATTGCAGGCTGCACTCATTTCAGGACCAGTCTTCTTTAAGTGGCAAGGCACGATGCCCCAGTGTTTCTTTGGAGACTGGGGCAGTCAGTCCCTACCATTGTTGCTTTATGGTGAGGGCAAGGTCCTGGCAAGGCCCACAAGAAAATGATCCTATTATCATTGTATTATTATTATGTTAGATTTATATTATATTATTATTATACCAGTGTAGCTTAAATGTAAAGGAGAGGAAGAAATGCATATGCTAGTCTTCACAAGCATATACAGGGAAGAGGAAAATGAGATGTGAAGTAATTGACTCTGACTTTGTGTGACTACTACCCAGAGGAAAAGGTGTGTGAGGCAACTGCTGTGTATCACACCCTGTACGCTTTGTTTCAAACACTGTAGAAATATTCAGAAATTTGAGGGCTAGAAACTTGGATCTTAAATCTTGGGTGACAACTGTAAGTATACATCAATTAGTTTTAAAGCCTGGGGAGAGATGTATAAAACTGATGATAGAGGCTCAGGAGACCAGTGAGTTAGCAGAAGTGGGCAATCCATGTCCCACATTTTCTTTTATTTTCAAATAAATAAATAAATAATTTAAAAAAATTGACTCAGGAGCAAAACAATTGCATATGTACAAAAGCCCAGTACACAAAAAATAAATAAGTAAATAAATAAAAAGAATTTGGATAGCCAATGCAATTATATTACATATAATACATTTAAACTATTATACATTGCAGTTAATATTATTGAATTTACCAATGTTGATATTTTGGAGTAGCAGGTAATATGTAAAGATTTTACTTTACTTAATTGTAAAATGATAGTGCGTAACTCATGCCTAAAACTTCCTGATCTTTTTATTCTTCTGTTGAAACAGTCCTTATTGCCTAAAATAATTATTATTGAATAAGTAATTTTCTTGATTTCAGAACAACTGACTTTCATACTTCTGTTATAAGATTTCTTTTGCCTATAGTTATTTATTTACAAAGAGCCAGAGTAATATTCTTGACCTCATGGCAAGATTTTTGTCTTATTTATAGTTTATCTCTTTCTACGTATATGAATACACAAGATATTGCATTTCTTAAATAAATTGAAGAAGGCATCAATGACAATGAACATTGAGATGTAATTCATTTGCATGTTGAGAGCTAAGTGGGGCTACCAGGAATAGCACAGAGAGTAATGTCACTGGATCCCTTTCTCCTTACTTTTGGCTCTCATCTCCTTTCAGGTTAATTTCTACTTATTATATGCTACACATTGACATTGATTAGCAACTTGTGAAGTTATCCTTACCATTCTATGGTGAATGGTTCTTTCCCTTCTTATGATTTTCAAATAGTTTTTTATCAATCTAGGTAACAACTTGCAATTTTCAAAATTTAATCTTTGAGCATATGATTCATACTATACCCCTCCCTTTTTTCTTAAAATTTGCATGTTTTCACTTAGCAGAAGAATTAACAGTTCCTATATTCGGGGGGGGATCTCTCTCTCTCTCTCTCTCTCTCTCTCTGTCTGTCTCTTTACCAAAGCACTGCTCAGCTCTGGTTTATGATTTTGCGGAGGCCTTGGGGCCTCTGGCATAAGAGTCTCTTTGTATATCTATTATACTATCTCCCCTATCCAGAAACAAATTTTCACTCTGATTATTTATTATTTAACAAATTTATGAGTGAGTGATAAACCTAAGCTTTTCTCTAGAAGTGATTCAGGCCCCTTCCACAACCTGGCTCTTCCATCCAGTGGGTTTGAGTACTCTACCAACAGTCAACTAGAAAAAGACATGGGGTGGGGAGAGCACCTGGCTAAGTGTATATATTACAATGCACAAGGACCCAGGTTAGAGCCTGTAGTCCCCACTTGCAAGGGGGAAATCTTTATGAGTCAATCATGGCATATCAGAGTGTTAGACTGCTGCAATCCATGCTTCAGTGTTCTTATGAGGAGTTTGCAGATAAGAGGGGTTTAACTGCTCAGCATGGGCCCAAACAGGACTTGTGAATGATAAACTAGAAGAAACATACCCTATGCCTTAAGTTAGTAATTTTATTGATATCAATCACAAAGACTAAACAAATCAGGAAGCATCTACTAGAGAAGGAATAGCTCTGTGGAGAAAAGTAATGCTTTAGCAGCTATCTGATTAGAATTATTCAGAACAAAATTTAAAATATATAAAGCTCTCTGTATTCTGTTCATGACTGAGAAATAGTCCTTTAAGGGTACATATGGTGTTCCACAATTACTCATCTAGTGGGGTAGTAAGGCATGCAAAATGCATATTTAGAAGAAATAAGCCTTAATCTAGAAACATATTTAGAGTCATAGTCAGTCTAATAAGGAATACTTCAGCAGCAAAGGCAGAGAGTGTTCACAAACATGGGTTTCTTTCTGTGTGACAGGTGGCATATATACGGCCTGTAACAGTGTCCACAGAGATAGGAATAAACTTCAACTTAGCAAACTAAGAGATGTGTGAAACATCCATTTTTCAGAATCAACGTTTAAAAGTCCACTGAGAAAAACACCCATAAAGGGGGGAGGAGTCATGCCATTCTAGGCATAAAGGAACGGTGACTCATGCTATACCAGAGAAATATCCAATCATTTAACTAAAGCTAGCACTTTGGTAAAAGAAGGACTAGGAATTAATAGCTGCTCAGTATATGTCCTACATGGCCAGTACAATAATTCTAGAATGTGCTTGAACACTAGAGAGGTTAACCAGAGCACAGTAGCAAAACAACAGTAAAAGCTATGGGGAGAGGACACAAAACACTGGTGGATACAGTTTCTACTCTTTCACTTTTGGTTAAAAGACACAGGTGTGTATAACAGCATACCACAATCAACAATGGCTTTAGGATATATTTGAGTCAATACATACATACATACCCCATATTCAAATAAATTACTGTCGTATGCTTTACATTGGTTTGTTCTAGCCCTCCCCCGCCAAGAGAATTGGATCAGTCCAGTTAATTTTGCGGGCCCGCTTGGCCCCACCCCAAGGAACCCTGACAGAGGGTTCCTGAGTTCGAGAGTTTCAGAGTTACAGAGTAAGAGAGAGTTCCACAGTGGAAGAGTTTCAGAGTTCGAGAGTTGAAGAGTTTCAGAGTTCGAGAGTTCCTGAGTTCCAGAGTTAGAGAGAGTGCTTGCGAGAGGGATTCCTGAGTTCCAGAGTAAGAGACAGTGCTTGCGCCGCCGCAAGGAGACAGCAGAGTTCTGTTTGGTGATTAGTTTGTCTTAGTTTATGAATCGTTGTTCCTGAATAAAGAAATACAGCTTCCCTGCCCAGCTGTGTGTCTGGTCGTCTCTGTTACCCGCTGTGAAGCTAGACCAGCCGGCAGGAGCCTACGAAAACTTAACAACAAATTACTTCTCCAAAGAGAGACTAGAAGGTTAAAGACTTAAGTTACACAGCCAAGCAATCTATTAAGATTCATGTCTGTAGTAAGTGGCTATCCTTCAGAGTCATCCAATAGTCCTCATTGCTGTGCAGGCTGGAGGGCCAGTACCCTGCTTTCTGTTATCTGGCAGAGAATTATCTCCGGCATAAGTTCTGGATGGGCAGTGGATTGCCTAGTAAAAGCCTCTTTTACAGAGTGAGCATTTGGTTAAGGGAGGTTTTGTATTATCTGTCATCTCCAGATAACTCATAATCAAATTGTTCAATATTCACTTTTAAATTCTTGGGTAAATGACCTTCATTATTACACTTAAAACAAACCTTGTTTTGTATGGGCTGTACTGAGCCCACCACATATGTAGCCTGATTAAATGCAGCCATAACATGTGCTTTATGGGTTGAGTCTGTACCTTAGTACATGATTTTATCATCTGAGCAATACTTAAATCTAGATCTTTAAGTGGCCCAAGAATTCCTTTACAATCTTGGTTTGCATTATCATAGGCTAATTGCTTAATTAAAATTCTGGCTGCTTCTTCATTGTCTGCTTATAGCTTCTTGTAACCTGCCCACAGATTCTCTGTAGGGTTCTGTGGCTTTCTGAATAACAGAGCTGAAAGACTCTACATGAGAACTAGGTAACTTGTCACTTATTCTGACTGCTGGTTGCACAGCAAGGCTCCTGTTCTATTCTTTAAGAGAATAGAACAAAAATGACAATCATTTATCTGGAACCAGAAAACACCTAGAATTGCCAAAACAATCTTCAGGAAAAGAAACAGAAATAGAGGCATCACGCTCCCAGATCTCAAACTATATTATAAGTCCATCATCATCAAAACAGCCTGGTACTGGACAAAAATAGACACACAGACCAGTGGAACTGAACTGAAAGCCCAGAACTAAGCCCCCACACCTATGGACATCTAATCTTTGATAAAGAGGCCCAAAGTATTAAATGAAGGAAGGAGGCTCTCTTCAATAAATGGTGCTGAGAAAACTGGGTCGAAACATGCAGAAACTGAACCACTTTATCTCACCAGAAACAAAAATCAACTCCAAATGGATCAAGATCATGTTGTTAGACCAGAAACTATCAAATACTTAGAAGAAAACATTGGTGGAACACTTTCCCACCTAAACCTCAAGGACATCTTTGATGATACATATCCAATTGCAAGAAAGACTAAAGCAGAAACAAATAAATGGGACTACATCAAATTGAAAAGCTTCTGCACAGCCAAAGAAACTATCACACAAACAAGGAGAATTATCTCCTGCATAAGTTCTGGATGGACAGTGGAGTGGGCATTTGGTTAAGGAAGGTTTTGAATATCTGTCATCCCTTCTCTCTGTGTCTAGCCTCAGGTTGCTGTCATTCATATGCTAATAGTCCCAAATTCCTATTGGGGTCACAACTGTTCCACAGTACAAAAAGAGTTTGCAATAGACTTTTTTCTTAACCTGAAATTTGAGCCAGGGAAGGCATATCTAACTACTCATTACTCTTACCCTTGGCACCTTCTCTTACCTTTCTAAGGTTGCAGAAAAGGGTGGAATTTTTACTTTCTACTTCATCTATATCAGGTGCTTCCACTACAATCAGGAAGGATAAAGTAAAACTGGGCCTAAAGATGTGTAGAATGCACATGTTACCATGTGAGGGGAAAACATGGGAACACCATGCAAAGGGGAAGCTTCATGAGTGGTGGAATAGTGCTGTAGTGTTTCTCCTTCTCTGTGTGTCTCATCTTCTACCTGAAGAAAGAGGGGAAAAAAAAAAAAGCAGAACTTGCCATGAATAATGAAACCATGAAGACACAGCAGGTCTAACACATTTCTTTTAACTCCTCCTCCTCCTTCTTCTCCCTCCTCTTCCTCATCCTCCTCTTTTTCTTTCCTCATTCACCTTCTTCTTCTCTTCCAAAGCATTTCTCAGCTCTGGTTTATACTGACTGATGCTGGGAACTAAATATGGGATGCCACACCCTCAGGCACTGAAGTCTCTTTGCATAACCATTAGAATGTCTCCCTAGTCCTGATACTTGTTTCTTAAAGATGGCCATTAAAAAAATAAAATGTAATCTTCCCCCCAGTACTATAACCTTACTTCCTTTTTTATTAGTGATTTAATATTAATTTGCAGCATTACAAGACATGTGTATAACTCAACACTGTTACCACCAAAGTTCTGAATCCCGAATCCCTCCATTGTAAGCTACAACATTTCTCCCAAGGTTGCAGATATGGTTTCATTGTAATTAAAATAAAAGGGACTTTGCTGTATTGCATAAAGGACTTGGGTGTGGTGCAGCTGGGAGTGGGTTTAAACAATCAAAGCTTTATTATGGCCATAGAGTAATATGGGACATAATATATTAGGTACCACAAAATAACCCGTTATTGGCAATGGTAGATTACTCATAATGGCTGTAGAAGAGTCTTAAGAGCTTACAAGCTAGCTGAGTTACATGTGTTCAGTTCCCAGGAGAGTCATCCATAGAAGGCTCCTCGAGCACCCTCAGCCAGGATCCGTCTGAGAACAAGAAGCAGGGGCCAGAAAGACTGGATTTCCAGCTGCCTGTGTTTAAATCCATTTGATCCACTAACAATCCACTGTGCATTTGCACAGATTGTAGTATGCACTGTCACCAGGCTGAGGTCAACCATATACTGTGTCCAACTTCCTATGGTCAGCTGGTAAACCGTGTCACAACAATACTTAACTATTATTTCTACAACTATCTGTCCTTATTTTTTTAAGTTCTTGTCTCCTTTTTTCTTTCCAAGTCACATATACACCTGTTACTACATCCCTTTTCCTCCTCTCTGGTTCCTGATGGAGCTGGAGTTCAGAGCCCTCTGGTCATCTTCCCCATATCATTTCTCCTCCACTGGGAATCTGGATCAAAAAAATTTTTGGAGTGCAGGTGGTGGAAGTTCTGGCTTCTGTACTTGCTTCTCTACTTAACATGGGCATTGACATGTTGATGCATACCCCCAATCTGCTCCTATCTTTCCCTAGTCAGGTAAAGCTCTGGAGAAGTGAGATTCCAGGACACATTGGTGAAGTTGTCTACTCAGGGAAGACAGGTTAGAATCATGACAGTGCTTGCAATTTGGTGGCTGAAAGGTGGCAAGATATAAAGTGGGACAAAGTGATTAATGAACAGGAATGAAAGACTAGGAGTAAAGCAGATGAGAATAGGGATCTTAGGGTGGAAAGAAGCTAGGAAGTCCGTTTTAATCATGTTCCTAGGGCCCCACAACTATCATAGTTTTTGCTTGAGTTTGATAGCTAGGATAAAGTTAGATAAGAATATTGTCTGAGGGAGCTGGGTGGTAGCACAGCGGGTTAAGCGCAGGTGGCGCAAAGCACATGGACTGGCGTAAGGATCCCGGTTCGAGCCCCCGGCTCCCCACCTGCAGGGGTGTTGCTTCACAAGTGGTGAAGCAGGCCTGCAGGTGTCTGTCTTTCTCTCCCCCTCTCTGTCTTCCCTCCCCTCTCCATTTCTCTCTGTGCTACCCAACAACAACAATAATGACTACAACAATAAAAAACAACAAGGGCAACAAAAGGGAATAAATCAATAAATAAATATTTAAAATAATAATAAAAAAATAATATTGTCTGAGACCAGTCAACACCCATGTTCAGTGGGGAAGCAATTACAGAAGCCAAACCTTCCACCTTCTGCAACCCACAATGACCTTGGGTTCATACTCCCAGAGGGATAGAGAATGGGAAAGCTATCAGGGGAGGAAAGGGGATATAGAGGTCTGGTGGTGGGAACTGTGTGAAGTTGTACCCCTCCTATCCTACAGTTTTGTTAATGTCTCCTTTTTTAAATAAATAAAAAATGCTTAAAGTAACTGAAATATATATATATTGTCTGAGAAGATTGTGTCAGGGTAGAGAAAAAGGGCTAGAAAGTTGGCTTAAGGTTGAGAGTAACTTCCATTCTTGAAAAAAAAAAATCTATGAACAAAATTAACTGTTTACCCTATCCACCTGACCCAGGGTCTATATTTATATTTAACACAGGAGCCTGTGTAACCTCTGAGTTCCTATTGGTCTGAGCTCTCAGTTCATGATCACAGCTGGGAACATAGCAGGCTGCACTCATTTCAGGACCAGTCTTCCTCAAGTGGCAGGGCAGGATATCCCAGCCTTCCTTTGGAGACTGGGGCAGTCTCTACCATTGCTGCTTTATGGTGAGGGCAAAGTCCTAGGAAGGCCACAAGAGGATTTATGATGACATTCCTAATGGAAGTGACCAGCGATGATGGAGAGGGGGATCCATTAGAGGTCTAGGACCATCATATTTGTGTGGGAATTCAAGGATTCCCTGATTAGGGCCCCACTTTCTATGTTCACATATCAGAAATTTAATATTAACTCTTTCTTTATATATTTCAGTTTTCTCATTTGAATTCTTCGCTTACCCCACCAAGCCCAGCTAAAAGCAAAGTTAAAAGAAAAGCAATTTTGTCTTTTAAAATTATATTTATATGATTTCAAAATGTTACTTTAGACCTTCTTTGGTTTTAAATATGTTATATGATAACAGTATGAATGAAATAATGCAGTGTTTGTCTTTCTTCATCTGACACATCATTTGTTTTTTGAAAAAAAAATTGATTAACTACTATATTATCTCCCCCAGCCTGGCTTATATTTTTTAGTATAGTAAATACCCTCTAGATCTATTCATGCTGTCAAAAATTGCAGAATTTCATCTTTTGAAAAAACTGAATAGTGGTCTCTAATATATATATATATACTACATTTTCTTTATCCAACTATTTGCAAATGTCTGTTTTCTGCTCATGGTTATTATGAATAATTCTGTAAGGAACATGGAAAAGAGCATATGTTTGTTCAAGTAAGTGTTTCTGTGTTCTTCAGGTAAATATCCAGAAATGGGATAAGTGAATTATATATAATTTCTATTTTTTAATTTTGAGGACTATTCGTACTGCTTTCTGTAATGGTGGCACCAAATTACATTCTCATCAACAGTATATGACTTGACTTTTCACTGTGTCCTCTCTAATATGTGTTTCTATTTTTTGTATAATAGTAATTCTCATAGATGTGACAGGATAGCTCATTATTGTTGGTTTTGCATTTCCTTACTGAGAAGAGATAATAAACATCTTTTCAGTGACCTGTTTACCACCTTTATGTATTTTTTTTAATGCAGGTGGAGACTGCATGGTCAAACCTGGGTCCTTGTACATTGTTTTTCATGGTTTTTTTAATTTAGTTTTTCCTTTATTGGGGGATTAATGTTTTACAGTCAACAGTAAATACAATAGTTTGTACATGCATAACATTTCTCAGTTTTCCACATAACAATACTACTCCCACTAGGTTCTCTATCATCCTTTTTTAGGACCTGTACTCTCCCCCACATCCATCCTAGAGTTTTTTACTTTGGTGCAATACACCAATTCCAGTCCAGGTTCTGCTTAGTGTTTTCTCTTCTGGTCTTGTTTTTCAACTTCTGCCTGTGAATGAGCTCATCCCATATTCATCCTTCTGTTTCTGACTTATTTCACTTAACATGACTTCTTCAAGCTCCATCCAAGATGGGCTGAGAAAGATGAAATCATCACTTTTAATAGCTGAATAGTATTCCATTGTGTATTTATACCACAACTTTTCATTCACTCATCTGTTGTGTGTCTTCTTTGAATAAAGTATATATTCAAGTCCACTGTCCATTTTTCAATTTGACTCTTTTATTGTTCTTGCTGCTGTTGATGATGAGTTATGTATATTAATATTATGTTAAATATGATATATTTGAAGATTAGCTCCTCATCAGATACATGGTTTTCAGACATCTTCTCCCATTCAGTAGGATCCTTTTTTGCTTTGATGGAAGCTGCTTATTCTTTGCCGAAAACTAATCAGTTAGTGCAATTTGATTTGTTTTACTTTCCTATTCATTTCCCTCCATGTTAGAGGAAAATCTCCAAAGCCATCTAAAATTGATATGAAACAACTTGTAATCTTGTTGGTATGCTTCTAAATCCTGCTTATAAAACCTTCTGTTTTGATCATCACATTAGGTTTGCTTGTATTACTTATGATGTATTCTATTTACATAACCACTGTTAACTCAGCACCGCCCCTGCCTCTGGGACATTGGTTTAATCCTCACTGCTTCGCGCTTTTCCCTTCTCCCCGCCCCCTATCCTACGTACTTCCTTGTTCCTGACTCTTCTGCCTCAGGAGAGATGTAGGACAGAATTGTGTTGTGATTAGAAGAGATTAGATTGTTGAACCGCATCTCTGCTTGTCAATAAAGAGATACTGCTTCCCAGCTCAGCCATGAGTCCCTGGTCATCTTTCTCTCCTGCCCATGAGGCTATTCCGGCAGTAATCTATATTTTCATCTATGTATTTTATGGTTTCAAACTTTACATATAAGTCTGTAATTCAATTGTAATTATTTTGTGTGGTATTAGTGGTGTTGTTTTATTGTACTATATATGGCTATCTAGTTTTTACATCACCATTTATTGAAAATACTTTCCTTCCTTCATATTTTGTTAGCTCTACTGTCATAAGTGTGTTGTTCATATATGTAGAGTAATTTCTGTGCTCTCAATTTCTGTTATATTGGTCTATGTGTCTATAATGATCCAATTTCATACTGTTTTGATTAGTAGTGTTTTTTAATATAGTTTGAAGACAAAAGAGCGTGATATCTTAGTCTTCATTTATTTATTTAGTGAGAGGGAGCTACCAGGACCAATTTCACCATTCTATAATCAAGCTTTTTCTCATTCTCATTCTCCTCCTCCTCCTTCTTTTCCTTGTTCTTCTTCTTATTATTATTTTTTGCCTTCAGGATTATTGCTGGGGCTCAGTGCCAGCACTACAAATTCACTGTTCCTGGCAGCATTTTCCTCCCATTATATTTGATAGGACACAGAGAAATTGAGAGAGATGGGGGAGAGAGAGTGGGAGAGGAAAAGATAGACACCTACAGATCTACTTCACTGCTTGTGAAACATCCTCCCTGCAGATGGTAAACAGACTTGAACCTGGATCCTTGAGTGGGTCCTTACACTTAGTACTATATGTGCCAACTGATATACCACTCCCATCCCCCCTGCTTTTCATCCTTCTTATCTCAGATAGAGAAAGAGAAATTTAAAAAATAAAAAAGGAAGAGTTATCACAGCTCTAAAGCTTTCTTCAACATTGTAATACTCTCATATGATGCTAAGACTCAGATATAAGTATACATAGCAAAGTATGTACAATGCTAGGTAAAATACCTTTTGGGCTTAGTTCTTTTATATTAGCATCTATTGGCTATTTGGAGCCTTTTTCAGGTCTGAATAAAATATGTAAGAATTTTTATTTATAACTAAGGAGTTCTGTCATCTAAAAGTTTGAAAATTCAGGATGGAAGTTTAAATCATATCTTGTAATTCTTGTTATAACTTATATAGTTTTTATGTTTGTATATAAAATTAGAACATACTATGTTTATTTATTTGACCACAGAATCACTTTTTCAATCAACCTTTAGTGAAACAATTGTTCTATAAATATTATTTGAGAAATATAAAGCTAAATATTACCTAATGTTTAAAGTTTTACACTGATAGATATATAAATGACAATAACTTGAGAGTAGCTCTAATTGCAAATACCGTGTTTGTTCCCAGGTTAAGTCTCTTTTCTTAAATATTTTTATTTATTTGTTATTGGATAGATACAGAGATAAATTGAGAGAGGAGGGGAAAATAGAGAGGGAGAGAGACAGAGAGACACCTTCAGCACTTGCTTCACCACTTGTGAAGCTTCCCCCATGCATTTGGGGACCAGGAGCTTGAGCTTGGGTCCTTGTGTACTATAATGTGTGTGCTTAACCAGATGTGCCACTGCCTGGCTCCCCAGGTTCATTCTCTATTCTTATCTATTCTGTTCAGGGACTTGGAGTCTGTCTTTTATGAACTTCTGTTGAGTTCCCACATTCTCAGGTTCTCAGGTCCTATGAAATGTAATCTCTGGTATTTACATTCTTGCCTCATTTTCTATAAGGCCATGGGTTTTCAGAGATGCATAATGAACTTTCTTTTATAGTTTTTGCTATGACCACATCTCTCCCTACATTCTATATATTCTTTCCCCTGACCTCTTTCGACCTTGTGATTTATAGTAGCTTCCTACTGTTATCATGCTCAGGACGCTTCACTATCCCTCCTACTGTTTCTCCATAACCTTGTCCAAGAGCTGTCGTAGAGTGTTTCTTCATACCATTTGAGTTAGTTAAATTTGCTAGCAGGTTTCTGATTTGCCTTGGGTCCACTGAATAATGCTGAATCTAACTCACACTTTCAACCTCAATTTTTGTTAGTTAATATTGAATTTTATATGGAATTTCATAATTTTTGTGTATTATGATAATTTCCGTTGTGCCTTTTGACTCTATAAAATATTAAGAATGTTTGCATTTAAGTTCTTAGTATCTTTGAAAATAACTTTTTATTTAAGTGGATTAGTATCACATTTTAGTGCTTCAATACCAGGGATCCTCTGTTCTTGAGTATTTCCTCTGGTCAGTTATCTAGACTATCTGTCAAAAGAAAGAAGTGTTGTGTATTTTAGAAGCCATTGCAAAGCTTAAAATATATACTGTTCCCTTCTTAGAACAATGATTTTACTTGATACCTACCTCATGAATCGCCAATCCTTCAAAATCTCTAGATGCTGTTTACAATACCTATTATATTTTAGGATAGTGTAGAAGTAGTTTGAAACTGACCTAACTTTCCTTTAAGGTCCAGTATGACTAGCCATCTCCCCATTACTGACAGTCAAATTTTCAGCAAAGAGTCCCTGTTTTAAGAACCTCTCCTTCTTTAATAGTTCTTCTTTCTCCCTTTTCTCTCTTTCTTTTTCTTTCTTTCTCTCTCTCTTTCTTTTTCTTTTTCTTTTTTTCTTTCTTTTCTTTCTTTCTTCCTCTTTTTCTCTCTTTCCCACACACACATCCATGCCTTTTAAGATCATGAAAGTTTTATCGCCTTCAACATTTCCTCTGAGATTTATCACTTGATAATCTTTCTTGCTCAGTACTAACTATATAATGATGCTTGTAAAACTATTGTTTCCCAACTTTTACCCTTTAATCTCTGCCTGCAATTGTAAGGAAAGGCCCTTTATTCTCCCTGAATTATTTATTTACTCATTTACTATCAACAGGGGCCCATGATTTTTATGTCTGCAATGCTTTGCAATTCTTTACTATTTGTGGTTATTTTTGTGTTGAGATTTTCTCAGATCTGGTTAGCAATAGATCATTTATTCTGAAACACTCTATTTTTACTTTCAATCTTTCATTTTTAAACTGGAGTTACCAGCTTGAAGTCATCAATTTCTTCCTTCATAACCAAAATAGACTTAAAATTGATCTATCTATTGAGTTAATTTTTTTATTCCCTCAAGCCTTTTGGATAAACATTCTTTTAAAAGATGTACTTATTTATGAGTGAGTGAGAGAGAGAGAAAACCAGAGCCTCATTCTGGTATATGTAGTGACAGGGATGGAACTTGGAACCTCACGGTGCTAAGTGGTAAGTTCTTCACTATATATTGGTGACAGCTCTCCATGAAAAAAAGCATTATTTTTTGTCCAACAATTGCAGCAAGCAACTATATACACTCATCTATATCTATATCTATATCTATATATCTGTCTTCATAACAACATCTGATACATTCAAGTTTAACTGTATTCAGTAAGAAAACATGAACTTTATGGCTATGATATCTAATGTGTATGTGTGCACTGTTGTTAGAAACAGTATATAGAACAGGCTGTACTTTATTAAAAGAATAGTGAAGAGTCAGAGAGTTAGCTCACCAGGTTGGGAGTGTGTCTTGCCACTTGTGCTATGCAGGTTTGAACTCCAGTACCAAATGGGAGGTGTTACGGAAGCAAAGGGACACTCCAGGTCTATGGTATCTTCTCTCATTTTTATCTACCTATATATCTATTATCTATCTATCTATCTATCTATCTATCTATTATCTATCCTATTTATCATCTATTTAACTAGCTATCTATATAAATGAAAAAGTGGTAAAACTGCATATGTGCATGACAAGACCTTGGGTCTACAAAAACACAAACAGAAAAGCCCACACAGGGTATCAAAACCAGACTTAGCTTGAGACTTGCAAGAAGTTGTTATTAAGGTCAGTGAAGTCCAGAGGAACACAAAGAACAGAAACTGGTATGAACTAGAACTGAAGCCAAGTCTGGGGGACAACCTTGATGTCAAGTACAAAATAGAAGTCTCCAAGTTTCAGGTCAAGAAAAACCACAGTTGGAATCACCCCAGTAGCCTACATGACTCCCTGAGTGCCACAGCTTGGTTAGGTAAACTGAGGCTTAGTTTCTTAAAGCCATTTACAATCTTTATTTATTTTGGAATTAAGAGGTGGTAAAGCTGTCTTAACCTCTTTGTATTCCCACTCCTCCTCTAACCTAGTCTTGCACCTGTTTTCATTCTCATGCTAGGTGATTTTGTGTGTAATCTTATCTGGAATTCTGGAGGTGGGGGCAGAGCCAAGATGGAGACTTGGAGACAACACCTGGTGTGAGCTCTACAAATAAGCTGCTTTCAACCTGGGATTCTTGGGAGGGTAGGATTTTTAGACCAGCAGTAGAAAGGGAGAGCAAGGGGTGGTCAGTATGACACCAAAGAAGAGTCCTATAATCCACTCTTGGGCTGACAAACAGAGGCCATAAAGGACAAAGGAAATAGGATCTTTGACTTGGCTATTTCTGAACTCACCTCCCCCCCCCACACACACCCCAAGTCAGCCCCCACCAGCTGGCCAGCTACTCATAGCAGGCTTCCAGTGGAGCTATTTTCTTTACCAAGGTTCCTGGATCAGCAGGGGTTTCACCAAAAGCCTTTTTTTCCTCTTTTTTTGAAGGGGGCTGGAGCTTTATTTGAGTGAAAGAATACCTGACCAATCAGGGCCTTAGCCCTGCCTGGGAAAGACTATTTATTTACCTCTGGAGTTTTTTGTTTGTTTGTTTGGTTGGTTGTTTTACTTCTTCTAATTGTTTATCTTTTCTTGGTTTTAGAAGGGGACCAGGCTGTGTGCAGCCAATGTGGAGCAGTCCAAGTAGCAGACTGACTGTTCTACTGTTAGGGTTTTTTTTTTTTTGTATTTTATTTTATTACTATTATTATTATATACACGCGTTCCTTCTCCCTCCTCTTCAGGTTGACCAAAATTAACTGTTCTTGCTTTTTCCATTGGTAAGTGACTGGGTGTGCTATCCATTGTGGGAGGAACTTGCTTCTCTCTTTCCTCCATTCTCTTTTTTTCTCCCCCCGCCCCCGCCCCAGCTAACTAAAAAAAAATCTCTTTCCTTTCACTGCTTATTTTTTCTTCTTCTTTATTCTTCTTCTTTCTGAGTTCACTGGTAGTTGTTTGTTAATTATCTTGTGGAAGAAATCTGACTCAGAGTGGACTCTTTCTCTTTCTCTGTGTGTGTCTCTCTCTTTTCTCCTTTCCTTTCTCTTCTTGCTATTTCTAGAATTTATAGTGGACAGTTAATTTGCATAATTGTCTATTCTTGCTTTGTCTTTTTCCCTTTCTTTTCTTTTTCTTTTGGTTTTGTTTTTGTTCTTGGACTGGAGGTGTTGTTTGGCTAGCTGGTTTTGGTTGAACTGCATCAATCTTTGCTTATTGTTGTACTTTCTAAGGTTTGTGACTGCATTTGTGAAAAGAATTTAGTTTAGTGTGTCTTGTACTCAAAACACAACTGAAGAATGACAAGATAGAAAAATACAAACCGCACGAATAAAAAAAAATGGTTACATCAAGAGCAAACAAAACTGCTACCACAATGAATCAGGACAGAAGCCCAGAAGAAACTCCAAATCAGTCAGAAGTAACCACAGATAAGAAACGTATGAAAGCAATAGTAGACCTAATAATCACAGAAATGAAGACAACAATGGAGAAAAAGGGCTATCAGAATTAGGGAAACAACAGATGAGACCCTCAAGGAAAATACTAGATACATCAAGGTAATTAAAGAATTGAAAGCTGAAATAGCTGAACTAAAAGGCCAACTAGCAGAACAAGCTAAAAAAAATAAATAAATAACTGAACTGAATACGGAAGGTGAGGGAAGGGAAAGCAGATTAACAGAAGCAGAAAACAGAATTAGCCAGACAGAGAATGAGCTAGAGAAAACTAAGAAGGAGGTAAAAGTGCTAAAAAAGAGATTGAGAGACACTGAAAACAACAACAGAGACATATGGGATGATCTCAAAAGAAGTAACATTTGTATAATTGGCCTAGCAGAGGAAGAAAGAGAAGGAGGGGAAGAAAACATCCTAGAGAAAATAATAGAAGAAAACTTCCAGTTCTAAACAACAGAAAGGACATTAAGATTCTAGAGGCCCAAAGAGTCCCAAACAGAATCAACACAAACCTGAAGACATCAAGACACATCATAGTTACAGTGGAATTCTGGAAGGGTACTTCCAGATAATTTGTGCTCAGATAATTTGTAAGGTATTATTTTGTGTTTCTGTGAGGATGTTTGAATAAAATTAACATCTAAACCAGATTTCTCCCCCTTATTGGAATGTTGTCAATTGGGAGTCTAAATAGAAAAAAGGGGGGGTGGGGCAGGCAGTGGTATGTATTAAAGTGTGCAAGTTCAGAGATTCAAGCCACTAGTCCCCACCTGCAGGGGGAATGCTTCACAAGTACTGAAACAGGGCTGCAGTTGTCTTTCTGTCTTTCTCATTCTTTTTCTCTTCTCCTCCCCTCAATTTCTCTGTTTCTATTCAGTAATAAATTAAAATAAAAATATTAAAAAACTCATAAAAAAGGAACTCCTGGCTATCGAGCATATCAGTTAGCTAAAATGTTTTGTCATATTTTTTTTTCTGTCTTCAGATTTGAACTGAAACATCAACTCTTTTTTTGGGCCTAGAGGTTTTTAGTATTGATATGATGATGAGGAGAATGGAGATGAGGATGATGATGAGGTTGAAGTTAATGATTATGATGATCATGATTATTTTGGCCAAAGAAATTCTCAGTTTCCACTTACTGGGATTTTCTGGGATCATACCTGGGACCTCTCACATGCAAACCCTCTGCACTGCCATTCCTGGCCCTTAATATTTGGCCTAGAACTTGTACTCAGTTCTTTTGGAACTTTTCTGCCTCTATCATTGCATGAGGAAATTGCATACAATAAATCTCTATCTCACTTTACACATATGCACACAAGCATACACACACATGTACACATATACATGCAGAGACAAAGAAAATAGTTGATATTTGATTAATTGACAGACATATATTTGGAGAAGCCTCATACAATCCACTTAAAAGCTTTTACAGTTTTAACACTGAGTAGAAGAGACTCTGGGACATAAGAACAAACAAGCATTCAGCGGGGAAGCAACTACAAAAACCAGACCTTCCACCTTCTGCACCCCATAATGACCCTGGGCCCATGTTGCCAGAGGGATAAAGAATAGGAAAGCTATCAGAGGAGGGGATGGGATATGGAGTTCTGGTGGTGGGAATTGTGTGGAGTTGTACTCCTCTTATACTATGGTTTTTGTCAGTGTTTCCTTTTTATAAATAAAAGTTATAAAAACATAATAAAAAAGAACAAACAAGCAAATGAATTAATGAGTTGTGCCCCTTTAACTCCATGTGAGCTGTATTGCAGTTAAATGTGGCCTCTAAGGATGTCTTTTTGCGTGTGTGTGCAGCATGTTGATGCCTGAGAGTAGTCTATGAGCAACAGCCTATGAACTCAATTTTAACCCTCTCCTGACATTCAGTTTGACAGGCAGTAGTCAGCTTGACTTAGCACCCAGAGTTCCACCGCTCTCCCTTCCCAATGAGACTGCCACATGTCATCACGAGCTGCAGCTCTTTCTCACACATTTTGCATAATCAGTTTCTATTCTGTCGTGTTCTCTCACACATGGTGCTTGGAGACTCTTCTGCAAAATAAAGACTATTTTTCAGTTCACAAGAGTAGCGTGATTTTACGTTGTACTCAGAATGTTTGGTAAATGAAGTTAATTACTCATATAACTGTCAGCTGAGGAGAAAGACACAAGGATGAATAACCTGTTTTTAGATCTAGAGTCCATCCCTATGTCTCCATCTCTCAGAGAATAGCTACAATCCCCACCATCATCCTCAGAGTTGATGTTTGCATTTATATCTCTGTTTCAGAAAATCCACTGCATTGGAAGTAAAAGCTTCTTAATATTTCCCTCTTTCTAAAAAAATATTTATTTATTCCCTTTTGTTGCCCTTGTTTTTTTTTATTGTTGTAGTTATTATTGTTGTTGTTGTTGATGTTGTTGTTGGATAGGACAGAGAGAAATGGAGAGAGGAGAGGAAGACAGAGAGGGGGAGAGAAAGATAGACACCTTCAGACCTGCTTCACCGCCTGTGAAGCGACTCCCCTGCAGGTGAGGAGCCGGGGGCTTGAATAGGGATCCTTATGCCGGTCCTTTCACTTTGCACCACCTGCGCTTAAGCCGCTGCGCTACCGCCCGACTCCCATTATTTCCCTCTTTTTAAATACAGTCTATATTCTTCAAGTCACTCCATGAGTAAACTTCTGAAAGTATCACTTACTATTTAGTATATATATCCAGTTTCATCATTGACTGGTTATCCAACCTAACATCACCTCTTCTCTTAGCCTCATTTTTGTAAGGAATAAAAATGGAACCAGGTAGAATACATACTTTTCCATGTGCTAGGACTCAGAATCACTTCCCCATCACCACGTGAGAGCACTAGGCAGTGGCGAAGCTGTGCATCTCTCCTCTCTCATTCTCACCTTTTTTTTTCTAATTTTATTTTGTTTATTTACTTATTAGATAGAAACAGACAGAAATTAAGAGGGAATGGTGGAGACAGAGAGACAGAGAGATAGCTGAATCCCTGCTCCACCACTTGCAAAGCTTTCTCCCTGCAGGTGAGGACCAGGGGCTTGAACCTGGGTCCTTGTGCACTGTAAAGTGTGCACTCAATCAGGTTCGCCACCACCTGGCCCCCACTTTCTCACTTTTTATATGGGGTGAGGGGAAGTCCTTCCAGAGCAAAGGAATTGCATAGGCACAAAGCCTTTGTGAAAACTTGGTGGCAATAAAAAGAGTAAAAGTCTGTGTGGGAATCAAATGACCCTGGGTTCATATTCCCAGAGGGTTAGAAAATAGGAAAGCTATCAGAGGAGGGGATGTGATATGGAGTTCTGGTGGTGGCAACTGTGTGGAGTTGTTACTCTCTTATCCTATGGTCTTGTCAGTGTTTCCTTTCTATAAATAAACATTTTTTAAAAAGAGTAAAAGTGAGATAATTATATTGTCTTCCTTGAAAACCAGGAAAGACTGGAAAGACTGAAAGACTGCCTATGGGGATGTAAAATATAAGCGCTTAGTAAGTGCTCATTATTTCTCAAAATGTTGCTGCTGCTTTTCATGACCTAAAATCCAAATTCTAACCCTTGCATTTAAATAACTCTAAGACAAAAATCCACTAAAGGACCATTCTGTAGTTTTTCACTTTCTATTATCCTGTAAGCCTTCTTTCCTAGCTGAATATTATTGTGGATGCTAATGTCTGATATATTCCTGATGTGGCTTAGTAATGTCTACAGAAACTCAGGCCATTGAAGAAATATGGCAGAAACGCCAGAGGAGTTGGCAAAAGACAAGACTTAAATAAACATTTTAGAAAACAATTTTTGAAGGCAATTCCAAATGGCAGAAAACACCAACTCAACATGCTATCTTGGAAAAAATGACCAGCGTTTGATTTCTGGCTATAATGTTTTCCAGGCATGTGACCTTACCATGTTAAAATTTCCTTTCTTTTCCTATTAAAAGATTGAACTTTACCAGATTGCTGTGAAGAGCTGATGATGCAACACAGGTTACAA
This sequence comes from Erinaceus europaeus, assembly GCF_950295315.1. Taxonomy (NCBI): domain Eukaryota; kingdom Metazoa; phylum Chordata; class Mammalia; order Eulipotyphla; family Erinaceidae; genus Erinaceus; species Erinaceus europaeus. Next base: position 46,328,637 of record NC_080165.1, read on the forward strand.
AAACAAAGTTTCAAAATCTTATATAAAAGTTGATTTGCCATTTTGGGTTCATTGTGAGATCTGGTGAACTCACAGAACTTGAAAGACACACACTGAACAGGTCCTTTGGTTAACAAGTCCCTTGCATAATCCATAATCATAGATCATTCCATTGTTCCCTCAGTAAATTTGTTACCAAATGCCACAAGCAGTGCCCTTCTCAGGTTAGAGGGAAACTGGTTCAGCACCCTGGAAATACTAATTCCCCTTACTTTTGGAGGTACATATATTGTGTGTCAAGCAGTCACCTTGCTTCCAAGTACTCATCATCATCAGTGATTTGAGTGTCTATCTACAACCACCTTTTGATCACATGAAAACTGTTCACTCAGAGTGGTCTTAGTTTTCCTTCCTCTTCCTGCCCACTGCCTCCTTCTTGATCATTGCCTCCACATTAGCACAACTCCCTATGGGAGGATTAGGAAAGAAGACATTGATTAACTCAAGTAAGTCAATAGAAGTGCTTTTTAACAACTTGAGTTGATAAAAGTAAGTCAAATAAAATGTGATTTGTGATCATTTTGTGAAATTCATTCATCTGTGACCATCCTTTTCAACACAGCCACAAATAACTAGAGGTGGGCTACACTGGAGCCACTTTGATATATATCCAGCTTCTTTGGCAAAGAAACAGAGTATAAGGTTTGTTGGTTTTTGTTTCTCCTTTTACAAACAGTGAAATGCAGTTCGTCTGCTTAGAACTGCTCTCTGGATGTTAAGGATATCATGCCAGGGAACAGGAACCACCCAGAGTGTTACTGTTCTGGGGCAATTGTTTTCATAACAGAAGAGAGAATGTCAGTTGGAAAGGGTGCACATTTCCAGCCAAATCTAATAGAAGTCATGTATTTACCTGAATTATATTCGGTAAGCATACTTCTAAGACACATTCAGTCCCCTGAAAACAAGCTGACTAAACATCTGTGAGGAGACAAAGGAAAACATAGGGAAGAAACCCAGAGATGAATATTTCAGCAGAAACGTGGGAAGAAGTACACTGAAACTTGCAAAGAGCCTTCTGTACTGCATGCCATAAATTCACACAATATAAATTTATACATATTTACACCACATAGTCTATAACTATATAAATCCTCAATACTCAGACTTGTTGGGTAGGTGTAAGAGAACAGTCCATATGTTTATTCATGTTCTGTGGAGCTCTAGGGAATTCAGTGATTTTACACACACACACACACACACACACACACACACACACACACACATACACACACTCTCTCTCTCTTCAATATATAACTAAAGGTGATTCTAAATGTTTAAATAAATTTAGTGCCTGCTCACAAAACTCTGCTTTTAAATATATTATCATTTGGGAGTCGTAAGATAGCACAATGGTTATGCCAAAAACTTTCATGTCTAAAACTTTGAGGACCCATATTCAAACCCCAATAAAGCTGGAGTTGAACAGTGCTGTCAAATAAATAAATACTGCAATTTTCAATAATACTTGCAACCAAGTAAACTTTTTAAATTTTATTGCCACTAGGGCTACCACTGGGGCTCAGTGACTGCATGACAAAGTTACCACTCCTAAGTGTTATTTTTAATCTATCTTATTAGATAGGCTAGAAGGGGAAATTGAGAGGAGAGAGGGAGATATATATATAGAGAGAGAGTGAGAGAGAGAGAGAGAGAGAGAGAGAGACCTAAAGTCCCATTTCACTGCTTGTGAACTATCTCCCCTCTAGGTGAGGAACATGGGTATAACTCAAACCAGGGGTCGCACATAGTCCCAGGGCATGCATGGTAAAGTGTGCTCTCAACAAGGTGTGCCACCACCTGACTCTGCAGCCAAGTAGATTTAAACTAACCATTTATATAGTTGCTTTGTGTATTGCAAAACCTGTGTTAACAATTACTGATCTATACATAAAAATGTATGGAAGAAATAGTTTACTGATGAGAAAGACCATTTAAATAATTTATACCTAGACTCCCATTCTATGAAAGAAAATGAGCTTCAAATACAAGATTTCACCATCCCTGTTCTCAAGTTTCTGAGTTGATGAGTGACATTTCAATATGGGAAAGGAGGTTTCAGGAGGTACTAGATGTGAGAGGAAATCACTGAAATAAGAGTGAGAATAGAAGAATTTCAATCTTGGTCTGCCTATTCTCCACAGAAAAGTCCCTATAACTTTCAGAGACATATCCTTGGGAGGATACTAATATCTGTAGTGAATACCTCAAAAAGTGTTATAAATGGAGGGCAGTAGGGCACCTAGTAGAGCACACATGTTGCCGTGTTCAAGGATGTAGGTTCAAGTTGCCAGTCCCCAACTGCAGGCAGAAAATATCATGAGCATGAAGCAGTATTGCAGGTGTCACTCTTTCTCTCTGTTTCTAACTCCATCCTTCCCTCTCATTTTCTCTCTGTCTGTATCAGAAGAAAAGGATAAGTTTTTTAAAAGAGTAAAAGATGGCTCCTGGGAACTATGAATTTGTCTTGCAGGCACTGAGCCCCAGTGATAACCCTAGAAGCAATATAAACAAATAAATGCTATAAATCCATGACATACAGTTGACATGAAAGTCTTTGGCAACTGTAATACTTTTGCATTCACTGTCAAGTCATTATTGTGGGGTCTTTCATAATTTGCTGCTAAGCAAACAAAATACATTCCATCTCTTGTACAGCTTTCTTGGGGAAAAAATGTATAGCTGAGTTGCTGTTGACACTCTTTATTTCAGAAGAATGCCATTCAGAATGGTCAGGGAAGCACATCACAGTGCCAATTGTCAACTTGCTTTGGCACATGTATGCATGTGGGCAGGGATGATGAATGTGTCTTGGATATTGCCCAATACCCAGTGGGCATTTATTAAATATGGAATAACAGTAAGTATTTGGGGGGAAATGGTTGTCTGACACCCATAAGACAGCAATTTTCCCACATGTCACTGCATAAAGGTGTAATGAATATAAGGCAAGCAGAACCTTTATGTCCTGGCAGTTGCTTAAGAATCATAATAGAACAGAATTTACATTCATCATAGCCAAACTAACAACTGCTACACAAAGAAGAGAAGAAGCTTCATCTCTACTTTGCTTTACATTGTCAATAGAATTCTTTTCAAATAATACCTTGTCTCTATTTCAGTATGACTTGTTTCTCTCATTTTGTATATGAGACTATGCTAGCATTGCTTTATTTGAGAACTAGAAAGAAAAAAGTCTTTCTTCTGCTACCCGGCAACACCTTTCCAGGTAAGAGAAAGAACTACATATCACAGAGATGCTCTTAGACTTCATGTAAGGACTATGTTAGTGGATCATTGTAGAGTCACCCCTCATACGGGCAAGGCCATGAGTTCTATCTCTTGTACTGCATAAAACGACAAAGCAGAAGTCTGGCCTCTCTGTTGTTCTTTCTCAATAGAAAATAGACTCCAGGTTAGGGAGACAGCATAGTGGTTCTGCAATAGACTTTCATACCTGAGGCTCAGAGGTCCCAGGTTGAATCCCCAGCACTACAGTGTGCCAAAGCAGAGCAGAGCTGTCTTTCTGTGTCTTCTTTCTTTCTTTCTCTCATAAAATCAATAAAATATATGAAAAATAATAATTTATTCAAAAAAGGAAATAGACATCATGCAATAGCTCAAGTATAAATGGGGGAATCAGATAGAATAAATAAATCAATGTTGATAGCTTTGTATATACAACTGTAAACACCATTGCCAACAGGCCTAGCAGAGTAGTGAGATTACAGCAAAAGCATTCTGTCCCAAGCTCAGTGAAATCACTGGCAGATACAGCCTCCTAGTAGAGAACGTAATCAATCATGTGGAAAAAGCAGTAGCAGCAGACAAAGTACATGTGGGTGCACTATTAGGGCAAAGTCTCGCCTAGTCTTATCTCCAAAAATGAAGAAAGAACTACTTATTAATAAACAAATATATTTTGCTGTTGTTGCCACTTCAGCTATTAAGGGGTACTGGACTCAAACCTGGGTAACACATTGCAAAACAGTTTCCCTGATATTCTCAGAAGCCAGTTCCCAGATCTTGGCTTAACCCTATCACAGAATCTGAATTGAATCTGGTGAGCAGTTGAATGTTGTGCAATATCCCACAATGAAAAATCAATTGTAAATTTGGCATCTTTCTAGGGCAGTGCACTAGAATACTGTTGATCTCGTTCTTTTGCTTTAAATTGAAAGCCTTCCAGAGAAATCTGTGTACTCTGAAAAAGATCTCTGTAGGATCAGGTAATAGAATCTGTGTGGATGTGATGAGAGAGACAAAGAAAGAGGGGTGAGCATGCCAATGCAGACTAGAAATTATTCAGGTGAGAGTTTCATTTTCTGAGGCACATAATATAAAAGCCTTCCTCTCTCAATTGCCTTCTTACTTTGTTCTTCAAAGCACTGAGGAGTGTTATTTTTTAATATAAAACTAATTTTACTCTTAAGAAGACAGATTGAGTCTACGGCCATACCACCCCGAACACGCCCGATCTCGTCTGAACTCGGAAGCTAAGCAGGGTCGGGCCTGGTTAGTACTGGGATGGGAGAAGACAGATTGAGGGTTAACAATGTAGCTCACCTGGAGAGTATACCTGCTTTGTCATGTGCATGACCCAGATTCAAGCATAGTCCCCAGCTGCACTGGAGAAATCTATAGTGCTGTGATGTCTTTTTAACTCTCCCCCTGACTCTGCCTTTCTCTTTCTGTCTGGCTTCTTGTCAAGTTAAGATAACTGCCAAGATAGCTCACATAGGAAGGTACTTGTTTTTCCAAAGGTCTTAGGGTCAAGCTCAGCCCCCACAACATTGGAGGAAATCTCAATACTGTAAAGTCTTCTTTTTCTCCCTCTGTCTGTTTATCTGGAGTGGTAAAGTCCTGCAAGCAACCAAAAGGAAATTTGAAAAAGAAATCAGATTGAGAAATAAGTCAGTATTTACCACAAATATTTGTTTATTTGTATTTTTTATTGGGGGATTAGTTTGTACATGCATAATATTTCCCACTTTTCCACATAACAATACAACCACCATTAGATCCTCATGTTCCAGGACCTGAACCACCTTCTCCCAACTCCCTCCACCCACCCCAGAATTTTTTACTTTTTGGTGCAATACACCAACTCCAGTCCAAGTTCTGTTTTAGTGTTTTCTCTTCTGATCTTGTTTTTAAACTTCTACCTATGACTAAAATCTTCCCATATTAATCCTTCTGTTTCAGACTTATTTCACGTAACATGATTTCTTCAAGCTCCATGCAGGATGGGCTGAAAATGGTGAAATCATCATTTTTAGTTGCAGAGTAATATTCCATTGTGTATGTATACCACAACTTGTCAACCACTCATCTTTTGTTGGACACTGGGGTTGCTTCCAGGTTTTGGCTATTCCAAATTGTGCTGCTACAAACATAGGTGTACACATATCTTTTTCAATGGGTTCCTTAGGATCTGTCCCCAAGAGAAATTGCACGGTCATAGGGTAGATCCATTTCTAGCCTTCTGAGAGTTCTCCAGACTGCTTTCCATGGAGATTGGATCAATTTACATTCCGACTAACGGTGTAGGAGGGTTCATTTGTCCCCACAACCTCTCCAGCATTTTATGTTGACTAGACCAGAGAAGTTCTCATCTATTATGTCCTGTAGAATGCTTTCTTCCCCTCCCTTTCTTTCTTCCTCTGGTAGGTCTATAATGTGTATATTACTTCCTTTAAAATCATCCCATATGTCTCTGTTGTTGTTTTCAGTACCTCTTAATCTCTTTTGAGATCTCTTACTTCTTTCTTAGTTTTCTCTAATTCATCCTCTGTCTTGCTAATTCTGTCTTTAGCCTCATTTATTCTATTCTCTCTCCCCTCTGCTGTTTTCTGTAGCTCAGATATTTTGTTACCATGTTATGATACTGTATTAGCTTGATCAGCTAGTTGTGCTCTTAGCTCATTTATTTCAGCTTTCAGCTCTCTAATTACCTGGAGATAGTGTTTTCTTTAAAAGTCTCATTTGTTGTTTCTCCATTTCTGATGATATTTCCTTCAAACTCTTTCCTCATTCCTGTGACTAATGTCTCAGTTAGTGTTTGGATGTTGGCCTCATTCTTATGTGCTTCTACCTTTGGGGGGAATTTGAGCTGGACTTTTGTCCTGGTTCATTTCTCCAACGTTTCTTCTTGGTTTAACCATTATATATAGTGTGTTATGAGGTTCTTCTTTCAGTGCTTTTCAATTCACTGATCACTCTTGCCTGGATTGACTTGTGTCTAAGTAAGGCACTTAAAGAGTTCACAGTTGTGGAAGTTAACAGTTGTTTCAATGTTATCTCAATCCCTGAGTTGAAGCACAGTGGCTGTTAAAGCCTCTTTTGTTCTTTTTCTTCCTTGTAGGCTATGGGAGCCTGAGGGCTTTTTAACTATAGGTAGATTTTTTTTTTTACCTTAATCACTCACTACTGATCAAGAGATAAATAGGGTGGTGGAGAAATAGCATAGTGGTTATGCAAAGAGACTCCCATACCCCAAGGATCCAAAGCTCCAGGCTCAATTCAGTTTCTCTGTTAGCAGCCACAAGCAAGCAGGGCAGCACTACTTGGCCCTGTGAGTTTCTAAACAAGTCCCAGTTATAGTCTGTGGGTTCTGAGACAACTAGAAGAATAACATGGAAAGGCTGTCACTATACAAACCACTATAGACCACTGGGGTATAGATCTCCCAAGTTTCCCACTTAGTTCTCTGCCTCCCAATATCAGCACAGGGCCTCCTCACTGCTGAGTCAGCCTCCAAGGGGCAATAATAGCAATAGAGACTCATAGTGGCAGTCTTTTTGTTGGTAAAACAGACTGGAGGTGGCTCCTCAGCTGGCAAATGTGGACTGTTACCAGCTATTCAGGATTAGGTATGTGCTCTAACTCTAGGAATCTCTCCTTAAGCTCCTGTCTGTCCATGAGCCACATGTTTTTGCACTCACTGGTGACTTGGTGGGTTTCCAAAGTAGTTCTAGTCTTGTCTTACTGTGGTCTCAGGTGATCTTCATTCATATTCCTAGTTGACCAGGGAGAGGAGAGGAACACAGCTGCTGCTCCTCTGTAACACTACCTCTGAAATTGTACAACTCTAATATATATATGAAACATTGACAAGACCATAGGATAAGAGGGGTACATTTCCATACATTGTCCATATCCAGTCCCCTCCCTTGATAGCTTTCTTATTCTTTATCCCTCTGGGAGTGTGGACCCAGGGTCATTGTGGGGTGCAGAAGGTGGAAGGTCTGGCTTCTGTAACTGCTTCTCCACTGAACATGGGAATTGGCGGGCCTATCCATACTATCAGCCTGTCTCTCACTTTCCCTAGTGGGCAGGGATCTGGGGAGGTAGGGCTCCAAGACACATGGTGGGGTCCTCTTCCCAAAGAAGTTAGGTTGGCATCATGGTATCATCTGCAATCTGGTGGCTGAAAATGAGTTAAGATATAAAGCAGAATAAATTGTTGATTAATCATGAACTTAAAGGCATGAATATTGCAGATGAAGGTTGGGATCTGCTAGTAGGTCTGTTTTAGGTATATTCCAGAAGGCCCATGACTACTAGTTTTTGTCTGTGCCTGACATATAATACACAGGTGTACCAAGATTATTGTCTGGGTAGATGGTGTCATAGTTGGAAAAAGGACTAGAAAGCTGGATTAGGGAAAAGAGTGGCTCCCACCTATGGGAAAGGTATATGAATACTGTTAACTGTAAACACCACAGGTTGGATCTGGGACCCATATTCAGCACAGGAGCCTATGCAACCTCTGTATCCCTATAGGTCTGGATTCATATTCTGTGGTCATGGCCAGGAACATACCAGGCTGCACTAATTTCAGGACCCATCTTCCTCAGGTGGTAGGTAGGATATGTTGTCCAAATTCCCTTCAGAGAATGGAACATTCCCTACCATTGTTGATCTACATTGAGGGCAAGGTCTTATAGGGGCCCACAAAGGGGTCCATTATGTTGTTTCTTATGTAGATGATCAGTGACAGTGAAGAGAGGGATCTGTTAGAGGTCTATGCCCATCATGTCTGTATGGGAACCCCAGAGCTCCCTGACTAGGGTCCCAGGTGATGGGGTGGCCTGGTTGTGATTAAAGAGTCATCATTAAAGTATGCCAGATAATAAATAATACATCTTAGAAGAGATTTTGATTTAAAAATTTTGAACAATTCTTATAGCCTAGTAATAAAAAGAAAAAGAAAGCTATTTTAAATGGCCATTATTCAAATACACTTGTTTTCCAGAAACACAAAATGACCAACAAGCTTACAAAAATGCTTAATATCATTAGGTATTACAAAATTACAAGTTGGACATCAGGCAGTGGTGCACCAGGTTAATTACATATAGTACTAGTGCAAGGACCTGCTCAAGGATCCCGGTTTGATGCCCCAGCTCCCCACCTGAAGGGAGGTTGTTTCACAAGCAGTGAATCAGGTCTGCAGGTCTCTCCCCCTCTCTTTCTTGCCCTCCCTCTCTCAATTTCTCTCTGTCCTATCCAATAAAAATGGGGAGGGTCAGACCACCAGGAGCCCCAGAAATAACCCTAGAGGGAAAGGGAAAAAAAAAGAAATTACAAATCAAGAAAGTATAGTGGGATATCTAATAGTGAGAGTAACAAGTAGTAGGAAGGATATGGAGAAATCAATATTCTCATATACTTCTGACAATCTATCCGATTTGTAAAACAATCTTGATGTTCTTCAAATATTCAAACACTGAATTACCATAAGACATACCAATTCTATTTCCTGGTATAAGTCCAAAAGAATTAAAGATATATACCAAAAAAAAAAAAAATCTCATCCACAAGTTACACAGCTTCATTGCAATGCTTTATTTTAATATTGGGGGAAAAACAAAACAAAAATAGGAACAGTCCAACTACTTCTTAACTAGTCACTGGGCTAAACTAGCTTTGTAATGCAATGTTAGCAATAAAATGAAACATACTATTATGTAGATGAAACTTGAAGACAATATATTAGATGAAAGAAGAAGTTCACTGTATTCATCTGTTTATATTAAGTATTCATAGTAAATAAATGCAGTGCTTCTTTAGGGTTGGAGGTGCAGGCTGCAAATATAAGGTAAATCATAGCTAAAGGGTAGACAGTTTCGTTTTGAGGTGAAGAAAATAATCTAAAGTTGTTGTTGGTCATGGTTGCATGTTGGTATGCTTCTAAATTCTGCTTCTAAGACCCCTTCTGTTTCATTGGTTTAATCCCCCCTGCTTAACACTGTATTCTATTTACATAACCACTGTTAACTAAGCACCACCTGCCTCCAGGGCATTGGTTTAATCCTCATTGTTTTGCACGCTTTTTCCTTCTCCCCACCCCCTATCCTACGTACATCCTCTTTGGACCTGATACTTCCGCCTCAGGATATATAAGGACAGGATTGTGATTAGAGATAGCTTAGATTTCACTGTGTTACACATGAATAAAGACGGAACTGCATACCACTCAACCATGAGTCCCTGGTCGTCTCTCTCTCCTGCCCGCGAAGCTAGCCCAGCATAATGACGCCCAAACAGGGACTGGCAGTTGCATACAACCTAAAACATACAAAGAGCTATTGAATGGTACATGAATATTTTTCTATACTAGAATTAAGTACAGGATATTCTGGGGAATGTTTTGTGGAAGAGGAGATGTTTGAGCTGGATCCTAAAATATAGGTAGAAACCAGTCTGTTGAAGAGAGAGTGAGAACAGGGAATATAGAAGGACAAAAGGAGAGTGTTAAAACCAGAGAATACAATATAAGCATAGATTTGGAGGAAAGTAATAGTTAAAGAAGTTTGCTTTCTGAGCATGACAGCAGTGGAACTGGAGAGTTTAGGAAAGCCTGGTGTGATAGACATGAAGTTCACATTGTAGATCAGTAGCATTCTAGGGCATCATGAACTGCTGCTTATTTGATCCTGGTGTTAAGTACAAGTGTATTTTGGCCCAAAATATATGCCACTGTAGTAATACCTGTAGGATAAATAATGAATGGAGTAGATCATGGAATACAACACAAATCCTTAAATAATTGATTAAAATAGGAGTTAAAGGAATAACATAATAGATGGCATTAAAAAAAAGAAGAAGAAATCATATGTTTATTGAAACATGAGAAAACTAACCAGATAGGAGAGAATCCTTTTAAATAAGAGCAAGTCGTGAATGGCATTTAGAGGAATGAATTTGTAGATGTTAGTAGACGTAATTATGCTGTTGCTGAGGTTATGCAATAATAATTGCTTACTGGTTTTATGTTTTTAATGTCCTTAAAATGTACTTTCAAAAAGAAGCACTTTAAAATAAATTCTGAAGCACATAAGGGCCGAGAATACTACTTTCAGTTATGAGGTTTATTAGAATAATTAAAGCTAACTATAGCAACAATTCCATGTATCTCAGAGATTGAATACAAAAGAGGGTTGTTTCTTTCTTACATAAAATCTGATATAATTTCTGTTTGAAGTTGTAACTTCTGAAGTGCACATCCTCCAGTGAAAGAGAAAGAGTAACAGACATCAAGCTCTTTTAAGAAAAAATAATGAAAGACAAAGGGAGAAACACAGGGAGAAAGAATTGGAAGATCATACTGTCATATGCTATTCATGGGGTTCAAACCTGGGTCATCAATATTGGAAGTCTGTTGCCATAGCCACTACACAACTTCCTGAGCCACAAGAAATCAAGCTCTTAATAGCTTTAGTCCAGTCTACTCTCAGTCCAGCAGTGGATAAAACTGCTTGTATGAACCCAATTGAACCCAAAGGAGAGTTTAAATGTAGGGAAATACATGCAGTGTTTAGTGAACACTTAAGAGTAATGAACAGCATGAACCTAAAGCCTGGGAGACCTTGGCCCCAGTTAATGATACTGGGAGTGATGGAGCACACACAAGACAGGTAATAAAAGGAAGAGGAGAACCAAGGAAAGTTAAAATAGCTGACTGGTAATTTACACTCAAATATCCATTTTAGAAAGAAGCCATTTAATTTCCCCCATCTTCCTTTGGTTAACTCTTTCAGTCTAAAAGCGGGCTAGGAAAATACAGATATACACACATAGAAGCATGAATACTTCTGTTTGTCACCAATCCAGTAAAGGTGTTAGAAACCAAAAAACTAAGGGAGGGGGAGGTCTTACTTACTGATATTCTACCTGTTTGCCACTCTTTTAAATAAATGAATAAAGTAATGCATTGGGGTAGAGGTCAATAGCACAGTGGTTATGCAAAGAGACTCTCATGCCTGAGGCTCCATAGTCCCAGGTTCAATCCCCTACAACACCATAAACCAGAGCTGAGCAGTGCTCTGGTAAAAGAAAGAAAGAAAGAAAGAAAGAAAGAAAGAAAGAAAGAAAGAAAGAAAGAAAGAAAAAAAGAAAGAAAGGAAGGAAGAAAGGGTGAGAGAGAGAGAAAAGAAGGAAGGAAGAAAAAAGAAAGAAAGGAAGGAAGGAAGGAAGAAAGAAAAAAGAAAGAAAGAAAGAAAGAAAAAAAGAAAGAAAGAAAGAAAGAAAGAAAGAAAGAAAGAAAGAAAGAAAGAAAGAAAGACAGAAAGAACTGCACTGTATTCAGATAAACGCAATTCTAACTGCCCCACAATTCAATATGGCTGCCTAGAACAGAATGGAATCTATGTAGATTCATAGTATAGGAGCACTGAACGGTTACAGTGATGTTTCATAATGACACAGTTTGACTTCTTTAAAATTAAACAGTCTATATTTCATCCTCTTGCAGGACTTCCATAGGTCATCTCAGCACCTATTTTACCTCCTTTACACTTCAAAAAGCACAATGTACCAAAACTGGTAATGAAAATAGCATAGCAGTCTGGGAAAGAGGAAAGTGAAAGTGTGAACACTGCCAACTCTACCTCCTTTCAGAGCACTGGTTGCCTCTAATAATTCAGCAGGACCAGCAAAGGTCCTCAGGCCATTGTCTTTTCTCAGCCAGTGGCTAATGTTTAATAAATAGCCATCAGTTTGATTCCTGTGGCTTCAATAAGATCCAAGTGAACTGAGAATTTTATCCCCTTGATTGTAAACCAACAGTTGTAGAATGTGGTAGTAATAATCTTTTCCTCAAGCTTAACTGAAATTTTGGTTTCCTTTGAAAGCTTTAAAACAACATTACAGGTACATGAATGGAGTCACTAGTTAGACACCATCAGGAGTGACAGGTTGAGTATGTAGTCCTTCAGATCCCCCCTTCTTTCTCCTCTTCCACCTCTCCTCCTCCACCGATTCCTCCTCCTCCTCTTTCTCCTCCTTCTTTTTCTTCTTCCTCCTCCACTTCCTCCTCCTTTTCTTCTTCTTCTTCTCCTTTTTAAAAATTTTTTATTATGACCCTTTCTTTATCTGCTATCTTTCCTTTATCTTGTAAGGTATGTGCATCTCAAGAGAAAGGGAGGATCTTATGGAAATTTTATACCTTTAAGGGGGATGGCAAAATAGCTCAGTGGACAGTGTGTTCTTTTGTCATGTACGTGAGATCCAGATTCAAATCTATCCCCCACTGCATTGAATGATACTTCAGTGCTGTGGTGTCTTTCACTCTTTTTTTGCCTCTGTCTCTAACAGAGAGAGAGAGAGAGAGAGAGAGAGAGAGAGAGAGAGAGAGAGAGAGACAAGGAAAGGAAAAAACAAAGAAAGAAAGTAAGGCCTTTAATCCTAAGCAATCCTATGTACAACAAATTTTGTTAAATGAATTAGTGAGCACTGCCAAGGGCCATTATACAGGTCTTGTACTACAGGAGATTAATAATTTCATTTAGAATAGATTACCACAAAAATCATGAAATGGCATGATTTTCTATTTTATAGCTAATTAAGTATTATTACAGAGGTGAGAAAAATGATATGGGCTAGAATGACTGAGGAAAATTTTAGGACTTGTGAAATTTTACCAGATCCCCTAGAAGAAAAAAGATTCCATACCAGCAAGGGCGATAGCATTAGCAGAATAACAGAGAAAAGGTGGTAGAAATTCACATGATGGCTGCAATGAGACAGACTTGTTGTGAAGAACAGGGATAGAAAAATCAACTTGGACCAAACTATGCAAGGCCTTTGGAATACAATCCAGAAGAGAGAGGAATCATTTGAGGCTTGTAAACATGGGAATAATGGACTAAAGTTTAAAAAAAAAAAAACTGAAGGAGGGGTCACAGAAGGTCAATTCCTTTCTATTGTCTGTCATGATCAACAGCTATTCTTTAACTCGCACATTCATTGTCACACATAGCATTGTTTCCTATCTCCATGCCAGTGCTAAAATGATCTCTGCTTGAAAGATATTTTTTTTGGTTTATGAAACTTTATTAAAGAAAAATAAATTGATTACTAGCAGAGCTATTTTTAATTTATTTCTTTATTGAGGAATTAATGTTTTACATTCAACAGTAAATACAATAGTTTGTACATGCATAACATTCCCAAGTTTCCCATTTAACAATACAACCCCCACTATGTCATTTATCATCCTTCATGGACCTGTATTCTCCCCACCCACCCACCCCAGAGTCTTTTACTTGGGTGCAATATGCCAATTCCATTTCAGGTTCTACTTGTGTTTTCTTTTCTGATCTTGTTTTTCAACTTCTGCCTGAGAGTAAGATCATCCCATATTCATCCTTCTGTTTCTGACTTATTTCACTCAACATGATTTTTTCAAGGTCCATCCAAGATCGACTGAAAACGGTGAAGTCACCATTTTTTATAGCTGAGTAGTATTCCATTGTGTATATATACCACAACTTGCTCAGCCACTCATCTGTTGTTGGACACCTGGGTTGCTTCCAGGTTTTCGCTATTACAAATTGTGCTGCCAAGAACATATGTGTACACAGATTTTTTTGGATGGATGTGTTGAGTTCCTTAGGATATATTCCCAGGAGAGGAATTGCAGGGTCATAGGGTAGGTCCATTTCTAGCCTTCTGAGAGTTCTCCAGACTGTTCTCCACAGAGGTTGGACCAATTGACATTCACTAGCAGACATTGACTAGCAGAGCTATTAAATTGACCACTCGTTCACTGACAACCTGCATCATTTATTCAGTGCTATATAGAACAGTGAACTAGAAGATAGATGAACTAATAGCTCCAAGCCTCCTAACAATTTAAATGAAAATGAAAAAATGTTTGAGACCTTGTTTTGGAATACAAAGGACTTCTGACTTCCAATTTCCATTCTCTGTAGAACAAGAACAAGTCATTCTTTTATTGACATTCATAAAATACATCACATTTTCTGTTCTGCTGATGCTATAGATTCAACACCAGTCCTCCAGTCACGTCAGTTATGAGCAGAAAATGTATCATGTAACCTCAAACCTCTAACAGTGGAAGACTCACACAATGGTGCATGCTATTAGAACAGTACTGCTTCCTCAGGATGACCGTGGGCACCCCACCCCAACCCCCCAGATGGCTTCTTCAGCAAGTTAGAGCAGTGAGGAATGGTTTAGTCTCATAACCAAGTTAGAGTGAAGACATTAGCCACATAATACACATGCTCCATTTTTTTTTAAATTCTGAATCTTGGGCAACTGTTCTCTTGTAACTACTTTATAGTTTCTAAAAGCAGTTATTGTGCAAAGCTGGAAGAACTTAGATCTTCTCTGATGAGCATGTGAATGAATGGAGAGAGGTAAACAAAAATAAAATTTAAAAAGATGAAGTCTGACAAGGGAGCAGCCGGATAAGAAAATCAAAATAGGAAAAGTAATTTAAAGTTTATTCCAGCTATAATACAGGTTTTTCTGACTTTAAGGTGGCATGACATAGCATACTTCTGAGTCCATTCCCGAGATACTCTGTTGTACTTATCTCTGTCTGTCTTATAGATCCGTGTGATCTCCAGCACTAGGGGGTCATCTGGGTTTGAATCACCAAGAAGTGAGCAAATGGAGAAAAGAACTTTAGAAATGGTTAAAGCAGAAGACCACTGCGATCTTAGACTATCTAGACAAATGCTGTCATTACTGTTAATGTTTGGATGATAAATTCTTGTTGTAAATGCAACTTTGGGTGGTTTGAAGGAGTAGTCTGTAGGGAAGTGAAAGAACACGCTGCCTTGATATGGGCTGTCCTTAGGTCCCATAAGTGTGGCTTGCCAATGAAACTGATTGCACTGCAAGGGGGGGGGGGGGGGGGGGGCGGGGTTGTCAGGTCACTCAGCTCCTTGTTGAGAACCTCTCGGCTGGCTCCCAGGAGCGGTGGCTCTGCAATGGAAAGATCCATTTTTTAAAAATTGATTTAATATTGATTGACAAACCATAGGTTAAGAGGGGTACAATTCCATGCAATTACCACCACCAGAGTTCAGCATCCCAACCCCTTTATTGGAAGCTTTCCTATTCTTTACCCCTCTGGGAGCATGAAGCCAGGATTATTATGGGGTGCAGAAGATCTGGTTTCTGTAATTGCTTCTCCACTTAAAGTGGGACACTGGCAGATCTATCCATACTCCCAGCCTGTCTCTATATTTACCTGGTGGGGTAGGGCTCTGGAAAGGTGGAGTTCCAGGGTACATTGATGAGGTTGCCTGCCCAGGGATGTCAGGTTGGCATCATGGTAGCACCTGCAACTTGATGGCATAGTAATGGAGCTGAAGGATTGACATTCCATGCCTGGCATCTCTGGACACAATCAGAAGTGAAACATGTCATGATGGTACTGATTGCATTGATTTGAAGACCCATCTTTTTGCACACAAATGCATATGCACATGTACACACACACACACAAACACACACACACAAGTATATCTAACTTTCTCCTCCTGCTTACCTGTTAATTATAATATTTATTCTTCTTATTTATCTATTTGTCAACTCAGTAAACTTTTGTTTTAAGTTCACTATCTACTGTGGCAACAGATACTCTTCAAATATATTAGGAGGTCTTCAAATGTCCCTTTCTTCTTTTTCTTAAATACATTTGTCTGCCTTTTTGTGAATTCAGATATGGCGATTCTAGTTAATGGAATGTGACTGAATATGTTATGTGACATTTGGAGACTCAAGGTTTTAAGACATGTTCTGCCAGCTGCATGTATAGAACAATAAGGTCTAAGAGGATGGTAGAGTTCTAAGGTGAATCTTTGAATCTTGGCATCAAGTGAGCCAATTACCAACTAGGAAACTTACCTTGGACTATTGTATGAGTGACAAATGTCACTGTATTTAAATCACTAGCCACATTAAAGTTCACTTTTCACCATAGCCTAATCTTTCAAAACTTTCACACTTTAAGTAGGGTATTGAAAGAAAAAGTTTCCATGAGAAGATGTTGGTAATGGATGAGAATAAATAATGAGAAGGAATGTATCATGCCAAGAGTAGAAACACTCCTGGCAGAGAGAACAGCAAGACAGAGGATTCTGAGCCAAGAAAGAACATAGTATATTAGAAGAATAAACAAGAGATCTGCATGCTAGAACACAATAAATAGCCAAGAGCAGAATTAGACAAGTTTGAAGAAGCACCAAGACCAGCCTCAATTGTTACCATTGCAAGCACTCGCTATGATCATTACCAGCTAAATTCATTGACCAAATATAGAGTTTTCATAATAACCTAAGTCAGTGTCTGTCATTACCCTTTGATCAGCTTCTAATTAGTTATATGTTAGTTACCCTATCACCTTGAGATTTCTGAAAATATAAAAATCCATTCATTTTTTGTGTCTTCAACTTACATGCCATCTTATATAGGTTATCCGTAAATGTCTCCGTATAAATAGATTAATTAAGTGGTCATATTTTAGGTCTCCTTGTGAACTGGGACTGGTGTGATGATAGTTGTACTAGGGAAAAATGAATGATTCTAAGAGATACGTCCTCCCCATAGACACTGAGATTTTTGACAGTGTAATTTGACCTCTTTTTAAGAAGTCCTTCCCTTATCTTATCTGTCACTCCTTTGGATTCTTTCTAAGAATGACCCATTTCTACCAAGATTTCCTGCAGATGACAGGTTATTTGGAGTCTTCATTAAAGAAAAAGGCTTCCCCTTCAATGAAAATGACAAGAAACAGTGAAAAGACATAATTTGAAGCTGAAGGCCCCCTGCTAATACAATGACCCAGTTAGGAACCAAAACAAAGAACAGATAAATCAGGGGAATAAAAGTTTCATCACCCTCCTCCATCTTCTACTCTCTGCAGAGATTTCTGTAGTTTTAAACCTAAGGAGGTAATTTAATTCTCTAGAATTGAAAAATGGTAGCCCCTCCCTCAGAAGTTCTTTCCAGAGAAGTGGAGATGTGATTGTATTCACTTTAATGGTGTGAAGAGGTCAGTTTTTATTCTCAGCTCTCAAGCCACACTTGCCTCCATTATTTCACTTTCCTCTTGTCTTCACTCTCCCCCACACATCCTAGAATACTCACTGTCACCTTGGCTGTTTTCAGAAATCAAAACAGTAAAGCAACAAGTAACTCTGCATATGTTCATCTCAGAAGATGTTGAGTGTACAACAGGAAACTGAAGAAAAAAGGTTTGAGGAAAAGAAAGTATACTGTTTAGGAAACTGAAATTTAAATATGTCTTCTGAATTATTTCCTAATGGCAAGGGAAATTGAAAGGAGTGGCCTGGAAGGTAATAAATGGATTTTGCTTGAACTCTGGACTGTGAAGTCTTGTGTTCAAACCTTGGCATCCCATGTCCAGAGTGATGCTCTGGTTCTTTTTTTCCCCATTAACAAGTAAACAAATCTTTAAAATGAAAGGGAGGGAGGAAAGAAAGAAAGGAACAAAGAAAGAGTGGAAGAAAGGAAGGAAGAAGGAAAGAGAGAGAGAAAGAAAAGTAGAACAGTTTAAATTTTTTTTTAATGAATGTATATTAGTGGGTCAGGAGGTGGTATACCTGGTTGAGCACACACACTACCAAGTGCAAGGACATGGGTTTAGCCTCCAGTCCCCACCTTCAGGGTGGAGAAACCTCATGAGTGGTGAAGCAGTGCTGCAGGTGTCTGTCTCTCTCCCTCTCTACCTACCCTCCTCTTTCAGTTTCTTCCTGTTTACATCTAAAAATAAATAAATAAAATTTAAAAATTAATTAAAAATAATATATCCTAGGATTTGGGATCAGAACTTTTAACAAGCAGAAATGTGTAGGCAAATTAATTTTTTCTTTAAATTGATGCAAAACTCTTAACATGATACTCTTTCATATTTGTATAAAATTGAAAATATTCTTTTTTCAAATATTTGGGTAAAATTTACAATACAAACATGAAGTATTTCTTTCTTAAGATTTAATGAGGAGGGGGAATCAGGTGGTGGCATAGCACGCAAGGACTGGTCTAAGGTTCAGCCCCCCCCCCCACCTGCAGGGGAGTTGCTTCACAGGCGGTGAAGCAGGTCTGCAAGTGTCTGTCTTTCTCTCCCCCTCTGTTTTCCCCTCCTCTCTCCATTTCTCTCTGTTCTATCCAGCAACTATGACATCAATAACAACAATAATAACTACAACAACAAAAAACAACAACAAGGGCAACAAAAGGGAATAAATAAATAAAATAAAAAGATTTAATGAGGAGAGAGAGAGAGAGAAAGACAGTTAGTTTAGGACACTGCTCAACTCTGACATTAGTGGTATCAGAAACTTTACCCAGAACTCTGAGGTCTCAGGCATGCAAGTCTGGCATGTTTCTTTATTGTACTGGTCTAATACCATGAAGTTTACCCTGTGTTTTCAGGTACTAATATCTTCCTTGATGCCATTATCTCTGAGAGAATGAGTGCAACTATTTTGGCAGTTGTTTCCTGGATATTTATCTTTGGAAATTCAAGACAGTCATGTGTAAAGGTTGAAACTACCTGATATAGTTTCAATGAGACAGTGGAAGATCAGTTTCCCTATCAACTGATAATCTTTACAAGTCTGTTATGAAAGATGAAGGATATAGAAAAAGAACAGACTTTTTTAAAATTTATTTTTCCTTTTGTTTCCCTTGTTTTTTATTGTTATTGTAGCTATTGTTGTTGTTATTGATGTCGTCATTGTTAGATAGGACAGAGAGAAATGGAGAGAGGAGGGGAAGACAGAGGGGGAGAAAACGACAGACACCTGCAGACGTGCTTCACTGCCTGTGAAGTGACTCCCCTGCAGTTGGGGAGCTGGGGGCTTGAACCGGGATCTCTACTATTGTCCTTGCATTTCATGCCACCTGCACTTAACCCGCTGTGCTACCTCCAAAAGTAACTTTTTATTACTGATTTAATAATGATTTACAAACCCATAAGATAGGGTTTAATTCAACACTCTTCCCACCACCAGAGTTCTGTGTCCTCATTCATTCCATCAGGGACTGCAGTAGTTCTCTCAAGGTCACAGATATGAGGGTATGGGTTGACTATATATATATATGCATATATGAGTGGTGAAGCAGTGCTACAGTTGTCTATTTCTCCCTCTTATATCTCCCTTCATCTCAGTTTCTTCCTGCCTATATCCAAAATAACTAACTAAATTTTAAAAAGCAATTAAACAAGAATATATCTTAGGATCTGGGATCAGAATATATAACCCCACCCACCTTTTTTTTTTCTATTGCCCTGCCTTCTCTTACTTTTTATTTTTTATTTTTATTTATTAAAAGGAAACACTGACAAAAACCATAGGCTAAGAGGGTACAACTCCACACAATTCCTACCACCAGAACTCCGTATCCCTGATAGCTTTCCTATCCTGTATCCCTCTGGGAGTATGGACCCAGGGTCATTATGGGGTTCAGAAGGTGGAAGGTCTGGCTTCTGTAATTGCTTTCCTGCTGAACATGGGTGTTGGCAGGTCATCCATACTCCCAGCCTGTCTCTCTCTTTCCCTAGTGGGGCAGGGCTCTGGGGAAGTGGGACTCCAGGGAAGCAGGGCTCCAGGACACATTGGTGGGATCATCTGCCCAGAGGAGTCCAGTTGGCATCATGTTAGCATCTGGAACCTGGTAGCTGATAAAAGAGTTAACATATACAGCCAAACAAATTGTTGACTAATCATGAACCTAAAGGCTGGAATAGTGCAGATGAAGATTTGGGGGTCTCCATTTTGTAGATAGCTGGTAGGCCTATTTAAGTTGTATTCCAAAGGGCCCATGACTATACTAGTTTTTTTTTTCTTTCTGAGCCTGGCATCTGATATGCAGCTGGACCCAAGTTATTGTCTGGGGAGATGATGCCATGGCTGGAAAAAGGCACCTATACCTGTTACTGCTTCCAGGGAGTGTTCTTTCTTTTTTCCCTCTTCTCTCTCAGGGTCCTGATGGAGTTGAGGTTCTTCCCCTAGCATTTCTCCTCCTCTAGGAGGTGCATAAGGCAGGATTTATGGCTTGTATAATTGTTTTCTCACTAGACATGGGTGTTGGCTGGCAGATTCTTATCCCCAGCTTGTTTCTGTCTTTCACTAATGGGATAAGGCTCTGGAGATATGAGGTTCCAGGACACATAAGAACAGAACTCTTTTTTTTTGTCATTTTATATTAGTGACTTATATTTATTTAAAAAATTATAAGATAAGAGGGGTATAATTCCACACCATTCCCAGGTTTCTTTGTCCCATTCCCTCCATTGTAAACTGCATTAAATTACCAAAGATCACAACTATGGTTTCATTATTATTTCTATAACTATATATGTGTGTGTGTGTGTGCCTATTTTTTTCTATGATCCTGGCTTCAGTTTTTTTCTAAGTAACACCTACTACTTCTGAGTGTCTGTCCTTTTCCCTCTCCCCACCCCCACTCCATTCTCTCTCCCAGTCCTGATGGAAGTCGAGTTCAGAGACCTCTGATCATCTTCCCCTAACATTCTTTATGGCATGCAGAAGGTAGAAAGTCTGGCTTTTGTAATTGCTTCTCAGTTGGACATGGATATTGGCAGGTTGCTTCATACCCCAGCATGTTTCTATCTTTCCTTTGTGGGGTAGGGCTCTATAGAGGTGAGGTTCTGGAACATATTGGTAAGGCCATTTGCTCAGGGAGTAAGAAAAGGATTTTACATTGTAGTACTACTATGGTCATTGGTGGTAAGTATTAAGATTAATTATTTATGAGGAATATCAAAGGAGATAACCTAGGACCGCAATAAGACAGGACTAGAAAGACTTCAGAAACCCACCAATCACCAGTAAGTGCAAACACGTGTGGCTTATGGACAGAGAGGAGCCTAAGGAGAGATTGAGTGGCTGATAACAGTCTGGCAGTTTACCAGTTGAGGCAACAGCTCCAGTCTGTTTTACCAACAAAAAGATGGCTAAAGGGGGGAGAGGACTTCCCTAAGACTTACCAAATGCAACTGTGAGTCTCCATTGCTACTGCCCTCAGAAACTAGAGCAGCAGGGGGAGGCCCTGTGCTGACATCAGGGGACAGAGAACTGACCAGGAAACATTTTTTTAAATTTCTTTATTGGGGAATTAATGTTTTACATTTGATGTTGGTTGTAGCTTTGCTATATATGGACTGTCTTGAGAAATTTTCCATCTATTCCCATTTTTTAGTGTTTTGGTCATAAAGTGATGTTGGATTTTGTCAAAGGCTTTCTTCTGCATCTATTGATATAATCATGTGGTTTTAGGTCTTGCTTTTATTGATGTGGTGGATCACACTGATTGATTTATGGATATTAAACCAACCTTGTATCCCTAGGATAAACTCAACTTGTTCATGATGAACAATATTTTTAATATATTGATATGTCCTCCCTTCAGCACTCTTTTTGTTGACAAAACTAAGACCAGAGGTGGTGAATCAACTGGCAATTGAAATTACTATACCTGTGGACTGTAGGCCTATGTATTGGAGCATGCCCACAGATCCTTCAACTCCAGGTGCAGCCGCTCAATCACTGCAAGGTGATATCATGTTGCTTTAGATATTGGTCAAAATCTTTGTTTTTTCTCTTTTTCAGTCACCAGGTTCCAGATGCTACCATGATGCCAACTAGACTTCCCTGTGCAGACAACTCTACCAATGTGTCCTAGAGCCCTGCTTCCCCAAAGCCTTGCCCCTCTAGGAAAAGAGAGAGACAGGCTGGGAGTATGGGTTGACCTGCCAATGCCCATGTTCAGCAGGGAAGCAATTACAAGAGCCAGACCTTCCACCTTCTGAACCCCATAATGACCCTGGGTCCATGCTCCAGAAGGCTAAAGAATAGGAAACTACCAGGGGAGAGGAATAGAATATGGAGTTCTGGTGATGAAAATTGAATGGAATTGTACCCCCTCTTATCCTATGGTGTTTGTCAGTGTTTCCAGTTTATAAATAAAAACAAAAAACTCTTTGTTTTGCCACCAAACAATGATTGTTCTTGATAATTGAAAACAGGCCATAATCTAGAGTAAATACTGATGGTGGTGATAAGTGGTATATAGAAGTAGGATGTAGAAATAAGGTTAAGGATTTCTTTACAAAAACTAGTATTCCTCAAATATAATGAAGTACCTCTTTTTAGATGGATGACCATTCCTCCTAAATGTATTAGAACTTTGCAAAGAAGCACAGACAGTTGGGTATCTATTGCTTCTTTTTATTTACTTATTTATTTTATTTCCTTTTTGTTGCCCTTGTTGTTTTATTGTTGTGGTTATTATTGTTGTCGTCGTTGTTGGATAGGACAGAGAGAAATGGAGAGAGGAGGTGAGGAGGGGAAGACAGAGATGGGGAGAGAAAGATAGACACCTGCAGACCTGCTTCACCACTTGTGAAGTGACTCCCCTGCAGGTGGGGAGCCAACGGCTTGAACCAGGGTCCTTACATGGGTCCTTGCGCTTTGTACCACTTGCGCGGAACCCGCTGTGCTACAGCCCAACTCCCCTATCGATTGCTTCTATCTATCTATCTATCTATCTATCTATCTATCTATCTATCTATCTACCTACCTACCTACCTACCTACCTACCTATGAGTAGAAAAATACAGATATGTATTTTAGATGTGTATGTCCCAGCTAGGGCTGAGAGATTCTATATCTATCCTTTCTCCACCTTTTGGTTTTATTAGGCCCCTCAACAGATTGGAAATTACTCACCTACATGTATGAGGGTGATCTGCTTTAGTCTTTACTCTTCATTATCAATAAAAATTCTTCACCTTGAACCTCACAAGGCTAGAAATGGACCTTCCTTATGATGCAATAATTCCTCTCCTAGGGATATGTCCTAAAGAGTTAAAGACACCCATCCAAAAAGATCTGTGTACGCCTATGTTCATAGCAGCACAATTTGTGATAGCCAAAATCTGGAAGCAACCCAGGTGTCCAACAACAAATGAGTGGCTGAGCAAGTTGTGGTATATATACACAATGGAATACTACTCAGCTATTAATAATAATGAATTCACCTTCTTCGACCCGTTTTGGATAGAGCTAGAAGTAATTATATTAAGTAGGATAAGCCAGCCAGAAAGGGAAAAATGAGTATGGGATGATCCCACTCATTAACAGAAATTGAGAAAGAACAGGAAGGGAAACACAAAGTAGAATTTGACTGAGTTTGGAGTATTGCACCAAAGTAAAAAACTCAGGGAGGCAGGTAGATTTTCAACTCCACTGTAGGGGGTAGGGAGTAGGGACACAGACCTTGGGTGGCAAGAATAGTGTTACTATATAAAACTATTAACTTAGAGTCTTGTAAATCACTACCTAATCAGTATGAGAGGAGAAAAATAGATTGACTGTCTCGAGTTTTTTAATGCATAGACTTCAGTTCTGAGTATATAATCCTTCAGTCTAAGGTTTCAGATTAGTAAACTGATTGAATTTCAACACTGGGCTCAAAATGTCACTGCAGTTTTTAATAATAACTTTTCTCTCTCTCTCTCTCTCTCTCTTTTTTTCAAATATTAACTCACCCAAGTCATGGACCAGGGAGACCAGAAACAGCCAATCTTGCTGATATGGTTATTTATAAATAGCATTTAAATATATATTTATAAATAGTATTATAAATAGATATAGTTATTATAAATAGCATTAAACGATATAAATCATCATAAGGTCTTATATGGAACCTCTGTGACTTTGTTTGTTTTCCTTCATGTTTCTTTTGATCAATACCATTTGATACTACATTTGCTGATCTCAACCATATCAATGCAACCAGGGTGAACTCGACAAGCTTCACTTTGGACTGTGTCCAGAGATGCCAGGCCTAAGATCCAACCCTCCAGCTCCAATATTCAGGTGAGACCTTTCCTAGTTCATAGGACTCCTAAGTTCCATTTTGGGTGGCACATCTCCTGGCAGAGTTATAGAGACTAGATATAGACCAGGACACATAAGATAATCCACATGTATGTCTAAGTTAGGGGAAAATGTATACCTTAAAGTAAAAAGTGTGCAATAGTCTACAGTGACTAAGTAAGTACAGCAATAAAGTAGAAAGACCTAACAAAGGCAACATAAAGTACTTAATCAAATATTTCCTACTTAGACCTAGATATCTTCCTCACCTATTTCCTATTTCATCCCCCTCAATCACTCTGAGCCTAGTTCTGTCAGATAAAGTAAGGACTCCAAAACCTGGATGAGGGCAAGAGGCCAGCGTACTTTAATGATGGCCCTTTTGGTCACTACCAGGCCACCTCATCATCTGGGGCTCTAGTCAGGAAATCCTGGGATTCTCACATAGATATGATGGGCCTAGACCTCTGATAGATCCCTCTATACACCATCATTGGTCATCTCCATAAAGAACAACATCATAAGCCCTCTTGTGGGCCTCTGCAGGACTTTGCCCTCAATTTAGAATAGCAATGGTAGAAACTGCCCCACTCTCTGAAGGAAGGCTGGATCAAGATATTCAAGTTACTCTGTGCCCTGATCCAGCTTTTTAGTCCTATTTCAAAGATGATAATACCATCTTCCCACTCTCTGAAGGAAGACTGGATCAAGATATTCTGCCACTCCAGGAAGATTGGTCCTGAAATAAGTGCAGTTTAGAATGTTTCGAGCTATGAGCATGGAATGTGAATTCAGACGAG
Organism: Erinaceus europaeus; assembly: GCF_950295315.1. NCBI lineage: Eukaryota > Metazoa > Chordata > Mammalia > Eulipotyphla > Erinaceidae > Erinaceus > Erinaceus europaeus. The sequence goes on from NC_080165.1 coordinate 46,353,670, forward strand.
CAGAGATGCAGAGGTTGCACAGGCTCATGTGCTGAATATGGATAGATATGGTTCCTAGGTCAGACCAATAGAGTTTACAGTTAGTGGTATCTATATACTTTCCTCATATGTGGAAGTTATTCTCTGCCCTGATCCAGCTTTTTAGTCCTGTTTCAAACTCTGATAATACCATCTTCCAAGACAATACTTTCAGCCCACCTGCATGTTAGCTGTTGGGCTCAGTCAAAAATTACTTAGGGCAGTGGTAAACCTTTGGACACTCAAGAATGAGGTCCTGAATTTGATCCCCAGAAGCACATGTGCCAGAGTGATGTCTGGTTCTTTCTCTCTCCTCGTTTCTTATAAATAAATTTTTAAAAATCTAAAAAAAAAATTAGGGTAGCTATTCAGCTTCACTGTGGGGTGGGGGTGGGAGGAGAATGGGACACAGACTTTTGGTGGTGGGAATGATGTTAATACACACTAATACTAACAAAGAAAATTACTTATGTCATGGACCCCTTGGAATATACCTAACGTAGACTTCCTAGCTCCTTCCAACATGAAGACCCCAAATCTCATCTGCTGTATTCTTACCTTTAGGTTCCTAATTATTAAACAATTTGTTCTGCTTTACATCATAACTTTTTAACTACTAAGTTGCAGATGCTACCATGACACCAACATGACTTCCCTGGGCAGATGATCTCACCATTGAGTCCTGGAACTCCACCATCCCAGAGCTCTACCTCATTAGGAAAAGATAGGAGCAAGCTGGGTGTATGGATTGACCTATCAACACTCATGTCTAGTAGAGAAGCAATTACAGAAGCCAGACCTCCCACCTTCTGCACCCCATAATGATCCTGGGTCCATACTTCCAGAGGAATAAAGAATAGGAAAGCTTTGAAGGGGAAGAATGGGGTGGGGAGTTCAGGTGGTGAGAATTGTGTGGAATTATACCCCCTTATCCCACAATCTTGTTGATCATTATTAAAGCACCAATAAAAAAAATACTCTAGTAACTTCTGGAAGCACTCTCACAGAAAAACCCAGAAATACTGAATGATTCTATCTACCAAATATCTAAACATCCCTTAGCCAAATCAAGTAGACACATAAAATTGAGGAGAGTAAAAAAAAAAAAAAAAAGGCATGGGGACAGGGCCTCACTAGGAAAAGAAATTAGATGTGAGTTGTTTCTCACTTAATCTTAGACAAAAAGTCATTAAGTGATATGAATTGCATCTCTAAAGTCCCTTTCAGTTGACATTCTGACATCATGTATTTCAAAGTGCAAGATACATGCCCCATTCCACAAACATGCATTATGCTGAGTTTTACTATGCTAATAAAGAAACTATTTCCCCAGTATATCTGTAGGGGAATTGTCTCTTCTACATCCCTCTAGAATTATTTTGCATATGGGCCATGCCCCCACTTCAAGGTTAAACTCTGATTGACCTAGTCATGGTAGTTCATGCACTGCCCATCAATTGAACCTAGAGCTAAGACAGTCAACATATTGCTTTAACCTGTACAGGGACATTTTTCAAAGCTGTTTCATGACTCATATATCCAATGGAATATAAAAGGAGTTTTTTAGGGGCTTTGGGCCAGTTTTCTTGCCCCTTAAAAAGGTGCTTAGGAAAAAATAATCTTTCCCTTTAACCTTGTAGAGAGCCATACTATATAGTCACTTTTTTGTTATCTTGAAAATAAAGTACTGTGAGGAAGTCAAAACCATGAGATCTCAAGAAAAAAAGCTAAGCTGTCATTATTCCTACATAGTGCTGGATCAACTTCTAGACTGCTGTAAAATTACTTATTAAGTCATTTACTTGAATTTTCTGTCATTTGTAGCTGAAGCCATCTTATCTGATATGGTACTTTTAAGTTTTACTGAGTTGAACAGGTGGGGGGCATTTCATATTACCAAGCTCTATTACACATCATATCAGAGCATAGATGATTCTAAAAACATGAATAAGTTAGTAAGAGTAATTTATTAATATTGTGTCTGTTTCAATTGTAACCTGTCTGCTAAAGAACACTGGCAGAGACTTGGCTTTTAGCCCTGCCTCTGCTACCACTCACCACTCATATATATTTAGAAAATCACCTGACTTTTCCAGTTATCTTTTGGAAAAATTAAGAATTTGAGTTCTATCCTCTGTAGAATTTTCTCCAGTTTAATCTATTTACTTGCTTATTTGTTTATTTATTTATACCAGTATTATTGGTGGGGTTTTGCATCTATAAGAGGAATCTACTGCTCCTGGTGACCAATTTATTTATTTATTTATTTTTACTTTTTTTAAAATAGAAATCAAAGGGCTACAGAGGGACAAAGAAAGAGAGACACTTGCAGTACTGCTTCACCACTTATGAAGCTTCCCCCCTGCAGGTGGAGAACAGGAACTAGAACCTGGATCTTTATATGGTAACATGTGTTCTCAGTGGAGTGAGGCACAACTGGCCTCAATATCTTATTTAAATAATTTGAACAGTTTCACTATTAGTGGTAAAATAACATTTAAAAATGTTTATTACTTTATTTAATCATTGGAGACAAAGAGAAACTGAGAGGGAAGAAGGAGATAGATAGATAGATAGATAGATAGATAGATAGATAGATAGATAGATAGATAGATAGATATAGCACTGCTGTACCACACATGAAGCTTTCCCCTGCATATTGGGGGCTTGAAGCGGGTCTTCGCACATGGTAACATGTGTACTCAATTGTTTGTGTCACCACCTGGCCCCCATAGCAAAATCACTTATGCTTCAGGCAATGCAGTAGATACCAGGACTAGAAGACTGGAATATGATGCTGATGCCATTTATCTTGAAGACTAGGGTCAAAGCAACTAACCTGAACAGTAGTTAAACGAATGGGGTAGGGGAAGAAAGATAAAAGGTGGTCATTCCTTACCCCTATGGATGTCTAAGTTTTGATAAGGGAGTCCAAAGTATTAAATGGAGAAAGGAGGCTCTCTTCAATAAATGGTGCTGGGAAAACTGGGTTGAAACTTGCAGAAGGATAAAACTGAACCAATATATCTGACCAGAAACAAAAGTCAACTCCAAATGGATCATGGACCTGGGTGTTAGACCAGAAACAAATACTTAAAGGAAAACATTGATGTAACATTTTCCCATCTAAATCTCAAAGGCATCTTTGATGACACAAACCCAAATGCAAGGAAGACTAAATTGAAAACAAATCAGTGAGACTAATCAAATTAAAAAGCTTCTGCACAGCAACCAAAAAAAAAAATCATCCAGACAGAGACCCCTCACAGTCACAGAGTGGAAGAAGATCTTTATGCCATATGATGCCATTATGCCATATATCAGACAAGAGGCTAATAACCAAAATATATAGAGAGCTCACCAAACTCAGCATCAAAAAAGGAAATGATGCAATCCTAAAGTAGAGAGAGGATATGAACATAATATTCACTACAGAAAAGTTACAAATGCCAACAGACATATGAAAAATTGCTCCAGGTCACTTATTGTCAAATAAATACAAATAAAGATAACCATGAGATACTACCTCACCCCTGTGAGAATGTCGTACATCAAAAATGACAGCAGCAACAAATGCTGGAGAGGTTGTGGGGACAAAGGAACCCTCCTGCATTGTTGGTGGGAATGTAGATTGGTCCAACCCCTATGGAGAGCAGTCTGGAGAACCCTCACAAGGCTTGAAATGGACCTTGCTTTTGACCCAGTAATTCCTCTCCTAGGGATATAGTCTAAGGATTCAATCACACCCATCTAAAAAGATATATCCTACACCTATGTTCATAACAGCACAATTGTAATAGCCAAAACCTAAAAGCAATCCAAGTGCCCAACAATAGATGAATGGCTGAGAAAGTTGTGGTGTATATACACCATGGAATATTACTCAACTATAAAGAATAATGAACCCACCTTCTCTGACCCATCTTGGATGGAGCTAGAAGGAATTATGTTAAGAGAGAAGTCAGAAAGAGAAAGAAGAGTATGGGATGATCTCACTCATAAACAGAATTTGAGAAAGAAAAGACAGGGAAAAGCAAAGTAGAATTTGACTGCCTTTGGAGTATTGCACCAAATTTAAAAAACTCTGGGTGGAGGTTGAACGTAGATTTGCAGTTTCACTATAGGTGGGTTGGGATAGGGACACAGAGCTTTGGTCATGGGAATGGTGTTAATATACATTCCTATTAACTTATAATCTTATAAATTAGTATTTAATCAATATAAGGGGGAAAATAGATTGAAAGTCTTGAACATTTTGATACATAGACCCCAATTCTGAGTATATATTCCTTCAATCTAAGCACTTAATACTTAAAAAACTGGTAATCTGATTGAATTTTAATAGTGGGCTTAAATTGTTAATACATTTCTAAAAATGATTCTTTAAAATATTATATTACCTATAATATTAGACCAGGGAGACCAGAAGTAACTGGTTGTGTCACTATATAAGCTATAGCTACATGTAAATAGCATTAAATGGCATAAATCAAGGTGAGGTCTTGTATGATACAGCAAATCCTAACCATGGGATTTTCAAAGTAATCCAAATTCCTAAATAACTTGGTTACAATAATGACTAAACAGGAACCTTCCCCATTCTCTATAAAACCTATACTTATCCCAGTCCTGGAACCTCTGGGGCATGGTTCATTTTCTTGCATGCTTCTCTTGATCTATACCACTTAATACTGCATCTACTGAGCTCAATCAAATCCATACAACCGGTACCACCTTGACATGTTTCACTTCAGCTTGTGTCTAGAGATGCCAGGTATGAATGTCAACCCTTCAGCTCCAGTACTCTGGAGAGATTGTTCCTATCTTATAGGACTCCTCAATTCCATATGGGGTGGTGGGAATTGTGTGGAATTGTACCCCTCCTACCCTATGGTTTTGTTAATTAATCCTTTCTTAAATAAAAAAGAAAAAAAAGGGGAAAAAAGTAGTTATGATGTTTCTTCATAAGCCAGACTAAAACGCCAGGATTTTTTTTTTTAATCCTGAACAGATTTAAAATCAGGAAGAAATATGACTTACACAGAAAAAGTAAATACAAACCAATAAAACCATTCTTAAAGTTCAGGATAGGAAAGTTTAGAATTTAAAAAGAAGAGATGCAACTTTTTCTAAGAATCTGAGAACTAGAGTATACTGTACTTGGGTCCAGTTTTAAATTGGGGTTTCTGGGATCAAGTTATAGCTTTCCAGGTTGGGCATGTGACCTTCCATGCACACATCTCAAATTCAAGCCCTAACACCACATAGGAGATACTATTAAGTCACAGGAAGCTCTAGTGCTGCAGTGTCTCTTCCTCTACTTCTGAATGTTCCAGAAATGAATGAGCTAGATGAACATTCATGAGTCAAAATTCACATAGCTAATCAATGGGAAAACAGGATCTGAAATTCAGATTTTATAATTTCTTGGTTTTTGTTAATACAAAAATAATATTGGATTTAAAATATATACATGTAAATACATACACACATATGGAGATCTTCCCTGAAAGCATACTAAACAATTTGACGATTCCTCCTTTACTGTTAACATTTAAGTGGAAGAATTTTTTTTTTTCCTCCAGGGTTATTGCTGGGCTCTGTGCCTGCAACCATGAATCCACCGCTCCTGGAGGCCATTTCCCCCCACTTTGTTGCCCTTGTTGTTGTAGCCTCGTTGTGGTTATTATTATTGCCATTGTTGATGTTGTTTGTTGTTGAATAGGACAGAGAGAAATGGAGAGAGGAGGGGAAGACAGAGAGGGGGAGAGAAAGATAGACACCTGCAGACCTGCTTCACCGCCTGTGAAGCGACTCCCCTGCAGGTGGGGAGCCAGGTGGAACCGGGATCCTTATGCCGGTCCTTGCACTTTGCGCCACATGCGCTCTACCCACTGCGCCACCGCCAGACCCCCGGAAGAAAAATTTTTAAGTATTTCCTGGAGGACTTCACTAAAGAATAGTAGTGAAGTCAATACATCACATAAGTGCATTCAATGTCATACTTATCTCATTTCTTTTTCAGACCAATAGTCAAATTTTCTGATTACTATTCCAAGGCACAGAAAATGCAACTAGCTTTGTCAACAGCAAATAGAACATGGGCAACTACTTTGCAGTCAGAATGTGTATTCATCTTTCACCATCTATTATGAATCTATTATGAATCAAGCTATACTTGGCATATCTGTGAAAGAGCGTGTGAAGCTTTCTTGCAGAACAAAAAACAATAACACTCATATTCATGGATGGTGATATTCTGGGATAGCCATATGTGAGTACTGTGTCTTCAAAATATTTTATTCTGTTGATATAGAAAAGGTTTAAAAATGTTGTTTTCTTGGCCTCTGGTTTCAAGGAGGCTAAAGAGCTGGCAGCCTGTTTTTTTTTCTTATTCATATGCGAAAATCATATCTGAAACACCCTTTTGACATAACACATTAATCATTTCTTCAATTAAAAAAAAATGTGCTCCCTGCTTTTAAGACCAGAAAAAGACACTGATCTTTAACACAGTGACTGCTAAATCATATACCAGGCCACAGATACAGCTTGTGGTAAAACACAGAACTCGTAGACATAATGTTCCAGGTTCCATCCTAGCATCACATATACCAAGGCTGGACAGTTCCCCCCACCTTCACACACACACACACACACACACACACACACACAAATAAATAAATAAATAAAAGATAAATAAATTAAGAAGCATGCAGGACTTTATTAGTGCTCAGTGAAATTTTTAATGGGACCATAGGATTGATTGAACAAAGTTCTCCTGCCTCTGAAAGAAATTTGGCATATCAACATAAGACTATGTTTTCTAATAAAGAGATAAGTGGTACATAGTTATGTTTTGTTTACTCAAACCTCATCTATCTACGAAGAAGACTTAGGTAGTTTAAAATCAAGAGTTACAGTATGAAAAATAAAAACAGGTGAAATAAGTGAGAAAAATAAAGCCAAAGGAAAATGAGAACAGTATAAAATTTTTATGTGGAATTTGAAATGCAGAATCTTAAGTTAGTGCCAGGATTTTTCTTTTTTAAAAAGATTGATTCATTTATTAGTGAGAAAGATAAAGAACCATCACTGGCATATGTGGTGACTGAGCTCAAACTTGGGATCTCATGCTTGCTAGTCCAGCACACCTTCCACTGCACAACCATTAATGCTAGATTTTTTTTTTTTACCAACATTATGATGGGGCTCAGTGCCTACACAATGAATCCAGCACTCCTAGAAATTCCATTCCTTCCTTCCTTCCTTCCTTCCTTCCTTCCTTCCTTCCTTCCTTCCTTCCTTCCTTCTTTCCTTCTCCCTCTCTCCCTCCCTCCCTCCCTTCCTTACTTCATTCATTCATTCTTTCCTTCCTTCCTAGAGATGGAGAAATTGAGTAGGTAGAGGGGATAAGAGAGGGAGCGGAAAGTGGAGACACCTGCAGCACCTCTCATGAAGCTTCCCCTCTGAAAGTGGGATCCAGGGGCTCGAACCCAGGTCCTTGTACATAGTGATGCGTGTACTCGACAGAGTGCACTACTACCTAACCTATTTTATCTAAAAATAGGCAGATGTAATTCTTACTTTTGGATAACCAAACATACAAATACAGACTCTTAATCTAGATAAAATACAAGGTTAGTATTTGTATTACAACAGTACTTTCCAGTTTGCAAAGCAACTTATCTCTTTTGTTTTTAATTTTTTTTTTTTTTTTTTTGCCTCCAGGGTTATCACTGTGGCTTGGTGACAGTACTAAGAATCCACTGCCCCTGGAGGCCATTTTTTTCCCATTTTATTGGATAAGGTAGAGAGAAATTGAGAGGGGAGGGGAAGATGTAGAGGGGTAGAGAAAGACACCTGCAGACCTGCTTTACCGCTTGTGAAGCCACCCTCTGCAGGTGGGAAACCTGGGGCTCAAACAGAGATCCTTGAGTGGCTTGGTACTATGTGTGCTTAATCCGGTGTGCCACAGCCTGACCCCCTCATCTTATTCTTTTATTTTGTGATTTTAGTGGTTGGGTTGTGGCACAGCAAGTTGAATGTACATGTTGCAGTGCACCTGTCCTTCATTCAAGTCTCCATCTCCAGCTGCAGGGGAAAAGCTTCTTATGCAAAGAAGCAGTGATATAGGTCTCTCTTGCTCTGCCTCTCTCTCTCTCTCTCTCTCTCTCTCTCTCCCACACACACTCCTTCCCTCTTTCTACCTCCTCCTTCCTTCTAAATTTCTCTCGGTCTATATCCAATAAATAAAAAAAAAGAAATAAGGCAAGATAATTAAAAATAAAATAGAGTAAACTGTAAATGTAGGCTTGTGGTTCAGTCATAGAGCAGGATGCCTAGGGTTCTAAACCTGACCCCAATTATGATGTGATGGAGTACTTTTCTGATTTCTCTCTCTCACCTAAAATAAATAAGTAGACAAATTAATCTTTTAGAAAAAAATAGTGAAGCATTCATTTTCTTTTGTGTTAAGGAAATGTTTATTGTATACATTAACATTTCTAACCTTGGAAAAATCTTATAGTCCTACTTTCTTTGCATAGGAGCTCTCTGTCCTGGTTTGGGATTCTTTTCTTTTTTTTTTTTTGAAAGAGCCATTTCCACTTGTAGATCAGGTTGTCCTAGGTATCAGATGTTGGCATATTCCTATTTGAATGAGGTCCATGTGGATAGGAAGTAAGGCATCGCCATGCTTCTTCTGTGTTATTCACTTAATAAGTTCCTTGATTTTTTTCCCCTTCCTCTCTTTTAATGCTTTGGTGATGATAGCTGTTCTTACTGTTGGGATAGAAACTTCCTGATAAAAAATTAATTGCTGAATGTTTTAGGGCCTTATGAAATATTATTTTTTTACCTCCAGGGTTATTGCTGGGGCTTGGTGCCAGCATTATGAATCCTCTGCTCCTGGAGGCCATTTTTTCCATTTAATTGGATAGGACAGAAAGAAATTGAGAAAGGAGGGAAGATAGAGAAGAAAGATGCCTGCAGACCTGCTTGTGAAGCATCCCTCCTGCGGGTGGAGAGCAGGGGCTTGAACCTAGATCCTTGTGCTTTGTACTATGTGCACCACTGCCTAGCCTCTTAATATATTTATTTTTTAAGTTACTTAATAGACAAGACAGTAGGATAATAAGGATACAACTCCACACAATTCCCACCACCAGAGATCTGTATTTCATCTCCTTCCATGAAAGGAAGTATTCGTGTTTAAAGTACATCGATGTTGTTGATACAACTTCAGTTTATCTATAGATGGTACTTGCACACTTTCTGCTCTATGACTGGCTTACATTTGCTTGGAATGCAAGTGCATAGCAGTCATTGTTGACTGTGACATTGACATCTACCTTAGAAATGTTTAATCAAAAACATCAATGAGAATATGTTATACCAGTTGGAGAACACTGGTGATATGCACCTCTCTGGTCAGGCTGTCTGGCATTATTCTGTGCACCTGGTTAACTTTCAAAGACACAGACTGCTTTGCTTGAAGAGGGAGCCATACACGTGTCAGTTTCTCTTCTAGATCCTTCTTCAGTCTAATCCTCTAAATAGTCTTATTTTGGTGGTTACCACCTTATAGTATTCTTGATGAGTGGACTGCTTCATAGGATAGCATCCAGTTCAACTCAGCATTTGGTACTGAAGCCACCCCAAACATTGCCTGAATCTACATTCAGAATGTGGTGAGAAAATGCTTATTGGCTTTTTGGATCCATAGTTCTCACAAGTTGGAGTAAGATTCAGATTCTTTCACATTTTTTAGTCCAGCAAGAATCTCACTCCAAGATCTTGGTTTGATGCTGCAGGGCTAGAAAACCCCATGTCATTTATCGCTTAATGAGAAGAGGGAGGGATAGACTGAGATGTAGGAAGATGTAGAGCAATAGGAAGAGTCAGCTGATGAGAAAGAATTAATAGAGCTGGTCCCAGGTCTAAGGAACATGACAGGGTACAGGAGGCATAATATCAAATAAAGTACACATATTACTATGAATAAAAATCCAGGTACCAACCTGAGAGATGGAGGAAGGTTTCACCAGCAAACCAGCAATAGAGCAGTGCTGCAGGTGTTTCCATTTCTATCTCCCCCCCCGACTTTACTTTTCACTAACTCTGTTTCTCAAGATTATCAAAAGAAGAAGAAAGAAAGAAAGAAAGAAAGAAAGAAAGAAAGAAAAGAAAAGAGACAACTGAAAACAGCAGAGCCACGCAGGCACCAAAACCCAGTGGCAAAAAAAAAAAAAATCTTGTAATTTTATAAATGAAAGACATGAGAATCAGATATGATTAAGCTGTAGCCACCAAAATGGGTGCATCCAAAGAAAGCACTTAGAGTATATATATATATATATATATATATATATATATATATATAATATAGTCTCAAACAGCAGTATTCTGTTTCCCCCTTCAAGATTTGTTGGCATTTATTTTAATAATAAATGTCAAAGTTGTTGACAAAGAGTTATTAATCAAACCCTCAACTAGGAATTTCAAAGGAATTCTGAATGCTAAAACCTCCTGAAGACAGTCATGTTATATATTCTTTTACCATCTGGTTGGCCCAGTTATTTCTGAGAGAGAGTGTGTGTGTGTAAAATAAACTATTTCAGCTAGAGAGAGAGAAAGAGAGAGAGGAGAGAGAGAGAGAGAGAGTAAAATAACCTATTTCAGCAAAAAGAAAGTTTTCTTTCTGAGTTTTCCCAAAGTCAAAATCATCTGAATTTGGAATGTCTTTTTAAAAATATTTTTATTTTTTCTTTATATAGAGACAAAGAGAAATTGAGGAGGAAGTGAGTGGAGGTCTATCAAGAGAGAGGTAAACCTGCAGCACTGCCTCACTGCTCATGAAACTTCCCCCCTGCAGGTGAGGACCAGGATGTGGACTACTGATCCTTGAGCACTGCAATGTATATCTCTACCACCACCTGGCTACCAGAAAGAATGTATCTAGTAAACTTTGAGTTATTCTTCTTTTTTATTTTAAAATTTTTATTGGGAGGATTGATGGTTTATAGCAAACAATAAATACAGTTGTTAGTACATGTATACAATTTCTCGGGGTTTTTTTCTTTATAGGGAGGTTTAGTTGTTTACAGTCAAAAGTAAAATACACTAGTTTGTACATGTGTAACATTTCTCAGTTTTCCACATAACAATTCAACTCCCTCTAGGTCCTCCTCTGCCATCATGTTCCAGCACCTGAACCCCCACCCTAGAGTCTTTTAATTTGGTGCAAAACACCAAATCCAGTCCAGGTCCTGCTTTGTGTTTTCTTATTTTTCAACTTCCTTTTATTATTACTAGTGATTTGATAATGGTGTACAAGATTGTGGGATAAGGGGAGGTACAATTTGGGCCAGGCGGTATTGCAGCAGATTAAGCACACATGGTGGGAAGCCTAATGATGAGTATAAGGATCCCCGTTGGAGCCCTCGCCTCCCCACCCCTCTCCCCACCTACAGGGGAGGTTGCTTCCCAATCAGTGAAGCAGGTCTGCAGGTGTCTATCTTTCTCTCCCCCTCTCTGTCTTCCCCTCCTCTCTCAATTTCTTTTTGTCCTATCCAACAATAATGACAGCAATAACAACAACAATGATAAACAAGGGCAGCAAAAGGGGAAAAATAGCCTTCAGGAGCAGTGGATTCATAGTGCAGTCACTGAGCCCCAGCAATAACCTTAGAGGCAAACAGAAAAAAAAAAATAGAGGGGTACAATTCAGACAATTCCCACCACCAGAGTTCTATATCCCATTCCCTTCATAGGAAGCTTCCCTTTTCTTTATCCCTCTGGGAGCATGCTGAAGGTGGAAAGTCTGGCTTCTGTAATTTCTTATTTGCAGGACATGGGCATTGTCAGGTCCATCCTACCCCCAGCCTGTTTCTACCTTTCCCTCTGTGGAGGTGGGGTTCTGGAACACATTGGTGAGGTCCTCTGCCCAGGGGAGGCAGGTTGGTGTCATAGTAGTATTTTTCAACTTCTGTCTATGAGTGCGATTATCCCATATTCACCCTTCTCTTTCTGACTTATCTCACTGAACTTGACCAGTGGAATAGAACTGAGAACTCAGAAATAAGCCCCCACACTTATAGACATCTACTCTTTAACAAAGGTGCCAGTCTATAAATGGGGAGAGTCTTTTCAACAAATGGTGTTGGAAAAATTGGGTTGAAACATGCAGAAGAATGAAACTGAATCACTATATTTCACCAAACACAAAAGTAAATTCCAAATGGATCAAGAACTTGGATGTTAGACTAGAAACTGTCAAATACTTAGAGAAAAATATTGACAGAACTCTTTTCCATCTAAATTTTAAAGGCATCTTCAATGATACAAATCCAATTACAAAGAAGACTACATAAAAAAATAAACCAATGGGACTACACCAAATTAAAAAGCTTTGTACAGCAAAAAAGCACCACCCAAACAAAAAGACCCCTTCAGAATGGGAGAAGATCTTTACATGCCATACATCAGACAAGAGGCTAATTACCAAAGTATATAAAGAGCTCACCAAACTCAGCAACAAGAAAATAAAAGACTCCATCCAAAGTTGGGGAAAGGATATGAACAGAATATTCACAACAGAAGAAATCCAAAAGGCCAACAAACATATGAAAAAATGTTCCAAGTTGTTGATTGTCAGATAAATGCAAATAAGGACAATGAGATGATGCTACTTCTGTGAGAATGTCATACATCAGAACAGGTAGCAACAAAATATGCTGGAGAGGTTGTAGGGACAAAAGAACACTCCTGCACTGCTGGTGGGCATGTAAATTAATCCAACCCCTGTGGAGAGCAATCTGGAAAACTCTTGGAAGGCTAGAAATGGAACTACACTATGAAATTCCTCTCTTAGGGATATATCCTAAGGAACCAAACTTACCCATCCAAAAAGATTTGTGTATAGCAGCACAATTTGTGATACCTAAAAACTGGAGGCAATCCAGGTGTTCAACAACAGATGAGTGGCTGATTAATTCATGGTATATACACAATGAAATACTACTCAGCTATTTAAAATTGTGATTTCACCTTCTTTACCCCATCTTGCATATAGAGCTTGAAGAAACTATGTTAAGGCACCGGGTGGTAGTGCACCTGGTTGAACACACATGTTACAGTGTGCAAGAAGCTGGGTTCTAGTCCTTGGTTCCCACCTGCAGGGGGAAAGCTTCACAAGTGGTAAAGCAGGGCTGCAGGTGTCTCTCTGTCTCTCTCCCTCTCTATAACCCCCTTCCCTCTCAATTTCTGGCTGTATCTATCCAATAAATAAATAAAGACGAAAAAATTTTAAAAAGAAATTATGTTAAGTGAGATAAGTCAGAAACAAAAGGATGCATATGGGATGCTCTCACTCAGAAACAGTTGAAAAACAAGACCAGGAGGGAAAACACTAAACAGAACTTGGATTGGAATTGGTATATTACATCAAAGTAAAAGTCTCTGGGGGGGTGGAGTGGAGGGGTTCAGGTCCTGGTACATGATGGCAGAGGAGGATCTAGTGGGAGGGGTGTATTGTTATGTGGAAAACTGGGAAATGTTATGCATATGCAAACTATTGTATGTTACTGTTAACTGTAAACCATTAATCCCTAAATAAAGAAATTTTAAAAAATGCTCCAAATTGTTGATTATTAGAGAAATACAAATAAAGGCAATAATGAGTTATTCTTCAAAAGGTAAACCTTCCTTTTTTTCTTTCTTTCTTTCTTCCTTCCTTTCTTTCTCTCTTGTTGTCATCACTGGAGCTTTGCTACTTCAGGTCAACTTTTCAAATTGAAAGACAGAGATAGATGGAGAAAGACAGGGACACCACAGCATCAAAATTTCCTTGAGTCTTGAACCTGAGTGATAAATATAACAAAGCAAGCACGTTATTCAAGTGAATTATCTTGCTGACTCTCAATAATAATTTTATCCTGAGGCTGTGGGGGGGGGGTATCTCCACAATAGAGCACAGGTCTTCAGTGAACAAAATCCCAGAATTGCTGCAGGCACCACATATGCCAGAACTGAGCAACATGCTTCTTTCTCCCTTTTTCTTGCTTATAAAAAGAGATAAGCAAATCTTTAACAAAAGAAATAATGTGGTGATGTTAAAAAGATAATACAAAAGTTTTATTTTTAAAATAACCACTATGCTATCACTCCATCTCAGTTTTCACTTAAAAATTCTTGAATGATTAAGGCATAAGATATCTGTTCCTTTAATTTTTTCCTGCTTAACAGTTAATTTGTTGTAATTTATTTTTGCATTTATTGTCGTATAATTATGCACTACAGAAATATATAAAACACAAGCTGTCTCTTATTTTGTTTGGTGATAAAATGCTCAATTAAAAACAGGTTATGTTGCCTGCCCTTGGCACCCTGAGCTGATATTGTATTGTTCAGAATAGTACATGTCACCCCAAATAATTTCATATGCATCTGTTTTATCAGTAGGTGCTAATTAAACATGCATCTTGTAGAGTAACTATATAAGATCGTTTTGCAGTTTCCTGTATTATTTATGTAACACGTTGGAATCTGTGGGTCATAAATCTTACTAGAAACTATTTTTTAAATTTTTAATCAAAAGAAAAGTTCTCCTTTAATAGTATTTTCCCAGATATTCTTGAATAAATATTCCAGTGCAAGTTTAAAAACAAATGTTTTACTAATACTTAGCACTCTGTTAAGAGTTAGTAGTATACATTGTGTTATCTATTCCCTACAGATTTGTAAGGCAATATAAATGAGCACTGTTGAAAAAGTCACAACCTCTTTTAATTTGTGGTTTATATACTCTTCCCAGAAATCATCCAGTTCTTCTTTGGGGTCCATAATACCCACACAAGTGATAATCTATATGAAGATTATGAGTCACAAGTTTCTCTGGTGCCTTTTCCTGGGTGTTTTTACATGCCACTCCTCCAATTAAATGCACTGATTCACTCTAGTATACAAAGTCCTGCTTTCTGTAGTTCTTGAGTCTCCTGAAAAATGTAACTAAAAACCTCAATTCTGTAGCTACTAATTGGTTAAAAACAACTACCCTTTTTGTCCTTTTCAGGTAGTGTAATACTCCCATGATAGTTCATCATTCAAGTGATTTATTCTATATTTTTTGTACATAGGTTTTGCAATATTCAGCAAAACCTTTGACTACTCTGGGTCATGTTTTCTTTTCTGAAAGGTAAATAAGTAGGCATTGCTCAGAACTCTGTGCATAAGTGAGAAAATCCTAGTGAAATAAGCTTGCAAGTCACTTGATTCTTTTTTATTAATTTTTAAAATTTTATTTATTTGTTTTCCCTTTTGTTGCCCTTGTTGTCTTTTTTATTATTGTTGTTATGGTTATTATTGTTGTTATTGATGTCATCGTTGTTGGATAGGACAGAGAGAAATGAATAGAGGAGGGGAAGATAGAGAGGGGGAGAGAAAGAGAGACACCTACAGACCAGCTTCACCGCCTATGAAGCAACTCCCTTGCAGGTGGGGAGCGGGGGGCTTGAACCCGGATACTTAAATGGGTCCCTGCGCTTAACCTGCTGCGCTACCACTGGACTCCCAGTCACTTGATTCTTAATGTATTTTAGCACCTGAAAAGTTCTAAGAAGACTTGAATTAAATATATTTGTTTGGCTTTGTCCAACTTGATGTCACATAGACTATTCAATCTTGCCATCTTTCTCCTGGTAATATGTTCTAACAGAATTAGCAGAAAACATTTTGAGATTCTCATATTAAATAATCTTTTTTAAAAAAATCACTTCATAGGGGCTGAGTGGCGGTGTGTGTGGTTGAGGACACCTAGTACTGTGTGTAAGGAACCAAGTGCAAGCCCTCAGTGTCCACCTGCTAGGGGAAAACATCACACAAGTGGAAAAGTAGTGCTGCAAGTGTCTTTCTTTTTCTCTCTGTCTCTATATTCCCCTTCCATCTCAGTTTCTTTCTGTATCTATTCAATAAATGAATATATGAATTAAAGATTTTTTAAAATCACTTTATAGGTAAAGGGAGGCAAAATTTTGGTGGTGAATGGAAGCTAGACGTTCTCCAGAAATGATGTGTGCCATATATAGATGCCAAACGAGAATGCTGTACATTGAAAACTAATATATATTTAACTAAGTTACTTCATTAGCATTTAAAATGAAATAAAAAACAAAACTAATGTAAGTTCTAGTGAATAATCCATGATGTTCTTCTGTTAGTCTACTCAACCACTTCCCAAAGATTAGATTACTTCAGTCTCAGAAGAGTTGACCTGAAGTATTTCATACAATTAATTGTGAGAAAATAAAAAAGCAGGGGCTGGGCAAGCACACATGCTGTGAAGCACAAGGACCGGTGCAAGAAAATAAAAAGGAGGGAGTCGGGCTGTAGTGCAGCGGGCTAAGCGCAGGTGGCGCAAAGCACAAGGACCAGCATAAGGATCCCAGTTCGAACCCCGGCTCCCCACATGCAGGGGAGTTGCTTCACAGGCGGTGAAGCAGGTCTGCAGGTGTCTATCTTTCTCTCCTCCTCACTGTCTTCCCCTCCCTCTCTCCATTTCTCTCTGTCCTATCCAACAACGACAACAACAATAATTACAACAATAAAACAACAAGGGCAACAAAAGGGAATAAATAAATAAAATAAATTAAAAGAAAAGAAAAAGGCTACTTGAGCTTGAGCTTTCCACTAGTCATTTAGTTTATGGCATTTAACACACTCATATACTAACGTAATGTATACTAAAGCTCTTAAAGCATGACTAATACTCTACTGTGTTAGGACAGACGCTTGGGGCTTCAGCCAAACTTGCAAATTTAGTAAAGTATATCAGAGCAACTCCTTCTGTTACCCTAAATGCCAAGGACTCCTACATTTTCATGAACATTCAGGTCTTGGTTTTTAAAGGTCTCACATGAGCACTTTCACTGGAAATCAAAAAGTTTGTCTACATTGAGAAGATGAACACTATAGTTGAATGCATGTGAAAAACTGACTTAGGGTTTCCAGTAGTTATTTGGAGTTCCTGGACCACTAATTTGACTGCCATTCAGCACTCAGAGAGCTCCACTTAGAGTACTTTAGGACCAATATGATCACTTTTTCTCATTACCAATTTTTAAATGTAATATGTAACACACATTTCTTTTTTCAGCTATCTAGAATTGAGCTAAATATTCCATGTAATAGTTGAAACCCATAAAAGCAGGTTGTTTGAAGATTATCCTTTAAATTTCACCCTTTATACTTCTCTACACCAGCATAATCATATTACTCCTTCTCTGAAAGTAATTGCTTATTTCAGAGTCTATTCTTTCCTACTTTTGCTCTGATTCTATTGCAGCATGATGTCCATAAAACAGTCTGTGAAAAGCAGACAGCTTAACATCTCATAGCTACATGAGTCAGACACCCTGATCACCAACTTATTTGCTGAGTTTTCCCCTCTTTGTTTTATTTTCTGACTTGTGCTACTGACAGATCAACTATCTTCAGATAAATAGCCTCCATATTTACCTTCCTATTATTGTTTCTATCTTACATGGGTCTTACTTCCCATCTCAAAGTCAATGATAATTACAGCACAATACTTTATAAATAGGTTTATCTGTGTGTGTTGGGGCTTAAAAGAATAATGAGTTTTGGCTATACACAAATAATAATAAAATAAATAGTCAAATAGTTGCATTTGAGTAAAACCTATACAAGTCACTTGGATACAGTTTCAAAGACTTAGCTTTATATAAACTGTACACACCATGGACTGTTCAGCATCTCTGAGAACCTTCCCTGATTTCCTGAATCAAAATCTCTCTTTCTGTATTTCTATATTTCTAATTGTCTATACCAAGTGCCAGAAGCTGATAATATCCTGACATTAACTTGTCTTATTGGCTCCATTTTTACATAGGTATAACCTTCCCAATAGAAGTGGGCTGTGTCTAATATTGCTATGCCCCACACAATATGTAATATAAAGTAAATAGTATATGATTTCATAGATTCTGTAAGTTAGTGTGCTGAGGGCAGTGAAATATCTGCTTGAGTGAACTGGGACATTGAGATGGAACTTATTGTTGAGTGCGATTGATAGAATCGGAGGAAAGTATTTAGAAATAGTTTGAACAGGATAAGGGAGAAAAATACCGCTTGCTCTTCTAAGAGTCTCATTTAAACTAAAGCTAATAATTCCCTCTCTTCCACAGTTTTCAGAATTACTTTTCTTATTAAATAATTACCTGCACTGAACAAATTAAATAAGAATCTTCCAAGAATTCCTAATGCTCCCATAAAACAACCACAATAAAATTCCTAGGAATTAGAATTTAGAGGTTGTCTTAATAAGTCTCTTCACTTCTGTGACAGCTCATAATAATACTAAGGCAAGAAAAACTCAACTAAGCTAAGAACAAAGTTCTGCCCCAAATTTCTTTCCTCATTCCCATAATTCAACTTAAACCTCAATGGTGTTGGAGAAATTGAGACTTGTGTTCTAAAAAGCATGATGCCCTACTTAGAATGGTTGTAAAGTCAAAGATACTCTGCTCATTATTACAAACAGTAATTTTGGTTCTTCTTTGGAATAATTTATGCCTAGAAGTGATTAGTTTGCCCTCTTTACATATTCATAGCTTCTTACTAATCTTTTTTATGTAGTTATGTCTAGCAGTTTGAAAAATCAATTTAAAAGGATAAGTAGTAGTTTCTTAATGGCAATATTTGATTAACCTCAGTAAATGATTCAGCAAATTGTTTGCTTTTCAAGATGTAAATGTAAGGGAGAATTTTCTCCCCAAAATAATTACAGTGGTACCCAGGTGATTTAGTAAGTCAGAATATTCCTGAACTCTTGAGACCTGCTTCCACTTTGAGATCTAACTTCAGACAAATGAAAAACTTACCATTTTGCTTTTAGAGTGAAAGCTCTACAGTGTCTCATTGCAAATGTCCAGCTCCTTAGAGGTCAAGATAATTTCCTTTAGTTTATAAATACTAACAGACACCAAAGTATAACCCATGATTTTGAGTATAAAAATCAGTAGCATGATGAACACGACCTCAAAAACAAATCAGAAAGTTCTGTCTGAAAGTTGATCCATAGGAAGATCCCTACAGTTTTACTGTTATCTACAGTTACAGATGCTATAAAAATTATGGTAACAGGAAACCTGTGAAGTAAGAATTATGTTATCCATCTGCCATCTTTGTTCTCATATTTCCCTCAGTATGACACAGCCCAATGGAATCCAAAGACTTCTTGTGTACATGTTTGCTGTGTGGTTTTGGAAATTTTATATCATATCTTTGATGACATCATTTCCTTTTCTGAAAAATTAGGACACAATTGTGATTCCTGTCCATCCAAAACAGTAATCCTGAGGTTAAATGTGATGCTTTTGAAGCTAGTTTCACCTCCTTTAGTATTCACTGCCTGGCTTTGAAAAGTTAAGTCTAGGGGAAACATCCCCAAAAATTCCCTCTCTATAATTTTTAAAGATTTTTTGTAGACTCATTCGTCATTCTTTCTACTAGCTTTGTATCACCCAAGCTTTTACAGACACTGCTTGTGAGGAGGTTCTTACTGTTTCTGCTTCTCCCCTTTCAACACAAAGTGTACAGGGACATTTTCCAGCTTGGCCTTCATCTATAGTACTCTGTTCAGCAATTTTCTGATCCATACCCAAGACTAGCCCAGAGTTTCAGATGTCAACTTTTCTGAAAAGGAGCTATGTGAAAGTACTATAAACTGTAAATTTCTGAAGTATTCACTGAATCTTTATTATTATTATCTTAATTTATTTGATAGAGACAGCCAGAAATCAAAAGGAAGGGGGATATATATAGAGAGAGATGGAGAGACACCTGTGGGGGGCTGGGCAGTGGCACAGTGGGTTAAGCACACATGGCCTCGAAACACAGACTGGTTTAAGGATCCTGGTTCGAGCCCCTGGCTCCCCACCTGCAGGGGGATCCCTTCCACAGGAGGTAAGCAGGTCTGCAGGCCTCTTTCTCCTTCCCCATCTTTCCCTCCTCTCTTGATTCCTCTTTGTCCTATCCAACAACAATGACAGCAATAACAACAATAATAATGACAACAATTATAAAAAAACAGAGCAACAAAAGGGAAAAAATAGCCTCCAGGAGCAGTGGATTCATGGTGCAGGCACCAAGTCCCAGTGATAACCCTGGAGGCAAAGAGAGAGACAGAGACAGAGACCTGCAACACTGCTTCACCATTCCTGAAACTTTCCTCCTGCAGGTGGGGACTGGGAATTTTAACCCAGGTCCTTGCACATTGTAACATGTTTACTCAGCCAGTTGTGTCACCACCTAGCCACCTTCACTAAGTCTTCTAAAACACCCACTCTGATTTAGATAGTTTGGATAATTGAACAGTAACCCTAGTCCCTATCCCTCTTTCCATTGTAGTCCAAGTAGTACTTACTGGATTTTTTTTTTTTTACTTATTGGTTCTATATGAATTTTAATCTCTCCACCACATAATACATTTATTTACTTATTCATTTATTTACCACCAAGGTTAGTACTAGAGTGTGTGTGTGAAAACTCTACCATTCCCAGTGGCTTTTTATTTAATTTTTTCTCTTCATATACATATATATGTATGTGTGTATTCTATATATGTACATATATATATATATATATATAGAGAGAGAGAGAGAGAGAGAAATTGTTAGGGAGAAAGAGAGGAAGAGATATGAAAGACAGACACCTGTGGTCCTGCTTCATCATTTATGAAGCTACACACACAAACACACACACACACACACATGGGGGGAGGGGGGAACTGGGATTTGAATCCAGTTCCTCATGTATGGTAACCAGGTTTATCACCACAAGGGCGTATCAAATGAAATTTTACATTTAAAGCGCTGTTTCTTTCTAACAAAAATCAAATTTTTTTTTTCTTCTCAGATATATAGTTTAATTCTTCATTTTCCCTTTTCCTCTGCAAGCTTCTCCAATTTTGTTTTTTTTTTTGTCTTATTTATTTTATTAGTGACTTTAAAAATGGTTAATAATATTGTAGGATAAAAGGGGCACAATTCCACAAAATCCCCACCACCAGAATTCTCTATCCCATCCATTCCATTGGAAACTTCCATATTCTTTATCTCTCTAGGGGTATAGACCAAAAAAATTTATGGGGTGCATAAAGTGGAAGGTCTGGCTTATGTAATAGTTTCTCTGCTGAACATGAACATTGGCACATTGATCCATAACCCCAACCTATTTCTATCTTTCCCTAGTGGGGCAGGGCTCTGAAGAAGTGGGGTTCCAGGACAAATTGGTGAGGTCCCCTGTCCAAGGAATTCAGGTTGGCATCATGGTAGCATGTGCAACTGGGTGGCTGAAAAGTGGTAAGATAGAAAGCAGGACAAATTGTTTAGTAAACAGGAACCTAAATTTAAGAATAGAGCTGATGAAACTAAGGGTCTTCCTGTGGGAAGAATCTAAGATGTCTACTTTAGATATATTCCAAGGGTCCCATGACTTAAGTAATTTTTGCCTGAGCCCAACAAGTAACGTGCAGGTGGACTGAAGGTATTATCTAGGAAGATGGTGTTGGAGTTGGAAATAGGACCAGAAATCAGGATTAGGGCAGAGAGTCACTCTCAAACATGGCAATATAAATGATAATAAATACTGTTAATTGGGAGTCGGGCAGTAACTCGGTGGGTTAAGCGCACATGGCGTGAAGCGCAAGAGTATTAAAGCAGTAGGGTTGACGTCTTAGGTCTGTCATCTCTAGACACAGTCCGAATTGAAATATGGCAAGGTGGCACTGGTTGCTTTGATTTGACTGAAGTCAGCAGATATAGTATCAAATGACAGAGATAAGGAGAAGCATGAATTAAGTGACAGAGATCAGAAGAAGCATGAAGAAAAACAAGCAAAGTCCCAGAGATTGCTGGACTGGGAGAAATACAAATTTTTAAAGAGAATGAGAAAAGTTCCTTGTTGTCTTTTAATTTAAGAAGGTAGGTATTATTATAGCTAAGTTATTTGAGAACTTGGTTTACTTTGAAAACTCCATGGATAGAATTTATTATACCATACAAGATACCACTATGATTTATGTCATTTAATGCTATTTATAAATAACTGTATCTTAGAGACTGACAGGACTGGTTGTTTCTGGTCTCCCTGGTTTAAGACTATAGGTGATCTAATCTTTCAGGAAAAAGCTACTATTAGAAATACTTTAACAATTTAAACCCAGAACAATTTGAAACATTAATTGCTTGGACTAAAGGAATACATACTCAGAACTGAAATCTATGCACTTAAAGAGCTTGAGACATTCAATCTATATTTCCCTTTCATATTGAATAAATGGTGATTTATAAGACTACAAGTTAATAGGAGTATGTATTAACACCATTCCTGTCACCAAAGTTCTGTGTCTCTACCTCCCTCAACTCCTCACCCCCCCCCCCCCGTCCTGAGTGTTTTACTTTGGTGAAAACTCCAATTTCCTCTAGTTAGATTACTGTAGATAATAATGGCTAGTACTAATATTTAGTTAACTGTCTGCCAATTCCTCCATAAGATTATTATGGGTGGCTCTGAGCTTTTATAATGATGGTCTAAATATAGACTATGAATAAAGGTTCAATCCTATATCCTTAATTATAAATCTTATTTCATTGTCAGTGAAAGAAATCAGTTTTGTTTGACATGATCTGTTCCTAGTGAATCAGTGTTAGTTGCTCGTATCTCTGCTTTGTTTCATAAATAATCCATTCTATCCACTTAAACAGAGCTTACTTCCATTCTTTTTCTGGAAATTTAAATGACTTCTCAGCTTTTGAACTTTCCTTGTTCTTTACAACTCCTTACAGGCTAATGACAATGACTTAGCAATCTCTTAACAACAGTCCTTATTTTTACCTTTCCATAGGAGATGAAGGAAGACATGGCATTTGGGCCAAAGCATAAATGTATCCCTCTTTGTGTGTTTGCTGTGGACATGCTCCCCTGTATAAGTCATTTGTAAGTTCCCAAAATTATTTTTAAAGAATGCTGTTAAAGCCTTTACTATCTCAAAACAAACAAACAAACAAACAAAAAAAAAAACCAGAATTCTCAGCCCTTTATTGTCCGAAATACAAAAAAGTGTTTCCTAGTAGACTAGATTCATTGCATGTGTGCAAGACAATAATCATTAACAGAATTAGGAAGGATAGGCTGGTCAATGAGGAATGAAGTTGATAAAAATTAGAATTTGTGTTTTAATACTTTCCAGTGTGCGTCACCCCTAGAAAAGGAAAAAACTAAAGTTCTCTCCACTTTTATTTGGCTTAATCAGCAGTATCTCCAAGGGAGTAGACAAGTATCTGCTAGTCTGGATTAAGACACATTAACAGGGAAAGCATATGGTCATTTACACAGCACTTGTTCCCACACTGAGCCAAGGTTAACAAATTAATGGAAAGGAAACGTGCTACATAAATGCTAGACCTTATTAAGCATGAGCTCATCACTCCTAGCTATCTTTAGTTTACAAGAATCTACATTCAAGTGATTTAACCCCCACTTCCATAAATGTACCTCGAAAATATTTATAATAACAGCTGATCATAATTCTAAGGATAAGCAAAAGCAGTTTTTAACTATGAGTTTGAAAGGATAGATATGTCCTAAAAGTTTTATTGAGATGGTATTGAAAAAAACAGTGTTATTTATTTAAATACAGCATTGCATTTCCCTTTGTTCTTTCAACAGGTTAGTAATTACAGAAGTAATAATTAGTCTTGACAGAGAGTACACAAAACGATAAATGGATGATACTGTGTGCAGTGGAGGGGCTCTGTGGTGCCAAGCTTATTATTTTCAGTTGGAGCTAATTATCCTTATTATACTGCATGACTCTTTTTTCTTGAATTATGAGTGGAAAAGTGCTGAATAGAAAAAAAATTTGCAAAATGCCTTGAACTGTGGAGGGAAATGAAAATCACAAACAATGAAAAGCTTGTTAGACAATGAAAGCCATCATCTATAAAGGGATTCTGAAGGAACTTCCCTTTTCCTGCACTATAGAAATGTAAAGTGCTTATCAGAAAATGATCTGGGCTGTTTTGTTTTTGTTTTGCCATTGGAGTGATGGGGAAAGGACTAGATTCAGCTCTGATCTCAAGCATATCAGCAAAAAGAGAGAAGGTATTGAATTTTTGCTCTGGGGTGAGGTGTGAAAAGGGATGAGGGACGATGTTTAGACACAGGCACAGCAAAACCTGAGGTGATATACTCTTGCAGTCAAGAGACTTTCACTTTAAATGCAGTTACTATGCAATCTTTTCTCTTATTTGCCTCCTCTTGTCTCTTCATCGGGCCACTCCCCCCCCATTATAGTGATGCATATGAGCAAAATTCCACAGATGGTGCATGCTTTTATGAGCTCAGCCCTGAAATTTGGTTTGAAATTTCCCCAGTGTCCTCTGTGCTTCTGTCTTTGCAACAGATGCACTTAAATGTTAGCAATTTATTTGTGGCCTGTGCTACAGCCAGCGCTAAAGAGGGGAGAGAGAGGACTGTCATCTGAGAAGAAGCTGAGCCATCAACACAGCATGAGGATCCATGATTGCAACCACTGCAGGAGCTAGAGGAGGCTCTGGGTTTTGCAGGCACAGCCAGTCAGCACATAAAAGTCAATTGTCTCTTCCCCTCCAGTTCAAGCCAGTTCTTTGAGTAAGATGTTAAATCCAAGTATTCTCAAGGAAGATTCCCCCCCCCCCCTTCTTCAGTCTATTATGCTAGCATCCTTCTACTACAACATCCCAGTTTTTGTTGTTACCGTTCAGCAGGACTCTGAATTTCAGGGGGATAGAATACAGAAGTTCATGTGTCATGGGCAAGAAAGATACTTTCTGAGGACACCCAAACTCTGTAAGGTGACACTATCTAAGAACTGATTCCAGGGTAATGCATGAGTCAACCCTTTTATTTAGTATGTTAACAGTTATATGCTTGCTCATTTAGCTGTACTAAAATATTCTTGAACATAAAGTTATGGGATTTCAGTGTGGGTTTAGAAATGTCAGCCCAGATAAGCAAGCAGTTAACAAGAGCCCGATGTTATCTTCTTTAAAGCAACCATAGCATATTGAATTTGAGAGACGTGTGATTTCCTGAGTAGGGGCACACACTAGTAAAACATAATTAAGGATGATAAATATAGTAGAGAAGCAACCTCAGTTATTTAATTAAGATAAAAAATATATTATGTTGATGGGGCCAGGCAGCAGTGTACTTGGTTGAGTGCACATACATTACCATGCAGAAGGACCTGGGTTTTAGTCTCTGCAGGAGGGAAGCATTATGGTTTGTGAAACAAGTCAGCAGCTATCTATATTTCTCTCCCTCTCTCTATTTATTTCCTCTACCCCTCTCAATTTCTCTCCATCCTATCTAATAAAATAGAAGGAAAAAGGAGAGGAGAGGCTTCCAGAAATGATGGATTCATAGTGTTGATTCATAGTGTTCAAGCCCAAGTAATAACCCACGTGGTAATTTAAAAAAAAAAAAAATCTTGTGTAGGGCCTGCAAGATAGTTCAATTTTATGGTTTACTTGTTTGGTCATGGAGGTTCTATAGCTGTGGTGGAATAGCCACATCAAATCTCACAAGAAAATACAAATAATAACATACCAGTTCTCATCAAACCACACAGCTGGGATTTCTGGAAAAAAAACATCTTTGACTAAATGTGAGTGTATGGCCATGTCCTATAGATGGAGTAGGGAAGAAAGATGCACACCCCAGAGCTGAAGTCTTGGTCCTCACCTCATCAGCCCCCAGCATCACTATTGAAGTCATTCACTGTGGTTTTGGAAAATGAACAGTCTCTGGGTTCTTAATCCCTGTTCCCAAAGAACATATCAGTGGAATCAAGGTGCCATACTGCTAAAAAGGGCTTAGCTATAGAGAAGAGAAGAAAGCCAGATGACAACTGCTTTTGAATTACTATTTATCACCTTGCTCAGTTTGTTTTCCTTTAATTCTTCTTTTCTTGTGAGATTCCTTTCAGTATTTCCTACAAGACAGACCTGGTAGTGGAAAACTCCTTTAGCTTTTATATGTTTGAGATCTTTATTTTCTCCTTAAAGTTGAATAATAATTTTGCAGAGTATAATACTCATGGCTAGAAAAAAATTTTTTTTTTTCTATTTTGAATGCCATTCCACTCTATCCTTTCTTCTAGTGTTCATGCTGAAAAATCTGATAGTATTGCTTTGACGTATCATTATTTTTCCCTTTCTCTAAATGCCCCATAAGTTTCTCTTTGTCCTTGACCTTTGATATCATTATGATGATATGAACTGATGTATATCATTTCAGGTTCAGGTATTTTGGTATTCTTTTTGATTTCTTAATGTCTGTGCTCTGGATAGTCTCCAAGTTTAGAAATATACACATTGCTATTTTCTCTAATATGAACTATACTATCATATCTCTCTTTTCTCCTTCTGGGACTCCAATTATTCTGTTTCACATAGAGTTGCTTCATTTTCCTGAATCCTTTTTAATAATCCTTAATAATTGATTTTGTCTTCTTTTCCTGGTACTCTCTCCTCTGCAGGACTGAGTCTACTACAGACTTTCCATTTATGCTTAGAATAAATCCAAAGTATGTGTTTCATACATTATAACTCTCTCTTTTGTAACTGAAAGGGGAGGATGTGGTAGAGAGAGAAAAAGACAGAGAGACACCTGCATTGTGAAGCTTTCCCCCTGTAGGTGAAGACCAGGGGCTTGAACTTGGGGCCTTGTGCACTGTAATATGTGCATTTAACTAGGTACACCACCATCTGGTCCCTCCTTATAAATCTGTTTGGAATTTTTTCCTTCAGATTTTCCATCTGTGTGGTGAAGCAACCCTTCATTTACCATAGATATCCTGACTTTGTTTCTCTATCTTCAAAGATTTTAATTTATTATTTTTTTAATTTAAGAAAGGATTAATTAACAAAAACATAGGGTAGGAGAGGTACAATTCCACACAATTCCCACCACCCAATCTCCATTTCCTACCCCCTCCCCTGATAGCTTTCCCATTCTCTATCCCTCTGGGAGCATGGAACCAGGGTCATTGTGGGTTGCAGAAGGTAGAAGGTCTGGCTTCTGTAATTGCTTCCCCGCTGAACATGGGCATTGACTGGTCGGTCCATACTCCCAGTCTGCCTCTCTCTTTCCCTAGTAGGGTGGGTCTCTGGGGAAGCAGAGCTCCAGGACACATTGGTGGGGTCTTCAGTCTAGGAAAGCCTGGCCAGCATCCTGATGACATCTGTAACCTGGTGACTGAAAAGAGAGTTAACATACGAAGCCAAACAAATTATTGAGCAATCATGGACCCAAAGCTTGGAATAGTGGAGAGGAAGTGTTAGGGGGGTACTCACTGCAAACTCTAGTGTACTTCTGCTTTCAGGTATATATTTTGCAGTAGTTTACGGATACGTGTGAACATATGCTCTCTCTCACAGAAAGTGGTGTATATCTAGGTTTTGGGACTTTGTTAGAAAGTGAACCACCTGAGATGAAATTAGAGTATACTATGAAAGGAAAGTTCTCACCCGAGTAATGAAGCTGAAGGGTTGTCATTCCACATGTGAAGTCTCTGGACACAGTCTGAGGTGAAGCATGTTGAGGTGGCAATCGTTGTGTTGGTTAGGTTGTGATCGGCAGATGCAATATTATTTGATATGGATTGGGAGAGGCATACGGGAAAGTGGGCCCTATCCAATGGTTCCAGGACTGGGGGAAGTAGAGGCTCTATAGTGGAGATGTGAGGATCCTGCTGTCTTAGGGTTCAAAAAGACAATCAGTAGTTAATGTTATCATCACATTATTTGGTAACTGGGTTAACTTTGAAAAGTCCTTTTGTTAGGGTTTGCTGTACAGTGCCCAGTATCTTGTATATAGCTGTGCTATTGGTTGCTTCTGATCTACTTGGTCTAGGCTTTTGAGAGAGTCTGCATATCAATTACACTGCCTATATTGAGAAAAGATTCAGTTTGTGTTTTGAAAAACTTCGAGATATACAATTAATTTTTCCCCTCTCGTATTAATTAACTACTGATTTATATGACTACATTTTACTAGGAGTGTACATAAACACCATTCCCACCACCAAAAGACTGTGACCCATCCCTCCCACCCACTCACACCCCCCACTGGCCCAGGAAGCTGCATGTCTACCCCTCACCACAGGGTTTTTACTTTGGTGCCCTACTTACAATTTGGTCAGGTCCTGCTTTTAGTTTCCCTTTCAGATCTTCTTACTCAACTTCTGTTGATGAATGGGATCATCCCATACTCATCTTTATCTTTCTGACTTAGCTCGCTTAACATAATTCCTTCTAGCTCTGTCCAAGATGGGTCAGAGAAGGTGGGTTCATTGTTCCTAATAGCTGCATAGAGAGATTTTAATTTCTTCAGTTGCCTTTCAGATAATTTTCTTCTAAATCCCTTCTCTGATAAATCCTCCTGTTCTGTGTCTTCTTGGATTTTACTATGACCTTATTTTCTGTAAGAACTGTCATGCCTTTTATAGGGTGCCTTTCTCATTTCACATTTAATTTGTTTTCTGTTATTAAGACAACAGATGGCATAGTGGATATAGAGAGTAATAAATTTGCCCTTTGCTTATATGTTGTGGTATGAATGTATTAGAACAGGGGAATGATGACCCAGTGGTGCTTTGCTGTAATAAAATTTGGAAGGTATAGAATCTAGGTGGAATCCTATACCTTGTACCCTGCTCTTTGCTGGTCTTCATTACAAGAGTCCTTTTTTCTCTGAATGTTCAGCAGGAAGGACATTTGGAAGTTGTAACAGGTGTGTAGGTGTGACTTAGAAAGGAAGAGAAGGCAAGATCATAGAAGGATAAAGGGCAAATAGATATAAATGTAGATAGTTAATAGAAATAATAGTCAACCCATTTCTGTGACCTTGGGAGAACTACTGCAGTTTCCAGTGGAAGGAATGGGGACACAGAGCTCTGGTGGTAGGATCGGTGTGGAATTTTTACCCCTGTTATTTTATAATTTTGTAAATAACTAATACGTTTTTTAAAATGGGGAAAAATGGTCTCTAGGAGTTGTGGATGTATAGTGCTGGTACCAAGCCCCAGCAACAACTTTGGTGGCAATTTTAAAAAAATAAAGGAAAAAAGAGAGAGAAGTGAAATTTGACCATCATTTACAACATAACCAAAATTAATTCAAAATGGATAGAAGACTTGGATAATAGACCTAAAATATAAAATACAAAGAAGATGTAAATGAAACACTTTAGGACCTTAACATATTTGGAGTCTGGACATACTTTGAACACACACTTGACAAAAAGAACTAATATACTACTACATCAAATTGAAAAGCTTCTGCACATGCAAAGAAACTATTAAACAAACAGAGAGACCCCTCACAGAATGGGAGAAGATCTTCACATGCCAGACATCAGACAAGAAACTAATCACCAAAATATATAAAGAGCTCAGCAAATTTAGCACCAAAAAAGCAAATGACCCCATCCAAAAATGGGCAGAGGATAGGAACAAAACATTCACCTCAGAGGAGATCCAAAAGGCTAACAAACATATGAAAAACTGCTCTAGGTCACTGATTGTCAGAGAAATGCAAGTTAAGACAATACTAAGATACCACCTCACTCCTGTAAGAATGGCATACATCAAAAAGGACAGCAGCAACAAATACTGGAGAGGATGTGGGGACAGAGGAACCCTTTTACATTGCTGGTGGGAATGTAAATTGGTACAGCCTCTGTGGAGAGCAGTCTGGAAAACTCTCAGAAGACTAGACATGGACCTTCCATATGATCCAGTAATTCCTCTCCTGGGGTTATACCCCAAGGACTCCATAACACCCAAACAAAAAGAGGTGTGTACTCCTATGTTCATAGCAGCACAATTCATAATAGCTAAAACCTGGAAGCAACCCAGGTGCCCAACAACAGATGAGTGACTGAGAAAGCTGTGGTATATATACACAATGGAATACTATGCAGCTATCAAGAACAATGAACCCACCTTCTCTGACCCATCTTGGACAGAGCTAGAAGGAATTATGTTAAGTGAGCTAAGTCAGAAAGATAAAAATGAGTATGGGATGATCCCACTCATCAACAGAAGCTGAGTAAGAAGATCTGAAAGGGAAACTAAAAGCAGGACCTGACCAAATTGTAAGTAGGGCACCAAAGTAAAAACCCTGTGGTGAGGGGTAGACATTCAGCTTCCTGGGCCAGTGGGGGGTGTGAGTGGGTGGGAGGGAGGGTCACAGTCTTTTGGTGGTGGGAATGGTGTTTATGTACACTCCTAGCAAAATGTAGACATATAAATCAGTAGTTAATTAATATGAGAGGGGGAAAAATCAGTTGTATGTCTCAAAGTTTCTCAAAACACAAACTGAATCTTTTTAATATATAGGCTGTGTATTTGATATGCGGACTCTCTCAAAAGCCTAGACCAAGTAGATTAGAAGCATCCAATAGCACAGCTATATACAAGATACTGGGTACTTTACAGAAAACCCTAACAAAAGGACTTTTCAAAGTTAACCCAATTACCAAATAATGTGATGATAACATTAACTATTGATTGTTTTTTTGAACCCTAAGACAGCAGGAACCTCACACCTCCACTATAGAGCCCCTACTTCCCCCAGTCCTGGAACCTTTGGATAGGGCCTACTTTCCCGTATGCGTCTCCCAATCCAAACCAAATAATATTGCATCCGTCAATCACAACCTAACCAACGCAACGATTGCCACCTCAACATGCTTCACCTCAGACTGTGTCCAGAGACTTCAAGTTTGGAATGACAACCCTTCAGCTTCATTACTCGGGTGAGACCTTTCCTTTTATAGTACACTCCAATTTCATCTCAGGTAGTTCACTTTCTAACAAAGTCCCATAACCTAGATGTACACCAGTTTCTGTGAGAGAGAGCTTATGTTCACACGTATCCATAAACTACTGCAAAATATATACCTGAAAGCAGAAGTACACTAGAGTTTGCAGTGAGTACCCCCCTAACACTTCCTCTCCACTATTCCAAGCTTGGGATCCAAGATTGCTCAGCAAATTGTTTGGCTTCGTATGTTAACTCTCTTTTCAATCACCAGGTTCCAGATGCCACCAGGATGCTAGCCAGGCTTCTCTGGATTGAAGACCCCACTAATGTGTCCTGGAGCTCAGCTTCCCCAGAGACAGACCTTACTAGGGAAAGAGAGAGGCAGACTGGGAATATGGACCGACCAGTCAACGCCCATGTTCAGCGGGGAAGCAATTACAGAAGCTAGACCTTCTACCTTCTGCAACCCTCAACGACCCTGGGTCCATGCTCCCAGAGGGCTAGAGAATGGGAAAGCTATCATGGGAGGAGGTGGGTTATGGAGATTAGGTGGTGGGAATTGTGTGGAGTTGTACCCCTCCTACCTTATGTTTTTGTTCATTAATCCTTTCTTAAATAAAATATTTTAAAAAAAAGAACTAATATACTAGCAGAACTCTAAGCAATTAAAAAACTTCTATACAGTGAAAAAAACTTTAGCTGAGGAAGGAAAATTAGCAATCTGGAGTAGATATTTGAACATCAGACATCTGAAAAGGCATTGAAAAGCTGTAAGGAAATCATACAATAAATAGATAAATAAATTTTAAAAAGCAGACAAATAGACAGGTCTCTAAGGAGGACATACAGTGAATGAACATATGGAAAAATGCTCCACATTGCTTATCATTAGAGAAATGAAAATTAAAACAGTAATGAGATACCCATCTGCAGGTGTCTCTCTCCCTCTTTATTTCCCCCTTCTCTCTCAGTTTCTCTCTGTCTCTATTCAATAAATAATAAATGAATTACCTATTTAAAACCACAATGAAATACCAGCTCACACCAATGAGAATGGTCTACATCAATAAAATAGGAGATGGCAAGTGTTGTCAAGGATATGGAGTGAAAGAAACTCTGCTGCACTGTTGGTGGGAATGAAAACTAGTGCAGCCCTTATTAAGAAACACTCTGGAGAGCCCTAAAACAAATAAAAATATAAAACCTCATGATCCAGCAATACTACCCCAGGCATATATTCAAATAACATGAAAACACTAAATCCAAAGGATACACGTACCCCTAATTACGGGCATAGCTGCACTATTCACAATAGATAAAATATAGAAGCAACACAAATGCCCACTGATATGCTACTTGGCAATGTGAAAAGATGATATTGTGTCATTTGGGACAAACCCATGGAAGTGGAGGTGATTCTGTTAAGTGGTGATTATGTTAAATTAGTGAAAGACAATTACCAGAGAGATGGCTTAAAAAATATGGGATATAGATAATTAAAGCAAACAAACTTGAAAATAGAAAGTTACCAAACTGTCATTTAGACTGTGAGAATTGTGGTGGATAACAGAGGAGGGACATTGAGATGGGTGAGCTTCCTCAGGACTTTGGTGATGAGTGTAGTGGTTACACACATATATGTGGGTGTGAGAAATTATAGTCTTATAAACCAATATTAAAACACAAATAATAAAATTAATTTTAATATAAAATATCATACACATCATTAAATCTAAGTTTTAATGTATTCTTAGTTCTTATTAATTGGGTTGAATTAAAGTTCCTTAAATAGTCAGTTTTGCAAGTGTTCTTGTATGACCATTTAAACCTAATCTTCAACTCCCTCATACATAAGATGGAGAAACCAACAGATTTCAAAGATCCCTAAACCACTGTACCAAAATATGACAAAAAGTCACTCAGCGAGAGTATAAACTGATAGCTCCCCCCCAATACCCCTCCCCCATTGTCAGGGCTTTTCACTTCAGGCTGACTTTTTCACATAGAAAGAGCCAACGAGTCCACAGCATTGAAGTTTGCTGCTGTGTGATGTGGGCTGAACTCCATCTAAGTTGCACACAATAAGCAAAGCAGATGTACCAACCAAGTGAGCTATTTTGCTGACCCAATATCTAATTTCTAAATGAATACAAATTGGATAATGTAGGCGATATAACACATAGAACTTATATATGAGAATTCTAGGTTCTATCACTACCACCAATAGCTAAAGTTGAGTAGTGTCCTGTCAACAGTAACAACACAAAAACTAGCTTATTATACCTATCTGATATGTTTAGTCTCTAATAACCTGGTTGACAAGTAAAAAGTTTTAAAAAACTCAATCAACCATTCTGGTGAAGTTTGTTTTTCAAAGAGATAAAATCAGAAATTTTACAAAGAACTCAATATATGGTTCCTGAAACTCTATAGTATCATAAAAATACTTGCTGTTTATTATAAGGAATTATTGTTATTAATAGTATTATTTTATATGTATTGTAGTTCTTCAAAATACGGCATCATGCATTGCACAGCAATGTTAATGTTATATTTCTATGTTGACATAAAAAGAATTCTGTATCCAGTTATACTCATCTTTTGAAAAATGTTAAGTAGAGAATATGGGCGGTGGCACACCTGGTTAAGAGCACATAGTACAAAGCACAAGGAACCACACAAGGATCTAGGTTTGAGTCGCTGGCTTCCCACCTACAGGGAGGACACTTCACCAGCAGTGAAGCAAGTTTGCAGGTGCCTATCTGTATCCCTATCTCCTCCTCCCCTCTCAGTTTCTCTCTGTCCTATCAAATAAAAGGGGGGGGGGGCGGCCATCAGGAGCTGTGGATTTGTAGTGCTGGCACAGATAACCTTGATAGGCAAAATAACAATAATAATAATAATTAACAATAACAATATCAGTAAGCATGGCATGAGCATCAAGTTAGGGTAATTTCTTCCAAAATCTAGATCTGCTTAAGTCCTTCAGTCCTCACCCTTCACTCCTAGGCATTTTCTTTCTTTTTTTAAGATTTTATTTATTTATGAGAAAGACAGGAGGAGAGAGAAAGAACCAGACATCACTCTGGTACATGTGTTGCCAGGGATCAACCTCAGTACCCCATGCCTGAGAGTCCAAAGCCCTATCACTGCACCACCACTCGGACTACCTAGGCATTCTTTATGATAAAATCCAAATGTCATTATGACTTTGCCAGGCCTTTCCTGACCAAGCCTTGTTTTCCTTTCTTGCCTCAACAACGACATCTAAGGACATGGGTTCTCCTTGAATTTCTCCAAAAAATTTCCCGCTCCCATAGCTAACACATACAAAGCTTTCCTTATCCAACTTCTATAGAATGTTCTCCTAGAAGTGTTCCTGGTTTCCACAGGTCTGATTTGGATGTCCCTAGGATCTTGTCCTGCCAGTATTCTTTGAATTTGGAAGAGTGGGGTAAAAGGGTGGGACTGTGGGAAGAGAAGAGGGATACCCATGGAAAGTATTTGCTTATTCAGTCAAAGAATTCTTTAGAATTGCCTCTTCTTTTTCACTAGCCTGGGAGGTGTTTGAGGTGTTGTGAGCATTGAATTCATGACTGCTGCCTAGTACATTTATGTACTCATGATTCATTTATGGAAGAAAGTTTATTGAGTCTCTACATATACAATTCTCAATCCTCTATCCTCCGTAATGTGAGCTGCAAAACTCAAATGGATTAGTAATTTAAAATTAGATTTAGCCTAATACACATACCATACTACTTAGACAGGCTTATTCTATTACCATATGTCATTAGGAAATTCTAAGTGGAGGTCAAGGTTTGGGATATTTGCCAATAATTTTATCCAAAGTCAGTTTTGACTGTTAACCACCAAATGTCCTTGTGGATGGAGCTATGAGAGGCAATCTTATAAGAAGAGGGCAGGAGATTTATTCTTATGCTGCATTTGCATAGCGAGTATGCTTTTGACTTATTCATTTAAATAGTTTAGGAAGAAAAAGAATCTCCTCCTTCCAATCCATTGTGTCATTCACACCCCACCATCCCATCCCTTTCCACACACAAACCAAATTGTGCTTTTGTTTTGACTGGCTTGGAGTTAGAGAGTTTCAGCTTTTAAGTTCCATACTAGTTTCCCAGACTTCCCATCTTTACTTCCCATTTCTGGACATTCCAGATCCTCCAAAGATGTTTTAGGTTGTCAAGTAATCCTAACAGATACTGTAGGTCCTCAATAAGCTTCAACACCTGAAATTCAGATTTTTCCAATCAAGGGAATAAGGCTTTTGTTACTTGTTGACAGTTATGAACTATAATCATGTTTATATATCCCTGCAAACTATAACTGTTATGCCAATATAACTGCTTAGGTTTATAGCTTGCTCTAAAGAGTAACTGTGGACTTTATTAGATTTTTAAACAGGTGAAATGGAGTGTTCAGGGATTTATATCCATGAAAATTTATGGAATTTGTTAAGTATTTTTCTCTACTATAAAAAGAAGAGGGACTAGCTTTGTTTATTCCCTTAGTTTATTGTTTGCTTGGCTAAAACTCAGGTTGCTATCAACTGAGGGGATGAAAACATGAGTCAATGACTAAGAAAACTTTAAAAAGCCGAGATAAAGCTGCTTTTAGCTTTCTGTATTGCTGGTAACCACTTAAAATAATAGATGCACTAATATTTCCCTGGTTCCATACAAACATTAAAGATAGTGGAAAGCTGACCTTCTCACATACTTCTGAACGGTTTTAGTTCCAATATAACCCTACACAACAAATGCTAAGGCCTGCTAGCAGCTTTTTGCTATAATTATTTTGTCACTAGAGTAGAAAGAGATTAGTGAATGGAGAAAGTAGGTGATTCCTATGTAAGAATATAAAAAGTTTGCTCATTTTAACAATAGGACATATTTATTATAATACTGTACCAGCGTAATTGTGACAGATATGAAAGAAATGAATATATAGAAATAAAAATGCATTTGCCTGTGTAACTGCTGATTTTTTCCCCAAGGAGAAAGTGGCTCGGTGTCAGTGTTTTTAATTTTTTATTAAATTTTTTTATCTTTATTTATTTACTGGATAGAGACAGCCAGAAATAAAGAAGGAAAGGGGTAATAGGAAGGGAGAGAAACAGAGAAACACCTGCAGCCCTGCTTCACCACTCACAAAGGTTCCCCCTGAAGATGGGGACCCAGGGGTAAAACCCCGGTCCTTGCATACTGTAACATGTGCTCTCAACCAGGTGCATCACCACCCAGCCACTTAATTTTTTTATTCATGTATTTATTTCTTATGAGTGAGAGACTAATACAACACTGTGGCACATACAACACTAGAAACTGATCTTGGGGATTAATGTATACAAGTCCTATGTTTTAGCTGTTGACTCACCTCCCCTTTCCCTGCTGCTGTTTTTAAATTTTTAAAAAAAAAATTCTATGATCTTTCTATAGCGCAAATAATCATATTGATACAATTTAAATGCTGTTCACCCTCAGACACAGGCAAAGAAAAAAGCTTTGTGTATCCCAGAATATCTCCATCAAGGCTTATCAACACTGGCAAGGAGGTTCAAAGAGGTAAGGATTAGAAGAAGGTCAAAGATGTCACTGAGGTCATTGGTAAGCATACAAGGACACCTAATCTTTATTATTTTCCTCTTTTTTCAGGAGCACAATATCCAATCACTATGCAGGACCCGAAGAGTGTGACTGAATTGTAAAGCAGACTATTTCTTAGTGGTGTTGTGTATCATTTCCCCTGTCAAGATTTAGAAACAAAAGCAAGTTAAGGTACACAAGCTAGAAGAGGACAAGAGTCACCTTGGCAACTGGAATCACTCAAGTTTAGGTAGTGCTCTGTTCCCACCATTACCTACCTTGGACCTCTTCTTTCCACCACAAAGATTTGGTTGTTTGTTTGTCTGTTTTCTACTCAATATCATTTTATAGAGGGAATGCTGATTTACAGAATTGTTGTTGTCATGAGGATACAATTCCACATTTTCCCAATATAGGCATCAATACATCTCACCCTCTACCAAACTATCATTTTGTTATGCTGTAAGGACTTAGATCCCCAACCTCCCTATAAACTCCTCCCTCCCCCCTTCTGTGTTCTCAAATCTTCTATGATAGACTCTAATCTACTGAGGTTTTACCCTGTACTGTCCTTTGCTTTGTTTTTCAGAGCTCCTCTGGGAATGAAATCAAGAACTTCTCCTTCTTAAGGCATATTTCACTCAGCATGACTTTATATTCCTTTGCTTACACCTCTTCCTGATATTTTTGATAGTTGTTCTTTAACTCTTCCATTTTAATTTTTTTAATTGGGATAAGAATGCTCAAGTTGATATCTACTTTCTGAACAGCATTTTAACACTGAATTGCTAGCTCTAAGGCACTAAGGTGCAGCATACCTCCAGAATCTATTCACATTGCACTAATGAAACCTTATAACTACTGATTAGCAATTCCCTACTTGCTCCTCCTTCCTGTGTCTGGCAACCACCATTCTCTGTTTCTCTGAGCTTGACTATTTCAGTTACCTTATATAAATAGAACCACATAGTATTTGTCCTTCCAAGACTGGCTTTCTTCATCCTTGTGACTCAAGAGCAATCATAAGATCACAGATCAAAGAAGAAGAAGACAGTAAATTGAACGTGGAAGTATGAGAGGCTCTAGAGCAGTGCCTTGACAAGAGGAGTTTGGTTTTACATTATATGTAGGGACATGCATTACCCCCTCCTGTTGTACCAACAAACACTTTGGTTCTTATTAATATTTTATTCTGTCATGACCGAAGAGTCTTTGGATTTTAAATGAAGATTGTCAATGGAACTTGTGAGACTTCTATATAAGACTAAAATCATGCCCTTTATCCTCCAAATTTTCTGTTTCATTTGCTATAAAAAATTGCCTGTGTTGGCTCTGAGGATTAGATCAAGCACAATCCTCTGGGTCCATTATTTGGGACTTCCTTATTTATCTGTACATTCTGAGAAAGAGGGTTTATTTTTATAGCTTTGTTTTGTTTCAATTGAGCAATAATTTTATATGGTTTCATATTTACATAGCATCTCGATGATAAATAGAATAAAAGTGTGAGGGAGTCCGGCAGTAGTAGCGGGTTAAGCGTACGTGGTGCAAAGTGCAAGGACCCGCTCAAGGACTGGAGTAAGGATCCTTGCAACATAAGGATCCTGGTTCGAGCTCCCCCACTCCCAACCTACAGGGGAGTCGCTTCACAATCGGTGAAGCAGGTTTGCAGGTGTCTATCTTTTCTCTTTCACTCTTCTCTCCATTTCTTTCTGTTTTAGCCAACAATGACAACATCAATAACAATAATAACTAAAACAAGGCCAACAAAAGGGAAACTTTAAAAATATATATATATGAAAAAAAGTGTGAAATTTGGGGGGTTGCATCTTTCTCTACAGTGAAAAAGGTTTTAATTAACATGAACAACAACCTCAATTATTTATAACTGTTGTTCAGTATGGTGTGGTATGGGGATGGGTGGGGAGTTGTTTTGCATTTTATTCTCTATATATATCACTAAAATTATGATGAATAAACTATAAGTAAGTTATTAACATTTTGAACTATAATATCCTGGTACTTAAAAAACTAATTTAAGAGCAGAAATAAATAACATGGAAAATAAAAGAGCCATCCAAAAGATCAATAAAGCCAAATGTTGATTCTTCGAAAGACGAAGCAAAATACATAAACATGTAGACAAACTCACAAAAATAAAAAGGGGGATAAGACTCAAATAAATAGGATTGGAAATGAAAATGGAAATATTACAACAGACACTACAGAAATCCGAAGTATCATGCAAGGCTTCTGTGAACAACTATATGCCACCAAGTCAGAGAACCTGGAAGAAATGGACAAGTTCCTAGATCCCTACAAACTGTCAAAATTAAACAAGGAGGAACTAGAAAATATGAACAAGCCAACCACAGCCAAAGAAATTGAAACAGTTATCAACAACCTTCCCAACAATGAAAGTCATGGATCAGATGGTTTTTCAAATGAATTCTACAAAATCTTCAAGGAAGAGTTAATCCTTCTACTTTTAGAACTCTCTCAGAAGATTGAAGACACAGGAATACTCCCTTTCAGTTTCTATAAAGTCAACATCACCTATACTACAAGCAATAGGGACACAACAAAAAAAAGAAAACTGCAGACCAATATTTCTGATGAACATAGATGCTAAAATATTGAACAAAATTCTAGCCAATCGGATACAGCAGTATATTAAAAGATTGTTCATCATGACCAAGTGGGGTTTATCCCAGGGATGGAAGGCTAGTTTAATATGCATATGCATAGAGATCTTTGGTCCATACTCCCAGAGGGATAAAGAATAGGGAAGCTTTTGGTGGAGGAGATGGGGATATGGCACTCTAATGGTCAAAATTATATGAGCTGTATCCTTTTTATCCCAGTCTTGTCAATCATTATTATATCACTAATAATAAGGGGGGAAAAGGAAGATGAAACATAAGAACACAAAAAGTAGAACTTGGGCTGTGTTTGGTGTATTGCACCAACATAAAAGACTGTGGGGTGGGAGGAGGGTTCAGATCCTGGAAAATGATGGCAGAGGAGGATTTAGTGGGGGTTGAATTGTTAAGTGGAAAATTGAGAAGTGTTACACATGTACAAACCACTGTATTTTACTATTGACTGTAAACCATTAATTCCCCAATAAAAATAATAATAATTTTATAAATATATAGTGCAAGCCAGAGCAAAATAGTGCTCTGAAGATATATATATATATATATGTTGCAACAATCAACATATCTTTTAGCTTTTACTTATTTTTGTCATTGTCATTTCCAGGGATGCATAGTTCCAACTCATTTGTTTTCCTGATAGAAAGAGAGAGACAAAGACAGAGGGAGAGGGGAGAGAGAAAAA
This sequence comes from Erinaceus europaeus, assembly GCF_950295315.1. NCBI lineage: Eukaryota > Metazoa > Chordata > Mammalia > Eulipotyphla > Erinaceidae > Erinaceus > Erinaceus europaeus. Next base: position 46,393,529 of record NC_080165.1, read on the forward strand.
GATATCATAGTATCAAAGTTTCCTCCACTACTAGTAAAATGTAGTCATATACATCACTAGTTAATTAATACGAGAGGGGAAAAATTAATTGTATGTCTCGAAGTTTTCCAAAACACAAACTGAATCTTTTCTCAATATAGGCAGTGTAATTGATATGCAGACTCTCTCAAAAGCCTAGACCAAGTAGAACAGAAGCAACCAATAGCACAGCTATATACAAGATACTGGGTACTGTACAGCAAACCCTAACAAAAGGACTTTTCAAAGTTAACCCAGTTACCAAATAATGTGATGATAACATTAACTATCGATTGTCTTTTTGAACCCTAAGACAGCAGGAACCTCACATCTCCACTATAGAGCCTCTACTTCCCCCAGTCCTGGAACCATTGGATAGGGCCCACTTTCCCGTATGCCTCTCCCAATCCATATCAAATAATATTGCATCTGCCGATCACAACCTAACCAACACAACGATTGCCACCTCAACATGCTTCACCTCAGACTGTGTCCAGAGACTACACGTGTGGAATAACAACCCTTCAGCTTCATTACTCAGGTGAGACCTTTCCTTTCATAGTATACTCTAATTCCATCTCAGGTGGTTCACTTTTAACAAAGTCCCAAAACCTAGATATACACCACTTTCTGTGAGAGAGAGCATATGTTCACACGTATCCGTAAACTACTGCAAAATATATACCTGAAAGCAGAAGTACACTAGAGTTTGCAGTGAGTACCCCCCTAACACTTCCTCTCCACTATTCCAAGCTTTGGGTCCATGACTGCTCAACAATTTGTTTGGCTTCGTATGTTAACTCTCTTTTCAGTCACCAGGTTCCAGATGTCATCAGGATGCTGGCCAGGCTTCCCTGGACTGAAGACCCCACCAATGTGTCCTGGAGCTTTGCTTCCCCAGAGACCCACCCTACTAGGGAAAGAGAGAGGCAGACTGGGAGTATGGACCGACCAGTCAATGTCCATGTTCAGCTGGGAAGCAATTACAGAAGCCAGACCTTCTACCTTCGGCAACCCACAATGACCCTGGGTCCATACTCCCAGAGGGACAGAGAATGGGAAAGCTATCAGGGGAGGGGGTGGGATATGGAGATTGGGTGGTGGGAATTGTGTGGAATTGTACCCCTCCTACCCTATGGTTTTGTTAATTAATACTTTCTTAAATAAAAAAAAAGATTAAAAAAAATTAAAAAATTAAAAAATAAAACAAAGTTTCCTCCAGTGTGATGGAGGCTGTGTTCAAACCTGGGTCATGTGCACAAGTCATTTTATGGTTTTCTTTTATTTATTTTGTTACCAGGGTTTTCGCTGCTAAATGTTTACACAATGCATCCATCACGCTCAGCAGTCTTTATTGTCGTTATTATTATTATTTCTTTTTGATAGAGACAGAGAGAAATTGAAATGAGGAGGGAGAAATAGGAGCGGAGTGAAAGAGACACCCACAGCTTCATTGCTAGTGAAATTTTCCTCCTGTAGGTGGGGATTGAGGGCATGAACCTAGATCCTTGTACATGGAAATGCATGTGCTCCTATCAGTGTGCCACAGCCCATCTCCCTTCAATTTATCTTTTTAAAGTATACTTTTTGTAGAGTGTGAATAAAATATTGACTACTACAAGATAATCCCAATTCAAGAAATAGATTAAGAAAATGGGACACTGTTTATATTATAATAAAGCATGGTAGTGATATGTATTTTAAGCACTGAGTGAAATAATCTTATGGTTTCTTACCATCACAGAAAATCAGCTGAGTCCCAGAGGGAAAGGTTGTTATAATTTCCTCCCCAACATGGAGCATCCTTGGACATTAGCCTGGAAGGTATCTCTAAAGGTACTTAACACTAATTAGCACTGTCTGTAAAAATTCTCATTTGTAGAATTACTTACAAGGAGTCAATCAGCTCTTAAAAGGGTGCTAAGTATCCTTTAGTGGCTTATATAGAGATTTTGGTTGCCCTTTATAAATAAGTTCCACTTAAAAAAATAGTGGGGACATTTACAAAAATGTTAGAGATAAAATATACATTCTGGAAAATGTATTGTGTAAGTTTACAGATAGGGTAGTGACAATTGAACTTTACTTAAGTTCCAAATATCTTGTGATCTGGGAGCTGGGTTGTGGCACATCTGGCTGAGTGCATATTACCTAGGTTCATGCCCCCAGTCCTACCTTCAGGGGGAAAGCTTTGCAAGTGGTGAAGCAGTGCTGTAGGTGTCTCTCTGTCTCTCTTCCTCTCTATCACTCCTTCTCTCTTGATTTCTGGCTGTCTCTATCCAATAAATAAAGATAGTTTTTAAAAAATCTTGTGATCTGGCCCTGTCCAACCAGGAACTAGTGGCAACTTGTGTGCTCTTTTCCATTTTCTGAGTCTCATTTTTCTTTGCCTAGGAAACAGGAGCATTTTCTCCTGCCACAGTGTCATTATAAAGAAAAAACAAGAGGCTTGCTATGAGGCATTTTGAAAAGTTACAATAACTTATATAAACACTCTGGACATAAAAATGTCTGACATTATGAGGGGAAAATGCTTTATTTGTGAAAATAATATGCCCAGAAATGTTGGACACCAAGTTCTATGACTGAACAAGTTCTTGTGTTAAAATAAAGATGTCCTACTGTTGTTTGGTTGTTGGGCATCTCTCCAATTCTCCCATGATCACTTGAAGGAAAATGTTTGCTGCTTTTGGGGTTAATTTTAATCAGCTCTTTAGATTGCACATGCTTTAAAATTGAAACATAATCTTTCTTTTAGAAATTCAACTTAAGGAAACACTACAATTCTAGAATAATTTTTAGTCTTGACTTTTCTTTCTTCAGAATTCTGTTAATACTACATAAGCAACAGATGATTATTTAGAAATTGGAAATAAGGCATGGGGGGGATTACCTATAAACTCATTAGACTTTAAAAAGTTAACTAAGTCCAGAGTTGAAAGGCCCTTCTTCAGGCAACCAGTCCCCATCATTCCATCACTGAAGACAAAAACTTTCCCTAGAAATGTATAGATCCTTTCATACTCATCCAAATATCATAAACCCATCAACATGATCCATATTTGAACAATATTCCTATTATTAAATCCAAACGCTTGATAGTCTTCCAACTTTCTATCATATAGAAGCCATGGCTTCACTGTACTTTTTTATTGTATCCATCTGAGGTTGTATTTTAGTTAACAATTTATTAACTTGATTTACAACTTTTATACATTTGCACAGATGGTAGTGGTTTCCAATTGTGTTATAGCTTCAGGCTCCATAAAAGCTGGGGGACAGTCTGTACCTGGAAGCTTGTTGCAGCTCCTTAGTCCCCTAACTATTTAGCCCTGCAGACCTCCCTGACAGTCTTCAATTAGGTCCTTCCTGAAAACACCACTGATGTTGAGGAGAGGAGAGGTAGTGGACAAAAGACACAAAGGATGAAAAGCAAGCAGAGCACACAAACAAATAATATAAAGGGGAAATGTCCAATGGTACATTCTATCTCTGTCATAATAATTATAATATTACATTATGAAACCTTTTTATTTATCTATTCTTACCCAAGAATATGAACTTCTGACTTGGTCTTATTCCAGGTACAGTACAGGTATTCAAACAATATTTGTTTGAAGAAATGAACAAGCAACTGAATAACAAATGAGTAATGAGTAAATCGGGGGCTAGGGAGAGAGTATAATGGCTATGCAAAAGACTTTCATACCTGAGGCTCTGATTTTTCAGATTCAATCTCCAGCATAACCAAAGCTGAGCAGTGCTCTATTCTCTCTCTCTCTCTCTCTTTCTCTCTGTATCTCTTTAATTAAAATTGAATATATATATTCAGTTTTCAATATATATTAAAACATATATATTTATAAATATATATTATATATAAATATTTTATATTTGTATGTTGAATATGTATATTCAATATATATATTAAGAGTAAATCAGAATTCTTTGACCTTAAAGTGGAAATATAAAATTATCCATAATGGATTCACTTATTTATGGGTCTAATAATTGAACAATTCTAAAAGCATACCTCTAAAATGTATGTAATATGCCTTTGTATCTTACTACACACACGTCTGTCATTATGTCTCTGAAAATATCCTTGTCACTAGCTTTAATTAAGTGATGTTTTCACCCAAAATATGGCTACTAATAAGGAGTACTCTGGTAAGAGTTGATCATATATCAACTAGAATAGTGATGTTTGATCTTGAGAAGTAACAACAAAGCAAGGAATCAAAAAGACAGCAAATTTGAGATATGTTGGCGTCCCTCTGTGCTTTTTGAAAGCAGGTAAAGCAATTTGTGTTAGCCAAATTCAAAGGAAAGCTGCATAGACAAAATGGCAACCAACACCTAAGGACATTTTCTTCTGCCAGAACCAGCATGAGTATTTTTATCTCTAGAGGCAATGTTTACACAATGTGAGGGAGTAATAAAACAAAAAAGCACAACTATCACTGAAATGGGTCAGTTTCTCATCTTGTCTGTTTTGTAATCACAATTCAGCTAGGCTTCTGGGCTCAGATTTCCATACCTACAATCTGGTAATTCTACTTTTAGGAATTTATCCTAAGGAAACAGTTAGCAAGATGCATATATATTTATATACAAAAGTGTTTTTCATAGCATTGTTTGTATTAGTAAAACACTGAAAATAATCTCAATATCCCAGTTTAGGAGGCTAAATAAATAAAGTTCAGAGGATCCATAAGAAAAACATAAATTCATTAAAAATCGTAATGTAAAAAAATAATCACAGTACATTTCACAGCATATTGTTTGTTAAATAAAAAGAGCAGTCTGTGAAACAGATACAATATGACTCAATTGTTGCTTTAAAATGCCTAGCAATGCACAGGGAATATGACTAGCATCATACAGAGAAGCACTTTATAGTGGTAATCATTGGTTGCTAGAGATGAGTTTTTACTGTCTCTATACACTTCCTACATGATTTTACAATAAAAATTATTGGGGCCAGAAGGTATCTCACGATGCAGAACATGTGCTTTCATATTTGAAAGCACCATATTTGAGCTCTAGAAGCACATGGGAGCACCATGATGAAACTGAAGGAATCTCCATAGATAAAAAAAGAAAGAAAACTTGGGCCTGGAGGCCAATTGATGTCTCACCCTGTAGGGCACACATGTTACCATGCATAAGGCCAAGATTAAAGTTTCTTTTTTTTTTATTTTTTTTTTATAAAAAGGAAACATTGACTAAACAACAGAATAACAGGGGTACAACTTCACACAATTCCCACTACCAGAACTCTGTATCCCATCCCCTCCACTGATAGCTTTCCTATTCTTTAACCCTCTGGGAGTACGGACCCAAGGTTATTATGGGATGCAGAAGGTGGAAGGTCTGGCTTCTATAATTGCTTCCCCATTGAACCTGGGCACTGACAGGTCGATCCATACTCCCAGCCTGCCTCTCTCTTTCCCTAGTGGGAAAGGCCTTTGGAAAAGCAGAGCTACGGGACACATTGGTGGTGTTGTCTGTCCAGGGAAGTCTGGTCAGTATCATGCTAGCATCTGGAACCTGGTGGTTGACAAGAGAGTTAACATAAAAAACCAAACAAATTGTTGAACAATCATGGACCTAAGGGCTGGAATAGTGCAGATGAAGAGTTGGGGGGATCCTCGATTTTGTAGATAGCTAGTAGGAATATTTTAGTTAAATTCCAAAGGGCCTCTGGCTATACTAGTTTTTTGTTATTTTTTCCTTTTTCTTTTTTCCCCTGAGCCTGAAATCTGATATGCTGGTGGATCCAAGTTATTTTCTGGGGAGATGATGTTATGGCTTGAAAAAGGAACAGGCAGCTGGATCAGGGAAGAGAGTAGCTCCCTAATATGGGAAAGGTGTATAAATATTGTTGACTGTAAACCCCAATGATTTTATCTGATCTGGGGCCCATAATCAGCTTCGGAGCCTATGTGACCTCTGCATCCCTGTAGATCTGAGCTCATATTCTGTGTCATGAGTAGGAACATTCCAAGCTGCCCCAATATCGACCTATCTTCCTCAGGTGTAGCATAGAGTATGTTGTCTAGCCTCCCTTCGGAGGATGGAACATTCTCTAGCATTGTTGATCCAAGTTGAGGGCAAGGTCCTTTGGGGGCCCACAAAGGGGTCTATTGTGTTGTTCCTGATAGGAATGACCAGTAACAATGGAGAGAGGGATTTATTCGAGGTCTAGGCCCATCAAGTCGGGGAATCTCAGAACTCCCCGATTAGGGCCCCGGTTGTTGGAATGGCCTGATAGTGACTAAGGAGTCATTGTTAAAGTATGCCAGTCTCTTGCCCTTACTCAGTTTCTGCAGACCTTGCTTTGATAAGGTTAGCTTTGGAGTGAGTGAGAGAACTGCAATAGGAAATAGGTGAGGAGGGTATCTAAGTCTAAGTAGATACTATTTATGAACTTTATAGTGACGCACTACAGACTACTGTGTATTTTTGCTTTCAGGTATATATTTTGCCCTAATTAATGGATACATGTGAATATATGCTCTATCTTACAGAACCTGGCCTATATCTAGGTTTTGGGACTTTGCTAGGAAGAAGGTTCAAGTTTCTAATCCTCAACTGCAAGAGGGAAGCTTATAAATGGTGCAACAGTGCTGCAGGGTCTCCATTCTTTCTATCTCTCTATGTGTGTCTATCTCAAAGAAAAAGAAAAAAGAAAAAAAAGAAGAAAGAAGATAAAACTGAACCATGCAGGCACTGAGCCATGGTGATAACCAGTAGGGAAAAAAAGAAACAAGAAAGAAAAGAAGATTGGATCTAGTAGACTGTTCAGCAGTATTGCACATATGCAAGCGTCTAAGTTTATTCCCAGGAACTGCATTTAAAAAAAGAGTTGTTTGTTTGTGTTTGAGATTACCTGATACCAGTGTTCTAATTTATAACAAGGAGATTATCATAACTTTACTTATATTCAGTCCCATCCAGTGTCTTAAGACTTCATATTATTTGGGTATTTGCATTACTCATTGAGTTGGATATTCATCTTTCTTTCTACCTGCTTCTCCTCCTCCTCCTCCTCCTTCCTCTTCTTCCTCTCTCTCTCTGTCTCTCTCTCTCTCTCACCAATTGTGTTATCATTGGATCTCTGAACTTATAAAATTCCATAACTCCTGGCAAACTCTTTTTTTCCTTTCTTTCTCTCTGAATTCCTTCTTTCCTTTCATTTTTAGATAGAAATCAAGAGACATAGAAGGAAGTGAAGGGGGAGAGAGAGAGAGAGAGATACCATAATACTGTTCTCCCACTCATTAAGGTTTCCTGTTCCAATGTTCCCACGTGGTGACCATGAGCTGGAATCTAGGTCCTTGAGCATGCTAAATTGTGAGGCCTACTGGATGAGCAGTCTCCCAATCCTGTATATTTTTCTGATGGCTGAGTCTGTGTCTAATTCATTTCCATACTCCCAAAAGTAAATAAGAAGTCATTAAATAATCCCAAGTTTTCTCAAAGATTCAAACAAAATTAACCCAGAGAAATGAATTATCTGCCATCACTGTCCACATCCCTCTGCTTTTTCTTATTTTTTAAACCCAATATGGTACACAAAGCAGTCTCACAGGTTAAAATATTACAGAAAAGATAATGGGATTGGCTCCAGCCATATCCCATGAATTTTTGGCGGCATTTTACTAATCACTGTATAGGCATAACACTGAAGTTTAAGTACACTGTCTGTTAAACATAGTAACAGTGAGAACATTTTTAAAAACAAAAAAAAATATTAGTGCCTTGTATAAAACGTGATCCTCATCACCATATTATTTCAAAGAGAAAATCAAGTCCTTTTAATCTTTTTCTTCTTCCTTTTGTCTTTTGTTGTTGTTGTTGTTACTCTTGCTGTTATTGCTGTCATTGATGCTGTTGTTGTTGGATAGGACAGAGAGAAATGGAGAGAGGAGAGAGAGAGAGAAAGACAGACATCTTCAGACCTGCTTCACCACTTGTGAAGCTATCCCCCTGCAGGTGGGGAGCCGGGGGTTCAAACCAGAATTATTTTATTTTATTTTTTATTTAAGAAAGGATAAATTAACAAAACCATAGGGTAGGAGTGGTACAACTCTACACAATTCCCACCACCCAATCTCCATATCCCACCCCCTCCCCTGATAGCTTTCCCATTCTCTATCCCTCTGGGAGCATGGACCTAGGGTCATTGTGGGTTGCAGAAGGTGGAAGGTCTGGCTTCTGTAATTGCTTCCCCGCTGAACATGGGCATTGACTGGTCAGTCCACACTCCCAGTCTGCCTCTCTCTTTCCCTAGTAGGGTGGGTCTCTGGGGAAGCGGAGCTCCAGAGCACATTGGTGGGATCTTCAGTCCAGGGAAGTCTGGCTGGCATACTGATGGCATCTGGAACCTGGTGGCTGAAAAGAGAGTTAACATACAAAGCCAAACAAATTGTTGAGCAATCATGGACCCAAAGCTTGGAATAGTGGAGAGGAAGTATTAGGGGGGTACTCACTGAAAACTTGCCCCAGCCAGTGGGGCGTGAACAGGGGCTAGGAACCCACGAACCTGGAATGAATGGAACAGGAGACACGAGAAATGACAGCAAGACAGGATTCTGATCAAGCTGCAAAATTTTATTGCATTCACAGGCATTATAAGGCTTTGGGGAAGGGGGAAGTGCTGGAGGAAGAGGAGGAAGGGAAGCAATCATCAGGGTGGAATGTTCCTTGCAACATACAATGGCCAAAATCATGTTTGTTACCACAACTATATGGTGTGTCACTTGATATTTGATAAATGGCCTACCTGAGGGGAAATGGCCTACCTGCGGGGAAATGAAAACTTGTCTTGAGGGCTTCCATTGTTTCAAAGCTTATCTTCTATCAAGCAGAGAAATGTCACTTAGCATCTCCTCCCTTCGTTATAATTTAACTGAGGCAGGAAATTGGGGTGAGGGGTAGAGACCTTAACAGCAGATTTGGTGGGCATTAACCAGAGGGAAGAAGTATTGACCGAATTCCTCCCACAGGGTGAATGCAAAACCAATCTTCCCGCATCTTATAAGGCTCTTGGTGTCTTTTGGGGAGGGGAGGCAGAGCCACAGTTTCCAGGCAAACAATTTTTGTTGCTGACACCAACCTCCATGCAAATAAGGTTTGCTTCACGGGGGACTCAGAGGCAGACTATGGGGTCCTCTCCCTGCAGTGCTTAGCATCGCACCCCTTACTGGTGTCCTTGCCCTGCCAAGGTTACATGTCTCAATGCATAATTCTGAGTTTTATGCAATCAAAAAAGGAGGTCTGTCACCCTCAGGTTCAGCCCAGCCTCTGTCAGCCAAATCAAGTCTATGATAATGTATTTGTAAGGGTTTTAATGCCAAGGAGTCAATTTGCTGTTTTATAAAATCAGTAATCTTATTGAAAATAAAGGGTCCTAAGGTAATCATTAACAAAAAGACTAATCAAGGGTCCCACGACTGAAGGCAGCCAAGTAAAGAAGGGGGAATTCATCCATGATTGTGCAGAGGAAGGGTCATATCTATTTCTCAAATCTCGACTAAGTGTTTGTAGGTTTTTAACATTTTCTTCTATAATTCCTGATTCATTAATGTAAAAACAACATTCTTCTTGTAAAGCTTAGCAGGTTCCTCCCTTTTCTGCTGTAAGAAGATCAAGTGCTCGTCTGTTCTGTAAGGTAACCTTTGCCAGGGACGTGATCTGTCTCTGTAGTGACTATAGACTGTTTGTGGTGGAATCTATGACTTGTTATAATTTGTTAGAAAAGCCATGGGAGGAATATATAGAGTGTCCTTGCCACCAGCAAGTCTAAGGGAAGCAGTCAGTGGATGTGATGTCCAGGGGAAGAAACACAGCACGTCTGGTCCTCTGGTGGTTGTCAGCGCCAACTGATGAAATTTTTCTTCTTCATAGAGGGTCAGCTGTGGAACAAGCAAAACTAGGAGGCAAGGACCTGGTAGAGAAGAATTGACATGAAAATATAGGATGGTGTTGTACCAAAACACAGAGGAGGTGCATACACATTAGGTGAGGTTCCCTGAACATGAGGAATATTTTGAGAAAAGTGAGCAGTCAAGAAACATGCAAAGATGAAGTCAGCAGTGGTAGGTCAGCAGAAAGAGAAGACTTGGATAGGCTGGTGTGGTTAGCTGGAATATATACTGCCATGGCGTCCTTTGTGGTAAGGACTTGCCAATAGGGACTCTGTGGATTTTGCAAGAGCAATAATGTCATCCACCATAATAAAAGAAAACAAACATGGACATCCAGTGTTGAAAAAGAGAAAAAGGAAAAAATATATGTCTCTCTGACTGGAAAAGTGAGTGGCTTTGTCAATGAGATATAATAAATGACAATTTGAATTTTTGTAAATATTAAAAAGGCTTAGTATAGTTACTTCATTGACACTTTAGCCAACTGAATACTGGGGGGTGCATTCCCCTTCATTTTTTATTAATTGAGCTTAAGGGTTTTAGTTTTTCTTTTTTGAGCTGTGGCCCACATAAATTTAGAAAAAATACTAACTGAGAAAAAGAAATTTTTTTTTTAATATTTATTTTATTTATTTATTCCCTTTCATTGCCCTTGTTGTTTTGCTGTTGTTGTTATTGATATCATCGTTGTTGGATAGGACAGAGAGAAATGGAGAGAGGAGAGGAAGACAGAGAGGGGGAGAGAAAGATAGACACCTGCAGACCTGCTTCACCGCCTGTGAAGTGACTCCCCTGCAGGTGGGGAGCCGGGGCTCGAACCGGGATCCTTATGCCGGTCCTTGTGCTTTGCGCCACCTGCGCTTAACCCGCTGCGCTACAGCCCGACTCCCCAGAAAATTTTTTTGTTTACTAAACATGGGCAGGTGAATTACATCAATCTGCCAGAGAGCATTGGCTTTTATCAATCGAGATTAATCTTAAAAGTCTGAATAGCAGGATCTTAATTAAAAAATGTAGGAGCCAGTAAAGTGCTCTCACTATGGCAGGTCAAGCATTAAAATTTTAAGAGTCTTGTAAAAAAATGAGTAAAATTTTAGGATATGAGTGACTTTAGGAGTCATCACACACCCATAAATAAAAAATGAAAAATGTTTAGTTTTAAATCTTACCATATGAGCAGTCAGTTTTTCATATGCAGATGTACCTATAATTATTTACTTAGGGAGAGAACTTGTACCAACTTAATTGATGATCTAATGGTTAGAATTGGCTTGAGTTCTTTCATATGATTTTAGAAGGCTCTTTATTAAAATATACCAATATGGTATAGAAAGTCAATACATAATGTGTTGACATGATGAAATGTTTACCATTTTTTAGCATTATTTTCAACTGATCAAACAGTTTAAGCACACTATTAAAACTTAGTTTACTAAGATCTTTACTCATCACAAAGCTATCATGAGTAAGTAGATATAAAACTCTTAATAAATTTTGCTCTTTAGAACTCTAATATGGCAACTTAAAAGGCTAAAATAAAACCTCATAGCTTAAATGTTTAAAATACTAATTTTGTTAAATCAGAATTTGCCAAAACAAATCTTTTATCAGACCAGAAGCACCATGTATTACCTTAATTTATCAAGAATAAACCTCTGACAGTGTCTTAAAACAAGCCAGATAATTTTTTTTACTCTCTAAAAGAACTGATTAAGTTTGACATGTAGAATCTGTACTTTTTAGAAGCCAATTATTGGATAATAATTTTTGTAGTCTTTCTAAATAGGGGAGTTATCTCAGTAACAACTTTATCAGAAGGAGTCACTGTAAAAGCAAAAGTAACTAGCTCATGAGTAAGATAAAAAAATCTCTTACCAAGTTTTAAAATAAAAATTTTAACCAGAGCATTTCTGTCTATATCAGACATAAAACTCTCTTAACTTTTTACCTAGTCTCTCTTATGTTTTAATATCTAAAGTTCTTTCTCAGGGAAAACCAGGGGCATAGTTTTTGAATAAAATGTAAAAAGGTTAGCTAAAGCATCTATACAGCTCTAAATTAGGCTGTCTCATATTTATTTGATAAGTTTTATCTGGAAAAATTTTTTTACATATCTTATTTAAATTAAACCTCATTTATCAGAGCAAAAGCCTTTATCATGTAAATAATTAACATAACCATTGTGTTATCTTTTATTAACCCAAGCCAGTTTTGCCTGTTTAGTTGAGAAAGTATTTTAAAACCTTTTTTTTTTTTTGAGTCACTTAAACAATTTTAAGTAAAATGTTAAACTTTGTTTGTTAGGATCTTTGTTTATCACAAAGCTACCACACCCTTAGGGAAGCTATGAACAAGGGTGGGTACACAACTTAATTTATCTTTTACTTTGATTTGGATAGGTAACTTAAAAGGCTAAGATAAACCTCATAGCTGAAATGTTCAAAATAAATTTTTACTGTTAACATTTCTTTTAGATGACCATTTTACACTAAATAATTTTGTTGAATTACATCTGTCAAATAAAAAATTTTATCAGGCCAGGAATACCACATTTAACCTTTTTTTCTTGGCAAGGCCACTGCTTTACCCGGGACTGGGTTATTAGAAAGCCAGTCAACCATGGAATTTGTTACAAACAATGGCAGTTGGTATTGGGGTGCTGGTAAGATTTACAATTCTCACAAGAGTGAGAGAGACTGTAGAGGCATTTTACCATGCCTAGATATCTCAGAAAATCTTTTAACTAATGAATTGATGCTGATATTAGCTATCAGAAGGACGAAACTGTCCTATATTTTACTCTGGTAAAGGTGTGTCAACTCTATGAGTCGGGATCTTTAAAACCACATTTAGCTTAACTAAATCTTATTTAAAATTTAAAACAAACTTTAGTTACTTAGGGGTTAACACACATTAATGAAAACAAGGTACAGACTTAAAACAGATATTCTTGGTGAAATGAAAAATTTTCCCTTTGAAAAGTGGCTTTTGGATTTCTAACTCACAGCCACTCCACCCCCCCCCCCAGGGGCGTTTGTAGCTTAGGGGATGATTGACTGAAATCTTTGCCAATCTGTGGAGCAGGTGCTCTGTGCCGTGATTGGCTGCACGGACAGAACAGGCAGGCTTAGTTTACAACCACGCACGGAGAAGCACGGAGAAAAATCTTTGAAAGATTTTTTTCTGGGTTAAGGTACATTTTACAGTTTTAAAGAAACAAATCATTAAATTTCTATCAAAAGTGTGTACTGGTTCTCTGATTAATAGCTTTTAAGTTAAAGAGTATGTCTTGTTTGATTGATTTCATTCTTTCTTTAAAGAATAGCTTGCTAGCCAGATAAGATCTCACTCAGAATTGGTTTAACACTTTCTGAGAGTAGAGATAAAAAAGCTGGATCTGTTTGGCTGGCTAATTTTAAGATAATGCCAAATCAACAGCCCACAGTTCTTTAACTAATTGTAAATGCTCTCATTTTTTTCCTACTAATTCTCTAAGGGAAGCTGTTTTTTGTGCTAGTTGTGGGGGGTCTTAAGGTTGTCAAAGAGGGCCAAATCTTAACAGTAGGGGACTTAGCAGGCGGCCTCAGGGGCAGGGTCTCCTGAATCAGGCATGGGAATAGAGACAGACTCACAAACAGAAGGTGGCCGGGAGTGTCCCTGTAAGACTTTTTCTCCCTCTCTCATGACTCACTGTACATCAGGACAATGTTTATAGACTTTGAGTATATCATTTACTAAATTCCAATAAGAAAAAGCCTGGACTGGAATCTTTTCTGGACCAAAGGTCTCATAAAAATCTCTTCAACAGTTTCCTACTATAGCCCATCTTTTTTCATCAATAGTCCCCTCTTAAGGGAAAACAGGGACAAACATCACTTATAAAATAAAAAAAAACTTCTTGAGATCCTTTTTCTTAATCCTTACTCCTCGTATCTTGAGGGACTCCCTGAGTCCTTTAATAAATAAATCCTGTTTGCTAAATGCCTGTCCCACAGTAATGCTTACCTTGCGCCACTGTGACACTCCTCCAGATCTGACTCACAGCTGGGTAGTTCCGTGGCGATCAATGCAAGCCGGTGCGTTACTTCCTAAGCCGCGGTGGATCAGTGAATTTTGGATAGGCCTATCCTCTCTAGCAGCGGCGTTCCAAGGTACAGAAGGCTTCTTCGCCCCACGTTCGGGCGCCAGATGCCCCAGCCAGTGGGGCGTGAACAGGGGCTAGGAACCCATGAACCTGGAATGAATGGAACAGGAGACACGAGAAATGACAGCAAGACAGGATTCTGATCAAGCTGCAAAATTTTATTGCGTTCACAGGCATTATAAGGCTTTGGGGAAGGGGGAAGTGCTGGAGGAGGAGGAGGAGGGGAAGCAATCATCAGGGTGGAATGTTCCTTGCAACATACAATGGCCAAAATCATGTTTGTTACCACAACTATGTGGTGTGTCACTTGATTTCTGATAAATGGCCTACCTGAGGGGAAATGGCCTACCCGCGGGGAAATGAAAACTTGTCTTGAGGGCTTCCATTGTTTCAAAGCTTATCTTCTATCAAGCAGAGAAATGGCTCTTGGCACAAACTCTAGTGTACTTCTGCTTTCAGGTATATATTTTGCAGTAGTTTATGGATACGTATGAACATATTCTTTCTCTCACAGAAACTGGTGTATATCTAGGTTTTGGGACTTTGTTAGAAAGTGAACCACCTGGGATGGAATTAGAGAATACTATGAAAGGAAAGGTCTCACCTGAGTAATGAAACTGAAGGGTTGTCATTCCACACGTGAAGTCTCTGGACACAGTCTGAGCTGAAGCATGTTGAGGTGGCAATCGTTGTGTTGATTAGGTTACGATCGGCAGATGCAATATTATTTGATATGGATTGGGAGAGGCATACAGGAAAGTGGGCCCTATTCAAAGGTTCCAGGACTGGGGGAAGTAGAGGCTCTATAGTGGAGATGTGAGGTTCCTGCTGTCTTAGGGTTCAAAAAGACAATCGATAGTTAATGTTATCATCACATTATTTGGTAATTGGGTTAACTTTGAAAAGTCCTTTTGTTAGAGTTTGCTGTACAGTACCCAGTATCTTGTATCTGTTATACTTGGTCTAGGCTTTTGAGAGAGTCTGCATATCAATTACACAGCCTATATATTAAAAAGATTCAGTCTGTGTTTTAAAAACTTTGAGACATACAATTAATTTTCCCCCTCTCATATTAATTAACTAGTGATTTATATGACTACATTTTATTAGGAGTGTACATAAACACCCACTGCACTACTGCCCAGCCCCCTTTTTTTCTTTTCTTATTATCTTTTTCTCCAGGAAAGGTTTCCCTAGTCAGAGAGAGAACTGCTCCCACCTGGAGAAATTCTGGATGAAAATGGTTAGAACACTCACCATCTCACCTCAGCCTTTAGCTGATGGTTTTCATGAAGATGCCACTGAGGCACAACTGCAGAGACTGATGATATCTTCAGTGACCTAGTGACCAAGGATGTGCCCTGGAATGTCTTTTTCAATCTTAGATATCAGTACACTTAAACTTCTGGCAGATGACTCAGAACCAAGCCATTAGTCTAGACTTAGGGATTTTTCTGGTCCCAGCATGCCCAGCCAATCAATACGCATTAATCATGACATGCTTATTGTTATCATGATTCAGCTTCAGTGACTCATCAGCATCCCACATGGGGTAGTCTGTTGTGACTGGAGATGGCTAAAAAAAAAAGAAAGAAAAAAAGCTAAATGAATTAAGGAGGCTTTTATTTTTAACTTTTGCCTTAAGGTGCAGAATATTCAAGTAATGAAAGCACAATGATGAAGTAAAGAGCGAATGCATGTTAATAAGGAATTCTGAGAAGTATATGGGCTACTCTTCCAGCCATTGTCTTCATGGCTAATTTAGCACACAACATGTGCTGCTCCGTCAACTATTTTTCTCATATTGATACCCATCTTTCCAGCTTTATGATACGCTCCAGAAGGGCAGGGGCCACATTGCTTCTGTCAGGGTTTCCAGCACCTACCAGTCTGCCTTAGGGAGAGCAGTCACTCAGTAATAATGATGTGGCACTTGTGTCTTGGTGATTGTGGTGGTGCTTCTGGCAAAATTTGTTCCCTGGACCAAATAAAGGTAACACTTTTAGAGGTGCTGTCAAGCATGATTGCCCAGTGAAACTTCTCTGGCCTGCTAATCACTGAAAAACAGGCTCTCTCACTCATATGAGATTTCCCCTCCTTCCTGTTCTCAGCTAGAAATACCATGAGAACAGACTGTCTCACAGTGTTTTCAGATTTCCACTTCTAGTCCCTGCCAAAAGCAGGAAGTGCAGAAGTGGGCGATAATTCTTTTTTCTTTTTAGAACACTTTATTAAAGAGTTTGGTTGCTACTTGTTTTTCGCCTTGAACCTCATTAGAATTAATTTGAGCAATACTTTGAATTTATACAAGGCACACAAAGAGTTTTATTTATTAGTACCTCTTCCTGTTAAGGTAAGGTAAAATGTGCTACAGAGGCAGGGAATTTTAGAGACTGAGGGCACCTGGGGATTTTCTACTCTAATTTTTTTCTTTTCTTTTTGAACTTATGAGAAAGTTGAGATCAGGTGTTATCACTTGGGGTATCTCTTGGTCTGTATTAGCTTCCAGAAATCCTCTCATGCTATCCTTCTTCTGTCTTCCCTTGCCTTGGTCTAACATAATCATTTCTGTGTCTTTTTTTTTCTTAATAATCTTGTTTTTTTATGTTTTATTTGTTTACTATTTATTGGACAGAGGCAGAGAAAAGAGGTAAATAGAGAGGGAAAGAGAGAAAGAGAGACACCTGCAGTGCTGCTTCACCACTCTGTTAAACTTTCCTCCTGTAGGTGGGACCAGGAGCTTAAATCAAGGTCCATGCACATGGTAACATGTAGACTCAACCAGGTGCCTCACCATCTGGTCCCATTTCTTGCAACTTATGCTGTATTATCCCTATCTCCTGATATCACCCCCTAACATCTACTCTGCCCTTTCTACCTCTGTCTCTCAGAATTCACAGAAGGCCACATAAGGACACAGCAAGAAGGCAGCCATCTACAAGTCAAGAAGAAAAATATTACTTGAAATCAAAGAAACCCTAAGAAAGGTCTTCTAGTAGAGCATGCACCTTGCCACACACAGGGTGTTGTATTCACTTCCTGGCACCAAACGGGAGTACTGTGGATGGTACTAGGGAAGTTCCATTAATCATAAAGGGATACTGTGGTATCTGACCTCTCTTTATAGTTGTCCTTTCTCTCTCTCTCTCTCTCCCTCTCTCTCCTTTTCTCTCTCTCTCCCTCTCCTTCTCCCTCTTCCTTTCTCTTTTTCTTTCCCTCTCCCTTTCCCTTTCTCTTTCTCTGTTCCCAAGATAGATGAATGAGAAAATAGGCCCAAGGGAAGGTGGTTGAGTCATGGTATAGCATATTCACCAGGCCCTAGCACTACATTAAAAAAAAAAAAATCTTGTAGGCACTACACTTGCATGAGCCCATTCCTAAATACTAAATTTAAATTTGTATTCATATTCTTAACTTAAATGTACTTTATACTACATATCCCTCCCCTGCATTCACCAGGTACTTATTATTTCAGGCCGTATGCTAGGCACTGATAAGATAGAAGGGAACAAACAAGAGCATCACAGCACAAGTAAGTCAGTTTCAGAGTGAATGAACACTTGTATAATTGAGGTAAAAGCTACCCATCAAAATATGCAATAGTAGGTGTGGGAGAAAATAAAGATTCTATGACTACTTCACAAGAACTTACAAGATGCTATTTAAATCATGTCCCCAAGGACTCTGACAATGCAGAATTTTTTATATAGACAGAGAGGCAGGGAGAGAGTGAGAGTAAAAGAGACCACAGTAGCAAAGCTTCTTTTAATGTGATGGGAGCCGGCTTCAAACCCAAGTGAGCTATTTCCACCAGAATAACGCACACTGTTCAACTGGAGAAAATAATATTTGTTGAAAATCTATTGGATTTCAGATAAAGTAGTCATTGTTTTGTCTATGGTATAGCAATCATTTCTTACACCTATGTGACATGAACATTCTCAATTCCTCCACTTAGTGAGAACACTGAAGCTCAGATATTAAGCTGTTTTAGGAAATACTTCTCTGGAAAAATGACATTAGCAACCCCTCCCCCTTCACCCTGCAGGCAGTCTGAAAGAGGGATTAGCTATAGCAAGATTGCATCCTGTATGAGTATCTCCTTTTCCACCTGAATGCTAATGCCATAAAATGCAGATGAATGCAGATTTGCCCACCCAGAGACAAAGACTGAAGTTAATCCCCTTAGTGCCCCATTTAAGTATCCTCTCAACACAGGAAAAGTGAGAACAGGAAGGGGGGAGAGGCTTGACCCTCCCAGGCATGTGCTTCTCTCTCTCTCTCTCTCTCTCCCTCTCCTCCTACATGCCTCTAAAGCATGGACTTTTTTCTCTTCTCTATCATTGCTTTGTCTCAATAAATACTCATCTTCCTGAAACATGGCTGACTCTCTTGTGATTCTCCCATGTAGATGTCAGTCTAGAACCCTACCAACTGAGCTTAAAGGGGACGTCTGTGTACTTGACCCCCCACACACACACACATAGAAAAGCTCAATAAAATGTCCTACAGAGTACTAACTTTATATTCATACTTACCTAACACAGATGCTTACAAAACTTTAGTTTACTAATTTGAGGCCTTTTTTAAATTTATTTTTTATTTAAGAAAGGATAAATTAACAGAACCATAGGGTAGAAGGGGTACAACTCCACACAATTCCCACCACCTTTTTTCTGGTTGTCTCTCCTTTCTCTCAACTACTAAGATAGATGAATGAGAAAATAAGCCTGGAGGAAGCTTCTGAGTCATGATATAACATACGCATTAGACTACACTGTATCTGGGGAGAAGAGGGCCAATGCTTGATTCTCCAACATTTAAAAAGTTCATCACACATTATCTCAACAAAGAACTGAGGAGAGAGCATAATTTTCAGGAATTTAAATTTTATTTGGGAAAACTGAGAACATTCACGTTAGGGCAAGGGAGGGGGGGAGAGAGAGAGAGAGAGAGGAGGAGGAGAAAGAGACAGAAGTGGAATTAATATTCACATGAGAGAGCTATAGAAGCCCACCGGTCTAGCTTTTAACATCCAAGCCCCACCTCCACCTTCCAAGCCAAACCTGTCACCACTCCCATTTTCTGGGAGGTACCCTCCAGGTACCTCCTGGCCCTCAACAACACCATGGGCTGAAAGTAACCTGAGGGTCTGGGAGGAGATGGCTAGGAAGAGTGAAGTCACTGATACTGTTACTTTTCCATACTTAGGGCCTAGAATACAATACTTGGGGTAGTGGGTTAGCACAGGCTTCAGGCATTACCAGTCTTTTGAATGCTGTGGCTGTGCTCCAAAGCTTTTCTTCCTCTTCATAGAGTTTTTAGCTCTGTAAAATGTGAAGTTTTCAACCCATGGATATCTAATTCTATGAGGAAAGGGTCATCATTCAAATGTTGAAATTTTTGGAACTGAAATAATACCTGTCTATAAAATCTTCATCCTGTACAGCCCTTATGTAAGTGCCTTTGTGGATGTTTCCTTATGCAGAAAAAAAAAAATGTGTCAAATGATCAAAAGCCACCCTCTCCTTTGGCTGTGAGTATAACAAGAAGTACTAGCATGACATGCAGTTTTTCTCTTCTTAACTTCTTAAAAGACCAACCAGAAACCAAATATATATATATTTTTTTAAAAAGTGATACTAAGTTTGCAAATTTAAGCTGAGTTTTGTAGTCAAGACATGTAAAAGTTTCCATAGCAACATTAGCTCTCATCTTTAAGATTTTTCATTTCTATTAAGGCCATTAAAATCAAGTGTATATACAATGTGATCAGATTTAAGGCTGAAGCTTATTTTCTATATTTTAACTATAAGTGAGTCCTGATGTGTGTTTGTATGCTTATTCCGTGAGTGTACATTTTTTTAAATGGATAGTATTAAACAGCAGGTTGATTTCCTTTGTTCTTCCCCCATTTTTCCCCACTTTTATGTTCCATTCTCTTAATACCCTGGGTGCTAAGAGACAGAGGTTTACAATGCCAAATTGCTATAAACTACATGAAGAACTCCCCTTGTTATAATCACAATACCACCTCCACCAAAGTAAAAAAAAAAAAAAAAAATTCCAACTTCCATAGAGAGGCAGGGTGGGGAAGTTCAGGAACTAAGCACATATTTTCCTATATTGCCATCAACTCACCTACTAAGAGAGCTTCCCACCCTGCAACAATGAGTTCCCATTCTATTTTATTTCTGGAAAGGAAACTGATTCTGGAAGTGAACAGAAGACAACTAGCTCCAGGAGAGGAAAAAAAGAAAATTCTCCTCAACTAATTGTAAGTAGAGTATCTAGTAAAAAATTTCATCAGCTGAAAGGTGATAGTATTCAATATTTCAGAAACTACCCATAGAAAATCAAGCAAAAAGAGAATTTCTTTGGAAAAAAAATAAAGCCCTAATAATTTTAGGTTCTTGTTCACAATGTGTAGGGTGTTTATTTTTCAAAAAATGAGTGAAGCAGATGGGAATGGCAAGGATGCTGGAAGATTCCCGTGAGTTCTCCTAATATGAAACAGAGTTGGACAGTTAGGGACATCTGGAGTGAACATGGGGGAAGGAAAGGAAACATTTCTTCAATGTACTTTTAGTCTGAAATAGTATCACGGTGTTGTAGATATGCAGAAACCCTGAATGAAACAGACAAGTGAATGTGGCAGAAGGCTTAAAGTGAAACTGGCCTGCAATGATCAGGGTTATTTTTAGTTTTCTAATGAAAAAAGCAGCTATATTCATAAAGACTGTCACTTGCAGCTTAAGATACCAATTTGTTCTGTTCTGGGGTTCCAGCATTCATCACCAATGAAAGGCCCCTAGGATTCTCAGAAAGGTACCCAAAACAACCATTACCAGGGAGTTGATTTTTTTTTTCTTTTAAAGAATTTGATGATGATTCTTAAAGAATCTTGGTTTGTAAGTCTATCAGAATCAGAGGATAAAAAGCTATTCCTGTGTCTCTAGTATAAGCCTAGTCCCGTACAAATCAATGTCAAAGTTTTCAGAGCAAAGGACAAAATCCCAGCTTACTCATTCAGGTGACGTAAGTGGCTAGTCTCTGTCACTTTTCATTCTACTTGACCTAGCTACTAAGCAAGAGTATAGAAGACAGTAGACATTTTCCAGAAACTGAAATACAAGCAGTGAAGAGTGACCCACTTTACGAAATAAAAGCAAGAGAATGATTTACTGTTGTATAAAAGAAGGAGTGGAGGAGTCTAGGTATCATAAATGAAGATGGTGTTATCTGAGCTCTTAACCACTTTGGGACTCAGCACAAATCCTTTCATCTCCAGTAGGCAATGCACTCAAGTCTCACTATATGATGACACTTACATAACAGCTCTACACTGGCTTCTGTCCAATATATCAAACTGCAAGTATGGACCTCATTAAACCTGCTCTTATTTGGCACTAGAGCATGCCTTCTTATTTCTAGATATTTAATTCATTTCAGAAATGCTTAAGAAGAATTTGTGAAGAAGCAATGACCCTGCAAATGTGGATTATAAAGCACACCAATGAATCAAAACCCTTCTCTGCCTTAGAGATATGGGAAGGAAGATGATTAGTGAAATCTAGCAGCTATAAAGATGTGGGCCAGGAAAGATCATAGTTCTTTATCTTGTTGCCCTCTAGTACTGCCTAGTGCCAAGGAGCACAGATCAGACCTGTTAGAAGACAACTCACTCCCCATCAAAACTGTGGGATTTTGATAACAGTCACACATAGCAGAAAGTTCAACTCAAACAGAAGTGAATTTTCAAAATTTCTTATAGGCTGAAAAAGAAAAAAGATGAGAGCAAGATAATGCATCTGTTTTGCCATGTGTAAAAACTGAGTCCCAAGTTTGGCTCCAGTGAATTGGAGGAAGTTTTGATGTTCTGTTATCTCTCTCTCTCTCTCTCTCTTACACACACACACACACCTCAAAAAAAGTTCCATCTGCTATATGCCTACCTTTAGTTTCCTGATTATTAAACTATTTTCCCTGCTTTATATTTTATTGCTTTTTAGCCACCAAGTTGCAGAAGTTACCATTAATAGCAACCCGACTTCCCTGGCCGATGACCTCACCAATGTGTCCTGGAACCTCACCTCCTCAGAGCCCTACCCCATTAGGGAAAGTTAGAAACCGGCTAGGGGTATGCATCGACCTGCTAATATCCATGCTCAGTGGAGAAGCAATTGCAGAAGCCAGAACTTCCACCTTTTGCAACCCATATAGAATTTTGGTCTATGCCCCAGAAAGATAAAGAACAGGGAAATTTCTATGGTCCGGGAGGTGGCGCAGTGGATAAAGCACTGGACTTTCAACCATTAGGTCCTGAGTTTGATCCCCGGCAGCACATGTACCAGAGTGATATCTGGTTCTTTCTCTCCTCCTATCTCTCTCATGAATAAATAACTTTAAAAAAAGAATAGGGAAGTTTCCAATGGAGGGCACAGATGTGTGGAAATCTGGTGGTGGGAATAGTGTGGAACTGTGCACCTCTTGTTAATCATTATTAAATCACTTTTTTAAAAAAAGACAGTCTTTCCACAGTGATGAAGTCAAACTGATGATAGAGTTAAAATAAAAAATTAAAAATTAAAAAAAGATGAAAGGGTATTAAAGATGGAAACAAATTAAGTAAACAAAATTAGCACTAGTAATACTCAAGCTGGTCTTCCATTATTGTACAATGACATTTATTTTATGACACACAAAAAAAGAAACTTGTCCTATATTTTGGGGAAAATTCTTCCTTTAGCCCAATAACTGTCAACCCTAGTTAAACTAATCACCAGGAGAGATTTTTTTTTTATCAAGCCATTTTTTTTAAAAAAATGTGATGACAAATTAATTACAATTTAACAGTTAATTGTAAGATTACAGAAGATAGGAGTTTGGAACTATTGGCATATGAATGACATCAGCCTCAGAGAAGCAAATTTATATAAGTGTTGGACTTTTAGCATGTCGCTCTTTTGACTGCTGCTTCTTCTCCTGGTTAAAAGCATCTCGAATGAGGTGCTCCAGGTATCTACCATGGCTACTTCTCCTGGAAACTGAACACATGTGACTCTGTTAACTTTTAGATTCCTCTATTGCCATGAGCAATCTTTACCAGAGCTGATTATTTGTCTTATGGGACTAAACTTTTGATAACTATACTCAGACTTTATGGACCTAGCATACTCTTAACCCTTGATGATAACTGTTTATTTTGCCTTTTACCTGTTTCGCCCTAATAAACTTTGTATTGTTTAAACCTGTTCCCAGCTCCCACAGCAGCCACACTAACCCCTTTAAGTTTAATACCAGCAGTTCCACACTGCAACCACCACCAAAGTTCTGTATCCCACTGTTGGAACAATAACCACCATAATTATCATGAAGACATAATGACAGTTAGTTTGTTTCTGGGTTTCTTTTGTTTTGTTTTTTGTTTTGCAAGTTTATGTGTATAAAATGTCTAGATTCCTCATGAGTGGAATTATCTTTCATCTCCTTACTTATTTTGCTAAGCATAATCACTTTCACTTTGTCCAAAGGATACAATATCAACTTTTTTTTTTAATTTATAAAATGAAGTTATATACAAGACCATAGGAGAAGAGGAGTACAATTCCACACAATTCCCATCACCAGAATGCCACATCCCATCCCCCCTGCTCAAAGATTTCCTATTCTTTATCCCTCTGGGAGTAGACCCAGGATCATTATGGGGTACAGAAGATGGAAGGTCTGGCTTCTGTAATTGCTTCCCTGCCAACATGGGGGTTGTCACTCTGGTCCATACTCCTGGCCTCTCTCTCTCTTTACCTAGTAGGGTAGGGCTGTGGGGAGGTGGGCTCCAGGACACAGTTTTGGGATCATCTGCCCAGGAAAGTAAGGTTGACATCATGGTATCATCTGCAACTTGGCTGAAAAAGCATTAAGATATAAAGCAGAACAAATTCATGAACCTAAAGGCAAGAATATTGTAGATGGGGACTTTGGGGGTCTCCATTTTGGAAAAAAAAAGTAGGTCAATTTTAGGTATATACCAAGGGGTCTGTGACTTTAGTAGTTTTTGCCTGACAGATAACATTCAGGTGTACCCAAGGCACTGTCATGTACTATGCCAGTCCTGCCCTTATCCAGTCTTCGTAATCCTTACTTTGTCTGATAAGGTTAACTTTGGAGTGGTTGAGGGAAGTGAAATAGGAAGTAGGTGAGGAGGGTGTCTAGGTCTAAGTAGAAACTATTTGATTAGTTACTTTATGATGTCTTTTTTAGGTCCTTCTACTTGCTTGCTGAATTTGATTCACTGAAAAGTTTTGTGTACTGTTGCTTTAAGATGTATATTTTCCCCATCTTTTTTTTATTGCAGAGTAGTATTCATGGAGTATATAGCCCATAACTTCCTTTTTATATTAATGATTTAATAATGATATAAAGGTTGTAGGATAAGAAGGATACAATTCCACATAATTCCCATCACCAGAGTTCCCTATCCCATCCGTTCCATTGGAAGTTTCCATATTCTTTATCTCTCTGGGGGTATGGACCAAAAATATTTATGAAGTGCAGAAGGTGGAAGGTCTGGCTTCTGTAATTGCTTTTCCACTGAACATAGATGTTGGAAGGTCAGTCCATGTTGTTTTCGACGGGTTATGTCGTTTTCGCCGGGCTGGCTTCACGGGCGGGTAACAGACGACCAGGGACTCATGGTTGAGCTGTAGGCAATATCTCTTTATTCATGCAGGACGCACCACAATCTAAGATGAGCTAAGCTAAACTCAAGTACTCTAAAACTCACAATGCTGTCTTTAAATATACTTGCCAAGTAGGGTGGAAACAGGATGTGACATAGAGAGGGTGGAGAGAAAAGTGACTGGTGAAAATCAGAGTGTGACAAGGAGGGGGCAGAGCAGGCGAGAATCCTATCACTGAACCACCAATGCCCTGGAGTGCTTTATGTAAATGTAAAAGTGATTTATGTAAATAGACCAAAGCTTTGAATGGGATTAAATCTACCCCTATATAGGCATATGGTTAAGCAGAAGTCAGGGGGAGCTGGCATACTATCCAACAAGTCCATATCCCCCAGCCTGTTTCTTTTTTCCCTAGAGGGAGAAGGCTCCAGGGAGTTGAAGTTCCAGGACACATTGGTGAGGTCATCTGGCCTGGGAACTCAGGTTGTTGTTGTGGTAGCTTTTGCAACTTGTTGGCTGAAAAGCATTAAGATATAAAGCAGGACAAATTGTTTAATAATCAGGAACCTAAAGGCAAGAATAAAGCAGATGGAACTAAGGGTCTTGGTATGGTATAGGAAGAAGTTAGGAAGTCCATTTTAGGTATATACCAAGGCATCCATGACTTTAGTAATTTTTGCCTGAGCCCAATAACTAACATGCAGGTGGACTAAAAGTTCTCTGGGAAGATGGTGTCAGAGCTGAGAACAGGACTAGAAAGCTGGATTAGGGCAGGGAGTAGCTCCCAAATGTGGGAAAAGTTTATAAATACTGTTAACTGTAGACCCCATCAATCTGACCTAGGGCCCGTATCTATTCATATTATCACAGGAGTCTGTGTAACCTCTACATCCTTATTGGTGTGAGTTTGAATTCCATGGTCATAGCAAGGAATATTCAAGGTTGAACTCATTTCAGGACCAGTCTTCTTCAAGTGGCAGCGTAGGTTGTCCTAGCCTCCCTTCAGATAGTGGGGGAATCCTGACCATTGCTGTTTACATTGAGGTCAATGTCTTGGAGAGGCTGACAGGAGTAGCCCATAACTTCTTTGGTTTTTAACTTCAAAAAATGTATTATCTTATTTATTTATTTATATATTGGATACAGATAGTCAGAAATTGACAGGGAAGGGGGTGATAGAGAGGGAGAGAGACAGAAAGACACCTGCAGCCCTGATTTACCACTTGCAAAGCTTTCCCCCTGCAGGTGGGGGCCAGGCGCTTGAACACTGGTCCTTGCACATTGTAAAATGTGCGGTCAACCAGGTAACCAGGTGCGTCACCACCAAACCATGCCCATAATTTCTTTATCCAGTCATCTTCGACTGCTTCCACTCATTTGGCTATTTCGAATTTTGCAACTTTGAACACAGGTGTGCATACGCCCCTTCAAATTAGTGTTTGAATGTCCTTTAGATAAATACCTGAAAGTGGTTTTTCTGGATCATAAGCTGTTTCCGTTTTTCTTTGTTTAAGGATTCATCATACAGTCTTCCAAAGGGGCTGCCAAGTTTGCATTCCCACCAACGGTTTAACATAAAAGAGTTCCTTTTTCATGGTCTGGGAGGTGGTGCAGAGGCTAAGGCACTAGTCTCTCAAGCATGAGGTCCTGAGTTCAATCCCCAGCAGCACATGTACCAGAGTGATGTCTGGTTCTTTCTTTCTCTCTATCCTATCATTCTCATTAATAAATAAATAAAATCTTTTTTAAAAGTTCCTTTTCTCCACAATCTCCGCAATACCTGTGTTTCCTGTTTTCTTGATGCAGATCATTTTCACATGACCTAAGAGCTTTTAAAAACTATTAGTGCTCTTACCCAGCCCAGCTGAATTTTAGAAGTTCAATGCATTATCCACTGCACAACACAGCCACCTCTCAGATGAATTATAATTAGACTCAGATGATGTTGTTCTGGCCTCTATAGTTTTGATAACCACTTTCACCTGCCCACCTAAATGTCTTTTTGTTTTCTTTTCTACTTACCAGTCCCCTCACATCATATTATAAAACACACTCTGTATTCCTTAAAAAAAAAAACACTAGCATGAGTAATGTAAAATAGTTCATTAAATTATTTTTATATTGATTATATATTGAAATTATAATATTTCACATATGTTGAGCTAAATAGGACATTTGAGGGGAAATTAATTACCTGTTTCTTTTTACTTTGTTTAATGTCGCTACCAGAGAGATCTTAATTATATATGCAGATGACAAATATTTTCATTGGACAGGACTAAGCTAGGTGTAGTTTAAGCTACTACTAGTCTTCTAACTTTAGTACTTTTTTTCTCCTATTCTTAAGAGTTTTATTTCTTTTCACTGTTTCTCCTAAATTGTTTTTCTGTTAGGAACAGTAAAAATATTCAGATGGGCAGATATCAGTAACTCCCCGTCTACTGTCAATGAAACAGGGGAGCAGCATGGAAAATGGTTCTGTGGGCTGAGTGTGGACTTGCAAGCCTGTGGTCTCCACTTGCATCCTCCTGTACCTCAAATGCCAGGGTGATGGTCTGACCTCTCTCTCTTAAAAACAAAACCGACTATGGAAAGGATTCTTATGCCCTATAAAACACATCCCTAGAGAAGAGCTTGCTTCCATGGTGACACTCGATGTTATGATGTCAGTAAAATCTCCTGTGATTATGTATCTCAGTATTTCTATCTTTTCTTCTTATCCCTTCTGAATCTCTTTCATGGTAGAGCTTAAATAAAAAAATTATGAGGGGGCCGGGCAGTAGTGCAACGGGTTAAGTGCACATGGTGCAGAGCTCACAGGGACCAGCGTAAGGATCCCTGTTCGAGCTCCCGGCTCCTTACCTAAAGGGGGATCATTTCACAAGCGGTGAAACAGCTTTGCAGGTGTCTATCTTTCTCTCCCCCTCTCTGTCTGTCCTTCCTCTCTCCATTTCTCTCTGTCCTATACAACAACAACAATAGCTATAACAACAATAACAACAGCAAGGGCAACAACAACAACAACAACAACAACAAAATAGCCTCCAGGAGCAGTGGATTCCTGATGCAGGCACCCAGCCCCAGCGATAACCCTGGACGCAAAAAAGAAATTTGAGGTTCCTCAAAATAAGAAAGAAAGAAAGAAAGAAAGAAAGAAAGAAAGAAAGAAAGAAAGAAAGAAGAAAGGAAGGAAGGAAGGAAGGAAGGAAGGAAAAAGGAAAGAAAGAAAGAAAGAAAGAAAGAAAGAAAGAAAGAAAGAAAGAAAGAAACGAAGGAAAGAAACAAAGGAAGGAAGGAAGGAAGGAAGGAAGGAAGGAAGGAAGGAAGGAAGGAAGGAAGGAAGGAAGGAAGAAGTAAATTTATGAACTTGGAATTTGCTCAAATAATGTCTAGTGAGATGTCGGAGAAATATTAGAAAAACCTCATACTACCAGAGAGCTCATCATATTGGGCATGCGTACACAGTTCAGGTTGAACCTCTGGCACCCTAGGGAACCTCTGGCACCTGAGGAGATCTGGTGCCTCTCTTCTTTGTCTCTATCTGCAGTAAAATGTGGCCCAGAGCAGTGAAATTGCTCATGTGTAATATCCAAGTCATGCAAATAAAATATTCTAAGAATACCTCCTCTAAAAAACAACAATGAGATACCACTTTACTCCTATGAGATGTCATAAGTCAGAAAGGACAGTAACAAGTGCTGGCAAGTTTGCAGGGATAAGGAAACACTTCTATACAAATGGTGGGAATTTAAATTGGATAGCAGATTGGAGATTGGAGAGCAGTCTAGAGAATTCCTAGAATGCTAGAAATGGATCAACCTATGGCCTGAGAATTCCTCTCTTGGCAATATGTCTTAAGGAAACAAGCATATCCAAAGAGGTTTGTGTAAACCTATGTTCATAGCAGGACAATTTGTAATAGGTCAAGTCACAAAGCAAACCAGATGCTGATCAACAGGTGAGTGGTTGAGAAAGTTGTGGAATGCTACTCAGCTGTTAAGAATAATGACATTATCCACTTTGCCGCATCTTGGATGGAGCTTGAAGAAATCATGTTAAAGTGAGATAAGCCAAAAAAGAAGAATGAATAAAATATTATCCCATTTATAGACAAAACTTAATATACAAGAACATAGAGGGGAAAGAGTGAAAATTGAACTGAGTTTGCTGTTTTGCACTAAAGCAAAGTGCTCTGGGGAAGAACAGTATGGAGAGGATTGAAGGGGTTTGGGGTCCTATTGCATGATGGTGGAAAATGACCTAAGTTGTAGGTGAGAATGCATTTAAGACATTTACAGTAGTGAGATGAAAAATTTTACCCCTGGTGCAGCCTGCACTGTCCCCAGCTGTGACCATGAGCTGCTAGCTCATACCAATAGGGACTTAGAGAATACACGGACTCCTGTGCTAAACATAAATATATATCCTGGATTGGGTGGATTGAGGTAAATATTTCTATTCACAGAATATCTTCAAGAATGGTAGCTACTCTCTGCCCTAATACAACTCTCTAGCCCTTTTCTCTACTCTGACACCATTTTCTCAGACAATATTTTTTATCCAACTTTATGTTAGCTATTAAACTCAAGCAAAAGCTACCATAGTCATGGCCCCTAGAAATGTGCCTAAAATGGACTTCCTAGCTTCCTTGTACCCTAAAAATATCTAATCTCATCTGCCCTGTTCCTACTTTTTGGTTTCTGTTCATTAACCATTTTGTCTCACTGTATGTCCTGCCACCTTCCAAACACCAAGTTGCCAAAGCCACCATGATTCCACCCTGACTTCTCTGGGCAGATGACCTCATCAATGTGTCCTGGAACCTCATGTATCCAGAGCTCCACTAGGGAAAGATAGAGATAGGCTAGTGGTATGGATTGATATGCCAATGCCCAAACCCAGAGGAGAAGCAATTATAGAATCCAGTACTCCTACCTTCTGCACCCCAGAAAGAACTTTAATCCATATTACCAGGTGGGGAGAAGTGATAGAAGGAAGAGGATAAGAGAGTTCTGAACTCTAGTTCCATCAAGTCCCAGAGAGAGAGGATGAAAAAGAGAGAGAGATTTGGATGTAGTAATAGAGTTATGAGTGGCTTGGAGGGGGAGAGAGGATTGGACCTGGAAAAAAGGGGGGGCAGAAATTATGTGCAGATGTTGACAAATACATGTAAAGATGGAAGTTAACCCATATCTGCAACCTTGGGAAAACCGTGGTGATTTGCAATGGAGGGACTTGGGATTCGGAACTCTGGTTGTGGAAATGGTATGTAATTATACCCCTGTTGACATGTAATTTTGTAAATCAATATTGAATTACTAATAAAAAATTAAAAGTTATAATAAAAGACATTGTACCCATCTATCAACTATACTGTAAACTATTAACACTACCTCCAGTGTATGATAAAAAATACCTCCACTAATTCTTTAAGACCATAAAAATTCCTTTTTTAAATTTTTTATATTAGCTTTATTTATTTATTGGATAGAGACAGCCAGAAATTGAGAGGGGATGGTAAGATAGAGAGGGAGAAAGACAGAGAGACACCTGCAGCCCTGCTTCACCACTCATGAAGCTTTCCCCCTGCAGGTGGGGACCAGGGGCTCGAACCTGGGTCCTTTTGCACTGTAACATGTGTGCTCAACCAGGTGCGCCACCATCTGGCCCCCAAAAGTGTTCCTTTATGAACCCTTCTGCACTACTGGTAGGAATGTAAATTGGTCCAAACCCTGTGGAGAGCAGTTTGGAGAAACCTCAGAAAGCAAGAAGTGAATATAACCCATGACCCTGCAATTCCTTTCCTGGGAATAGATCCTAAAGAACCAAACTTACCTATCCAAAAAGATTTGTGTATACCTATGTTCATAACAGCATGATTTGTAATAGCCAAAACCTGGAAGCAACCCAGGGGTCCAACAACAGATGAGTGGCTGAGCAAGTGGTAGTCTATATACACAATGGAATACTACTCAACTATTAAAAATGGTAATTTCTTTCTTTTTTTATTTTATATTCTTTTCTTTTTTATTTATAAAAAGGAAACATTAACAAAACTATAGGATAAGAGGGGTACAACTCCACACAGTTCCCACCACCAGAACTCCATATCACATCCTCCTCTCCCCTGATAGCTTTCCTATTCTTTAACCCTCTGGGAGTATGGACCCAAGGTCATTGTGGGATACAGAAGGTGGAAGGTCTGGCTTCTGTAACTGCTTCCCCCCCCACCCTCACCCCCTGCACTGAGCATGAGCTTTGACAGGTCGATCAGTACTACCAGCCTGTCTCTCTCTTTCCCTAGTGGGGCGAGGCTTTGGGGAAGGCGGGGCTCCAGGACACATTGGTGGGCTTGTCTGTCCAGGGAAATCTGCTCAGCATCATGCTAGCATCTGGAACCTGGTGGCTGAAAAGAGAGTTAGCATATAAAGCCAAACAAATTGTTCACTAATCATGAACCTAAAGGTTGGAATAGTGCAGAAGAAGAGTTGGGAGGGTCTCTGTTTTATAGATAGCTAGTAGGCCTATTTTAGTTATATTCCAAAGGGCCCATGACTATACTAGTGTTTGTTTGGGTTATTTTCCCCTGTAATCTGATATGCAGGTAGATCCAAGTTATTGTCTGGGGAGATGATGTCATGGCTCGAAAAAGGACCAGAAAGCTGGATCAGGGAAGAGTGTAGCTCCCAAATGTGGGAAAGGGGTATAAATATTGTTGACTGTAAACCCCATTGATTTGATGTGATGTGGGGCCCATAATCAGCTTAGGAGTCTATGTCATCTCTGCAACCCTATAGAACTCAGCTCATATTCTGTGGTCATGAGTAGGAACGTTCTACACTGCCCCAATTTCAGGACCCATCTTCCTCAGGTATAGCATAGAGTATGTTGTCCAGCCTCCCTTCAGAGGATGGAACATTCTCTACCGTTGTTGATTCATGTTGAGGGCAAGGTCCTATGGGGGCCCACAAAGGGGTTTATTGTGCTGTTCCTGATAGTGATGACTGGTAACATTGGGGAGAGGGATTTATTCAAGGTCTAGGCCCATTTTCAGACCATCTTGGATGGAGCTTGAAGAAATCATGTTAATTGAGATGAGCCAGAAAGAGAAGGATGAATATGGGATGATCTCACTCATAGACAGAAGTTGAGAAACAAGATCAGAAGGGAAAACACAAAGCAGAACTTGAACTACAGTTGGTGTATTGCACCAAAGTAAAAGACTCTGGGGTAGGGGGAGTGTTCAGGTCTTAGAACATGATGGCAGAGGAGGACCTATTTGGGGTTGAATTGTTATGTAGAAAACTGGGAAATGTTATGAATGTACAAACTACTGTGTTTTGCTGTCAACTGTAAACCATTAATCCCTCAAAGAAATTTTAAAAATATTCCTTTATGTTAAGATACCAGTTTCCCACAACCTAAA
This sequence comes from Erinaceus europaeus, assembly GCF_950295315.1. Taxonomy (NCBI): domain Eukaryota; kingdom Metazoa; phylum Chordata; class Mammalia; order Eulipotyphla; family Erinaceidae; genus Erinaceus; species Erinaceus europaeus. The sequence goes on from NC_080165.1 coordinate 46,425,731, forward strand.
TCTTTGCTAACCGTGCCACTAGTAGTCTAATCCACTAACACTCATCCCATTTTCAAAGAGTAGGATGACAAAGTAATGGAAAGGGTAGTTTCTTTCATACAAGTATGCAGATAAATAAGGACCTGTCTGGTGTGGGAATAGTGAGGGTGTGTAGGAATAACACTGATTGGGACTCCAACAAATAATAGGTTGTTGGGAAAGTCATGACATATTTTTCCACATTTTCCTGGGGCTCTCTGCCTGCACTACAAATCCTCTGCTCCTGGAGGTCATTTTTTCCCTTTTTGTTGCCCTTGTTGTTTAATGTTGTTGTTGGATAGGACAGAGAGGAATCGAGAGAGGAGGGGAAAACAAGTGGGGGAGAGAAAGATAGACACTTGCAGACCTGCTTCACCACTTGTGAAGTGATCCCCCTGCAGGTGGGAACCAGGGGCTCAAACCGGGATCCTTATGCCAGTTCTTGAGCTTCACACCAACCTGTAACAATACCACCTGGTTCCCATATTTTTCTATCCAAAAATACATCATGACTTTTCTGGCAACCCAATAAATATTGTGAGCAGTTAGAAAGCATGTGAAGTTCTCCCAAGAGGTTAAAGTTGACAAGTACTTAAGAAAGGAGTGTTTCACTTAAAAAAAATTTTTTTTTCAAAGAATCAGCCTTTAAAGACAGGAAAAATAGGCAATGATTATTTTTGGACTTAAATATCAACTTCCCCAGACATATTTTAAGGAGTCTATTTACAAAAAAAAAATCTACCTAATTACATCTACAGCAGAGAATAAAGCATCTTACAAGCAAAGAAGGGTCAGAAAAACCAGTGAACGTAATGAGTCTATTGCTTGGTGAGTCATTCTTGTCTCTCTGCATTAGTATACACACATCTCGGCTTAATTTTTCACCACAGTTTGCTTTGCTGTTCTTTTTGCCTCCAGGGTTATTCCTGGGGTTCAGTGCCTGCACCACAAATCCACTACTCCTGGAGGCTATTTTTCCCCTTTTGTTGCTCTTGTTGTTTTATTGTTGTTGTGGTTCTTCTTATTGTTGTTATTGATGTCATTGTTGTTGGATAGGACAGAGAGAAATAGAGAGAGGAGGAGAAGACAAAGAGGGGGAGAGAAAGATAGGCACCTGCAGACCTGCTTCACCAGTCGTGAAGTGACCCCCTTGCAGGTATGGAGCCGGGGGCTAGAAGCGGGATTCTTAAGCCGGTCCTTGTGCTTTGTACCATGTGTGCTTAACTCACTATGCTACCGCTGGACCCCTTACACTTTGCTTTGCAATGTTTGCTTCTCAAGGCAATTTTCCCCTCAATTCAAGAAGCGTGATCTTTTTTTTCCCAGGACATCCCTTTAAGGGGCTTAATTTTGTTTGTGTTGTATCCTTCAACTGGTCAACATGCCTTTAGATGGTGGTAGCTACCCTATAGGTCTTCTTTCTACTTGTGGAGTCCCCAGTACTACCTACCACAGGACAGTTTTCTCATGAATGTTGCCAAAGGAAAATGAGCGGCACTAATAATTCCTAGAATGAACACGTGGTGGGAGGTCCCTTAGTAAAGTTGAGTAATTCCATTGTACCATCTTAAAGCTCTTCATTCTCATGAGAAGCTCCCATCAGAGGTGAGGACTCCTTTTCTTTGTGGCTCTCTCCCTTCCTAATCTGGTTCTATGTATCTATCACTCAGCCTCAAGTTCCCATCATTCATTTCACACTCAGCATCAGAAACCCCTTTCCATCCATGTCTGTAGGTGTCCATCTTTCTCTCCCCCTCTCGGTCTTCCCTTCTCTCCATTTCTCTCCGTCCTATCCAACAACGAACGATATCAACAACAACAATAATAACCACAACAAGGCTACAACAACAAGGGCAACAAATGGGGAAAAAAAATGGCCTCCAGGAGCAGTGGATTCATGGTGCAGGTACTGAGCCCCAGCAATAACCCTGGAGGCAAAAAAAAGAAGTTAAGAACCCATGATAGCTGGGATCAGAAATAGGACTAAACGTTAGCAACAGCCATTTGAAATTTAATTAGATAACCTTTCAAAAACATATTAACTTTGAATCATTTGGCACAAATTTAAACTAGAAAGCGTGAATCTTTTCTACCTGTTAATTGTATTATTTTGCACTAAATGAAGAAAGTATATGGTGAAATCACTATGTTTTATAAACTTCTCATGAAAGAAGTTGCATAAGAGCTACAAAATGTGTCCTAAATAAAATCTTTGGGGGATAAGTGAAATCTTTATTTTTATTCCTAATAGGCCTTAAGAGAATAGTCTCATGAAAGAGAGGAACATAAGCAATAGGGTGACTTAGAATCTACTTTGGCATGAGATGGCCAATATACAAAAGAAAAGAAAAATATACCTGGCATCTTGGCCACATTCTCTTCTTAGAGCAAAACTTCATTTTATGGAAGACATAATTATCTCCTAACTTCTCCAATGCTGGCTGTCTAGCTAATTCTATAGAGACAGGCTATTTAAATGTTCTAGGAATACCATGCTGGTAGTGCTTGCATATGAAATACAAGGCCTCCCAGAGATTTTACAGAGCAGTACAAACTGTGGTGCATAATTCTATAGAGTGAATAGCTTGTCAGACCTAAAAGTAAGTGCCTTTTACTTTATTTGTAATCCCATGCATATATTAAAGACTCATACATTGCCTTGCTATTCTTGCTTTTGAAGTAAGAATTAAGACACAACGCTAGCTGATATCTGAAACAGGGTTTAACTAGCAAGCTTATTTGGAAAGTATGCCAATTTATGCACCTGTAGCAGAGTACCTTTGTGCAAAGGGCAGTGGGTTTAAATAGTCATGTTTAGAAAGCATTTAAAACTATGGCAACAGAAACTCCCATGGCAGGGAAAGGTCTACATGGGAATGGTTCTTATTCTCCTCAGTCAAGTCAGCATCTCATTTTCCAATTGCCACTACCCCTCCCCCACACACACACAACTTATACATGCAAGGCACAGAAAAGATCCTCTCAAGTTCTAATAGCAGCTACATTTCCATAAAGGCCTACGAATAAAACTAATAATTTTCATGCATACTGTAGGATAAACAAAACTTCCCAGACTGTCATAAATTAATGACAGGTTGATTTAAAAAGTTTGGGTAACTTGAGAGTTATTCCTTCATTATGATTCTGCACAGGAATATAATTACTCTGGCTTGGTTTTTCTTTTTTTGATCCTGATATATTGGTTGGTTTTGTGTGTGTGTGTGTGTGTGTGTGTGTGTGTGTGTGTGTGTGTGTGTGTGTGTTTTGTTTAGCTACTAGTGTTATTGCTGGGGCTTGGTGCCTAAACAATAAATCCAGGGCTCCCAGTAGCCTTTCTTTCCTTTCTCTTTGTTTGATAGGACAGAGAAAAACTGAGAGGGAAAGGGGAGATAGAGAACAAAAGAGAGATACATGCAGCTTCACTTCTTGTGAAGCTTCCTCTTTGCAGGTGAGGACCAGGTGCTCAAACCCAGGTCCTTGCACATGATAATGTGTGCTCTCAGCCAGTTGCACCACCTCACAGCCACATTTTTGATATTATTTCTCAAGAATCCCAGGAGAGGCCTCCAGTTTAGAAAAAGTACTTTGTAAGGGAAAGGGGGCAAGAATATTCTGAATCTGGAAAGAAGAATTCAGGAGTTGTCCAAAGAAAAGGAAGACTCTACCAGTTACCAGTAAGGGTCATGGGAATCCCTATAATGTGATACAAGAATAAATGCTAAAAGGCCTCCTTGCTTCTTGCTATTTCTTCTCTCCTGATGAAATGCATCAATGCTTCTACTTTTTCTGAGTTTCAAATCATCCTCCACAGATCATTAGCTGAGACATTAGACACTTCCACATCTGAGAATCACTTAAATTACAGTGAAGCTCAAAGTGTGGTGAGCAATTCCATACCCCCTCTAATCAAAGATCATCTCTGTGTATGTGACTCATTCTGCCTTAGAGGAAAAAAAAATACAGGACTAAAAATAAGCTTAGCAATTCCCAGGTCAGGAAGGTCTGTCCACTTCCCTAGTGGACATTCCTCTGCTCACTTGTTTGTCCATAACCCCCACATTCTGCTGTTTCTAATTTAGAGTAGCAGACAAGATGTGATCCAGATTGCTAATAATTAAATTCCTTCTTCTTCTTCTTTTTCAAATATTTTTATTTCTTTTTTAACATTTTTAAAAATATTTATTTATTTCCTTTTGTTGCCCTTGTTATTTCATTGTTGTTGTTATTGATGTTGTTGTTGGATAAGACAGAGAGAAATGGAGAGAGGAAGGATAGACAGAGAGGCGGAGAGAAAGATAAATACCTGCAGACCTGCTTTACCGCTTGTGAAGCGATGCCACTGCAGGTGGGGAGCTGGGGGCTCAAACCAGGATCATCACTCCAGTCTTTGCACTTTGCGCCACCTGCACTTAACTCGCTGCGCTACTGCCCGACTCCCTTCATTTTTGATAGAGGGTGAGAGACAGAAAGGGAGAGGGACATAGGGAAAAGGAGAAGCACCTTCAGCACCTCTCCAGCATTCCTGAACCCCCCCACCCCCGCAGGTGCAGACATAGGACTTGAAGATGGGTCCTGAGCACAGTAATGTGTGTACTTTACCCAGTGTACCACCTCCTAGTCCTACTTGGTTTTTTTATCTCTAAATTTTGACCAGACCCCTTAACAAGTGTTCATGTATAAAATGGGGGGGTCATAATGGTGCTTCTTGCATTATTACAACAAATTGAATTAATACATGCATAATGCTCAGAACAAATGCTATCTTCTATGTAATAAACATTCAGAGAATGTTAATAAAGAACCATAATGGATGACCAGTTTGAGAATTAATAAATATTCTATCTAAACAAAGTTTTCCAGACTTGAAAAACAAATGTGGAGTTGACTGGTAAACATTTCCTGGAAAGAGCCAGAAAATAAATATTTCAGACTTTGCAGATCATTCAGCCTCTGTTGTAACTACTCAACTCTGTTGTAGAGCACAAGTAGTAATAGACAGGATGATTAAATGTGAGCATAGCTATGTTCCAATAAAACTTTATTTGCAAAGCACCTAGTATAGGTAGATTTGGTGCACAATTAGAGTGTGTCAACCCCTATCCCAGCCGAAAAACTCCACATGAGAAAAAATAAATTTATCATAATCAACTTTATAGTCCACTGCTAAATTATGTAGCTATCAAAAACTTGTAACTCACACTCACTTTCTGAATGAATGGATATGACTGGAGAGGTGAGATTTTCATCCCTTTAAACACTGGACTTTGGCACACCTATTCAGCCCATGAAATGTGCAATCCTAAATTCTGCCAACAGACATGACAAAAGAGTTCCTGGGACTGATTGATACACCATGTCCATCCAATGGATTCAGGCTGGCTGTCTGGCAAGTGTTTTGCCCAAAGCAAAAAAGGGGTGGAAAGTGGAAGAGTGTTAAAAAATAGTGGCAAAGATGACAGTAATTCACAGAACTGACATATGTCAAGCTTGGTGATTGTCCATTATGGACTCAGACATATCAGACATGGCCAGGCATCTCCTTAAAACCTGAAAACTGTGCCACATGATTTCATATATATATATGGATATATATTTATAGCTAGATATGGATATATAATTTAGAGGCTAATGATTTACAGTACAGTTGTCACTACATGGGTAGTAGAATTCCTCATTTTCCCATGATGGATGTTTGCAAAACACTGTCACTCCATACTTAAGTCTCCCTCTACCATCATTAGGAGGACTTCAAAGCTTCCTCTCATCCAAACCCTCTTTGTCATCCTTCCAGAGTCCTTTGATTCAGTGCAATATACTGAGCCTAGTTCAAGTTTTACTTTGTCACTTTCCTTTCTGTCCTTGTTTCTTAAATTCCACCTATGAGATCATCCAGTATTCATTTTTTTCTTTTTGGCTTATCTTATTACATGATTCTGATTCCTTCAGTATCCATCCAAGATGAGACACAGAGATGGCTTCATCATTTTTAACAGCTAAGTAACAGTATTTAACAGCTAAATAACAGTATTCCTGTGTGTGTGTGTGTGTGTGTGTGTGTGTGTGTGTGTGTGTGTGTGTGTGTGTGTGTGTGTGAACTTTCTTCGTCTTTTTCTTTTTGGCTTATTTCACTTACATGATTCCTTCAAGATCTATCTAAGGTGAGGCATAAGAGATGACATCATCATTTTAAACAGCTAAGCAGTGTTTTGTAAATGAAAAAATGTAAATAAAGACAATAGTGAGGTACCACTTTACTCCTGTGAGAATGTTAAACATTAGAAAGGACAATAATGGGAGTCAGGGTGTAGCACAGCGGGTTAAGTGCATGTGGCACAAAGCGCAAGGACTGGCATAAGAATCCTGGTTCAAGCCCCCGGCTCCCCACCTGCAAGGGAGTTGCTTCACAAGCAGTCTTTCTCTCCCCCTCTCTGTCTTCCCCTCCTCTCTCCATTTCTCTCTGTCCTGTCCAACAATGATGGCATCAATAGCAACAACAATAATAACTATAACAGTAAAACAACAAGGACAACAAAAAGGAATAAATAAATATTTTTTTAAAAAGAAAGGACAATAACAACAAGTGTTGGAGAGGTTGTGGGGGGGTAAAGAAATCCTTCTATTTTTACTGTTGGTAAAAAAAAAAAAGAAGTAAATTTGTGTGCAGCAGTCTGGAGAATTCTCAGAATCCTAGAAATGAACCTACCTTATGGAAATTTCTCTCCTAGAGATATATCCAAAGGAAGCAAACACATCCATCCAAAGAGGTCTGTCCATAACAGCATAATTTTTTTTCTTTCTTTCTTTCTTTCTTTCTTTCTTTCTTTCTTTCTTTCTTTCTTTCTTTCTTTCTTTCTTTTTTTTTTTTTACCAGACAGAACACTGCTCAGCTCTGGTTTATGGTGGTACAGGGGACTGACCCTGGGATTTTGGAGCCTCAGGCATGAGAGTCTGTTTGCATAACCATTATGCTATCTAACCCCCCCCCACCACCACCACCACCAAACACCACTATTTTCAGTAGCCCTCTCAGGTACTTAGTGACAACACCTAAATTGCTTCTGGCCTGAGACAAAGGGTCTGTGGCAGTTGTGAGCTTAAGCAAATAGTTCTTTATATTCTGTGTTCCTCCTCTCCAAAATGGAAACTGTAATGGTTGATGTGAAAATAAAAACTGGAGGCTACTTAGCATGTTGCCTAAGAAGCACTAAAAAAAAATTAGTTTTGTAATTTATGGACCAGGTTCTAGGTTCAGTTGAATTTACTGCTAAGGGCAGTCTTGTGCCCTTTCTTAAAGGCAGTTGACACTAGAAAACTGTGACTAATTATGAATCAGTGGACCTTCTGGAAAATAGAACATGTATCTCTTCTTAATAAACAAATCTTTCACAAATGATGAAACAGAGTAGAAAGAAGAAATACACTGAAATTAATGGAGAGCTATATTTATTTAGTTTATCAAATTCAACCCCTTTAAAATCAAAATTGCAAACGAAGAATTAAAACTATCACTATTTGCATGAAAACCCTTAAAGACTCCACTAAAAAGAATTGTATACATATTGTTATTAGAAATAATGTATATCACTACTAAATAATATAATTCAGGCATAATAAGCTAAAACCCTCCATATATTATTATTATTATTAGAAATAATATTGATATATCAGTATACTGAAGTGACAGGCTACAAAATGAATACACAAAAATGTACTGAGTTTCCATGTATAAGCAACAGTCTGGAAGATAATTAAATCAAGAAAACAATCCTATTTATTGGTACATAAAAAGAATTACAGTCAGGGAGGTTTCTCAACAGTAGAGCACAATCCCTAGGTTTGATCCCAGGGATCATATGTGCAAGAGTGGTACTATAGGGAGCCAGGCGGTGGCGCAGCAGGTTAAGCGCACATGGCGTGAAGTGCACTGGCCGGCATCAGGATTCAGATTCGAACCCCCGGCTCCCCACCTACAGGGGGTTAGCTTCACAGGCGGTGAAGCAGGTCTGCAGGTGTCTATCTTTCGCTTCCCCTCTCTGCTTGCCCTTCCTCTCTGGATTTCTCTCTGTCTTCTCCAACAACAATGACAGCAATAACAATAATAATAACAACACGATGATAAACAACAAGGGCAACAAAAGGGAAAAAAATAAAAATAGTAAAAATAAATTTTAAATAAGAGTGGTACTATGGTTCACTCTGTCTCTGCTCCCTTCTTCCTGAAAAATATATAAATGAAATAAATTAAACAGATAAAGTACATAGGCATAAAGTACATCAGTACAAATATTGTACAATAAAACTGTAAGATGATGTTAAAAGAAATAAAAAAAAAACTCAGACACACATAGGAAAAAATATTCTACGCTGATAGTTTCTAAGAATTAGCATTGTTAAAATTATCATGTTACCCAAAATAGCATACAAATTCAATTCAATCCCTATCAAATTTCAATGACTTTCTTGAAGGAAATGGAATAAGCATTACTAAAATTTGTATGGAACTACAAAAGATCCCAAATATCCATGGCAATACTGAGGAAAATGAATGGAACTATCAGGCTCCACAACAATATATATCATCACAAAGTGATGCTAATCAAAATAATATGGTAGTGCAGTAAAATAGACACAGAGATCAATGGAACAAAACTGAGGACCCAGAAATATATGGACAGTGAATTTATAACAAAAGAGGCTTCAGTGAACAGTCACCTGGAAAAGAGCATTGTCTCACACTACACACAAATATTAATTCAGAATGAGTTATAAGAGACATGGGTGTGATAGCTGAAAGCGTAAAACACAAAAAGAAAACATAAGATATACACATCACAACACTGGCTTTACAAATGTTGTGGAACACTCCTATGGCTAGTAAATCAAAAGCAAAAATAAATGTGACTACATCAAATTAAAAAGTTTTATCACAACAAAAGAACTGCTATTTAAAGGGAAAGAGGAGGCAGTAGTGCACCTAGTGGAGCACCCTTTACACTGCAGGAGGACTCCGGTTCCAGAACTCAGCCTCAACCTGTAAGGGAGAAGCTTCATTAGTAGTAAAACAGTGCTGCAGATCTCCTCCTCCTCCTCCTCCTCCTCCTCCTCCTCCTCCTCCTCCTCCTCCTCCTCCTCCTCCTCTCTCTTTCTCTCTTATTGTCTTTCTCTCTCTCTTTCTCTGACTCTCTGACTCACTTTCTCTCTCTCCTTGTCTTTATCACCCTACATCTCAATTTCTGCCTCCATTCAAAATAAATAAGTAAATAAAATATTTTTAATTCAAATAAAGAAGGAAAAGAGAGAGGCCCTGAGACAGCATAATGCTTATGCAAAAGACTTTTATGCCTAAGCCTTTGAGTCCCAAATTCAGTCCCCAGAACCACTATGACCAATGCTCTGATCTCTTTTTATGTATCTCTCTCTCTCTGTATGTTTCATTAGTTAATAAATTACAAGTTTTTTTAGAGAGGAAACACAAAGGCATCATACTGAATGGGTGAAATATTTGTACATCAAACATCCAACAAGATATTAGCATACAAGACATAAAAATACATATATTAGTGGGGGGGTATCTAAATAGACACTTCTCCAAAGAAGTCATACAAATGGCGAGCAGTAACCTATAAAAATACTCATTGACTGAGCCAACAAAATAGCTCTCTTAGTGCCCTGCTTTGTTAAGTATGTGATCCATCATCAAACTTGGCTCCCACTACATTGAAGTAAGCTCTGGTATTGTGCTCTCTTTCTTTCTGCCCCAATGTCTTTATCTCTCCACCTTAAAAAAAATGCTTAATGCATATTATCACTTCTTATTAGAAAAATACAAATGAAAACCATCATGAACCACTTACCTGTAAAAATGGCCTATATCAAAAAGCCACAAACAAGTGTTGATGAGGATATAGAGAAAAAGGAACTCTTGCATATTGGTGGGAATACAAATTGGTGCATGACATCAAAGATTACTCAAAAAAATAAAAATAAATATTAGGGGGGCCAGCAGTGGCACACTCAGTTGAGTCCACATATGTGCAAGTCCTAGGTTCAAGAAATCAGTCCCCACATGCAGGGGGTGGAGAAGTCTTGCAAGGAGTGAAGCAGATCTGCAGATCTCTCTCTCTCTCTCTCTCTCTCTTTCTCTCTCTCCTCTCTAATTCCCATACTGCCTCCCAATTTCTCTCTGTCCTATCAAAAGAAAGAAAGAAAGAAAGAAAGAAAGAAAGAAAGAAAGAAAGAAAGAAAGAAAGAAAGAAAGAAAGAGGAAGATGAAGAATGGAAAAATGGCTGCTGGGAGAAGGGGATTTATCCTACAACCACCACAACCCCAGAGATAACCCAGTGGCACAAATAATTAAAATCTATCTAACTAACATGGGTTGATGAAATAACTCACTTGACTAATGTGCTGCTTTGTCATGTGTGCTACCCAAGTTCATGCTTAGGTACAAAGAAGTTTCAGTGCTATGGTTGGTCAATCTCTCTCTCTGTGTCTCTCTATCTCTATCTCTGCCTCCTTGCCTCTATGCCTGTCTACCTGTCTACCTATATATTTTTATTAAAATCTCCCATATGTGTTGGGACCATGTGTAAGCCTGATAGAGCTTAGGGAGAACCACTCCCATCCTTGGATGGAGGTCTAAGAAGATAACCTCTTGGTAAATCTCTCTCAACCAAGGTGAGCATAAGGGGGGAAACTCAGACTTGGTTCTTTCCTTCTTGACTCTCAGGCCCACAGAAACCCCAGTACTTCCCTCCATTAACTGCAGACCACATGGCTGCAGATTCACTTATTCAAAGTCACCTTCTGATCACAGAAGAACACACCTTATCACACACTTCATCACACACCTCGACCCCAGACAAGAGAAATTCCAAACCATATGGCTTTTGATATTTATCTTCTCTCTGTCTTACCCTACGGGTTTAACCCCTATGCTTCTTTCAAATACCTTTGGATAATTAAGTTGCTTGTGTCATGGAGAATAACTGTCTTGTATCTCATCAATTCCTGTCATACCAGCCCCCTACCTTAGGGGCATGCTGACCATTAAGAAAACTGTAATTTCTGACAAATTTCAACAATAATTAACTTCATTGCTTTTCTATTTAACTCATGTCCACTTTGCTAATAAATGGACTCTAAGATTCTGGGATTCTAGGACTCAGATTCTAGGCACGCTAAGAGTCCCCTGGTGTCTTTTACTTCGAGTCACCCCTGTCGTGAGCGAGAAAGAACCAGCCCATTACCTTTCCCCTGGAGACCACCCCACCAGAGAGGGAGAGAGATACCCCAAAACATATGATTCTACTCCTATGTATCCATAAAAAGAATATAGAATCACTAATTCAAGAAGATATGTGGGGGCTGGGTGGTGGCACACCTGGTTGAATGCATGTGTTACAATACATAGGGACCCAGGTTTGAACCCCCACTCCCCAGTCCCCACCTACAAGGGAAAAGCTTTATGAGTGGTAAAGCAGTGTTGCACATATTCCTCTGTCTCTCTCCCTCTCTATCACCTCATTTCCTCTTATTTCTGGCTGTTTCTACTCTATAATATAAAACAATAAGAAAATATAAAAATAAATTAAAGATATGTGCACCCCTATGTTTACTGCAACATTATTAAAATAGATAAAATTTGAAAACAACCTAAATACTCAATGAGGGATGATTGTTAGAGATAAGATATAGGAAATCCATAAGAAAAGAAGAAAAATATAATTGTTACATTATAGATAGAATTTGAGGAGATTACACTAAGGAAAATAAGCAGATAAAAAAGACAACGAAACAATGATGTTACTCACTGGTGTTATATAATGAAAGCAAATAAGAGACAAAGTAAAACAAAAATAAACCCTTGGGTTCTAACAGCAGAACTGAGGTTCAGGTTACCCGGTGGGGGAAATGAGTAAGAAAAAATAATAGAGAGGATTCAATGAAATGAAGTTGAGGATTGCTGTTGTGATAACATACTTTTGAAGAGATGTGAACTCGTAATCATAGAATCTATACAGTGCCACAGTCAACACTACATCAATTAAAAAAGAAACATAAAAAAAAGTCTTGAGTCTTTTAAGTTGGCCAAAAACAATCATGAAATATTTGCTTGAAAGTAGATTTATAGTATTCATAGTTGCTTCTGCTTGAGTGGGTGTCTATATAGAAAGCTTTAAGTTTCTCAGTAACTGTTTATTCTCTTAGTGTAAAATGTTATCTGAAGTCTCTGGTCCTCTCTCTTGGAGCTGTTGGTAATTTGATTTTAGATAGGTATAAAAAGAAGATAGAATTTCCTTTGTTTAACAAAACTTATGTTATTTTTTCCATTATCTAAATTATCTAATCTATTTATTAAACAGAAACAGAGAGAAAGAGAGAAACCTGCAGTACTGCTTTACCATTTGTGATACATTCCCCCTTCAGATGGGGATCTAGGTTTGGACAAAGGTCCTTGTGCTTGTTAATGTGTATACATTCTACCAGATACATCATGGTGACCTAGCCCCTGCAAATTCTACCTTATAGACATTGCAAATATGAGTTTCCGGATTATAGGAATTTCAAATTTTTGACAATTTCAAATCCATGGAATTTGCATTCCTAAGTGTTGAAGGTCATAGTTTGATTAAAATCAAGAGGAATGCTGAGAACTCAGTTTTTGGTCAAGTGTTGATAACCACAAAGGAACCTCTCACCTACAAATCCTTTACCCCCACCACAGAAGAGTGAGGCAGCTGTCCTGAGCAGCTGGCCTGCTCATGAACACCTGCAATCTCTGACTGGTTTGGAGGAAAAACAAAATCAAGTTGAATGACCTACTATCCTGTTTGTGGATCCAGACCCACAAGAACTTTAGTTGAGATCTAGACCTTTCTTTCCTAGGTCTATAGCCAGGAGACTGTAGGCAAGCACGTAGCTAGTAGGGTCAATCAGGGTTGCCTCTATGTTGACTGGACTGGGGCTTTTGGGGAGCATAGTTAAGTTCAGGTTATAGGTACAAATTCCATCATGTAACTCTCACTGTGTTAGAGGATATGTACTTAGTAGAAAGAGCATAGCACAGTTGTCAACCAATACATGCTGAAAAAAAAATTTAGCCAAGTGGAGACATAGAGGTACTTAGTCATTAAGAATGACCAAGTTCAGCCAGCAATTTATCTACCACCACAATCCTATGTTTTCAGGTATGAACGAAGAACCTGCCAGATAATATGTCCTTAATGGAATGAGTATATGAATGAATGATGAATGAATGGATATTTTTTTCTTTTTTGAATGAATGAGTAGAAATATCCAAGCCACACAAAAACATATGTTTGAAAATCTGGAGCAAAGGACATTTACAAGCATAGCTGTAGAGGGTGGGGAGGTAGGGCAGCAGTAGCACACCAGACTTCATGCTTGAAGCCATAAAGGTCCTAGATTTAATCTTCAGCACCATGGTATGACAGAGCTAAGCAACACTCTGGTCTCTATATCTCTCTTCTTCATTCTATCTCTCATGAAAATAAAGGAATTGATTTTTTTCTTTTCATAAGGGACAAGATCAATAGTACCCCAGGTAGGAAGTGGGCTTTGCCATGTGTGCACAACCCAGATTTAAGTTCCAACACCACACAGAAGGTAGCAAAGGCACCAAATGTGATATATATGAAATTGTGGGGAGTCCGGTGGTAGTGCAGTGGGTTAAGCGCAGGTGGCACTAAGCGCAAGGACTAGCATAAGGATCCCGGTTCAAGCCCCCGGCTTCCCACCTGCAGGGGAGTCACTTCACAAGCGGTGAAGCAGGTCTGCAGGTGTCTGTCTTTCTCTCCCCCTCTCTGTCTTTCCTTCCTCTCTCCATTTCTCTCTGTCCTATCTAACAACAACAACAATATCAATAATAACTACAACAATAAAACAAGGGCAACAAAAGGAAATAAAGAAAAAAGAAAAAAAATCCAAAAAAAAAATGTGGCCCAAGAGCAGAGAAATTATACACCTGTAAGAATTTTTTTTTCTGAAAAAGAAACAAACAAAGGGGGAGGCAGTAGGACTATTAGGAAGACTCTACTCCTTTTGAAATTGCTTTTCTAGGAGGTCAAGTGTCAAATATCCAGTGTCTACACTGTCTACTTCTTATTCAGGACAGGTAAACATATAGTCTCTTCTGAAATAACCACTGTGATCTTTATTAGGGTCACCAATCTTACAAGAACAAATATATATTTTTTAATTATTGATACTACATCAAGAACAGCTCAGGTTTGTTGAATCTCCTCTACTTCTTGGGAATAGCCAAATATTAGCTTATATCCAGGAGATGGTATTCTGGCAGCAAAATCCTCTGAACTCTGTGAAGTCTGATAATGGTTATTGACATTCACCTAAACTTTTGAAATAAGAAGAATCAAAGACAATCCATGGAGGCTGCAGTGATAACATAATGGTTATGCAAAGAGACTTTCATGGCTGATGCTCTGAGGTTCTTCATTCGTTCCCCAGTGCCACCATAAGCCATAGATGAGCAGCGTTCTGCTCTTTGTCTTTCTCTCTGTATCTCTTTCTTTAAAGTAAATAAATAATATATTTTAAAAGCACAATTCATAATTCATTTGTCAGTATTGGATATAAACAACTCAAAAGCTCCTGGTTTCAATGCAAGAATGAGGAAGAGAAATAAATTCCTGTGAAAACTCAAGAAAGCAAAATCATTCTGAATCCTAAAGAGTTCTAAAAGAAGTTCACAGGGACTTTCCTGGTGGTATGATGTTTATGTTTGGTTATTTCTTTCACTCCTATTAAATGTGCCATCTGGAAACAAGTTTTTACCATCTGGAAGGACTCTAAATGGGTTCCAGATGGATCTCCCTTTGATCCACTTGATATGGACAAGAAAACATCAAGAACAAACTCTATCCCATATTCCAGATTGACTGCTAGTACACAGATATTTCAGAACATAGGCTAAGATCAACCCCTGCAGTAGATAATGTAGAATAGGTTCTTCAAAAAGGGAGGTCAATCTTTAGAAAAGAGAATCACCTGCAGAAAAGGAGCTGGTGAGATGAGAGAGAATAGAAAAATATTGAAAATACTTACAAATCTACAGGTCACTGCCTTGGAAGACTATGTTATCATTTCAAGTTTCACTTTGTTTTTTTAAAAAAGGTCACAGTCTATTTTCATTGTCTGGCACATTTGAGAAGAGTGGAAGAAAAAGAAGTTAATGATTAGCTCAACTTTTCCACCCTGTGGCTATGCTGGCTATGCCAAGTTGCTATGTGTACACGGTGCTGCTTAGTAGAGGAGATAAAACCATGGGCAGGGTGACAGGTATTTTACCATAGAAACAGAAGAATGAGATTTGATGACTGAGGCTGGATTCCCAGAGTAGGCAGGCAAAGATAAACTTGGCAAATGTGAGCATGAGCTTTGTCATTGCGTTTATATGTAATACAAGCCTTTCCTCCTAGAGTTATTGTAAGGAACAAAAGTATGTGAAACACCTGAGATGCTAGCACTTCCTGGATGCTCAATAAACATCCTTTTATTAAATTAAATGATGTCCTCTTTCATACTTTACAGAGTACCTTTATAATTATCATATACTGTATTTGAGTATTCTGATAACTTTACCATTATCTCAATACTGTATTGCTTATGAGGAAACTCATACTTGGAGAAGTTGTAATGCATTGTCCAAAGCTGCACATCTGATCAATGGAGATCTTGAACTTGAAAGTGACATGATTGAATTTTAGCTGTAACTAGTCATTTCAGTGAGCTAGCTGTATTATCCTATTAGTGACTTCAATGTTTTCCCTTTCTTTCCTGAATTTCCTTTATTTCCTAAATCCACACTTATGGGCCTACAAAGGTGGCAGAAATACTGAGACTGTGGTCTTTTTTTTCAAGTTTGTCTCCTCTACTAACACCACAATAATGTTTTCTCAATAATTATTTATAATATTGAGTAAACCTTCTGATTATTTAAAGATAAAGCTTATCTACCTGTGAATGAACATGTTTCTACTCTAGGCAAAAATAATGAAGACATCAGAAGGTACTTATTATCCCTGATACTGTCCAATAAACAGAGCCATTGCTGAAACTATGCTACACATAAACTTTAGTATACATTTGGAAAATTGCATATATAATAACATAATTGCAGCATTTAGTACTGATAAGCACAGTGACACATAACTTGAATTTTAAAATGGCAAAAGGAAATTCCAGGAGGAAAAAATAAGGTATTATTTTTGTGTCTTTTGATTGTCCAGTGTTGTGCTAGATAGTTCTAATTTGTTCCTGTACTATTGCTAAGAACTTGTAATTTTTCCTCTTACTGCTTTATTTTTAGAGGGTTAAAACAAAGAGTGGAACCCAGGGGCTGGGAGATAGTGCACTGGGTTAATTGCTCGTAGTATGAAGCCCAAGGAACTATGCAAGGATCCGGGTTTGAGTATCTGGGTCCCTACCTGCAGAAGGGTCGCTTCACAAGTGGTGAAGCAGGTCTGCAGGTGTTTCTCTGTCTCTCTCCCTCTTTATCTCCTTCTCCCCTTTCAATTTTTCTGTCCTATCCAATAAAATGGGGAAAAAATAGCTTACAGGAGCAGTGGATTCATAAGTGCTAGCACCCAGCCCCAGAGATAATTCTGGGGGCAAAAACAAGCAAAAATTCAACAACAACAAAAGGAAAGAGTGGAACCCCTTTCAAGAGAGAATTTTATTTGTGAGAAGTCACAGTCTTATTTTATCCACCCAAACATGGCATCTTCTCAGGCTTCTTTAGCTGTTGGAACAACCTGAATGTTTTAGTCATAGACATTTATTTTGTCTAATGAAAACACTGTGCAATTTGCACAGTATACTTCAGTACCCAGAAGGTTTTCATTTACTTTTGCTTATTTGTTTAATCAATTAACTGTATTTCTGGGGGGAAAAAACACATAAGAAAAGCAGAATACCAAAGAGGCATACGTCAAAATCATTTTTAGTGGTCCTTGGATTTTGTACTAAGAAACAAATGTGCCCAATCTTTCCTGGCATGTGAGACACCACAGGCTCATTTGCAAAGTAGAGAGTCCTAGAAATCTATGGTTCCTGGTGGTGGGAAAATTGCAGTTTGGCTTCTATCACATTTCCCTCCCCAGGAGTAGTGGTTTAATTAATGATGTTGGAAAACTAAGCTAAACACAGACACTAAGGCAGTAGGAGGTAGTAGCATAAAGGCCCAACCTAGGGTTTTTGGATCTTGAGCCAAGAGGAATTTGAGAGAAAGATGGTGCCATCTGCCCAGTTCCTTTGGAGATAGCTAGAGCCATGTGACTGTGAGATGTTGGTGATTCCTTGTCTTTGGTGAGTTAAAACTGGTTACCTATATGTCTCAACCCCTTGTCCTGTCACAACACATTGTAAACAATGCTTGCATAAGGTCTAGACCAGAGGTACTAATTTAGAAAGTCTAGACCTTCCCAGCATAATAAGGGAGCCAAGTAGCCTTGATGGTTCTATAATCCATTCATTGTACACTGACCTACAGCTTCCAAATTGGCTTCTGGCGAAGAAAAGTAATGTAACAGTGGAATATATATATATATATATATATATTTTTTTTTTAACTAAAATGCAAGCTAGTGTTGGGAATACTGTTGATAAACTCCCTGTCCCACCAAATTAGACATATACTTAACTTAAAACATGTTTAAAATATACTTCTTAATTCAATTTAAAATATATTTCTAATCTAGGGTTGAAGTTAGAGAACGGAGATGCAAAGGTGCCAGCCAGTGGCATTAGGCTATTGTAATCAAGACATTCCAAAGCCTGGCCTTTAACTTTGTAGATCTTGACAAACAGTTTTCAGTGTACTAAGATTCAGTAGTTATCAGAGGTTTTCATGAATGACCTCACAAGAGATCAATACATGTACCATAATGCCAACAATGTTTTTTTTTTTTCAATAGACACTATTTCTTTTACATGGCTTAAATGTAAAATCTACCACCCCTTCCCAATATTAGAAAAGACTATATGAAACTTGAGGTTGTTTGTGGAGGACAGAACGAGAACATCAAGGGAGTGGCCTTTGAAAAGATAATTTATCTAGGCCATGGATAGCTTACTTACTTGGTAAGTAAGCTATCTCTGCCTTAACAGAGAGAATTCCTCTCCAGAGATCTTGATGCTCATGAATTCCAGATCCAGTGTCACACTCCTAGGAAAAATGTTGGGTAAACCCAATTCTTACTCTCTAATTTACACTTAAAGATTCTAAGTAGGTCATCTCTATGGTGTGATACAACTGATCAGCTTGGTAAAAATCACATGCCTGTCACATATAACTGAAATTAAAATAAAATACCTTCATAGTTTTTCAGCCCTTCTTCATTAAGTGACTCCTGTAATTGAGCTCACCAATTCTGTATGGTTTTGTAGATCATCAGTGTAATAATTTCAAGTTCAGGGGGACACTTGACTTCACCGGTATCCTCCAGTGACCTATGCTGAGAGAATATAATGAGATCCATGTTCACCTTAACTTTTAATGGATCAATATTTTCTAATAAAAAATTGTAAATTTTTTTAAGTCAGTGACAAATACAGTTCATTAATTCAGTTTAACTGAGGAAAAGACTGATTTGGATTAGCAGAAGTCTTAATCATAGATTTTTTTTTAAAGCTCCAATTCAATGAAAAGCACTCTGAATTAAAATGAGATCTCTATTCTGATTCCTTCCTTTATTCATTTAGGCCATGACCATTAACTTGTCCAGGTCTCTGTTTTCTCCTCTGTAAAATTAGAATAGTCAACTTGCCTCTAGAGGCCCTTATAGCTCAGAGTGATTTACCTACAACCTTAGGCAAAATAATCCATTTGAAGGCAAGTAAATAAAGGTATTATGGCTAGATATTTCTGGTGTAGTGAAATGCAGTTTTCAGTCACTGAAATTTCCAAAAGTTGAGAGCTAACAACAAATATTAAATTTTATAATTAATTTTATGTTTGTTGCCAATAATATACAGCATCTCAAATTAGGCTTGAAAAGAGGTCAGTTATTTAGTAAACTTCATTGAGTATATATCATTTACTTGGATTTAGGAAGTGAAACACAGTTAGTTACTAAGATAGAATCAGTGTGATTCCTGCCCTTAGAGCTCAAACACAGCAGGTGATCCAGCACAAGAACATCTGATTGGCAGCATGATATCAAATGGAGCATCTTCTATGAAGTCCACTGAGAGGCCACAAAGGATAAATCAGTTAACTCTGCCTGGGAAATGGAAAAGGAAAAGAAGTCCTTCTGGAAGAGTCAACATCTAAATCATGTCTTGAAATATGAGTAGAGAAAGAAGATAGGGCTAGAGTAAAAGGCAAGATGGTCTTTGCTCCTGAGTTCTTGGTGAAGATTGAGTAGTCAGGACAAGAAAGAATTGGCACAAGATGTGGAAAGGAAATGTGAGCAGGAATGTGAGTAGCTTTAAATGATATTCAAAAACATTTGGGCTTTGTCTTTTCCTAGCACAGTTCCATGAACAGATTATTATAAGAAGACTAAAATGATGTGGAGAAATTTTTTGAATAGTGAATATCACAAGTCCTGAAGAATAGCCTGGAGGCTGTTAAAATAGGCCAGGCAGCAAGTGATGAGAGCCTATGTGAGGATGCTGGCAGGAGGGGAGGACTTGAGAGACTATTCAGTGGAAAAGCTCACAGAAACTTAATAGCTAATGAGACCTGGGAGGTAACGGTGAAACAAAGATACTACCCTAAAATTTAAAAAGATAATATTGTGTTCTTCCTAGCAAAATAGAGGGAATTATATGTGACTATAATTAACGAAGTAAAGAGGTAAAAGACAGTTACCGGATAACTTGTCTCATGTGAAATATAGAGAATTTAAATGCATGAACTTACAAAATAAAGAAAAGAGGAGGAGAATGAAGAGAAGGGGGAAAAGGGGAAGGAAGGAAGGAAGGAAGGAAGGAAGGAAGGAAGGAAGGAAGGAAGGAAGGAAGGAAAAAAAGAAGAAAAGGAAAAAGTATGGAAAAGAAAAGTTGTTTCACATTTGCAAAATAGTGTACTTGGATAGTGTGATGTTTTGTCATGTGTGTGACCCAAGTTTGAACCTGGCCCCACTGCATCAAAAGCAGCTTTGGTTTTGATTCTATGGTCTCTTTCTCTCTGCCTTTATATCACTATCTAAAAATTAAATTAAAGAAAAACTGCTTAGCCAATTGTAGCTAACTTGGTTTTTAACAAAGTAAAACTAACTCATGGGAGTGGAAATACCCAATTCACCCTCTCTTAGTTTTTAACATAGGGGAAGGAAAATAGCCTATTGAGGCTATATGAAAGATGGAGACCTAATGATAGGATTACAGAATACTTTTCTTTGCCCATAGCATACCTCCACAATAGTTTGGGCTCCTACAGAATTCAAGGGGATAATAGACTAAAAGACTACACATCTCAGACTTTATTTATGAGTCACTAAGAAAGCCCAGAAGCAGCATACGAGACAAAAATAAGGATATTAAAGAAAATTATAGTTTCTGATAGCACGACTACAGTAAAGAGTAAATACAAACTAACTCCTAATCATGTAGGCATAAAATTTCAAGTTAAAGGTCAGCTATCTGTTTCTTTTACCTGACACATTACATGCAAATTTCATCAACAAAATTGTAAGAATAGTAAAAAGCAAAAAACATAGTCTGAAGAGACTAAATAAGCTTCAAAACCAGACTCAAACATGACAGAGATTTGACAATTGTAAGACAATGAATTTAAAAATAACTGATTAGGGGGGCAGAGCCAAGATGGTGACTTCTGAGCCACAGCTGCCTTGAGCTCCAAGAGGCAGCAGTTTGCAACCCTGGAATCCACTGGATCTGGTAGGATATTGGGCTGTCTGTAGGAGGTTGAACATGAGCTGGTCAGTGTGACACCAAAATACAGTCCCATAACTCTTTCTTGGGCTGGCAAACAGAGGTCATGAAGACAAAGGAAAATCCTTTGATTATTTCTGAGCTCACTCCCCCCTCCCAGTAACAGCACAGCCATTCCTAGCAGGCTCCCTGCTGAGCTATTTTCTTTATCAAGATTCCTGGCTCACCAGGGGTGTCATTCTAAGTCTCTTCCTTTAACTTCTCTCTCTCTCTCTCTCTCTCTCTCTCTCTTCTTTTTTTTTTTTTAAGTAGCTGGAGCTCTATTTGTTTTTTTTTTTTCTCTCTTTTTTTTAATTGGGGAATTAATGTCTTACATTCAACAGTAAGTACAATAGTTTGTACATGCATAACATTCCCCAGTTTCCCATATAACAATACAACCCCCACTAGGTCCTCTGAATCCTTCTTGGACCTGTATTCTCCCCACCCACCCACCCGAGTCTTTTATTTTGGTGCGATACACCAATTTCATTTCAGGTTCTACTTGTATTTTCTTTTCTGATCTTGTTTTTCAACTTCGGCCTGAGCGTGAGATCATCCCATATTCATCCTTCTGTTTCTGGCTTATTTCACTCAACATGATTTTTTCAAGGTCCATCCAAGATCTGATGGATGGTGACAACGGCGAAGTCACCATTTTTAATAGCTGAGTAGTATTCCATTGTGTATATATACCACAACATGCTCAGCTACTCATCTGTTGTTGGACACCTGGGTCGCTTCCAGGTTTTGGCTATTACAAATTGTGCTGCCAAGAACATATGTGTACACAGATCTTTTTGGATGGATATGTTGGGTTCCTTAGGATATATCCCCAGGAGAAGAATTACAGGATCATAGGGTAGGTCAATTTCTAGCCTTCTGAGAGTTCTCCAGACTGTTCTCCACAGAGGTTGGATCAATTTACATTCCCACCAGCAGTGTAGGAGGGTTCCTTTGACCCCACACCCTCTGGAGCTCTGTTTGAATGATAAAATACTTGACCAATCAGTCTCATCCCTGCTTGGGAAAGACTACCTGGATGATTTTTTTTTTTTTTTTGATGCTTCCTAAAATAGACTGTCTTTGCTCAGGCTTCCTGCAGCCAATCTGTCCTGCAGCCAATGAGTCACTCTTCAAGGAAGTAGAAATTGATACCAAGAAATGGAAAGACATCCCATGTTCATGGATTGGAAGAATATCATCAAAATGAATATTCTTCCCAAGGCCATGTACAAATTTATTGTGATACCCACCAAAGTTCCACCAAGCTTCTTTAAGTGAATAGAACAAAAACTACAATCATTTATCTGGAACCAGAAAACACCTAGAATTGCCAAAACACATGAAAAAAAAAAAAAAAAAAACAGAAATGGAGGGAGCATCACACTCCCAGATTTCAAACTATCTTATAAGGCCATCATCATCAAAACAGACTGGTACTGGAACAAAAATAGGCACAAGGACCAGTGGAACAGAATTGAAATCCCAGAACTAAACCTCCACACATATGGGCATCTAATCTTTGATAAGGGGGCCCGAAGTATTAAATGGAGGAAGGAGGCTCTCTTCAATAAATGGTGCTGGGAAAACTGGGTTAAAACGTGCAGAAGAATGAAACTGAACCACCTTTCTCACCAGAAACAAAAAACAACTCCAAATGGAGCAAGGTTATGGATATTAGATCAGAATCTATCAAATACCTAGAGGAACACATTGGTGGAACACTTTCCCACCTAAACATCAAGGACATCTTTGATGATACAAACCCAATTGCAAGGAAGACTAAATCAGAAACAAATCAATGGGACTACATCAAATTGAAAAGCTTCTGCACAGCCAAAGAAACTATCACACAAACAAGGAGATCCCTCACAGAACGGGAGAAGATCTTCACATGCCATCCATCAGACAAGAGACTAATCACCAAAATATACAGAGCTCAGCAAACTTAGCAACAAAAAAAGCAAATGACCCCATCCAAAATTGGGCAAAGGATATGAACAGAACATTCACTACAGAAGAGATCCAGAAGGCTAACAAACACATGAAAAATTGTTCCAGGTCACTGATTGTCAGAGAAATGCAAATAAAGACAACATTGAGATACCACCTCACCCCTGTGAGAATGGCATACATCAAAAAGAACAACAGTGGGGAGTCGGGCATTAGCGCAGCGGGTTAAGTGCATGTGGTACAAAGAACAAGGGCTGGCCTAAGGATCCTGGTTTGAGCCCCAGGACTCCCCACCTGCAGGGGAGTCGCTTCACAGGTGGTGAAGCAGGTCTGCAGGTGTCTATCTTTCTCTCCACTCTCTGTCTTCCCCTCCTCTCTCTATTTCTTTCTGTCCTATCCAACAATGTCCTATCCATCAATAGCAATAATAACTACAACAATAAAAAACAACAAGGGCAACAAAAGAGAATGAATAAATAAATAAATATTTTTTTTAAAAAAAGGACAGCAGCAGCAAATGCTCAAGAGGACAGGTTCCTCTGTGGGGACAGAGGAACCCTTCTGCACTGCTGGTGGGAACGTAAATTGGTCCAGCCTCTCTGGAGAGCAGTCTGAAGAACTCTCACAAGGCTAGACATGGACCTTCCACATGACCCAGTAATTCCTCTCTTGGGGATATACCCCAAGGACTCCATAATGCCCAACCAACATGATATGTGTACACCTATGTTCATAGCAGCACAAATTGTAATAGCTAAAACCTGGAAGCAACCCAGATAAGTGGCTGAGAAAGCTGTGGTATATATACACAATGGAATACTATGCAGCTATTAAAAACAATGAACCCACCTTCTCTGTCCTATCTTGGACATAGCTAGAAGGAGTTACGAGCTAAGTCAGAAAGATGAAGATGAGTATGGGATGATCCCACTCATCAAGAGAAATTGAGAAAAAAGACCAGAAAGGGAAACTAAAAGCAGGATTTGACTAAATCTGGAATAGGGCACCAAAGTAAAAACCCTGGGGTGAGGGTGGGTATTTGACTTCCCAGGGTGGCAGGGGGATGGGTTGGGTGGGTGAGATGGGACATAGTTTTTTGGTGGTGGGAATTGTGTTTATGTACACTCCTATTAATTTGTAGTCATATAAATCACTATTTAATTAATATGAGAGGGGAAAACTCGATTGTATGTCTCAAAAATTTTAAAGCTCAGACTGAGTCTTTTTAAATCATAGGCTGAGTCTTTGATATGTTGACTCTCTCAAAAGCCTAGACCAGGGAGAACAGAAGCAACCGGTGATACAGCTATATACAAATAATATCAAAGGACATAAATTATGGTGATATTGGGTATTATACAGAGAATCCTAAGAAAGGGATTTTTCAAAGTTAACCCAGTTACCAAATAATGTGACTATAACAATAACTATCTATTGTCTTCTTGAACCCTAAGACAGCAGGAACCTCACAATTCCACTATAGAGCCTATATTTCCCCCAGTCCTGGAACCTTAGGGTGGGGCACACTTTCCTGCATGCTTCTCTCAATTCATACCAAATAATATTGCATCAGTCGACCCCAACCTAATCAACGCAAGGAGTACCACCTGAGCATGCTTCACTTCAGACTGTGTCCCCCCTGGACACAGCCCTTCAGCTTCATTACTTGGGTGAGACCTTTCCTTTATTCTCTAATTCCATTCCAGGCAGTTCACATCCTAACAAAGTCCCAAAATCTAGATACAGACTAGGTCCCGTGAAATAGAGCATATGTTCATACGTATCCATAAACTAGGGCAAAAATATATACCTGAACGCAAAAGTACACAATAGTCTGCAGTGAGTACCCCCCAACACTTCATCTGCACTATTCCAGCCCTTAGGTCCATGATTGTTCAACAATTTGTTTGACTTTGTATGTTAACTCTCTTTTCAGCCACCAGGCTCCAGATGCCAGCATGATACCGACTGACCAGACTTCCCTGGACAGATGACACCACCATTGTGTCCTGGAGCTCCGTTTTCCCAGAGCCCCACCCTACTAGGGAAAGAGAGAGGAAGGCTGGGAGTATGGATCAACCAGTCAAAACCATTTTCAGTGGGGAAGCAATTACAGAATCCAGACTTTCCACCTTCTGCATCCCATAATGACCTTGGGTCCATACTCCCATAGGATTAAAAAATAGGAAAGCTATCAGGGTAGGGGATGGGATACAGAGATCTGGTGGTGGGAATTGTGTGGAGTTGTACCCCTCTTATCCTATGGTTTTGTTAATGTTTCCTTTTTTTAAAGGAAAAAAAACTGATTAATATGATAAAGGCTCTGATGGGGAAAGTGGATCACAAACAAGAGATAGATAATGAATGTAAAACAGTATATAAAGGGGACCAGTTGGTGACACATCCATTAAGCACACATTATCATGTGCAAGGACCCAGGTTCCAGTCCCCACTCCTCACCTAAAGGGGATTTGCTTCATGAGCAGTGAAGCAAGCCTACAGGTATCTTTCCCTTTCCCTCTCTATCACTCTACCCTTCTAAATTTCTCTGTCCTAGCAAATAAAAGTGGTGGTGGTGGGGGGATGACTGCTGGAAGCCCCAGCAATAACTCTGGTGGCAAAAAATATATAGACATAGATATAGATATACTCTCAGAATCTAAAGGCAATACTAGAAATAAAGGCTGAAACTCAAATGAAGACTGTCTTTGGAGAGCTCTTTGGAGCTCCTCGAACATGGATGAGGAAAGAATAAATGAACTGGGATATATGTCAGTAAAAATTCTCATGGCTAAAATGTAAGGAGACAAAAATAATTGTAAAAGAGACAATTGAAAAAGATACAGAGTAGCTATAAGGGTAATACTGGAAGAAAGAAAAGGGCACAGTATATATATCCAAAATAATGATTCCTAAGGCTTTTCCAAAATGAATAACTGATATGTAGAAGTTTAAAGAAAATCTAGTTAGCACATACTCTCAAATCTACTCCACGCAAACCATATCCAAATTGCACAACACTAAATACAAAGAGAAATTTTTTAAAATAACCACACAACTCAATAACACATGAGGGATTAAGCTCAATGAAAGACAAGAGAAGAGGCTATTCGAGAGATATCAGCAGAGGGCTGGGATCTGAACTGTGTGAGGGAAGACTTTCCTGTGTAAGTAATATTTGAGCTACTATCTAAAAAACTTCTAGCTACAAGAGTAGGCAGTGGGGGAAATGTTAGTGAGATGACAATAACAGCACATTTAGAGATCCTGACTTTGGAAAGTCTGTGGAGCACTAACTGTTCCAAGAGAAATCCAGCATGGGTAGGGGAGGGACATGGAGCTGAAAAATGAGGGGGAGGGCAAATCATATCAGATCTCCAAGACTGAGTTGGAGATATAGAATCCATACAAAGAGAACAGTGGCAAAAGGATTTTAAAAATGCTGGCAGAATGCATGGGTGCAGTGTGGCACTATGCCCTGTAATCTTACAGTCTTTTAAATTACTATTAATCACAAATAAAACATGGCTTTAAAAGAAATTCTTAAAGCTCATGTTCTAATCCTGCACAGTAAACTTTCACTGAGTTGGTGCCTGATATAATCATCAAACTGCATTTCAATTCTGTGAGAAAGTTACTGTAGAAACTGTGTTTGACTAGAAATGGACCTACTGTGTGACCTAGTAATTTCTCTTCTGTGGATTTATCCAAAGGAAATAAAAACACGTATCCAAAAAGATCTGTATATATCTACGTTCATAAAAGCACAATTTTTAATAATCCAAATCTGGAGTTGCCAAATGCCCAAAGACAGATGAGTGGCTAAGAAAGTCATAGTATGTATACAAAATGAAATATACCATTCAGCTGTTGAAAGTGACATAGTCATCTCCTCTGCCTCCTCTTGGATGGAACTTGAAGGAATTGTGTTAAGTAAGACAAGACAAAAAGATAGAGGCAAATATCAGATGATCTCATATATAGGTAGAACTTAAGTATTGATAGAAAGAGTAAACACAAAGTGAAACCAGGATTGGACGGATACATTGCAGCAAAGCAAAGGACTCTGGGGAAGGTGGAGGATGATGAAGGAGGTAGAGAGGAGATTGAGGTCTTTGTGCATGACAGTGAAGAAGGACCTCAGTTGACAATGAGAGTGTTTTTCAGACACTTCTCATGGGGAGATGAGAAAAAATACCCATGAGTTAGCAATTATACTATAAACCATTAATTCCTCAATAAAATTATTAGAGAGATAGAGAAACTTTGAAAATAGAAACTAAGGAATGGTATATGGAATTAAATATAGGGTGAAGGGAGCCAGGCTGTGGCACACCCAGTTAAGTACACATATTACCATGCATAGAGACTTGAGTTTGAGCCCTCTCCCACCCTCCAGCCCTCACCCTCCCATGTCACCTAGAGAAGGAATGGTTCGGTAGTGGTGAAGTAAATCTGCACGTGTCTATCTTTCTCTTTCCCTCTCTGTCACCTCCCTCAATTATTCTCTGTCTTATTCAATAAAATAAAATAAAATAATGGGAAAAACATGATTGCCAGGAGTGCTGGATTTATAGTGCCAGCACAAAGCCCCAGAGGTAATTTATTTATTAAATAAATAAGTAAATGATGAAACAAGTGTTATTTCCCCTCTGGATTTTTTTTTCTTAATTACCATATGTTAGGGGTCACATAAAGGAGTTAACATCCACATAAGGAAAATGTTTTTTCTCAGGTAAACTGATGAAAACCATCCTCAGTGGAAAATATTGACTGATTTGAATCCTATTTTCCTTATTTCTTAATAGCTGTTGATCTTTGAACAAATTACTTAGCCCTGGGGGCCCAGTGGTAGTGCACCAGGGTAAGCACACATAGTACAAACTACTTAGCCCCTCCATAACTCAGTTTCCTTATCTGTAAAAGGAACTTTCATGATACCTATTTCATCTCTTTGCTGTGAAGATTAAAGGAGAATACATAAAAAGCATATGAAAGGTTGACAGGCACAGAATTATGTGCTTGATAAATGTCACTTGTCATTAATTGCATACAAATTGTATAATGCATTAAAGTGTTGTCCTCCCCAGTGGTAAAATAATTTGCTCTTTAAAGTGTCTCCTTTCCTTTGATTATTAATACCGGTTGTTTTTGTGTGCTCACAATAATAATATAATTTTACAGAAATATTTAATATATCAGGATTTGGTAGAATTTACTACAATAAGTAATAAGTTTTCTCCACAAAATTAAGTTGTTTTCTGACACATTCTGGATAATGTGCTTTAAGAAATGCTCAGAGTTGGGTTGACAAGAGCGCTTACTTGGATAATATGCTTGCTTTGTCATGGACATGACCCAAGTTCAAACTTAGACCCTATCACCCTGAGGGAAAAATTGGTGCTGTGATGTTTTTCTATCTGAAAAACTAGACCCATTGGGGTCATCCCAGTGATAATCAAAACAAAATAAAAAATATTTTAAAACTAACAATGTGAAAACCATGCACACATACTTTTCCTTGATTTCCTAATCATTTGGGGCATTACTAAATATGTATGTACATTTTAATAATCTTCCTTCCCTGCTTTCCTCCACATGCTCATAAATGACAATATGCACATCAGCACATGAGCATTCATACACTTTTTTTTCCTTAATTGAAGCTAAGCAAAGTTAAAAATTATTGCTTCCTAGTAGACAAGACATCCACTCCCTTTCTCCTAGCTAAAAAAACAAGACTCCTGATTTGCCTGTTTCATAAATCATTCTCCAACTGGCCCATGACAGAAAAAAAAAATCAAAGAACAAGTTAGCATTGAACAGTTACAGCTTAGAAATCAGGTGACAGCAGTCCTATTGTTTCTCCTATAATGTACCCCCAAACATACACACTGCTGTGCATGGATGAATACTCAGATACTTGTTGACAGAATTATTTTTAGAAAGTAATGTCTTGCCATTTATAAAACCAGTGAGAGGGCAGCATAATGTGTAGGCAGTAGTTCTCAGCCCTGGCTGTGGATCAGTATTACCTATGGAGCTTTTAAAAATCTGTAACTGGGGGGGGGGGGGGGGGAGAGAAAGAAAGAAAGAAAAAAGAAATCTGTAAAATGCCCTGACCTCACTCTAGACCAGTGGTTTTCAGCGGAATGCACATCAGGGGAGTTTTGAAAACTAGGATGCTTGCCAGGCAAATTCGCCCCAGACCAATTGCATCAGAATCTCTTGGTGTGGTGTCTAAAGAAGGGCATGACTTAATCAGCACTGCAGGTGATTCTAATATGTAGCTGCTCCTGACACCTACTGCTTTGAATGGATTGAATTCATTTAACAAATATTTGTTAACAAGTATTACACACAAGGCATTGTTGGCGATGCAGCTGGTAAGGAAATGAACATTCCCTGCTGTTCTGGGCTCAGCAATCTGACTCAAAATCATCAGGAATGGGGATCTAGTTATCAGAAATTTCTCAGAGCTTATCAACCAAGACTGAAAAACAGGGTAAGAAAGAGCAAGGAATCAGACAGACAGCCACATTTGAATCTTGGCTCTTTTACTTATCGGCTGTTTAATCTCAGATAAATTATGTAGCTGTTCTAAGCCTCTGCTTCATTATCTTTTAAATGGACAAAAGCACAATGCTCATTCTATGGCCATTATGATTCTTAAATGAAAAAAAAAAAGCAATAGAAATCTTGGTGCAGTGGCTAGTACCTACAAATGTTGCCTTTCATCCTTCTCCTTTCATTTCTCCCACTTTCCTTAAAATGATATGTGTTCTAAGTACAGGTAATGTCCAACTGAAATACAAGACACTGCCCCTGCTTTCCAGGAGTTAAGGTGTAATAAGCAACTAGCAGTCACATAATACAGAAACTTTTCTAGGTGTGTGCTAAGGGTTACTTTCATTGCTGCAGAAGTTTTCAAATAAGAGAAATAATCATCAAGAATCAAGTCAGAGATGATTTCCTAAAGAGGAAGGATTTAAGAGCTGGAACAATTTAGCCAGTTAAAGAGGAGAGGAAGGGTTTTACTGTGAGGAGACAGCATAGCGAAGATAACTTTTAAATGTTACCAGAAGACAGTCCATTTTAAAGACAATATATACCCCTCAAACATCATTTGACTCTTGCCTATCTATGCCATTGATGAAGTTTAGTGGAGTTTATCTTTCTAAGAGCATATGACTAATACTGTATTAGTTCTTTGTGCTTAAGAATACTTATGAGAATTATATTTAGTGGTATATGCACTTATTTTTATAACAAAGAGGTGAATCAAGATGACATCATCCTTCACTAACAAGCGAATTTTTTTTTTCACGTTAACATTTAAGTCCTACTGGAGTCTTGTCCAAGATAGTTAGTCCCTGACTAGTTGCGAAGGGCCAAGAGAGTGAATTTAGTTAAAAACAGCCCGTCTGGCGGCTGTTTGAGGAAGATGCGGAGCAGTTTCCAGCAGCCGCCTCCTGCAGACCAAGAGAAGTATTCAGTTGCTGCGGCCACTGCAACGTCTGAGCCTCCTAGCTGTCTCTATGGTCTGCTGGCTGACAGCTTATTCCTCCTCTGCTGAGATGATTTGGACTGACCTACTTTGAAAATGGTGTGAACTCTACTGAGTGCCAAGGAGTTGGGGTGCAAATAAGCCTGCCCAGGGGGTTTCTGGCGGCAGAAGAGAGCAATGGGGGGGGGGGGCAGCTCCAGAAGTTAAGTGTGTATGCTTTTATTTGGGGACGGATTATTTTTCTCTTTCTCTCCATCTCTACCCCCGCCCCGCAACCCTCCGCCCCCGCCACTTCCCTCCTCCTTCCTCCCTCCTCCCCAAAGGCCTTGGCTGTTACAATTCATCTTTTATGCTCTAGAAGTGCAGGCTGTTGATTGGCTGTGCCGACTCTTAAATCAGGATAAGGCAGCCACTCAGCACGAGACTTTGCTTATCTCCCAGCCGCAAAGAGCCAAAGTAGTGTAGTAGGTTGGCCTGCAGGGTTTCTGCCTGAGCTCTCAGAAAGCAGCCCAGGAGTGCACTTGCCAGGCCAAAGTCGGAGGAGCACAGGCTTAAACCAGATCCTGGGCTTCCCATGACTGCACCTAAGACCCCTCCCAAGTGGAACCTTGGCTAAGTCTCCCTTCCACCAGGTTCGTTTTTCCTTTTAAAACCAGCGTGGGTGTCTCTGGGGGTGGGAAAAGAAGAGTTGACAGAGTACGAGGAGACAGAAATATTGAGCCCTTTAAGTGTGACTCTCTATACCCGTGGTTTCACTTCGCAGTTTCAGTTACCCAGGTCACATTGTCTCTGAAACATATCAACTACGAGAAGATATTTAGAGAACAAGATACCACATTTACATAACTCTTAATTGCTGTGTATCATTATCATTGTTGTTTTATTACTAGCTATTGTTAATCACTAATTTACAACTTAATATTTGTCATATATGTGTATTGTGTACATATATATAGTGTAAATAGAGTTATTTACTATCCATAATTTGAATTATATATTGGGGTCTTGAGACCTCTATCATAAAGGGGGAGTACGCTATTGTAAACCCTCCTCTTAATACTACATACTTTAAAATGGAGGACAGTTTTGTTTGTTTTTACCAGAGCACTGCTCAGCTCTGGTTTATGGTGGTCCAGGGATTTGAACCTAGAATTTCCAAGCCTCAGGTATGAGGATCTCTTTGCCTAACCATAATACTACCTCCCCCCACACCACCTGCCTAGGAGGCCTATTATGAATCTAGGGGAATTATCTGAATTTGTAAGTCAGTATAAAAATTGCTTTATTTTCCAAAGCAGCTGTCCTCCATCTAGAATAGGCAAATTCCACGTATTTGCCATCTGATCAGACTCTTCTTAAGGTGAAGCATTTGTTTATACACATATGAAGAGAACAGAAACTATTTAACAATTTTTCCCTCAGGATACTGCATGATGACAGTTTATCTTTGTTGAACAACTTGGACTACTATCAAAGATGAAGAAAGAAAATAATTTTACTTTACTTACATTTAAACATAAAATGGAATTTTCAATATTTATCTGAAAACTCCATTTTAAATTACACACATTTAACAATTCTGACTTGCTGCTCAAGGTGCTTCTATCATTGTTTATTCAAATTCATAAAGTTGTAAGGACATTTTCTTCCTTGAGTTTCCTATTCTTCTCTGTTTAAGTCCCCATCTCCATTTTTTTTTTTTTTTTACCAGAGCACTGCTCAGCTCTGGTTTATGACAGTGTGGGGGATTGAACCTGGGACTTGAGAGCCTCAGGCATGAAAGTCTCTTGGCATAACCATTATGCTATACCTCCACCCCCATCTCCAATTTTACCCCAACATTCTACCCTCTATCAGATCTTGGCCTGTAGAATATAATCAACTGAAGACTAGAGAAAATTTCCTGAAAAAAAATTACCAAAATGTTAAATATGGAATTATCACCCCAAAATACTGTGCAGGATTCTTCACACAAATTCACAGTTGGTAGCACATTGGTAAAATTGGCAAAAAAAATGTGCAGTCAGGGTTTTAAAATAGTGAAAGATGAGCAAGTTTTTACCCATCCTGAAGTGTACAGGCTCTCTTCCAAGCAATAGAGAAAGTATTTTGGCACTGCCCATCTCCCATGTGTTCAATAGACAGATTACATGGGCAAAATGAGAAGTCGCAGAATTAGAAGTGAGTTCAACACACAGTAGAAGCTGACTGTATGCATGGTATGAGCTCACTCAGAGTCTTACATTGTCCTTGACAATGTCTCATCTCTTTAATGAAAACTTGGGGCCCTCTGGCTAACATGTAAGAATAAAGGTTACAGTGAAACTGTCAATTTTATATCAAGTGTATATCAGAATCACGGACACAAAACTTATTCTGGCAGTGGACTTTCATTTAATTAAAAGTTTAAAAATTAAATAAATGAAGTGTTATTCCTAGACTTGGTGGTCACCTGAGAACAAAGGCACAAGCTCTGGCAATCTTGTAGAAAGCCCCAAAGAAGGCAAACCCCATAAACCTAATACTGGTTGGGTACAACAGATGATGCTCAGTGCTTTAGCAACTGGAAAAAGTATAAGCTCCTCAGATAAATAAAAAACTACAAAAGCCAGAGTCGGGCAGCAGTACAGCAGGTTAAGCACACGTGGCGTAAGGATCCTGGTTTGAACCCCAGGCTCCCCAGCTGCAGGGTAGTCGCCTCACAGGCAGTGAAGCAGGTCTGCAGGTGTCTCTCTTTCTCTCCTCCTGTCTGTCTTCCCCTCCTTTCTCCATTTCTCTCTGTCCTAATAATGACAACAACAATAATAATAACTACAACAATAAAACAAGGGCAACAAAAGTGAATAAATAAATATTTTTTTAAAAAAGACTACAAAAGCTGGATAAAAACAAGAAACTGGCTCACTTAATAATGTCCTTTTTGGTCAATACCAGGCCACCCAACCACTTGGGGCCCTAGTTAGGAATTCCTTGGATGCTTACAAAGATATGATGGACCTATACCTCTAATAGATGCCTCTCTCCGCCATCACTGGTCATTCCATCAGGAATTCAGCATAAGCCCTCTCATGGGTC
Source organism: Erinaceus europaeus (assembly GCF_950295315.1). NCBI lineage: Eukaryota > Metazoa > Chordata > Mammalia > Eulipotyphla > Erinaceidae > Erinaceus > Erinaceus europaeus. Next base: position 46,459,210 of record NC_080165.1, read on the forward strand.
ACTCCAGAAACTTGTCCTCCCTATAAAGTAGCAACAGTAGGGACTGCCCCACTTTCTGAAGGGAGGCTGGGTCATCCTACCCGGACACTCCAGGAAGACTGGTCCAGAAATGAGTAGACTAGAATGTTCTCAGTTGTGACCATGAACTATGAGCACCATGAGCTCAGAATGACTCGGAGGTTACACTGGCTCCTGTGCTAAATGTAAATACATATGGTCCCTGGGTGAGATGGATAGGGTAAGCAGTTGATTGTATCCATAAGTTTTCTTCAAGTTTGGGAACTAGTTTTTGCCTTAATCCAACTTTCTAGCCCTATTCTCAACTCTGACACCAATTTCACAGACAATATTTATGTCTAACTCCATGTTAGCTATGAAACTCAAGCAAAAACTACAACAGTCATAGGTCCCTAGGAACATACGTAAGATAGATTTCCTTACTTCCTTCCCACCCTAAGATCCATATTATCATCTGCTCTGTTCCTACTTTTTGGTTCCTGTTTATTAACATTTTGTCTTGCTTTATATCTTGCTACCTTTCAGCGACCAAGTTGCATATGCTATCATGATTCCATCCTGACTTCCTTGGGCAGAAGACCTCACCAGTGTATCCTGGAACCTTGCCTCTCCAGTGTCTTAGCCCTTTAGGGAAAGATAAAAACAGGCTGTGGGTACAGATTGACCTGCTAACACCCATGTCCAGTAGAGAAGCAGTTATAGAAGCCAAAACTCCCCCCTTCTACACTTCAAAAATAATTTTGGTTCATATTCCCAGTGGGGGAGAAATGACAGGGGAAAGATGTACAGAGGGTTCTGAACTCCCAACTCCATCAGGACCCAGAGAGAGAAGAGGAAAAAAGGAACAATATTCTGAAGCACTAATAATTGTAGGTGTGACTTGGAAAGGAATAGAAAATGGGATCATGTAAAAAAAATGGGCACATATTTATAAATATAGACAGTTATGGAAATAACAGTCAGCCCATATCTGTGACCTTGGGAGAACTACTATAGCTTCCAATGAAGGGAATGGGGACACAGAACTTTGGTGGTGAGAATGGTGTGAAATTATACCCATGATATCTTATAATTTTGTAAATGAATAGTAAGTCACTAATAAAGTTAAAATAAATTTTTAAAAAGGCACAAGCTCCTCCTAATAGGACTGTATTTGGGAGCTGGGGGGGGGGGACAAGCTCTACACTGAAAGTAGTCTTTTTAATTAATTAATTAATTAATTTATTATGGTGGGGGTGGTAGAGAGAGGTAGGGAAGGAAGGAAAAAGAGAGAGAGAGAACACAGAACACTACTCTGTCATAGAGTGCCAGGGACATAGCCCTGGGCTATAGGCATTCATTCTATCAACTGAACAACCTCTCTGGCCCTAAGACTGGGTTTTTGAATATAGGAGTAGAGTCAAGTGTTGTTTAAAAATGAGGAACTAGGGGCCTAGTCAGGCGGTGGCGCAATGTGGTTAAGTGCACGTGGTGCAAAGCGCAAGGACCTGGTAATGATCCTGGTTGGAGCCCCCCAGCTCCCCACCTGCGGGGGAGTCGCTTCACAGGCGGTAAAGCAGGTCTGCAGGTGTCTATCTTTCTCTCCCTCTCTCTCTGTCTTCCCCTCCTCTTTCCATTTCTCTCTATCCTATCCAACAACGAACAACATCAACAATGTTAATAATAATAACCACAACAAGGCTACAACGACAAGGGCAACAAAAGGGGGAAAAATGGCCTCCAGGAGTGGTGGATTCATGGTGCAGGCACCGAACCCAGCAATAACCCTGGAGGGAAAAAAAAATGAGGAACTAGCTCAGTGTGGAAGCTATATATTTGTTAGTGTCCTAAACTGGAGAGAGGTCATTGTGATGGCAATCAGGCTCTGCAGGCTGCCTTACCAGATAAGCAGTAGAGATATTCATGTGTTTCCCTTAAAGAGTTTTATTTAAATGGCCCCTGCTTTAATTTACAGGCCAAGTAAATTGTTGTAGGATTTCAAAAGCAGTCTATCATTGTAAAATTAATTGGCTTATTAAAAAAAAAAGGCAAAAAACTGGATTTGTTAACAGAAAAAATCTGTAATACAGGTCTCCAGTGTTTCAGCATAAATGTAAGCAAAGAACAAGGCCCGAGGTCAGTCACTTGGAGGGCAGGAAGTTAAGATTATTTCTCTTTAATGGGCTTCAGGTGATTCCTACCAGGTCTGAACACCTATCAAGCTCAGCCTTTTATTGTTTTTTCAAGCTGGGCGTGGCACAAGCTGATTGGTAACAGAGTCCATCAAGGTGCTGACAATATCAAAAGTGAGAGCAGATTGGCTACAATCAGAGTCCACCAAGGTTTCCACTCTGGATACTGACTGGAATGTGGAAATGAGACTCCACAACTTGCAGTAGTTTTCTCTCCTTCATTCTTTTGCCTGTGCTTTTCACATTTCAGATTCACATAAGGCTGTGTGACTTGTAGTTCAGAAGAATTGGTAGCCCTAAAAAAAAATATGTAGATATAAACAAAGAGAGCTTCTCCACCCTCCTAATTTTAATACCACACCTCCTCCTCCCCACCATGACAGTTCTGTAAATGTTTGTATTTAGAACAGCTACTTAGCTTTCACTGAAATCGCTACAAGAATAATGAATACAAAGATGGAAGGAAGAAAGCCAAGGAAGAGGTGAAGATTTGGACGTCTAGGCAAATCGTAAGATGCGTGAGCTCATATATATTCTCTATTTGATGCTGAAACATCCTCAGCAAAAGTTTTCTTTTTAGCCTGATTTTTTTTTTTTTTAATTTGAGGTGGACCAATGAAATAGCTCATTTGGATAGTATACTCCTTTGTTATGTACACAGCTCAGGTTCAAGCCTAGCCACCACTGCATTGAAAAAAGCTTTGCTGCTGTGGTCTCTCTCTCTCTCTCTCTCTCTCTCTCATGTCCTTCAGTATCATAATGATTGAGCAAGGGTGGAAGAACAGGATTTGGGGATGGACATTCATATATGCTGCAGGAGAAAACATTTAATTAAATATTACAACCAAGAAGAAAATGATTCTGATTTAAAAATCTGGGATGCAAATTTTTATGACTCCTTCAACAACGTACAAGCAAATCTGAAGCATATTTGAACAAGCATATTTGTGGTTAGACATTCCTTGAAGCTCTTCTACAGAGGGAAACTCATTAGTTGGCAGAAGAAAAAAAAAACTGTCAAATTTTCACTGGGGTATACAACAGTATTATCTCTGACACCTACCCCTCAGAAATATTGATAAGGTAAAGTAGAATGCTATTCCCAATGTACAGAAATGGCATATCAGTGATAAAAAAATATCTCATTCACAAAGAGAAGCAGGTAATGGAGTACAAATATCAACTAATGCTTTATATTTGTTGATAATAGAACTTTGATTTAGGTGGGAACTGTCTCCTTTTAATGCCATGATAGTCAGTATTGGCAAACGCTAGAAAAAAATGTCAGTATTGAGAATTACTCTATGTGTCATAAAGGTCCCTAGTGCCTTACTATGGAAGATGTGCTTTTTATCTAGGAAAAAGTAAGAAATAAGCCAAAGCCTTGTCACCAATACCAGAGTTCTAAGAAAATGCTTTTCTTCTTTAGACTCTGTGCTGGCACCTTGCATTAATATGAAATTAGCAATATACTGCTCACATGGAATTCAATATCTCAAAAAAAAACTCACATTATGCTTTCTGCTTTTGATGACAAAATAATGGGTATCATGAGGTTAAAGTTTGTTTCTGCCATTTCCTCTTGAGTATCTGTACTATTGTGTACAGGAAATTAATGTACATTCCATGTGAATCATTGTCAGTTGAAAATGATGTTAAACTAGTATTTCAATACTATAAAATCATTCCCTCACTCCACCCAAATATATATGTATATTCTTTCTGAAAGCACATCAGATTTAAAAAAAAATAAAAACTTTTATATTCACATTGATTGGCATTATTATTATTTGCTGTCTCAACAATGTGACTCATTCCAAAAAAAAAAGCTTCCAGGAGAATAAAGAAGATAAGCTAAGAAGCAAACCCCATTCAATAAATTACAATTGAACATTTACTATGTGTGAGACTCTCAGGCAAGAGTCTTTAAAAAGTGTGCAATCTACTGGGAGTGTGGACTAACCAGTCAACAACCATGTTCAGCGGGGAAGCAATTACAGATGCCAGACCTTCCACCTTCTGCAACCCACAATGACCCTGGGTCCATGCTCCCAGAGAGATAAAGAATAGGAAAACTATCAGTGGAGAGCATGGGATATAGAGATCTGGTGGTGGGAATTGTGTGGAGTTGTACCCCTCTTATCTTATGGTTTTGTCAATGTCTCCTTTTAATAAATAAAAATAAATTTTTTAAAAAAGTGTGCAATCTGAACAGGGGAGACAGCATAATTAATATGGAAAAAGACTTCCATGCTAGATGTTTTGAGGACACAAATTCAATCCCCAGCACCACCATAAGCCAGAATTGAGTAGTATAGATCCTGGTGATGGTTCATTCAGTTGAACACATGTTACAATGCACAAGGACCCAGGTTCAAGTTCCTAATCCTCACTTGTGGGGGGAAAGCCTTGCAAGCAGTGAAGCAGTGCTGTCTCTGTCTTCTTATCTCCCCCTTCCCTCACAGTTTCTGTCTCTATCCAATAAATATACAAACAAATTAAAAAAATTAAAAGAAAATAGTATTATGTAAAAAGAATGGTGGCATGCTCTGGAAGGAAAAAAAGTGTGCAATACAGGAAACTATGTAAGGGGGAATACAAATAGCTATAAATTAGGACAAAATATGATAAATATCTTTCCAAAGACAGGAATAATATGATTCAATGGGTGAATTGACAACTGAAATGGCTCAGTGAAGGCTTCTTAAGAAAGATGCTAAGAGGAAAGGGGTCTGGAAACCAAATCCTCCTAGCCATTAAGATCTATTCTGGAAAGGCAGTCAGGTGGTAGCACAGCAGATTAAGCGCACGTGGCATAAAGCACAAGGACCAGAGTAAGGAAACCGGTTCGAGTCCCGGGCTCCACACCTGCAGGGGAGTCCCTTCACAGGTGGTGAAGTAGGTCTCCAGGTGTCTTTCCCTCCCCGTCTCTGTCTTCCCCTCCTCTCTCCATTTCTCTCTGTCCTATCCTACAAGGACATCAATAACAACAATAAAACAACAAGGAAAATAACAAGGGCAACAAAGGGGAATAAATAAAGAAGAAGAAGGAAAAAAAATCTAATCTGGGGGTCAGATGGTAACACAGTGGGTTAAGCGCACATGATGTCAAGCGCAAGGACTGGCCTAAGGATCCTGGTTGGAGCCCCCCGGCTCCCCACCTGCATGGGAGTCGCTTCGCAAGCAGTGAAGCAGGTCTACAGGTGTCTATCTCTCTGTCTTCCCCTCTTCTCTCCATTTCTTTCTGTCCTATCCAACAACATCAATAACAACAGTAATAATCATAATAATAAAAAACAAAAAAGCAAGGGCCACAAAAGGGAAAATAAATAAAAAAGATCTAATCTAGATTTGTCTAAACCCCAGTTTAAGATTCCTATTGACAATCCTGTGCCCCACTTACATGTTTTTGTTGTTGGTTATATTCTGAATCACCACTTATTGTTTCTTCCTGTGAAACTCTACCTCTTGTTTTAAATTCCACTGAAAGCCACTTGTACAAAGCCTTTCAGAGATGCAGTTATTACTGAACGTGTTAGAGATGGGTTACTGTCCAATCGAGTACACATTTTAAAATTGGGCATTAGCCATCCCTGTTTTAAAGAAATCCTTCACATGCTCCACCTTGTTGCTCACTGATTTTCCCTTCTGCCGCCTGTTTTCATCTCCTTATGTAGGATATGGGGGGAGTTTCAAAAATTCAAGTTCTCTCTATTTTCTTAAATATCATGATTCACTCTATTCTTCCTTTAGATCGTGATTTGGGCCTACTTTTCTCAATAAAATGATGCAGATGGGGCTCAGAGACAGCATAACCAGATGTCATGATGCTTTGGTCACCAAGTGATGACCTACTAATCTAGGACATTCTTAAATGGAGATTTTGGTGCCTTCTAGTATGAATTTCAGTTGTTATAGTTTTATTTTTAACTTACTGCAATGACGGTTTTGTGGACCAGAATAGGGTGATAAGGACATTCTATAGTATCATAAATCATAAGACTTTCAATAATTTGTAGAGAATTTTCAAATATTGTCTCCCAGTTCTCAAATAAATAAACCGAGACTAAACGTGATCAAAAGTTTTTAATTCAACTGATAATGAAAGAATTCTTTCTGTTTAGGGCTTTTTTTTTCTCTGATGGTGTCGGTATGCTTTTAAAAACCACTTCTTTTTCATTTGGTTTAATCCCCCCTGCATTCTATTTACATAACACTGTATTCTATTTACATAACCTCTATTAACAAGCACCACCCTCCCTCCAGGGCATTGGTGGTTCAGTGGTAGAATTCTTGCCTGCTCCGCCCCCTCTCCTTGTCATACCCTGATTTTCACCAGTCACTTTTCTCTCCACCCTCTCTGCATCGCATCCTGTTCCCACCCTACTGGGCTAGTATATTTATAAGGACAAGATTGTTTGTAGTTTTTAGTTTAGCTTAGCTTGGTATAGATTGCGCTGCATCTTGCATGAATAAAGAGATGCTGCGTACGACCCAGCCATGAGTCCCAGGTCATCTGTTACCCACCCATGAAGCCAGCCCATCGAAAACAACATGATGGTAGGAATGTCATAATAAGGTATTAGTATGACATTATTAAATATATAAAAACTGTATTTAAGAATGCTGTGCCACAGCAAAAGGATTTACTCTGAACTGAGGTGACACTTTGAAGGTAGTTTCTCTGCTTCTGGTGATTTTAAACTCAGCCTATTGGACCACACAGGCAATAGGTACAACCTAGACTTTTCACATAATAATATCTCAATCTCTTTCAGCTTAGTAGTTTTAAAATTTAAACACACATTCCAACTACCAATTAGTATGGGATAATTCAGACTTCACAGGGAAACATCAGTCACATAAATAGCACACCAGTTTCTAATGTCAGCAAAGAAACATTGTCTGGATCATTAGAGGCCTTTTCTGGAATACAGTAAAACAGAACTGCTCCAAACATGGAAGTAACCCAGATGCCCAACAACAGATGAGTAGCTAAGGAAATTATTACACACACACACACACACACACACACACACACACAGAGTGTGTATACACTAATCAGCTGTCAAAGATTATTAAGTCAACTCCTTTGCCTCCTCTTAGATGGAGCTTGAAGAAACCATGTTAAGTGAGATAAGCCAAATGAGGGTGAATGAATACTGGTTGATTTCACTCACAGATGGAATGTAAGAAGCAAGGATAGAAAGGGAAAACACAAAATAAAACTTGGACTGGGTTTGGTATAGTACACCAAATCAGGGAGTCAAAAAAGTGGGTAAGAGAGGAGGCTGGAAAAGCCTTGGGGCCCTGGTGCTTTTTGGCGAAAATGATCCAAGTTGGGGGTGAGAGTGTTTTGCAGACACCTATCATGGGCAAAAATTGTACCCTGGGATTGGTGGTAGTGCACCTATTAGAACACATATGTTTCAGTGTGTAAAGACTCAAGTTCTGTAGTGAAGGTCTCTCTCCCTTCTCTATCTCACCTTCCCTCTCAATTGCTCTCTTTTTCTGACATAAAACCATTCATTCAAAGAATGTATACCCATGTGTCAACAACTGTACTATAATTATCCATTCTCTCCCCTAATAAAATTTTTGAAAAAACTGGGCTGCTCTACACACTGGTAACCACAAAAATTCTGCCAGTCCAGACTTACCTTTTGAGGGTAACTTGTGTGGACCCATATCCCAAAACACGTAGCTCTTGGTTGAAATGTCCAGCTATAATGATTTCCTTGACCCTAACTGGGGCATTCAAGACATCCAGGTGATATGATAAATACAAAGGACCATAGGAACAGGAGATGCTTCCCTAGACTGAATGTCAAGTTAATGACAGTCTGTAAAAAAACAAGGAAAACAAAACAGTATTGTACTTACTGCTTTGTTCATTTCTGAAAAGTAATTTTGGTAGTGGTGGTAAAAGGTGTGTAGCAGATAGATTCCTGCTAGTGCTTCTGATTCTAGCCCACATATGGCCATCATCCTGGTAATTCAATATATACTAGGGTGATATTACTAGTTCCTGACATTTTTTCCCCATTTTAAGATGTTGACATTTCTAATGCAGTTACAAGAACTAATATAAAGATCCCATGTACTCTTTTACCCTGATTACTTTCCATCTTGCAAAGTAATAGTGTACTATTGCAAGCAGGATATTAGCAATGATAAAATCAAGGTCAAACTTCTATCATCACAAGGAACCCTCCTGCGCTTCTCATCCAACACCATGCTCTCTCAACCCATATGTACAAGTAATCTATCCTTCATTTCTGTCATTTTATCATTTAAATAGGGAAGGCTTTAGAATGTAACGTATTGGGGTTGACTTTCTTTTCAACTCAGCATAATTCTCTGGCCATTCATCAGGGATCATACCTATAGAAAGCTCATTCTTCTTACAGCAAAGTATTCTTGGTTGATAACATGAGATAGATACATTATGGTTTGTTCAACCATTCACCTGCTGGAGTACTTTAAAACTGGTATTTGGGGCCAGGTGGTGGCACACCTGGTTGAGCACACATGCTACAATGCACAGGGACCCAGGTTTGACTCCCCCGGTCTCCACTTGCAGGGGAAAACTTCACGAGTGGTGAGGCAGTGTTGCAGGTGTCTTTCTGTCTCTCTTCCTCTCTATGCCCCCTTCCCTCTCGATTTCTGGCTGTCTCTATCCAATAAACAAATAAAGATAATAAAAAATGAAAAAAATGGTATTCAATTATTATTTTTTTATTTTAAATTATTGCTTTATTTATTTTTGCCACCAAGGTGGTTGCTAAGGCTCAGTACTACAAATCCACCATTCCCAGCAGCTATTTTTCTTTTTTTTTCTAATTTTTTTTAATAAGACAGAGAAATTGAGAGAAGAGGGAATGTAGGGGGGCAAGATAGACAGCTGTAGACCTGCTTCACTGCTCATGAAGCATTCCCTCTGCAAGCAGGCTGTGGGGGCTCAAACTCCAGTCCTTGCACTTGATAGTACGTGCTCTTAACCACTTGTTCCACTGCATGGCCCCCTCATTGTATATCTGTAGGGTCTGTAGTCATTCTTAATACTGGTTAATTATGTCTTCTCCACTGAGAACATGGTTGTTGGAAGATCAATCCACACCTGCAGCCTGTTTCTATCTTTCCTTAGTGGGATTGGGCAGTGGAGAGGTGAGGTTCCAGGATACATTGGTGAAGTCATTTGCCCATAGAGTTCAGGATAGAATCATAGTAGTATCTGCAACTCGGTGGTCCAAAGGCAGTAAGGTATAAAGCAAGACTAAATGTTAATAAACAGGAATGAAAAAGTAGGAATAGAGCAGATAAGAAAAGGAATCTTACGGTGGAAAGAAACTAAGAAATCTATTTGAGATATGCTCCTATTGACCTATGACTTTAGTAATTTTTGCTTTAACTTAATAGCTAACATAGAGGTGGACTAAACCTTTACTCTGGGAAGATGTAGTCAGAATTGAGAAAAAGGCTATAAGTTCTATTGGGCTGTTAGAAAAGTCATGACAAAATTTTGCACTGAAAAATACTCATGAGTTTTCCAACCTCCCAATATATTTTATGTAAAGGAGACCATAAAATTCTGATTGAAATTCTCAAAAATTACCAAGTGTTTTTCTTACTTTATCAGAAAGGAAGTTGAATATAGCTAAAGTTTATAAAGTTCATAGGTAATCTAGGTTTCTCTTCACTACCCATTCATTTATTTGTTGTTTAGTTCGGGAGCGCCAGCAGGCCGGGTAGCTTCGCAGTGGTAGACAGAGACAGAGACTCAAGGACACACGGCTGGGCTGAGAAGCTGCAGTTTAATCTTTACTCACGAGCGGGCAAATAGCCACACCATCCCAATCATTCTCCCTCCAGCGCTGCTGCTGGGACGTCCCTCGCATAGGGGGCAGGGAGAAAGCAGGGGAAACGAGCAAGGGCCAAACCAATTTTTCTCAGAGGTCGGGGGGAAGGGGAACAAACCAATATGAAACATAGCAACATTTATTTTTTAATGTTTTATTTATTTATTTATTACTGGACAGAGACAAAGAGAAATTGAGGGTGGAGGGATAGATAGAGGGTGAGAGAGACAGAGAAACACCTGAAGACCTGCTTCACCACTTGTGAAACTTTCCCCCTGCAGATGGGGACCAAGGGTCTTTGGGCACTGTAATGTGTGTGCTTAACCAGGTGTGTTACCATCTGCCCCTCATTCATTTATTAGTTGAGCTTTTATTGAATACTTGATGTGTGGCAAGCCTAATAATGTGTTTCAGTTTTATAAGTATCGATAAATAATAAATGAAAGAGGATTAAATCCTCTGTAAGGATCATTTGACAGATAATTTCCCAAAGTTCCAACAGATTAGTAACTTCAAATGGAAAAGCCATACATAAGTCTCCAAGAAATGTTTCATTCAATTGCATTCTAAGTGGTTATGTAAGTATACTGCAGTGAATGGCTCACAGGATATAACCAATCATAAAGAAGCACTTCAAATTTATTCCACAAAGTGAACACTTTCTTTCCTCTTAGATGAAATTTAGAATAAATTGTAATCTTCCTATCACTTCCAGGAACTAAGATGCCCTTTGTGCAGTAGCTCATATGTTTATTATATTCAAAGCACTTAAACTTCTTCCTCTCCTAACCTAACCTCCTAAAAACAAACAAACAAGACAAAAAAACATTGCAACCTGCTGTGATCTCGCTCTTTTTCCTCATCTTCGTGCACTTCATCAGTTTAAGGGTTATTTCACACTCCTCTGGACTGGAGTACTAGAAGAAAGAAGATGAAAAAAGAGAAGCAGGACAGTTTTTATTTGCTACCCTAGCAAAGTGTAATCTGTAATGTGTGAAATCTCAGGAATATCCTTGGTGGTTATTCAAAATTATCACACTTCTGCTGTTATCTGGGTATCTTTGGAGACCTCCAGAACACTACTTCACTCATCTTCATTTTCCTATGGACAAATACATCATAGTGTGAATACTTAGTCTTGGCTCCAACCCTAGGACTCTGGCTTCAACTTCAGCTTTTCTTTGCTGAGTTCTAGTTACCTAACTAGGTGGCGGTCTTAGAAATGATTAAGATGGTGCCATGCTTACATTCTCTAGTGGGTGGTCCATGTCTGATTTAAATTAGACCACATCTGACCCACCTCTGAAACATACTCTTTGCCCCCATAATTTCAGGAAAATGATGAGAGGAAATATTCTACAAAGTATCAAAACAGTCATCTCCTTGCATCTCTAGTCTTCAGTTTTGTATACTTTTTTTTTATTTATGTAAGTGGTTTAAAAGCTATGTAATTTCATTTTGACAAACTCGTTTATAAGTTTTGCAAACTGAGGATTTTATCCCTCACTTTAAAATGTAATATACCTTAGTCTTTTAACTACAACTTTCATTCTTTTATCTGCCTTGTAATGATAGGATACAAAATATGTAATCACATATGTGGCATATAGTGGCTACATCATGACAACTTGTATGTTCCTTTCTAATTTTATCATGTAAGGAAAAGTGAATATCAAGTATTAGTTTAATTTAAAATACTTAAATGTATTCATGACCTGGAGATTGTACATTGCATTCTTTTTGGAGGACTGCCATGAAAAGATAGTACAAGTAAACTGTTTAAACCATAACAATGGAACTGGGAAGTTGCATACCTGGCTGAGCTTACATATTACCATATGTTTGGACACAGGAGAAGCTTCACTAGTGGTGAAGAAGTGTTGCAGTTGTCTTTCTATTTCTCTCTTCTTTTTCTATCTCCCCCTTCCCTTTCTAGTTCTCTCTGTATCTATACAGATTGATTAGTTAACAAACAACAAAAACATGTGTCTCATTTATCTCATATTCTGGAGGTTCAAAACCTTTGGTTTTGGAAGTTCAAAACCAAAGTATCATCAGGGCCAGAGATCTTCAAAAGACTGAGGTAGAATCTTTTCCAAGCCTCTGCTGGTTGTTACTAGCAATTGTGACCTCCCTTGATTAGTAGTTACTCCGATTTCTACTTTTGTTTTCATGTAATGTTCCCTTTATTGTATATTTATGCATGGCCATCTTTTAAGGACATCCACTTAAGGCCCATACTAATCCAATATGACATCATCTTAACTTCATTACATCTACAGAAACCCTATTTTCAAATAAGGGCATAACTACAGGTTTTGGAGGGGCATGAGTTGTGGGGAACAGAAAAATCACAATATATCAAATACAGGATTGATAATACTTCCTGTTGAAAGGTTCAATATCTCAACTATGATGTTGCATAATTTTTCACAAATATTGTTTTAAATACTATGAGAAATACATTCATTTTGGAAAGGCCCATGGAAATGGCTACGTCTGGATTTCACTGGCTTGTACTGCAGAGCAGCAGTCATATGCATAAGGAATATGAAAAAGGAAGCATACAAACAGCTTAATAAGCATGGGTATGTATCATATGAGAGAATCAAAGCAAGCTAATAATAGCTAGCCTAGAGATGAGCGAGCAGATGCTTTTTCTACAGCTGAATCCTCAGAGGAATGATGTAGTATTTGTTGATTTTTATCACGTGACTAGTGAAAACAAAAGAGACACAAAGAAGACAAATGACATTGTGATTGTGACTATAACTATATATGCTATAAAGTTATAATAGCAAGAGTAGTGATATGTTGTTCTGTATAATTATCAATTTTTAAGCTTCTGTAACATTTTAGATTTTTCCCCCCCTGGGAGAATTTCCCACCCCCACCCCAATACTGGGTTTACTTTTTCCAAATGTTTAAGTAGTTGGTTGAGGCCTTATTCAAATAATGATATAGGAGCAAGCTTAAAACTGAAAACAACTAAAGGAGAATCTTCAAAATATCTATTAGAATTGTTTTTTATATAAACTTCAAGTATAGTTTTTCTGCTTAACAACTAAAGTCTATCCACAAAGATAAAATGAAAAGAGTGAATAAATCAATAATAATACTAATAATACTTATTCAATTTTGGACCTATTTATTTTATTCTAGGCTTCAGTGCCTTCTCTGGACATTTGATTTTACTTCGTCAGGAAATTCTTTGAGAAATTATATATTTATCTATCTTTGGTAATGAAGTGATGTCAACCAGTATTACAAACTAAGTGATTTTACTAAACAGCATGTATTTCTTATTTGAAATGACATGACATTTTAAAATTTTTTTTTTAATTTTTATTTATAAAAAGGTAACACTGAAAGAAAACATAGGATAAGGGTGGTACAACTCCACACAACTCCTACCACTAGAACTCTGTATCCCATCCCTCCCCTGATAAATTTCCTATTCTTTAACCCTCTGGGAGTATGGACCCAGTGTCATTATGGGGTGCAGAAGGTAGAAGGTCTGGATTGTATAATTGTATTGTAATACAACACTTCCTTATTTAAATTTTTATATTTTTAAGAATCTTCCATGCAAACATGCAAATTCAAAAAATAAAAATTTGAAAAATTCTTCAAAATACACTGACATTAGCATCTTGATATTATCTATCACAGTGCATGGAGGCAAAAACATTATTTTAAGTAGTAACTTGTTGCAGATTACATATAGTTGTTCTTAAATATATACCTCAGAGACTAAAATTTAAAAACCATATCAAAATTTTAAATATATAGAGTTCCTCTTCCATTTGATCTCCCAATCTTTTTTTCTGTTTGTTTCTACTTTTTTTTAATTTATAAAAAAGAAACACTGACAAAACCATAGGATAAGAGGAGTACAATTCCACACAATTCCCACCATCATAACTCTGTACCCCACCACTCACTCCCCTAATAGCTTTCCTATTCTTTATCCCTCTGAGAGTATGGACCCAAGGTCATTGTGGGATGCAGAAGGTGGAAGGTCTGGCTTCTGTAATTGTTTCCCAGCCTGAACATGGGTGTTGACAGGTCCACCCATACTCCCAGCCTGTCGTCTCTCTCTTTCCCTAGTGAGGATTCTGGGGAAGGGGGGCTCCAGGACACATTGGAGGGGTCATCTGTCCAGGGAATTCCAGTTGGCATCATGGTAGCATCTGGAATCTGGTGGCTGAAAAAAGAGTTAACATATAGAGTCAAACAAATTGTTGACTAATCATGAACCTAAAAGATGGAATAGTTCATATGGAGAGTTGGGGGGTCTTCGTTTTGTAGATATTTAGTAGTCATATTCTAAAGAGCCCATGACTATACTAGGGTTTTTTTGTTTGTTTGTTTGTTTGTTTTCCCTGGGCCTGAAATATGATATGCAGGTAGATCCAAGTTGTTGTTGTTTGGGAAGATGATTTTATGGCTGGGGAAAGGACCATAAAGCTAGATCAGGGAAGAGAGTAGCCCCCAAATATGGGAAAGCTGTATAAATATTGTTGACTATAAATCCCATAATTTTATCTGCTCTGGGGCCCATATTCAGCTTAGGAGCCTATGTAACTTCTGCATCCCTGTAGATCTGAGCTCACATTCTATGGTCATGAGTAGGAACGTTCCAAACTGCCACAATTTCAGGACCCATCTTCCTCAAGTACAACATAGAGTATGTTTTCCATCCTCCCTTGGAGAATGGAACATTCTCTATCATTGTTGATCCAAGTTGTGGGCAAGGTCCTATGGGGGCCCACAAAGGAGTCTATTGTGTTGTTCCTGATAGAGATGACCAGTAACAATGGAGAGAGGGATTTATTCGCAGTCTAGGCCCATCTTGTCTGTTTGAGAATCTCAAGACTCCCTGATTAGGGCCCCAGCTGATGGGGTGGCCTGATAGTGACTAAAGGGTCATCGATAAAGTATGCCAGTCTTTTGCCCTTATTCAACTTTTGGAGTCCTTGCTTTGATAAGGTTAGCTTTGGTGTGAGTGATGGAAGTATAATAAGAAGTAGGTGAGGAGGGTCTCTAAATCTAAATAGACGCTATTTTATTATGAGCTTTATGGTGCCTTTTTAGGTCTTTCTACTTGCTTGCTGCATATACTGACTCCCTGCAGACTATTGTGCTCTTTTGCTTTCAGGTATATATTTTGCCCTAACTTATGGATACATGTGAACATATGACCTATCTCATTGAACCTGGCCTATATCTAGGATTTGGTACTTTGTTAGGAAGTGAACCACCTGAAATGTAATTAAGAAGTCCTATGAGAAAGGAAAGGTCTCACCTGAGTAATGAGGCTGAAGGGCTGACATTCCATGCCTGATGTCTCTGGACACAGTCTGAAGTGAAGCATGCTGAGGTTGTACTTGTTGCATTGATTAGGTTGGGATCAGCAGATGCGATATCATTTGGTATGAATTGAGAGAATCTTGCAGGAAAGTGAGTCCTAGAGGTTCCAGGACTGGGGGAAATATAGTCTCTATAGAGGAAGTAGGAAGTTCCGGCTGTCTTAGGGTTTAAGAGGGCAATAGTTATTGTTGCAATCAAATTATTTGGTAATTGGATTGACTTTGAAGATCCCTTTGTTAGGATTTGCTGTATCATACACAACATCACCATAATTTATATCTTTTGACATTATTTGTATATAGTTGTGTCTTATAGAGTAATTCCACTGATTGCTTCTGTTTTTTAAATTTTTATCCTGTACTCCTTTTGGTCATTGCCAGGCCTCTGCTGCTCTGGGGCTCTAAACTGACTTTTTCTGATGGAAAGAGAGAAAGATAGAGAGAAATAGAGACAGCCATAGCACTTAAGCAACCACCCAACACAGAAGTAGGTAGGGGCAGGCTGAAACATAGGTTACTGGTTTTCTTCCAAGTGAGTTACTTATTTATTATTTATTTATTTATTTATTTAACAATTTGAAATTTGTTCTCTCCTGATCTAGCTGAAGGTTTTTTTTTATGTGTATTTTCTTTTTTCTTCTTTACCCCCATTATTTGGGGTATTAATGTTTTATATTTGACAGTAAACACAATAGTTTGTACATGCATGACATTTATAAGTTTTCCTCATAATAATACAACCCCCAGTAGATCCTCTGCCATCATGTTCTAAGTGAGTTATTTTGATAACCCATATGGAAGCGAAAATTAACTTCTTATACAATTATACAATCTATCATTTCTAAATATTTTCTTATTTACCTATTAGCATTTGGTTTTCTCTCTAACCAGTACTGCATAATAGGGCAAGTATCTCCCCCGTTCAAGTGAGCTATCTTATGAAAACTATCCTCTAGTCTTTTGTCTCTATTTTACATGTAACTTACTTATTGAAAGAGGTGAACATCACCATGTACATACCTTTGTATATGAAAATTGGGGTAATGGATACTTATTTTTGCAGAAATAAATAAGTATAAATGCCAAATTTAAATCCTTTCAGTAACTGTTTTCTTTATGTCATTGTGTTACTGTGTCTATGCTGCAATTTGTGTTATATTTTCTTTGTAAGACATTTGGATTCTTGTGAAAGTGTTATGCATATAAATAATGAAATAGCACCCACGCTGCTACTACTTATCTACTGTGGGTGCTGCCACATTTCTTTTTTTTTCTCCTTGCATCCCTGGGGTAATCCCACTAGGTCATGATGTACAATCTTTTTAATATAGTGCTGTATCTAGTTGCTTGTATTTTGTTCACTATCTTAGCATCTATGTTCATCAGAAATATTGGTGTATAGTTTTCTTTTGTTGTTGTGTTTCTGTCTGCTTTTGGTATCAGGGTGATGTTAGCTACATAGAAGGTAGAAGGGAATATTCCTTTATCTTCAATAAATTGGAAGATCTTAAAAAGTATTAACTCTTCTTGAAGGTCTTATGAATTCATTTGTAAAACCATCTGGACCTGGACTTTTATTGTTGGGAAGGTTCTTGAGAACTGTTTCTCAGTTTCTTTGGATGTGATTGGCTTGTTCATGTTTTCTAGTTCCTCTTGTTTCAACTTTGGAAGATTATATATTCTAGGAATCTATCCATTTCTTCCATGTTCTCTAGTTTGGTGGAATATAGTTGTTTATAGAAGGCTCACATTATACTTTGGATTTCTGTGGTGTCTTGTGATATCTACTCTTTCATTTACAATCCTATTTATTTGAGACTTCTCTGTTTCAACAGAATTCTACACTTAAGGACTATATTTTGAGTGCTTACTTCAGCAGCAATTATACCAAAGTTGGAATAACATGGAGATTAGTGTGGTTCCTACATAAGGATGATGTGCAGATTACTGAGGCTTTCATATTTTTAACATCAAATTAAAATATGAATTAATGGAGAAATAGACTGAGTTCTAGAAGGAAGGAAACAATACAGTAGGTTTTTAAATACTATTCAATCTATTAAAATAATATTACAAGTCCAATAAAACCCCTTCAGAGTTTTAATAATCTTAATTCTAGAAGCCAAACAGAACAAATAATGAAGAGTAACTAAGAACATGTCTGGAATATAAATGGAGTGGAGAAAGTAGGTACAGAATGGAGTGAGTAGAGAGGTCTGACTCTGGAGAACAGAACTTGCATGCATGAGGTCCCACGGACACAAATGGTAACAACAGCCTTTCAGACCACTGCTTCCCCAACATAATGAATACAAATAAAATAGATACATATTTAAAATAGTAATGCACAGGGGGACAGTGGTGCACTCAGTTAAGTACACATATTGCCAGGCTCAGGGACTCAGGTTTGAGCCCCTGCTCCTGCTCCCCACCTACAGAGGGGATGCTTCATGAGTGGTGAAGCAGGTCTGCAGGTATCTATCTTTCTCTCTCTCCCTCTATATCTACCCTTCCTCTCTCAATTTCTCTTTGTCCTATCAAATGAAATAGAAAAGAGAAAAATGAAAAAAAAATGGCTGCCAAGAGTGGTGGATTCTTATTATTAAATGACAACACAGTAGTTTCTAGAGTTATGATGATGAAACAAACACTGTCCTTCCATGCATGAAGCTTGTGATTAGCAGAGCATTGATAGTTGAGATAATAGGCAGTTTCAAAATAGGGAGACAAATGCTGTGATGGGAGCAAATTCAAGGTGATATGGAATTCTTGTGGGGGTTACCAAATGTCTTGAATGACCAAAGAAGGATTATCTATCAAGTAATATCTAAGATGATAAAAATTTTGAAAGGTTCCAGATGGTGCCTCAGTGAGTAAAGTGCATCTTCGGATATGTGAGGCCTTGGATCTGATGGCCAGCTCTACGTAGGAGCACTGTGGACAGCACCAAGGAAAATGTGAATACTAGAGCTGTAAATTGGGGTCACTATATCCCTTTCTTGCTCTCTCTGTCAAAATATGAAATATCAAATATTGGACTGGGGAGGCAGCTCATTGGTATCACGTATGTGTGAGGTTTAGATTTTTTTTCCCCCTGATGTGGTAGTCAAAAAAAAAAAAAGGGTGGAAGAGTGGAATGCTGGAGTATGGTCATTGTTGGGGGGATGGGGTAGTGTTTCTAGGCAGAAGGGTTCCAGGACATCATGCACAATGCACCAGGGACAAATGGAAGCATTAGAAAATTTTTTAAAAAATTAAATTAAAAATATACATCACAGAGGCCAAGGGATGATGCTCTTATTTGAGTGCGCACATCACCATGCAAAAGGATCTATGTTCATAATCCCAGTCCCATCTATAGGGAGAAACTTCACAAACAGTGAAACAGTCCTACAGGTGTCCCTCTTTCTCTTGCCTCTATCTCCTTCCACTCTAACTTCTCTCTGTCCTATCAAGAAAGAAAAAAAGTCATTAGTTTAAAAATCTACTTAACAGTGTTTGTTATTCACACCAGATTCAGCACGGGCTTATTTTAGGATGACCCTTTCTTGACCTTCAGTCTCCTGGCCACACTCCAGTTAGTTTTTTCCCTCACTGTCTAGCTTTTATTTTGGAAAGTACAGCCTAGCATTTTGCAGAGGTGGAAGAAGGCTTTTCCCTTGAAGTAGTGGCATTATTCACAGAGAAGGAAAAGTTTCTCATGAGTGATGACAAAATCTTGAAGACTAGTTTACAAATCAATGTAGCTTAGTCTAAAGCAACTTAGTTTCCTGAAAGCTACACTCCATAGGCTTCCAAAACACTTATTTGATATTTATTCATAGTTAAAGTTAAACGGAAGTGGAGAAGAAAAAGAGGGAAAATTCTTTTGGGAGTTTGTATCATTTAAAAACAATTTATCTTTATTTATTTATTTATTTATTGGATAGAGACAGCCAGAAATCAAGAGGGAAGAGATGATAAAGAGGGAGAGAGACACTGCTTCACCGCTTACAAAGTTTTCCACCAGCAGGCAGGCTGTGACCTGGGGCTTGAACCCAGGTCCTTGCTCATTATAACATGAGCGCTCAATCAGGTGTACCACCACCCAGCGCCCGGAAGTATCTCTTTAAATAAAAAATAAAGACAATAAAGCAATGGACAAAGTGTATATATTGCATTAAGGAAATTCTGGCATTTTTGATGTTAGAGCGTTAAGTTAATTAACTGGTATATATACTGCTTACTAATGACAGAGAGAGAGAGGGAGATACTCTTGTATGCAGTGCCAGGAATTAAATCAAATTCAAGTCCAAAGCACTACCACTTTGTTATTTCCCTGGTCACTGGGTTTTGGGTTTCATGTGATTCTTTTTTTATTTATTTATTTTTTATTTAAGAAAGGATAAATTAACAAAACCATAGGGTAGGAGGGGTACAACTCCACACAATTCCCACCACCCAATCTCCATATCCCATCCCCTCCCCTGATAGCTTTCCCATTCTCTATCCCTCTGGGAGCATGGACCCAGTGTCATTGTGGGTTGCAGAAGGTGGAAGGTCTGGCTTCTGTAATTGATTCCCTGCTGAACATGGGCGTTGACTGGTTGGTCCATACTCCCAGTCTGCCTCTCTCTTTCCCTAGTAGGGTGGGTCTCTGGGGAAGCTGAGCTCCAGGACATATTGGTGGGGTCTTAGTTCAGGGAAGCCTGGCCGGCATCCTGATGTCATCTGGAACCTGATGGCTAAAAAGAGAGTTAACATACAAAGCCAAACAAATTGTTGAGCAATCATGGACCCAAAGGTTGGAATAGCAGAGAGGAAGTGTTAGGGGGGTGCTCACTGCAAACTCTAGTGTACTTCTGCTTTTAGGTATATATTTTGCACTAGTTTATGGATAAGTGTGAACATATGCTCTCTCTCACAGAACCTGGTCTATATCTAGGTTTTGGGACTTTGTTAGAAAGTTAACCACCTGGGATGGAATTAGAGAATACTATGAGAGGAAAGGTATCACCCGAGTAATGAAGTTGAAGGGTTGTCATTCCACACGTGAAGTCTCTGGACACAGTCTGAGCTGAAACATGTTGAGGTGGCAATCGTTGCGTTGATTAGGTTGCGATTGGCAGATAAATATTATTTGATATGGATTGGGAGAGGCATTCAGGAAAGTGGGCCCTATCCTAAGGTTCCAGGACTGGGAGAAATATAGGCTCTATAGTGGAGATGTGAGGTTCCTGTTGTCTTAGGGTTCAAAAAGACAATGGATAGTTATTGTTATCATCACATTATTTGGTAATTGGGTTAACTTTGAAAAGTCCTTTTGTTAGAGTTTGCTGTATAGTACCCAGTATCTTGTATCTAGCTGTGCCATTGGTTGCTTCTCATCTACTTGGTCTAGGCTTTTGAGAGAGTCCGCATATCAAATATACAGCCTATATATTAAAAAGACTCAGTATGTGTTTTAAAAACTTCAAGAAATACAATTAATTTTCCCACTCTCATATTAATTAACTACTGATTTATATGACTACACTTTACTAGGAGTGTACATAAACACCATTCCCACCACCAAAAGACTATGTCCCATCCCACCCACCCACCCCCAACCCCCACCGGCCCAGGAAGCTGCATGTCTGTCTACCCCTCACCACAGGGTTTTTACTTTGGTGCCCTACTTTCAATTTAGTTAGATCCTGCTTTTAGTTTCCCTTTCAGATCTTCTTACTCAACTTCTGTTGATGAGTGGGATCATCCCATACTCATCTTTATCTTTCTGACTTAGCTCACTTAACATAATTACTTCTAGCTCTGTCCAAGATGGGTCAGAGAAGGTGGGTTCATTATTCTTGATAGCTGCATAGTATTCCATTGTGTATATATACCACAGCTTTCTCAGCCACTCATCTGTTGTTGGGCACCTGGGTTGCTTCCAGGTTTTAGCTATTATGAACTGTGCTGCTATGAACATAGGAGTACACACCTCTTTTTGTTTGGGTGTTATGGAGTCCTTGGGGTATAACCCCAGGAGAGGAATTACTGGATCATATGGAAGGTCCATGTCTAGTTTTCTGAGAGTTTTCCAGACTGCTCTCCACAGAGGCTGGACCAATTTACATTCCCACCAGCAGTGCAAAAGGGTTCCTCTGTCCTCACAGTCTCTTCAGCATTTGTTGCTGCTTTCCTTTTTGATGTATGCCATTCTTACAGAAGTGAGGTGATATCTCAATGTCGTCTTAATTTGCATTTCTCTGACAATCAGTGACCTAGAGCAGTTTTGCATATGTTTGTTAGCCTTTGGGATCTCCTCTGAGGTGAATGTTTTGTTCCTATCCTCTGCCCATTTTTGGATGGGGTCATTTGCTTTTTTGGTGCTAAGTTTGCTGAGCTCTTTATATATTTTGGTGATTAGTTTCTTGTCTGATGTATGGCATGTGAAGATCTTCTCCCATTCTGTGAGGGGTCTCTCTGTTTGTTTAATAGTTTCTTTGAATGTGCAGAAGCTTTTCAATTTGATGTAGTCCCATTGGTTTGTTTCTGCTTTAGTCTTCCTTGCAATTGGGTTTGATTCATCAAAGATGTCCTTGAGGTGTATGTGGGAAAGTGTTTTACCAATGTTTTCCTCTAAGTATTTGATTGTTTCTGGTCTGACATCTAGGTCTTTGATCCATTTGGAGTTGATTTTTGTTTCTGGTGAGATAAAGTGGTTCAATTTCATTCTTCTGCATGTTATAACCCAGTTTTCCCAGCACCATTTATTGAAGAGAGCCTCCTTCTTCCACTTAATGCTTTGGGCCCCCTTATCACAG
Organism: Erinaceus europaeus; assembly: GCF_950295315.1. NCBI lineage: Eukaryota > Metazoa > Chordata > Mammalia > Eulipotyphla > Erinaceidae > Erinaceus > Erinaceus europaeus. The sequence goes on from NC_080165.1 coordinate 46,481,418, forward strand.
ATTAGATGTCCATAGGTGTGGGGATTTATTTCTGGGCTTTCAATTCTGTTCCACTGGTCTGTGTGCCTATTTTTGTTCCAGTACCATGCTGTTTTGATGGCTTAATAATATAGTTTGAGATCTGGGAGTGTGATGCCTCCATTTCTGTTTCTTTTCCTCAAGATGGTTTTGGCAGTTCTGGGTGTTTTCAGGTTCCAGATAAATGATTATAGTGTTTGTTCTATTCTCTTAAAGAAGCGTGGTGGAACTTTGATGGGTATTGCATTAAATTTGTATATAGCTCCGGGGAGAATATTCATTTTGATGATATTTATTCTTCCAATCCATGAGCATGGGATATCTTTCCATTTCTTGGTATCAGTTTCTATTTCCTTGAGTAGCGACTCATACTTTTCAGTATACAAGTCTTTCACTTCTTTGGTCAACTGTATTCCTAGGCATTTTATTGATTTTGCTGAGACAGTAAATGGGAGTGATTTCTGGATGTCTTCTTCTTCAGATTTAGTGTTTGCATAAAGAAATGCCACTGATTTTTGTACATTGATTTTGTAGCCTGACACCCTGCTATATTGCCTAATAACTTCCAGTAGTTTTCTGCTGGATTCTTTAGGTTTTTCTATGTAGACTATCATATCATTTGCAAATAATGAGAGCTTGACTTCTTCCTTTCCAATTTGTATTCCTTTGATTTCTTTCTCTTGCCTGATTGCTATGGCAAGAACTTCCAATACTATGTTGAAGAGTAACGGTGACAGTGGACAGCCCTGTCTAGTCCCCCATCTGAGGGGGAGTGCTTTCAGCTTCTGTCCATTGAGTATGATGTTGGCTGTAGGTTTGCTATATATAGATTGCACTAGCTTGAGGAATTTCCCATCTATTCCTATTTTTTGTAGAGTTTTGACCATGAATGGGTGTTGGATTTTGTCAAAGGCTTTCTCTGCATCTATTGAGATAATCATGTGGTTTTTAGCTTTGCTTTTATTGATGTGGTGAATGACATTGATTGACTTATGGATGTTGAACCAGCCTTGCATTCCTGGGATGAATCCCACTTGGTCGTGATGAACAATCTTTTTGATGTGCTGCTGTATCCGGTTGGCCAAGATCTTGTTTAATATTTTGGCATCTATGTTCATCAGAGATATTGGTCTGTAGTTTTCCTTTTTTGTTCTGTCCCTATCAGCTTTTGGTATCAGGGTGATATTGGCTTCATAGAAGGTGGAAGGGAGTATTCCTGTTTCTTCAATCTTATGGAAAAGCTTAAGAAGTTTGGGTATTAACTGTTTCCTGAAAGTTTTGTAGAATTCGTTTGTGAAGCCATCTTGTCCAGGACTTTTGTTGTTGGGGAGATTCTTAATAACGGTTTCAATTTCTTTGTCTGTAATTGGTGCAGTTAGGTTTTGTAGTTCTTCTTGGTTCAGTTTTGGAAGTGCATAGGTTTCTAGGAATTGTTCCATTTCTTCCAGATTCTCTAGCTTGGTGGCGTATAGTTCTTCATAGAAGTTTCGCATGATTCTCTGGATTTCTGAGGTGTCAGTTGTGATATCTCCTCCATCATTTACAATTCTATTAATTTGAGTCTTCTCTCATTTTTGTTTGGTGAGTCTGGCTAGGGGTTTGTCAATTTTGTTTAATCTTTCAAAGAACCAACATCTGGCTTCATTGATCTTCTGTATGGTTCTCTTATTTTCGATGTTGTTTATTTCTGCTCTAATTTTAGTGATTTCTCTCCTGGTTGCTTTAGGGTTCCTTTGTTCCTCTTCCTCTAAGTCCTTGAGGTATGCAGTAAGGTCGTTCATTTGAGCTTTTTCTTGGTGTTTAATATGTGATTGTATGGCTATAAGTTTCCCTCTCAATACTGCTTTAGCTGTGTCCCAAATATTTTGATAGGTTGTGTCTTCATTTTCATTTGTTTCCAGGAACATTTGAATTTCCTGCTTGAGTGAGTCTCTGACTCAGTGGTTCTTAAGGAGTATGTTGTTTAGTTTCCAAATTCTGTGTCTTTTAATAATTTTCTGTTTGTTGTTAATGTTAGTTTTACTCCACTGTGGTCTGAGAAGATTCTTGGGATGATTTCAATGCTCTTGAATTTATTGATGCTGTCTTTATGGAGTCTTCTTGGCTGATTGATCCTCTAATAATTATGTAATGTCCTTGCCTATCTTTTATTACTTTATTTAATTTAAAATGTATTGTGTCTGAGATGAGAATGGCTGTTCCTGCCTTTTTTTGTGGTCTGTTAGCCTGTATGATAGTTTTCCATCCTTTCACTTTAAGTCTGTGTTTATCTTGTTGTGTCAGATGGGATTCTTGCAAGCAGCATATGGTTGGGTTATGTTTTCTGTTCCATCTCCCCACTCTGTGCCTTTTGATGGGTGAGTTTAAGCCATTGACATTTATTGATATTATGGATTTAATGTATTGTAGTGCCATTGTTCAACAAATTTTTGTTTGCTCTGATATATTGCAAGTATTATAGTGATGATCTTGTTTATAAGAGGCCTTTTAGAACCTCTTTCAGGGCCGGTTTGGTGATGGTTGCCTCCCATGTGATTCTTATGTCCTTTTGTATATATTTATGAAATTGCATTATATACTAAAATGCATTTTTAAATAAATTTCAATGAGTGAAAACATAATGCAACTATTGTTTGGGTGCAAATCCACAATTATGGTTCAGAAACCCTTCACTCTTCTCTTTCCAAACACAACACACCTAAAACAACCATTATCATAACCCTAAGATGCACATTTTTATGTAAAACAGAGCTGCCATAGAACTTTTTTTCATCAAAGTTGACTTATTTCCAGGATTATGAGAGTCCAAGGATAAAACTGGCATCTAGCCACAGAGAGAGCCCTTGACCTAGAAGCAGGAACAGCTTCAAAACGGTATTGGCACATAGTGGAGCAGGGCACATTTAGCATGAATCATGCCCTTAAAGCTTTCTAAGGGAAAATTCCTAGAAGAGTTCTCCAAAAGAAGAGGTAATATTAGTAGTGTATATACCTTTACTCCACCAAATAAGTGCTATTATTTCCTTCTGTACAAAGCTATTCTTTAAATCTAACTTTGGAATGACTTTAGAAGAAAGTATGAACCAATTTTATTATTATTATTATTATTTGTTACTGGATAGAGACAGAGAGAAATTGAGGGGAGAGAGAGAGAGAGACACCTACCTGAAGGCCTGCTTCACCACTTGTGAAGCTTTCCCCCTGCAGGTGGGGAACAGGAGCTTGAACCTATGTCCTCGTACAATGTAATGTGTGCACTTAACTAGGTGTGTCACTACCTGCCCCCCAAAGCTTGCATTTAAAATGGTTTTGGGGGGGTCTACAAGATAGCTTGCCTGGAGGGTTCCTGCACTAGTATGTTCATGGCCTAGTCTGGAACCCAACACTCATTGGCCTAGGGAAAGTTTTGGTGTAATGTTTTTTTTTTAATTATTATTATTAGTGATTTAATATTGATTTACAAAATTAAAAGACAACAATGGTATAATATATATTTGTCTATTATTTTCTATGATCCTGCCTTCTCTTCTTTTCTAAGTCACCCCTATACCTACCTACTACTATTTCTGAGTATCCTTCCTTTTTTTCTTCTTTTCTCTCCAGATCTTGATGTAATTGGAGTTCAGAGCCCTCTAGTCATCCTGCAAAATTTCTCCCTCTCTGGGAATATGGGCCAAATTTATTTTAGGGATAAAGAAGGTGGGTTTTCTGGATCCTGTAGCTGATTCTCCACTGGATTTGGACATTCGAAGGTCAATCTATACTCCCAACCTGTTATTAACTTTCTGCAATGGGGTAGGGCTCTGCAGAGTTGAGGTTCTAGGACACATTGGTGAAGTCAACTGCCTACAAGTTCAGGGTGGAATCATAGTAATATCTGCAACTTGGTATCTGGAAAACAGTAAGATATACAGCAGCACAAATGTTTAATACACAGAAACCAAAAGGTAGGAGTAGAACAAATCAGAATAGAGATTTTAGGGTGTAGAGAGGTTAGGAAGTCTATTTTATGTATCTTCCTAGAGGCCTTTGACATTAGCAGTGTTTGCTTGAGCTTGATAGTTAACATGGAAGAGGCCTAAAAATATTGTCTGGGAAGATGCTATCAAAGTTGAGTATAGAGCTAGAAAGCTGGATTAGGTCAGAGAGTAGCTCTCAAATTTGATGAAAATATATAAATTCAATTAACTTTACCATATCAATCTGACCCAGGGTTATGTATATTCATATTTGGTGCTGTGGTATCATTTTCCTTTCTTTTTAAAAAATATTTTTATTTATTTTTATTATTGGATAGAGACAGAGAAATTGTGAGAAGAGGGAGAGAAAGAGTGGGCAAGAGAGAGACAGCTACATCCCAGTTTCACCACTCATGAAGCTTTCCTCCTGCAGGTGGGGACCAGGAACTTGAACCTAGATCCTTAAGCACTATGATGTGAGTGCTTAATCAGGTGTGTCACTCTCTGATCCCCGTGGCTCTGTCTCTGTCTCTCTATTCCCATCCAAAAAGTCAGCCCAGAAAAGTGAAACCCCAGTGATGGCAAAAATAAAATGTTTCCATTTTATTTAAAGAAGCCAAAGAGACTTTCAGAGAGTAACAATGAAAAAGCTTGTGTGAATGTGTAGCAAATTCAATTTCTCTTCTTTTTTTTTTTTAATGTTTGAGCTATAATTATTAAAGTTTCAAATGTCCCCAGTGATATTAGCTAGATAATCAAATTTGAATCACAGGATGAAGTGTGCCTTTGTCACTGATGTTCCCCCCAAAGTTTACTTAACACAACCCTACTATCTCCCACCTAGAAATCTCTAACTAGATTAATGACTGAGATACTTTAATGAAAATATTCAAAAGGACAAAATTGATTCTTAAGTTAAAGAATGTCATATTTGAACATAATGGGCAAAGTTTACTTCATAAAAAATAGAATAAACATTGTTGCAAAACAATAAATATGCAAAAACAACAAATCAAAATCCTGTCTTGAATTGTAAAATTTACATGAGCTTATTGCTAAACTAGTCACTGAAGAGCTTATTAATTTATTTTAAAACTTAACAGGAAAAAAATAGCATTCCTTAAATAACTGTTGAGGAATAGATTTTATTAGTAAACTCTATTTATACACATTGGAAGAATTATCTAGAAAATGTATGACATTCTGAACAAGAATGTGGTTAGTCTTACAGAAATAAGCTATATGTCCAAGATTTATTTTAATCAAACAATGATAAAGTGTTTTACTTTTATTTAACTAAGAAGATCAATATTCCTTTCCTTCTTCCTACCTCTCTCACAAACCAATGGTGGGAGAGATTCTCTGACCAGGAAAATGTAGGTGGGAAAATAATTGTATGTAGTACTATATATACCTTCCAGTTTTCTGTCAAAGCTTTTTAATGCTTATTTACCAATCATCCCTGCTATTTCCTAAAAAAAATTTTAAAAGTCAACTGTGCCAAATCATGTGATAACTTTTAAATTTAGATATAATCTACAAAGACTTAGGACAGAAATTAGTTAATATAATTTACTTTGAAACCTTACCTATAATGAATATCAACTAGTTTCCCATACCGTCAGAAATCAAGTCCCCATTATCTCATTTCGTAAAAACTCAGGAGTGAAGAGTGCATGAGAAAGGTCTTATTGAACTTTCTTATCACAGAAGTACATCACTGACTGAGAACTAGATGCCTTGAGTGAATCTGCCACTAACTCTCTATATGATTTTTGCCAATTTCCTGAAAATATTTGGCCTAGATTTCTGTTTATAAAATAAACAAAAAGGGGAACTAGATTCTTGAAGAATTCTTCTAATTCTACTAAGATGGTACTGTATATGCTCTATTTGATTAAGAAGTAGCCTACTCTTTCCTCATTATTCCACACATAATTTGTAATCTCATTTATCAGTATATTTTTTTCTTGTTGATGCCCTGTTGGTAAGTATTGGGGTTGGGAACTTAATTCTGAGACCAGTTTCAATTCAGTTCTCATATATACAGTCAACTGAATGTACTTTAACATTCACCCTCTTGGGATTCCTTATAGAGGGATCTTTACCTGGCTCCCCCCCTCCCCCCACCCCCACCCCCACCCCCGCACTGGAGTTGCCATGATGTTCTGTAGAAGCATTATGTAGAAACAAAAAATATAAAACTTTTGATACAGAACATGGTGCTACCATGTATGTTTTCTATGTTTCCTGGGTCCACAGATAAATGGATCTCACTCCTTTCAACTTTTGAGAGCTATTATTTGAATGCTGCCAACATTTAATAGTGGTAATGTATAATATTCAATATGCAGTATAAACTGTAAGAGTTTAGAGGACAATTCGAAGTAGTAGCTTTTAAAACATCCTCAATGGAACCTGACATGAGAGAAAAATTTTCATCTACAAAGAACTATCACAAATGCCACACTGAGAGACTGCAAACTGGGAGCAAATCCACTCCATCCTACTACGAGCCCTTCCTGTTTTGTCAGCCAGCATGTTTCCTAAATCTCAAATTGCAGCAGAACTGTTCTGCAATTCCATGGCTAGCTATTTCGGGAGCCTAACACAGCAGGACAAATGTGCACAAGTCCACACAGTATGACAGAAGAATTAAAAATGTATTTGCCATCTGTTGGTAGTTTCCTTGTGGGACTCTTTTCTTTTCTCTCCTCCAGTCACAAATAGGGTCTTCTCACTTACATCCTCAAAGAGCAGAGTTCATTCCTCACATCTTTAGAAAAGCAAGACTTTTTTTTTTCTTTCCTGTCTTCAAATTTCTCTGACTATTGAACTCTGAAACTATTTCAGCTCTTAAGACCATTTCCCAAGACCATACAGAGGGACGAGTCTGTGAAGAAGTTGTAGTGTTTTATGTGTTGCTCCATATCCTTCCCTTGAGTTCTGGTCACTGTGGTGAACTATGAACGTTAGCAGGTCAGAATAAGAGAAGTCAAGCACAGGCTAACTAAAAGGAAATAAAGTCCTTAGTTTAGGCTCAGGACTCCACCCTGCCTCATTTACCATCTATTTAGTACTTGCCACAAAGAGATGAGTCAGATGGAACCCAAAAGTCTCCAATAGGAACAAGTCTTAGGAGCACAACAATAGAATTCAAGCAAGAGTCACTTGCATTCATGTAGTAGTAACTTGAGTTAAGAATCATAAATTGCAGCATAATTTTGTTAGTTGGAAGAAAACAGTTTAGTTGATCTGGAGTTATCTGGCTTCTTCTTCTTCTTCTAGCGTCCCTTCTTCCGTAGCCAGTCAACAGCGTCAGGTTGAAAGCTGTCAGGAGCTGCTTGTTGCTGGCTTTGAAAGTGACTGGGATCCATGTGGATTCAGTCGACTAGGAAGGATTGTCAGTTTCCCCAATGAATGGGTACTCACGGGATGCACCACGAGAAGGTCGATCTAATGCATCCCAGTTATCTGCCTTATGTAGCAGTAATCAATTCTCAGTAAAACTCACTAGCTTTAATTTCAGGACTGCATGCATTATTCACTCAAAATAAGATCTAATCAATGTATATTAGTATGAGAAATGTTGGCTGTAGGCAAAACTATTGCCATGCTGTATTATAACTGTAAGTGGACTATCTCATTCAGGTTGTGACTTGTTAAAAATTCTCAGACTTTGTAACTACTTGAAACTGGCACTGGGTGATCCTGGATTTGGGAAAGATGTTTTAAATTGCAAACCTTAATTTAATCACCTAAGAAATGGGATCACTGGGGCCAGGCAGTGGTGCATGAAGTTGAGCACACATATTATCACGTACAAGGACCTGGGTTCAAGTTCAGTCCCCATGTGCAGCTTCACAAATGGTGAGGCAGTGCTGCATCTCTCTCTCTATCTCTCTCACTCCCTCTCTCCCTCTCTCCCTCCCTCCCTCCCTCCCTCCCTCCTTCCTTCCTTCTTCTTCCTCTCTATCCCTCTTTCCTCTCAATTTCTGTTTTGTAACCAAGATATATAAAGTAAAATAAATTTGAGGGAGTGCAGCAGGTTAAGTGCAGGTGGCACAAAGCGCAAGGACCTCCCCACCTGCAGGGGAGTCACTTCACAAGTGGTGAAGCGGATCTGCAGGTGCCTATCTTTCTCTCTGTCCTATCCAACAATGATGACAACAATAATAACTACAACAATAAAACGACAAGGGTAACAAAAGGGAATAAATAAATAAATAACATATATATATAGTAGATAAATAAAATAAATTTGGATCATGATCTCTAACTCTTTCTACTTTTGTGGGGATAATATGGGATGAAATAGATGTTATCTGCAAAATTCTTGCCATGTTGACTGACAGGAATAAGAACTTGATAAATGGTAGTGTTTTAATCTTATGATTATTAGATTATGTAGTTCTTGTGATATTTTCTGTCTTTCTCAGAACTTGTTTTTATGCTCATATGTTCTCTTCAATTCTGGTTTTGAATTTGGCATTTTAAAACTTCTTCACAAATAAGCTTAAATGTGTAGTGTGATTGATTTCAATTCAGTTTTAATCATTACAGCACATGTAATTAAGTCAGAGATCCAATAAGTAGACTATGCTCCATAATTTGGACAAGACACATTTGTTTTGGATAGTTTAGCTGCTGCTACCCTTTCCCTTTTTTCTTTCTTCCTCCTCCCTCCTGCTACTCCTAACTTCATATATTTTAGCCAGAGCACTACTCAGCTTTGGCTTATGGTGGTGCTAGGGACTGAACCCAGGGCAAAAGAGCCTCAAAGATGAGTATTTTTATACTACTATTATGCTGGTTTCCCCAGCCCCTTTATTAGTGGTTTTTGTTTTATTTTTACCAGAGTACTACTCAACTCTGGCTTATGGTGGGATTGAACATGGAACTTCTGAGCCCTAGGAATGAGAGTCTCTTTGCATAACCATTCTTCTATGTCCCCCATCCAAGCTTCTATTGAGATAATAACTGTGATAGGAATTATGATTCTTTGTGCTTAATAAATCCTAAGCAATACGCTGATATATTAATTTATCTAACAGTTGATGAATTTCTAGTGAGTGTTTATCATGTGCCAAGGACTTTTCTGGGTGCTTAGGGTTCAGCAAAGTGTAAGATGGACAACAATTTCTGCTTCACTCACACTAAACAATAAAAAGGAAATGGCACAGAATGTTATAAGATAATGAGTCTATGGAACACTAGAGCAGGGCAAGATAGATCAGGAAAGTGAGAGGCAACAAGTAGGCTTCTCTGGGAGGTTGCTTCTTAGAGAAAAGACTGAATAGGATGAGGAAGTGAGTCACTTAGATATCTCAGGGAAAAGTATTCATGAAAGCTGAGGGATTAGCTTGCAAGAAGGCCCTGACTTCACAGTGTCTGAGTGGTTTGAGGAACAGCAAAGACAAAGACTGGAGTTTTGTTGTGGAGGGCAAGGAAGATGACATCTGAAAGACTGAGGCTGCTGTAGACCATGATGTTAGACACCAAGTGGGATGGGGAAACCTATGAATGCTTCTTTTGGCATCATCACCTAGTGCTCATAATTGACTCTGACACCACTGGGTGGTGCTGGAGGAAGGGACACAATGAAAAGGACTGAACAATAATCCTGACAAAGAATGTTTCTGCTTCAGCTCCAGCTGTAGCAGTACCAGTCCAGGTGGTGAGAAATGGTTTTATTGTGAATGTGTTTGGAAAATAGAGATAGCATAATTTGGAGGTAGAATGGATGTGAAGTACAAAAGAAAGAGAAATCAGGATGACTGTTGTGCTCCTTAACCACAACAGTTAGAAAGATGGAATTGCCATTTACTAAGATATATGTACACGAATATTATTTCAGGATGAGATGGCAGTGCCTCTGGTAGAGTGCACAAGTTCCCATGGCTGAGGACTCAGGTTCAAGCCCCTAACCCCTCCTGCAGGAAGAAGGCTTTACTACAGGTAGAGCAGTGCTACAAGTGTTTTCCCATTTCTCTCTGCCCCCTCTCCTTTAAAAAAAATATTTTTATTTATTATTGTATAGAGACAGAGAGAAATTGAAAGGTGAGGGAGAGATAGGGAAAGAGACAGAGAGAAACCTGTAACAATGCTTCACCACTTGTGAAATTTTCCCCCTGCAGGTGGGGAACAAGGGCTTGAGCCTGGGCCTTTGTGCACTATAATGTGTGCACTTAACCAGGTGTGCCACTGCCTGCACCCCTTCCCTTTTTTCCTACCAGAACATTGCTCAGCTCTAGTTTATGGTGGTGTGGGGGATTAAACCTGAGACTTCAAAGCTTTAGGCATGAGTCTCTTTACATAAACATTATGCTATCTACCCCTACCCTCCTTTCTCTTTTTCTATTTCCTTCTCTGTCTCTCCCTCTCAAAGTCAATCAAAAAAGTCACCAGGAATGGTAGAACCCTACAGGCACTGAACCCTCATGATAACCTTGGTGGTAAAAACAAAACAAAATAAGACAAAACCACATCTAATTCTATGAGAGAACTATGAGATTGGGCTTGAGTGTAAGGACTGCTTTCATCTACTGGGGCAAATCTCTGGAAAGAAATGGGGTTGTATTGTTATGTGGAAAACTGAGGAATGTTATGCATGATATGTGTACAAACTATTATTTAAAAAAATGAGTTTTCAGTGGTACTTGGAAATATGAGAATTAAAAAGACTGAGGTTTTCAAATTCTATGCTCTGCTTGCTGAGCTACCATCCTGGACACTGGGACTGAGGGTTCCAAAAGCATTTCTATAACATTCAAATGAACACTCGGGGTGAGTTTGGCTATTGTCGTGCTATTTCCTCAATGCCAAACAATTCAGTTTTTAAAAATCGTGTGTGTGTGTGTGTGTGTGTGTGTGTGTGTGAGAGAGAGAGAGAGAGAGAGAGAGCAAAGATAAGAGGGCCACTACACAATTTATGATGCTCTATTTTTGTTTTTCTGCCGTGTTGGTGATTGAATCCAAGGCCTCATGTATGTCAAGCATGTGTTCATGTGTTCCCTGGAGTCACCTCTCTGACTCTTAATTTGTTGTTGTAATCTTTTCCTCACCCCCACTAGGGACACCAAAGTATCACTCCTGAAGAAGAGAGCTGCCTGTACCCTCTAGTACTCAGCAGAGGACACTGAGGAGACCTCCAGAAAACCTTTGAGTGAAACCCAGTGCAGGAATAAATGTGTTCAGTAAGACTTCTCTCTGAGTAACTTTTGTATTTGTGGGATGGCAGCAGGGGGATTCTAGAACTCTTTTATTCATGGAACCTTTTGTTTATTAATATTGCCATCAGTAAAAGACCAAGCATATATACAAAACTGATTACCTATGTGTAGCTATGAAGAAAAGAAACCAGATCATTTATGTAAATAAATGCAAGAATGCAAAGATTTGTAAGCATGAATTTCATAAAGAGTACATGTGAGTCTTCTAGTGCTGCTGTAACATATTAACACAAACTGGGTGAAATAAAGTAAAAGACATTTATCCTTTCACTGCCTTTGGGCCTGACTCCCTCTAGGTTTTAGGGAAACCTCCTTTGCCTCTTCTTTCATCTAGTGGTTTCTGACAAAGCTATCTCTGTCTTCACATGACCTTCTTTCTGTGTCTTCTATTTATGTTGTCTTATTTTTCTTAGAAGAGAGTAGCACTGATACTGGATTTAGAGTACGCTGTAGTCTAAAAAGACCTCATCTTAATTACATCTGCAGAGACCCATTTTCAAGAGAAGTTGCAGTGATAGATAATGGAGCTGGGGAGATAGTATAATGGTACAAAAATACTTTCATATCTGAGGCTCTTTGGGCCCAGATTCAATCCCCAGTATCACCATAATTCAGAACTAAGCAGTAATATGGTAAAACTGAAAGAAGGAAAAAAAAAAAAAAAAAGGAAGGGAGGGAGGGAAGGAAATTTAGCTAGGATATTAACTTTTATTTGTGAAAATAAAATTTTAATATAGTTAAAAATTTGAGAGAGGGCATATGCAGTATCAGCGATTGAACTCGGTCTCACGCATGTTCTAAGTTTTACTCTCTGAATTTCCCAATTTTTCAGCTGCTCAATACATCATTTTGTAGGATACAATTCAGCCCAGAAGAGGGCAAAGTGGGAAATAACATGAAGAAATGACATGTGGGGAGAGTCACATAAGTAAAGCAGTAAAGAATGGGAAAATAATTACATGCTGAAATTGTAAGCAGAGATCAACTGGGTTTAGGAGTAACAGGAAGTATTTAGATAAGAGATACAATCATTCAGGATACTCTTTCCATCTGTGCTTATGGACCTGCCTCCCCCCACCCCCGTTAGAGGTTTTAAAAATATTGTATAAATAAAAAGAATAAGAAAATAGCACTTCTCTGACTCACACATTGGGCAGAGCTGCAAACTCTTGCGATAATCAGGAAAGACTTCACAGAAGTGTTGATGCTTGAGCTGGAGAAAATCAACGTGCAAAGAGTGGATTAAGAGGTGGGGGGCGTGGACAGAGTTATTCCCCATATAGATATAAATTATGTGCAAAAGTACAATGTTATTTCACTAACACACTTTAAGTAGGATGAAACTTCTTTAAAGACCAGGCTTTTATCTACTTTATTTGTATTATGCAGATACAAAGCTAAAAAAAAAATGAAGGGACGAAACTGTTCTTGTTTTAGTAAATAGATAAATGAAGACAAAGTAACCTGGAGGAACATTAGGAGCACATATAGGGAGGAGTTAATTACTGGACACATTTGCCAAAGCACAAATATGGAAACCCCACCCTTAGCCAAATCTGGAGAAATCAAAGGACTGAATGTGGTATAAATTCCTCTGCCCTGATTGCATAAGGAGAGCTGCCAACACTTTTTCTCTGATATATTCCTTTCTGCACAAAGGACTGAATTGGGTTCTTCAAAACCTGATCATGAACTGAGATAATGCACCGCTGAATCACCACCATGATCTAGGAAAATTAACTCCTTGCTGATTTTCCCAGATAAGCACCCAAGCTTGTTGCCTCTGAGATTTGCATCAGGATCTGGCTAGGTTTCTGTCATAAAGCAGCTCCCCTTTTTTGGCATAAGACCACACAGGATGCCAGTAAAGTTCACACTGGGTCATCTCAGTCTTTTTAAATGCAGTATGATTCATTGCTGGGGGTGGGGGAGAGAGGGTAGTGAGGGGGAAGGAAGTGCTGAGTAGAGACTCAGAGCATGCGATATAATTATGAAACTGACTGCAGAAAAAGCTAGTTCCAGGAGGATAAGGATCACATATTCTTACTATTGGTATTGAAACTACAACTTTTAAACCAAAGGTGGAGGGAAGGGTTGGGAAACAGATAGATCATCTAAGTTGATTGGTTTTCAGAGGAGGCAGACTGGAGATTTATCAGATGCCTGCATTCTTATTAGAATTACACTTACTAATTTCTCTTTGTAGCTGACAAAGAAGAAATACTCTCTCATGACAGTGTAGTTAACAGAATAAAAATTTGGCTGTAGTGCGCTAAGTGTACAATTTGTCTCTCTCTATTTGATTTACTGGCATTTTAACTGACAAGGCCTTCCATTCTGTGCATTTGTTTTGTACTTTAAAAGGGATTGTTTGTAATTTACAGTTTATGTCAAAGCTATTATTCTACTCTGTCAGAAAGCATCTTGCTTCCTATCTGTGCCATAGTCAGAACACAAATTCATAATTTCTAGAGCTAAACTTTGGAAATATCTGGTAGGAAGGGCAAGTCCCCCAACACACACACACACCTCGCTGAAATTCTGACATGGACCATTTCCTTGGTGAACTCTTAATGACGTCAAAAAGCAAAGTTTGCCTATTCATTTTTCCTAACTCTTTCTCTTTGGGACAAATCCCTCATAAAATAATTTTCTTAAACTCTGAGCTTCATTTGAATTCACTTTCTCTTTGCCAATATTGATCCAAGTAAAATGGAGTAACTGAGAAAGTTGATATCTATGTATTTTTTAAAAGAATGTATTTATTTATTTATTTGTTTATTTATTTATTTATTTATGAGAGAGATAGGAGGAGAGAAATAACCAGACATCACTCTGGTATATTTGTTGCTGGGGATTGAACTCAGGACCTCATGGTTGAGAATCCAATGCCTTATCCATCGCACCACCTCCCAGACCACGATATCTATATATTTTAACATCAGAAGGACTAACAATTTAGCTACCCTCCTTCCACAAAATTTGATGTTTATTTCTTTGCCTATTGCTGTTCATGATTATATTTGGAATACACTGTAAGCTTAATATGTACCACCCATCAACTGCGACTACCTTAAGTTCAAACAATGGTTGCTTTAATTTTAATTTGGAAAAAAATTTTTTTTTGAGGAAATAAAATGTCAAGATGTCAGTGAAGTGCTTTTAATAGATTTCCAGATGTCCAGGTCAATACTAAGCAAGTTCAATTTTTAAAACGTCTGTCTTCTTTTCATGTAAGAAAAGGTATCTTGACGATTAAGACTACACATTTTTTTTATTTATAAAATGGAAATATTGACAAGACTATAGGATAAGAAGGGTACATTTCTACATAATTACCACCACCAGAACTCTGTATCCCATCCCGTACCTTGATAATTTTCCTATTCTTTATTCCTTTAAGAGTATAGACCATTATGAGGTGCAGAAGGTAGGAGGTCTGGCTTCTGTAATTGCTTCCTCCCTGAACATTCACTGGTAGTCTGGTTCATACTCCCGGCCTGTCACTCTCTTTCTCTAGGGGGGCAAAGATCTGGGGATGTGAGGCTCCAGGACACATTCGTGGGGTTATCTGCCCAGGGAAGTCAGGTTGGCATCATGGTAGCATCTGGAACCTGGTGGCTGAAAAAGAGTTATATAAATATAAAACAGAACAAATTGTTGACTAATCATGAGCCTAAAGCCAAAAATATTGTAGAGGAAGATTTGGAGTCTCCGTTTTGGAAAAAGCTGGTAGGTCTATTTTAGGTATATTCTAAGAGGCCCATGACTTTACTAGTTTTTGCCTGAGCCTGATATCTAATATGCAGGTGGACTCAAGCTATTGTCTAGGGACATTATGTCATGGCTGGAGAAAGGGCTAGAAGGCTTGATCAGGGAAGAGAGTAGCTCCCAAATATGAGACATACTTAAGACCACAAACTTTCATGTCTTAAAGGTCACTGCCTTGCATTCAGTCTTGATCAGTCACAGTGATGAAAATTTACTTAGGTTTTACAAAATAAATAACAATGGTAAAAAAAAAAAAAAACTCATTTCCTCTTGATAGGTTTTATTTTGTTTCTCTGGATTTTGAGAGAGAAAGAGAGAGAGACCATAGCACTGAAGCTTCCTTCAGTACAATGGGGTTGGGCTAGAACCCCCATGGCAAATCAGCACACTAAGTGAGCTATTGCATTAGTCCTAAAAAGTGGTTTCTTCCCTTTCCCTTTCCCTTTCCCTTTCCCTTTCCCTTTCCCTTTCCCTTTCCCTTTCCCTTTCCCTTTCCCTTTCCCTTTCCTTTCCCTTCCCTTCCTTTTCCCTTCCCCTCCCCTCCCTCTTTCCCTTCCCTCCCCTTTCCCTTTCCTTTCCCTTCCCTTCCTTTTCCCTTCCCCTCCCCTCCCTCTTTCCCTTCCCTCCCCTTTCCCTTCCATTTCCCTCTCCTACCCTTTCCCTTCCCTTCCCTCCCCTTCCCTTCCCTTCCCTTCCCTTCCCTTCCCTTCCCTTCCCTTCCCTTCCCTTCCCTTCCCTTTCCTTTCCCTTCCCTCTTTCCTCTCTTCCCCTCTCCTCCCCTTCCCATCCATTTCCCTCCCCTCCCCCTTTCCCTTCCCTACCCTTTCTCTTCCCTCCCTTCCCCCTTCCCTTTTCCCTTTTCCCTCTTTTCTTTTCTTCTCCCTAGATTTTCCTTTGGTGGCTTTGAATTTCTTCCCAGTTAAGCAACAATTATGTAATTTTCATTATCAATGCCCAAAGCCATCTGCTGTTAGATGTATTCAACCCCAAACCAGTCAGCCACCAACAAAACCAGCTGTAACTCTAGAATATGCAAGCATAATTTTTTTTAAATTTAAAAGTGATTTACAAGATTATAAGATCATAGGGGTATTATTCCACACCACTCCCGCCCCTTCTTCCTTCAGTGGTAACCACCATAGTTCTCCTGAGTTCATAGATATGGGTTGACTATAACATACACACACACACACACACACACACACATATTCTCTTTTCAAGTTCATGTGTTTCGGTTCTCTGTATTCCACTTATAAGTGAATAAATCTAAGATTTTCTATCAACTTCTCAGGGTGACAACATACCTACATGCCTGAGAATCTCCCCACCATCTCCCACTCCAAAAAAAAAAGATTGAGTCAGATGAGCCTGAAACATTTTGTTTTGCAAGCCCCTACGTACCAGTGGGATCATACTTTCAATGACAGTTTGCTCTCAGGAATCACTTAAAGAACAAAGTCCTGAAAACTGAAGAACTTAGAAAAGTAACTAACAGATTACTACAAAGAGGCCTGTAATGGAAGGTCTCCAGTTGGGTTCTTAGAATTAATTCTCGTGTCTTCCAAGCTCCAATAAGTATAGTTCTCTCCACAGAAAATACATTACAATCCTTCACGGTAGAAGTTAAAATTGTATAGTAGCCACATTAATCAAAACAGAAACAGATAAAATTAAACTATTTAGTTTATTTGAACAAAGTATTTTCATTTTAAGATTTCATCAATACAAATTAACAGTGTATGTGTATACATAGGGGTTAGGTGTGTACTGAGTCTTTACAACCTGAGGTATATTTTTCGCTTATAGACTATCTCAATTTGGACCAACTCATCATTTCAAGTGCTTAACATATCTATACCAAAACACTTGTTGCCTTTAATGGTAGGCAGGATGTTATTTGAAAGAACTGAATGTTTATCTC
Source organism: Erinaceus europaeus (assembly GCF_950295315.1). Taxonomy (NCBI): domain Eukaryota; kingdom Metazoa; phylum Chordata; class Mammalia; order Eulipotyphla; family Erinaceidae; genus Erinaceus; species Erinaceus europaeus. The sequence goes on from NC_080165.1 coordinate 46,498,319, forward strand.
CTTAATTTTTGGCATCTGTTTAAATATAAGGATTTAAAATTCACTTGAATGTTGGTGATATTTTCACTACTCAAAACCTCCCCTGCTAGATGTAGGTGGGAGGTCAAGAAAAATTATTCAGAAGCACATCCTCTAGGGGTCTTCCATGCCCTGCACAGGGTCCAGTGACTCTGGGTGTGGTAAGCTGCCCTTAGACTCTATTGGGTGAGTGATTTTCCCTTTTGTTTTTAGTTTGTTTTACTTCTTTGGTCTCAGCTTTATTTGGTAGTGCTATCTAAGGAAAATAGACCTGTTTTGCAAATACACTATGATTTACTCTTTTTTAAAAAATTTATTCATTTGTCTTTCCATTTTGTTGCCCTTGTTGTTTCTTATTGTTGTAGTTACTAGTGTTATTGTTATTGTTGTCGTCGTTGTTAGGACAGAGAGCAATGGAGAGAGGAGGGGGAGACAGAGAGGAGGAGAGAAAGAGAGACACCTACAGACCTGTTTCACTATTGGTGAAGTGACCTCCCTGCAGGTGGGGAGCCTGGGCTCAAACCAGGTTCCTTCCACAGGTCCTTGCGCTTAACCGCTTAACCCGTTGCGCTACTGCCGGACTCCCGATTTACTCAAAATTTAAAATGACATGTGTAGAATACCAGCCTCCTTATAATAGCATGGCTAAAAGGTCTGTCAGTTTTTCCATTAAAATTTCAAACTTTCTGGGATTTATTACACAGTCATCACACATTTTTCAGGCAGAAACTTGGCAAATAATTGTTGGGTGTAGGAGGAAATTCTTTTTAGCAATTTTTAAAAACGATACAAATAAATGTTTACCACTTAATCTTACATGATTTGTTTGCTAAGAATGGCATTTAGATAAAATATACTTACATCTTTATATTTGATTTGTTTTACAAGTTTGAAATATTAATATTAGCTTGTGAATCAAGTTTTGTTGAAATCAAACATTCCAACTTCCAAATTCTCAATAATTCTAGTATTTGGTTATCATATTTGCAAGTCTAATTGTCATAATGATTCTGAAAGGCGCTGAATCAATCAGCCACGAATATTTATATCTCACCTTGGTAAAAAATGAGCATTTTTCAAAAGATACTATCTGTTCTGCTTTGAATTCCTTATAGGCATATCTTATGAATCTTTGTTTTTCAGGATCTACTTACTGTAAATATGCAATAAATGGCTATCAGTAAGTAAATTATAAATGTACCAAAAGAAACTTGAGGGGCCGGCAGTAGCACACCTGGTTAAGCACACATAGTACTATGTGGAAGGACGGAAGGACGCATGCAAGGACCCCAGTTGGAGGCCCCACCCCCACCCCCACCCCCACCCCTTGCATCAGGGACACTTCATAGGTGGTGAAGCAGGTCTGCAGATGTCTATCTCTTTCCCTCTCTACCTGCCCCTCCCATTTCTCTCTTCCTATTGAAGAAAAAGAAAAAAGAAAAAAAAAAAGAAACTTGAGAATTAAGACTTAGTATTTATTCATAGGTTTCTTATTTAAGTAGTCCCTTGTCCAGCAACTATGAGGAACTTTTAAAGTTTTAAGAAAACACTGTTTCTTTAAATTTTCCTCATCTTAGTGGATCATTGTTCCACTTAAATGACCCATTGCTATGAAAGGCTCCAGTTGTTTTTTAGGTTTGACTTTACCATGTCTTGTTCACTATAGAGGATTTTGAAAAAACAGTAGGAAAGACTAAGAATAGTATGAAATGCTACATAGTTATATATGAAACGTAACTCCTAACACTTGCAAACACTAAGAATAAACCCTTAAAATCCCTGCAGAAAATTGCATGGTAAAAAAGTATATTTTCTTTCACAGAGTTAACCTCAAATGAAATATCTTTTTCTGGTGTAAAATTGGATTAACTGACCCCAGCCAATGTATTTAGATAAACAGGAATTACTTTTATAGTTGTGTTATTGTGTATTGTATTATATTTATTTTTCACTGGAGAAAATTACGACATAATTTCCAAGTATGATTTTTGAGGCACACTTTAAGAATTTAAGCCTAAACTTTAAATAAATACATTTATATATGTTACATATAATTATTTGCTTGTTACACCGTTTGTCTTTGCTCATATTTAAATAAACTCTGCAAGAAGCTATGTCCAATGAAAACCTTTACTACTGTTGAAATCCCTTATGATTGAAGGGCTTGGACACTTGTTTTATTAAGCACTCTTGTGCTCCCTCTGCTGCTGTGAAGAAAACCTTCATGTTAGACCCTGGTAATTCTTCACAGGGTGTTACAGAGTGTTCTTGTTTTGGCAATGATGATGCAAATTTGTGCAAAAATCAGAACTCTTCTGAAAGGCAGTACTATTTGTCCAAAGTATAAAATGTAATATTTTTCATCAAAAAGGACAAATTAATGAAAAAGGGATGGAATTTTTTTAAAAAGCAGAAATAAAGAGAATTAAATTCTGTCTCTGTAACCAAGTTAATCTGGACTGAACTCTGCAATATGGGCACTAATTTTCACGTTAGAATGTAGTTAGGGAGCATAGGGGAGAGTAGAAAGCAGAGGTAGGGGAAATAAAAAGGTACCATCTGATATAGTAGATCTGGGGTGGAATTCTCATTCTGAGTGTCAAAAACCTCCCAGATGCATTTTTGAAGCTATACTTTTGGGATCATGATTTAATAAATAATTATGCAATGTAATACATATATGCCCCATAGTCCATTTTAAGCCTTCTAAAATAGGTACTACTAAGACAGTGAAGTAGATATAAAGGACAAAAATGATTTACGTGGTGTTTAAGTAATCTGGAATACAGATTAGGAGTAAGTTTATCAGGCCTCATTTCTCAGTTTCTTTAACTTTCCCAGTTTGTGTTGAGCAAATATAGTATCAGATATATTAATTGGATTAGAATACTATATACTTTCCACCTGACATCTATTAAAGCCCTGCTCTTCTTTTTTTTATTGCATGAGAAAAATCTCAGTTTTTTTTTTTTTAATCAGGGCCAGTTGTTGTAATTGTTCACTGAATGTTTTGCCATCTGAAAACAAAACATTTCAGTACTAAAGGTAGTGAAACTGTGTCATGAGTATTGCTTGTATTGGACTTTGCAGGAAGAAAAAGCTACAGATTTTAATGGCAGTTTATAGCTTTAATCTTCATGGTTTAGTAAGCAAAATGACATGTTTCCTATTAATTGTTCTTACTGTCTGAGCAACATACATATTTAGTTTCCTTGACAGAGCATTTAAATTAGCTGATGAACTCTACTCTGAATTATGTTTTAATTTGTTTAAGGCTATTACAATGAATTAACTACCATGTCAATTAAATAATAATAATAATAACCAGCTCTTCTTTAACCAAAGATCCTCTAAGTGTAAGAAGTCTAAAAATAGAGTGGAGGTGGATTGGACAGTCTGCAGATTAGGAGTTGGAATAAAAACATCTCAGTTAAGCCAAAAACATGGCAACCAATATTTTCTGTTATAAAAATATTTTAGATGAATTTAGTTTTTATGAAAGCTGTCTGAAACTGAAATGAATACCACAAGCTCCTTGTTTATTCACAGGCCAGCAATAATATTACCTGCAGCACAAAGCATACGTCTTTTTGGTGTAGAGCCAACAAGTTTCTGTGCTTTTTAGAAGTTAAGTGCCATGAATGGAAGAGATATTACCCGGTTACATTCTGGTACAATAACCTTCACCTTGACAAATAAAGCCTGTCACTAAAAACACCAGGCAGAGCCTTTTCAGGAAACTGGTTTTAACTGTCCACTAGAGGCTGTAATGAGACCAACAATGTCACATTAGACAAATGATCCTTGATTAAAGAAAAAAGTAGAAGTGAGTATGAGTGAACAGTACTAGCTCTATTTAAATAGCCATGTATTAATAGTTGGTATTTGAAAATGTGAGGACAAAATTATTTCCTAGGTTCCACATCTTCCTAGTTAGTATGCTTATTTTTTATTTCTGTAGCACACTGACTCTATAAACACATTCGCTTAAAAGCTGACACTTTTGTCCTGGTGATTACGATTTGCTTCATAATGTGACTAACTGTTAGGTCATAAGTAAACTCAGTCAAAGGTTTCTCAAATGCAGCTTAAAGTCAATAGCGGTGGCTTCCAAAGAGAAACTTAAGTGGAGGGAATCGGGTTTCTAGTCTCTTGGTTTTAAGGACCTAAACGAGGTCAAATGCTGCCCCGACACCTACTGGTCTTTCACAGATATCTGCATAAAGGAGAATGCAGCAATTGGCTCTCAACAGCAGCGCCTTAGTTTGCTTGCCACACCTGTTGGCAAGGAATATCCCTTCAAAGAACCTTCCAATCAGGATAACAACGAGGTAGTGGTAGGAGCAGAGGGGGAGGGGGAGGGGTCGTTGGGAGTGGAGCATGGCATTTAAAACTGGGACCAGAGAAAGTTCAGTGTGGATTCGAGAGAACTGGCCATTTGATGCTTGGCTTGCCCTATCTATCTATCTATCTATCTATCTATCTATCTATCTATCTATCTATCTCATACAATTTACCTCATTTTCGACTAAATTCACGATCCTGAATTAGATGCGAGAAGAGCGCGTGGGTGGTCGACCAGAGCAGGGTCTGGGAAGTTTAGTATCCAAAGTAGATTTCGGGCTCCACAATAAGAGAGAGAAGGAAGGGCTGGGTGGTTCCCAGCTCTCACGGACTATCTAGGTGTGCTTGTACGTGCTGCAGAGGCGACCCCTGAAACTTTCCAGAGTTACACGTAGAAGCCACTCCCGCAAAGCGTCTGGGTTCATCAACGCCTAGCTAAACCGGGTTGAGGGTTCACGTACAGGATCTTAGGACTCACGCCTCAGGCGGGCCGCTTCCCTGCGCGCCCCGGAGGGAGGGCGCGTAGCAATCTGAATAGACCCACCTCCTCTCTCCCTGGGGGCTATTTCTGTGTCTTGGAGTTGAAATCCGACACCTTTGGACACCTCCCTTCCTCCCTCCCTCCCTTCCTCCAGGATGCCCGAGTTGCACCCTGCGGTCGCTGTCTCCTACTACGTGCAGGGATTCGGGGAGGCGAGAGAGGACCGGACCGGCCACCGCTAAAATTACCTCATCGCCTTAGTTCTCCGCCCCATTCCTAAACCTGGAAGAAACTGTCCCTTTCGATCTGAGACTCTCCTCTTGCTCCGCCCCGCTCCCTGATTGATCCTTAGTCAGTGGAGGGGGCCACCGATCGCAGGCTGCGTGCCTCCAAGGGTTAAGGGCGCGGGCCGGCCGCTGCGTTGTGCGCTCGCGGTGCTGCTCAGAGACTCGCCCGGCCGCCCGCCAGAGGGTGCCCCCCCTCCCCGTCGGATCCTTGAGCTGCGGCGGCGGCAGCCAACTGCTCCATATTTGGCTTCTATTACACATTTACATACTGGAGCGAGCGAGCGAGCGAGCGCGAGAGAGCGCGAGGGAGGGCGGGCAAGAGGGAAGAGGGAGGGGGACGGGGGGAGGAGGAGAGAGCAGAGTATACCGCAGACATCATTTCTACTACAGTGGCGGAGCCGTACAGGACCTGTTTCACTGCAGGGGGATCCAAAACAAGCCCCGTGGAGCAGCAGCCAGAGCTACAGCCGCCGCAAGACACTGTTTCTCTCCCTCTGCCCCCCCTTCCCCACGCAACCCCAGATCCATTTACACTTTACAGTAAGTGGCTATTTTTTTTCCTCTGATTCTCCCCCCTCCCCCATTCCCTTATTTAGATTAAAATCCCCCCCCATCCCCGCTCTCCCTAGAGGGGCAAAAGCAACAATCTGCAAACAAACCCCAAACCCCAGTCGGCAGCTCGGAAAACAGCTGGAAGAGGAGCGAAGGCTATCGATATCGACGGGTCGTGTTGGGGTGTGTGTGTGTGTGTGTGTGTGTGTGTGTGTGTGTGTGTACAACCTTTCCCGGCTCTATCCTCCCGGGCGGACACCCCCTCCCCCACGCAGTGGGTGCTGGGGTGGTCGGTAGGGGTCAACCCTGGCCGGGGTGAGCGGCCGCGGGGCAAGGGGGCGCGCCCGAGCTGGGGGCGCGGGCGGGGAGAGGGGCGGCGGCGCCCCGCTCTGGCGGCTGCGGGTCCGGTGTAGAGTGGGGCGAGCTATGTCCTATGTCCTTCTGCCTCGGAGTGGCGCAGGGGGAGGTGGCGGCGGCCGGGGGTCGGGCTTTCTCCTCCTGGGCCCTCTACTCCTAAAGGGCAGAGAAAGCAAGTGGATCGGGAACCGCCTGGGCTTCCAAGCGGGGGGCTGCCCGGCCCGCGAGTCCCGTAGCTGAGGTCTCAGGGGAGGCTGGCTTTGCCGGGTGTGCGCTGGGGCCGGGCGGGGCCGCACCGGCTGCCGGCGGAGACTTGGCGCGCGGTTGGGGGGAGCGCGGGGGGGAGCGGAGAGGTGGGCGCAGAGAGGGAGCGGGCGTGCGGGCGCCGTGAGCGCGGCTGGAGTGGCGGTGGCGGTGGCGGCCCTGGCTTCGACCGCCGCCGCCCTGCTGGTTCCGCCGCTTCCTGATCCTGTGCAGCCGCCACCTCCTGGAGCCGAGAGCCGGGAGCCCGCGCCCGCCCCAGCCCGGGCCGGCGCCCCCGCGGGTGCTCGCGGCGGTCGGAGCCGTGGAACCGCGGCAGGCGCTGCCCTGTCGGTGCCGGGAGTGCAGGGGCTGCGCGGCCGCCGGGAGGGTGAATGAAGCCGGGAGGAGGGGAGGGAGGCGGCGGCGGCCGCATCAGCGGCGGCAGCGACAGCGGCGGCGGAGGAGGCGCTGCGGGGCTGGGGATGCGCCCTGAAGCCCTGCTGCTCGTTCACTCTGGCTCGGGTCGGAGGTTCTGCCACTCCAGTGGCCGCGGTCGCCGCCTCCGCGACCTGGTTCCAGTGCTGCACACAGGCCGGTCCCGCAGGGGGCTGGGAAAGGGGCCGGGCGCGCGGAGCGAGAGGTGAGGCGGCGGTAGAGCGCGGTGAGAGTGTGAGTGTGAGTGTGAGTGTGAGGGCGTGTGTGTGTGTGTGTGTGTGTGTGTGTGTGTGTGTGTATGTGTGTATGTGTGTCCTCGTGCTTGTGCGTGTGTGTGTGTGTGCGTGCGTGTGTGTCCTCGCGCGCGTGCGTGTCTGTTTGTATGAGCGGGGGATGGGTGAAGTGGGGGTGGCGTGGACTGTCGCGATGCTAAGGGGTGTCCCTTCTGTGACCCTAGGTTGACTCTGTGGCGCCGGGACCCCCCTCTCAGTTCTTAGGCCGCTGTCCTGAACTCCGTGGCTTGTGCTTTCATTTTATTTCAGGCCACGTAGAGGGCTGACTGGAATCGCTGAAATAGTTCAGGTTTTCTAGGGAGACTGAGCAAGAACCTTAGTTGGGGGGTGGTGGTGGCGGATTTAAGTGGGGTGGTGTTGGAGATCCTGCCAGAAAACAAGAACAACAACAATAACAAATCAATTTCTAAAGACTGTGGGGGCTGGTTTCCATCCCCATGTTTGCTCTGTTTTGTTTTGCTTTCTTAGCATATCATAACATAGATAAGGAGGTGATATAAATGCTAGGGAAGATTGGGAAATTGCTGAAGAGTAGTAAGGGCAAAGGGGAAAAAAAAAAACCAGTCGGAAGCTGGTTATATAATGTGCGATGTGGCTAACGAGAATGGCAAGCTATTTTTATTTTGTTTACCGTATACTGTGCAGTAGGGACTCCTCCAAACTGATTCTGTCCCCAAACAGATTCTGAGCTTACCTCTGAGATTTACAGGATACAATTAGCAAGATTAGAGGACCCTATTACACCCACACAATAAAAAACTAATGTCTTATAGTGGCATGCTCTTTGCATATCCGGTCGTGCATGCACGGGAATGTGTATATGCAAATAAGTTCTTCTTTGGCAATCTAGTAGTCACAGCTCAGTGGCATTTATGTTTTGTAATGCAGGCTGTTCTTAATATTTAAGCATCGTTATATATCGCATGCAGCATTGGGTAGCTAGCTACTTGATGGTTATTTTTAGGTACAGCTGTACTTTTTCCAAAGCGATTTGCTAAAACGTTTCTGTTTGGGTTTCTGAGGAGGCTTGCAATTCCTAGAAGCCCCTGTTAAACCCACCCCATTGCTTTATTTGGTGATTGAAGGTAGTTAGAGACTTGAGCTTTTTTGGGAAGGGGAGCATATGTCCTAGGAAAACACTACAGAGGACTGAGAAAATTCTACATGTGAACTCTTGGAAAGGGATTGCACCATAAAGGCTAATGCTGTGCCATTTAATCTCCTCTAACTACCCTCTGTGTATGCATCAGTCAGTGTTGTGGCAGTTCCGCAGACAAATGGGCTTGAATGCCACATTCTACATAAAATAGAGGTTAAAGGGCTCCCCTGAATCACCTCTTGCCTGTCTTTTTCATCATGTAGATATGTGTCAGTGGTGTACGTTTTCTGTGCACTTACTCCAGCCCTGATCACTCATGTAATTAGATCAGGCTACCATGGCAACAGACAGTGTTCCTTGTCCATTCAGGTGGGTTTGTCTTGTGCCTGGACTACTCCAAGTGCTTTATGCTGCCCAAACCAGATGAAGGACTTCACTATTTCAATTGTGTCTTCTGTCAGTCTCTTGGATGGGAGACTCTGAATGAAGAGTCTCTAGATACTCAATTTATAAAGGAGACCAAAAAGTTGTGTTTTTCACTGGGTACAGTATGTAAATGCATCCTCCCAGACAGTGAAAGGAACCTGACAGTCCTGCTGGTGTTTATTGTGAACAGATCAACAAGTATTTGGTACTTGTTAGAAATCTTTCAGTGCTTATCAAAGCAACATTTCTTTTGCAGTCTGGTGCCTTTGGCCTTGCATGCACTTAACCTCTTCAAGTGTGAAAGTGCCCATCCTTTAGAACTCAAGTTACCAATAGTCATAAACAATTTTCTAAAGGGTTTGCTTAGCAGAAGTAATTTAGTTGAGAAAGGCATTTCCCCTTGTCACATTTCAAAAGTTTATAGCCATAACAACAACAACAACAACAAAATCATGTTGACAATAGGCAGACACCGAGAATGTATTCCTTTTCAATTTAGATCTCTTGGCCATGATCCTTAACATTTGCAGTGGTAAATTAAACAGATTGTTCTCTCAGGTGATAGGCGAAACAGCCCTATATCTGGTAGATTGATAAGTTTTTGAAGTAAATGACATATTGTTTTTGGAAGACAATTTCATGAACATTTAAGAATTCAGTGAGCAACATTCTACTCTTTCTATTAGGATATCATGTTATTTAAGCCTCTTAAGCAGTGAATAATACTGTTGGGGAAAAGGGAGGATAGAGAAAAATAGTTTTGGTTTTTGAAGTTTTATGTTATTCAGAAAATTAGCGATAACCTTAATAATCCTGATACTTGAAAAAAATGAGAATAATAATGTCTTAATTTGGTTGTGACTTTGTTTTGTATACTTTTATTGTCATTGTATACTTTTACTGCCCCAGGGTTAAATTGTTAAATCCCACCCACCCCCAACCTCTCTGTGCGGGTAATAAAAGAATTAATAAGCTGTCCTCACAGGGATGTTATGAATTTCTACCAATTTCTACTGTTTGATCAATAAATTTGATGGGTAACTTGATTGTTGACCTGTTCAGACCAAGCATTACTGTGGTTAAAATAAGCTATTATTTCTGGGAGGTAGACAGATTGAAAGCAAATGTATAAAAGAAGGCACAGAAATAGGTTTTACGTAACACTTTGGAGGCACTGGGTTATATTTTGTAAGGTACAGAAAATGATTTTACTGACAGTAGAATGTGAGCATGTATTTTGAGTTCATAATAGCATTCATCTGAAATGAGTATGAAAAATGTATTTGATAAAGAATTATAAAAGACAATATTTTCCTCTCTAGATTTCGTTTTAAGAGGGTTTGGAAAACAGAAGTGAGATGCTTTATCAGAAAAAAATTATAACTAGGCTTCAGGGACTCTGAATTCTCTTTTACTTTAAAAAAAGATGAAAAAGCTCTTTAGTCATCAGATAATATGTTAGTAATAAGGAACTTCAATTATCCTTATATTTAAACAAAGCTATCTTAGTTGTTTGGAAATTCTGGGAAATGCCACCCTTAAGAGAATATAAGACTATTACTAAACACATAACTATGACTCCAATTTTTATTGTCATTACTAAGATTAAGGACTCAATTTTCTTTTGTATAATGTGACTTAATGTTTTCTTCCCTCCCAAAATGTCAAGTGGATTTTACTTTTGTACTTATCTTGAATGACAGCTCTGAGAACTAACACACTGTAAAACTGGCTCATTTTGTTTCTTATTCGAAGTTAGTCAACAAACATTTTACTAAAACCCTAAGATTTGGTAAATGTAGGAGTGAATGTTAATTCTTGAATTTACAGTTGTCTGAAAGAAACATAGTTTAGACTGAAAAGCTTAAATACTCAGATTTATAAAGTGACAGTGTAGGGAGACAGTATCATTTCTAGGGGGAGAGAGATACTTTGATTTTTGTTGCTTTATATTTTCAGAATGCTTCAGTAATTTGAATGGTTGGCTTCTGTGAAAGATTTAGAAAGGTGCAGTTATAACTGCTACAAAGAACAGATCCAGTGCTGGTTATGGTTACAGCACTATCAAATGCAAGACCTCCTGATTTTGTTAAATGCACTAAAAAATCATGGAAACCCCAATAAAAATCATTTCTGTTCTTATGCATTACAGACAGGCCTTCCCTTATTTTATAAATTAACGTTGTAGTTATACTTATGTTTTTCATGCTTCAGTTTCATTTAAATCAGTTTAACAAAACAGTCATTCGAAGTTTAAGCACTTATAAAACATACATATTAATTAGTGTGTATATATGTAACATACATTTAAAAAAAATCTACCAAGTGCTGGCTTTAGATATTTTTAAGTGTTAGCTGAAATAATTATTTTACATATATATATATATATATATATATATATATGTGTGTGTGTGTGTTTTAAAATTATAAAAATAAAATGTTTAGTTAAATATTTATGGAAACATTTGCAGAAACAGTTTGTGATTCTTATTTCTTAATTTACATGTTTTACCTTTATTAGTATAGTATATTTTATAATCCTTATAAATCTGAACTTTTTAATGTGTGTACTGTAAGTAACTGTAGTGCTTATTGCTATAGTCCCAAGTATAGCATAACTTTTTATGACTATTAACCTACAAAAAAAACAAGCCTTGTATATTCTTTGGCAGATTTGATACTAGCAGAAATGTACCACTGACTTTTTTATAGCTTTTAATAATGAAAATGTAGTGATAATTATCATGATAAATAAAATAGCATCCTTCCTGAAAATTGTTATTTTATTTTTTACCAGAGTACTGCTCAGCTCTGGCTTATAGAAATGCAGGGGATTGAACCTGGGACTCAAGCATTGAGCTTCAGGCAGGAGAGTCCCTTTGCATAACCATTTTGCTATCTACCCCTGCTCCTGAAAATTATTTTTTTATGAGATTCATTGTTATTATTAGTCAGAATATGAGATTTAATGGGAAAAGTTTCTTCTGAATAAGATGTTTAGATGTAGACTAATAGGAACTGTTAGGTGCTCTTTAGTAGAATTTGAAGGAGTTATTTAGCAGAAGTTTTCAGTGATAATTGTCATTGTTACTAAAGTATAAGCATTTATGCTTCTGATATTAGAAGAAAATGTGTTTTTCTGTTAGTATGTCTGGCATTTTTTTTTTTCCTGCTCCTTAGGTTTGACCTTCTCTCCCCAATGTATTTATGTTATCTTCTCGCCTTTGCTGACTAGCCCATTAATATTACTTAGGCCATCCTTCTTGGTAATCTTCCACTATCAATGGTGTTGTGTTCTATTATTCTGCTCTACTTTATTTTTTTTAAGATTAAATATCCTACTTTTAGAATATATCTTGTATAAAACATTCTAAAGAACATTTTCTTTTTATGTTTTTGCAGAAAATCCACTTTGCCTTGCTTTTATTCTTGTGTTTGTTTCCAGTAATGGAATAGAGCAAATTATGTTATCTCTCATAATTACGGTTAACTAGCATAACAACACAAACACTTTTGAAATAACTAGGCATGCCCGTGGAAAGTAAATTAATATTTTACAGCTTTTGCATCATGTTTGACTATCCTCTGTACTTCGGTAGAATAGGAGGAGACTGTAATTTGGACTCTGTAAAACCTTATCTGCCAGGTGATTTGTAAATAGGAGTGTGCATACACATGGATATACAAGCAAACACTAACTAGGAGCTCATAAAGCAAGTGCTATCTGCAAAACTGTGCGACTGCAACTTGTTTGCAATGACTATCAAGTATTTTGATTCTTCATTTGTGATGTATTGAGATTAAAACACCCCCTATCCCTTAAGATATGTCCTGTTTAAGAGTAAACAGAATTTTGTGAGCTTTATTTAGTGTGGCCACTATCTTCATAAGTTGACACATTTCTTAGTGGAGGGCTATTGTCTTCTGAGGACTTTAAAGGCATTGTCATCTGGAATAGTTTGCCCTTTTTCTTTACACTCAGAGATGACAAGCAGGAAGCCAAAGACTAGAAAGTTTCTTTTTGCATATCAGACATGCAATAGATGCTTACATAAAGTCTTGGTGAATGGATTAGTTAGGGAAAAGAATGCTTTAGCTATTATTTATTACTTTGAAAAGTGTTGGAAAGCACTCAAAATTATTTTCCTTTCCAGCTGGACTACACTCTTAAAAATAGTGAGTGTGTGTATATATGAAAATAATCTTGACTACTGAGATGTGTTGCCATGAACCCAAGGATAATTGGCTCACTTACCTGTTTACAGATCTATTCACATTGGAGATCATATTCATAGCTCCAGAATAGTTTCTTTTTGACACCCAATATAATCCTGGGCCTTCTCCTTCCTACTGTTACCTGGCGTAGACTTAGGAAACCCAAGCTAAATTTAAAATCAGCCTAAACAAATATGCAGATCAGCTTCAGTACTAAAAGACTGAAAATCTGTCTAGCTGTTACTCCTTTGGAATTTAATTTATGATAACTGCTACTGACTCTTCCTGTTTAATGTAGACAATTGAGGATTAACAATACTGAAAATATTACTTGGAGAGGCAGGGCTAAAGTCAATGTTCGCAGATCAAGTCCTCAACTTTTTCCATTTCTATGCATAGGTCTTTACCTCTCAAAAACTACTACAAGCACCAAGCTCCCTGATGGAAAGGTATATGGAAGATTCATTCATTCATTTTTTTTTCATTCATCTATTCACACATTCAGTCATTCATCATGCAGTGGATAATTTTTTACTTAACCATGTGCAAGGCATTGTGAATAAATGAAAATGCAATAAACTTGTATTAAATAATTTAGTGGGAAGTCAAGCAAATGTGCATAATTCTAATGTTTTGCATTTTATACTTTGTCTATACCATTAGACTGATATTATAGAGCTATACCTTCATGACTGTTCCTCAAGTTGCATGTTGGTAGTAATACGTGCCACGTTAAAATCAGACTTTGGCTCAATTACTATTTAATCCATACCCATTTTTACCTGATATTCCTGTGATGACCAGCATGCTTTTAGTAGATTAGTTAGAATCATCAGAGCAAAGAATGATAGTAGTTGCTCAAATGGGGAGACCAAATTCTTAATTTGAATGAAGAGATGACCTTTATGTGTGTTGGCCTCTTTCTGAGCCTCCCTGGATAAAGCCAGACCTGCATTTTGACTTGGCTGGTTATCTATGTGATCCGCATCAAATAAAAAGAAAAATTTTATGTTCTTAAAGTTCAGATTTCAGAACACAGACATTTTTCAGAGTGGAATTATTTTTTAAAGCAATTTGTTTTGTTTTTCATTTTGGATTTTTTCTCTTGCTCTTCCTGGAACCATTGCAGGAGTATCCAGCAGCAAGTCACCAGGGTGGTCCATTCACGCTGCAGATCTGTCTGTCATCTTTGTACAGCAGTGCCCTCCTCCAAGGCCACTACAGGGAAGTGCATTACATACCAGGTGAGAGTTTTGCAGCTTTCTTTAGTTTTTGTCTGATGATAAAGCCTGACCTGTTTACTGTCTAATTGTCTCATGAACTATATATATATAATCATGCGGGTACTTGAGAAATTGCCAAGAAAGTTTGTTTTTTTTTTAAGTTCAGATTAAAGAGCTTTTTTTTTTTTTCTTTCTTGTTTCATTTATTTGGTCAACGAAGAAGTTTGTATTTGATTTTGTGATGTTTACTTGTTATGTATGTGGCTTGAGCCTGAAGAATTTGTCACCTTGGCTAAATGAGCTGAGGATATTATGCTACCAAGTAGTGATCATCAGTCATATTTATTGTAATATGGCACATGTGTAGGGTGACAGAGGCCTGTTTGTTTAGTGTAATTCAGTATTTGTTGAATCTTCAACTTCTTTGTTTGTATTTTACAACTTCCTGATTTCCTCATGTACAGTAATTTTTTCTGGCCTAGAGAGTCATGCAGACATAGGTTGTGTGTAGGGTTGGTGACTCATGATTCTCTGTTGAAATGAGGACAAGAGAATACTGTCTAAATGAAATCAGGAGAGATGGAAGTTAGATGTTGGGAGTACACATATGCACAGCCAAAAGAGATTGTGAAATAGATCCTCTCTTTTTATTTGCCTTGGGAGCAGTCCTTGAAACTCTGCAAGTAGATTACTTCAGAGGTTCTCAAGCCTGGCTAGGCAACGGAATTACCTGGAGAGCTTAGTAAAACAGAATTTGAAGCTCCACCCTACACTTGCTGAGTATGAATGTAAACCATATTGGTCTTTTGAGATTGTACTGATACTCCACAAGTTTAGAACTACTAGTCTTTGGATCACTTTTCCCAAGACATGTTCTATTTTCATGGAGCTACTCACTCTTACTTTTACCTAGTCTCACAGGCAAAAAAGTCTTGATTTTTAAATTACTTTGTTAAGAGGTAGATATTTGCTTTACAAAAATGTTTCCTGTAAAATATTTTTTAACAGCAGTCTTTAAATAAAGATCTCCCTCTGTATATTAGCATTTTGGTTTTTATGTTATGAATAAAATCTGTGGCATCTTAGAAAGGAGTATGAAGCTCCTGGATCTGGTTGAGATTTAGAAGCAGCAAGCACTATGCCTTTGGACACTGACGTTCCTTCGCCTCAGGTCTTCATGTGTAAAATGGAGATAATATTAGAATTCTTCTAAGACTACCCTGAGAATAGAGTGGAATAAAAATAAGATATTGCCCTGATTTGTGCTTTGTGATCTAGGACTATAAGATGTTTTGACCCTGTGGCTTACCTCTTATAGGGGATCTAATGTTCTTGGCTTGTGGTGGTTGCTTCTTCACCATTTTACTGGGGACACGGTGTCCATAGTTTATGCTGCTACCTTGATATTTGAACCAATAATACAGACATTTGTCGATTTGCAGAGCAAATGAGCCTTTTATTTACTATTCTGAATTTGGTCTTAACTCATCTCTTACTGTGATTGGATGCATAGTATTATTTGTAATTTGTAGTTGTAGTGAAATCTTGATGAAAAAAAATGTTGTGTGGGTAGGGGAGGGAGCAGGAGATTTTCACATTCTATCCTTGAACAGGGGTGTTTACAGTTTATTGACTGTGAGTTTGGAATGTGTTCTTTAAATAGCAATGGAATTATCCTGAATTTATATGAAAAGGTGAAGCTCCCAGTCTCTGTATTTCAGATGACTAGAAGAGATATAAAGAAACAAAAAAGAAGAAAAGAAAAAAAAATTTGGCTGGGAATATTGGAATCATGCATACTTGTACAAAGCTCTGGCACCAAGAAACAGTTTTTTTCTTCTTTGTTTTTTGAGAAAGTAGTTTAATAATCTATGTGATTAATACATGCCGGGCTGAGCTTCATTGACGGGAGACAGACTACCCGGGACTCATGGCTGGGTTGTACGCAGTATCTCTTTATTCATGCAGGACTCAGCGCAATCTATACCAAGCTAAGCTAAACTAAAACTACAAACAATCTTGTCCTTATAAATATACTAGCCCAGTAAGGTGGGAACAGGATGCGACGCAGAGAGGGTGGAGAGAAAAGTGACTAGTGAAAATCAGGGTATGACAAGGAGAGGGGGCGGAGCAGGCAAGAATTCTACCACTGAAACACCAATGCCCTGGAGGGAGGGTGGTGCTTGTTAACAGCGGTTATGTAAATAGAATGAGGTGGTTATGTAAATAAAATAGTGTTAAGCAGGGGGGATTAAACTAATGAAACAGAAGGGGTTTTTAGAAGTAGAATTAGAAACATACCAACAAATACACATTTATTGACACACTTTTTAAATCTTTTTTTTTTTAAGTGAGTCATTTGTTAAAATAAAAATAGCTCAAGAAATGTATTGTGTAAAGCCAGGCAGCAAAAACGCTATCTCTTGGTCAATATGTGTAGTTTGCTGTGAAGAAGCCCAAAATTTTATAGTATTTTAAGAAGCCCAAGTGTCTTAAGATTACTTGTATATATTACTAACAATATAGTACAGAGTCATCTTGGATTTTAAGCAGCTGATGTTTTCTGCGATCACATTTTAAGGAAGCTTATAAGCATTATCTAAATATTTTGCATAAATAATGACCTTGTTACAGTCACCAAAATTGATGACTCAATGTGGGCAGGGAGATAGTATCATTCATACTGTTCTCTTAATTTATTAAGATTAAAAAAATTAAAACCTAGGTTACAATTCTTTCTGATCTTATTTATTTTATAAATGTGATGCGACTCTAGCACAATTATTACCAAATTTGTTCCCAGGCAATATAGAGAAATGACACATTCATTTATCCATTGTATTCTTTAAACTACTATAAGATGCTGTGGGAATGAAAGTAAGAGCTACAGGAAAGAGGCTATCGTCTCACTGTTCAAGTACAGCAAAGCAGTTTGGGGTGGATGGAACTAAACAGGGGTACATTTTAATATTGAAGGAGTTCAAGAGGGTGATGCAGAGTAGGATGATGAAAAAGGAGGTATCATTTGAATTAGACTCTGAAGACTGTTTAGCACTTCTGTGGGGCGAGATGGATACAGGAGAATAATCATTTGAGTATCTGGGACTTAACAAGCAAGTGCATGGTGTGTAACTGATGAAGCCATTTTAACTGAAGCTTAGGGGCTAGTGGATATCTGAGTTGTTGCAGTCCAGTAGACAGTAGAGAGTATGGGACTAAAATTACTGAGCCATAAGGTCTGGTGATTAATGTGGAGGAACCACTAGCATCAAAGTGATCCTTGAAATTGGAGTTTAGCTTCTGAATCTTGCAGAAAATTTGACAGGTCTGAATAGTGATGAACAGGGTTAAACACCCAATGTACCATGCTCAAGAACCTGGGTTTGAGTCCCCACTCCCCACCTGCAGGGGGGATGCTTCATGAGTGTTGAAGTAGGTTTGCAGGCGTCTCTCTTTATCTTTCCCTCTCTATCTCTGTTCCCTCTTAGTTTTTCTCTGTCCTATCCAATTAAAAAAAAAATAAAGGAAGGAAAGGAGAGAGGGAGGAAGGGAGGGAGGGAGGGAGGGGGGTGTCTATGGCCATACCACTCTGAACACGCCCGATCATGTCTGATCTGGGGAGGGAAGGGAGAGAAAGAAAGAAAGGGGAAAAAATGGCCAGTTGCTTGGAGCTGTGGAATTATAGTGCTGGCACTAAGTCCCACCAGCAATAACCCTGGGGGCAGGAAAAAAGAAAGAAAGAAAGAGAGAAAGAGAGAGAAAGAAAGGAAAAAAGAAAGAAAGAGAGAAAAGAAAGAAGGAAGGAAGGAAGGAAGGAAGGAAGGAAGGAAGGAAGGAAGGAAGGAAGGAGGTTTGATAGGTGGGAGTTGTATTCCAGAATGACTTTAGCTGATGTAGAATTCACAGAAAGCAAGTTAGAGATAGTGGAAAGATTTTTTTCTTTTCTTTTTTTCTTTTTTTTTTTTTTTTCTTTTTTGCCTCCAGGGTTATAGCTGGGGCTTGGTGCCTGCACTATGAATCCACTGCTTGTTCCTGGAGGCTATTTTTCTTTTTCTTCCCTTTTTTGTTACCCTTGTTGTTTTATCATTGTTGTTGCTTTTTGTTGTTGTTGTTGCTGTCATTGTTGTTGGATAGGACAGAGAGAAATTGAGAGAGGAGGGGAAGACAGAGGGGCAAAGATAGACACCTACAGACCTGCTTCACCACTTGTGAAAGGACACCCTGCAGGTGGGGAGCCAGAGGCCTGAACTGGGATCCTTGCACTGGTCGGCCCTTGCGCTTTACGCCATGTGCATTTAACCCGCTGCACTACCACCTGCCCCTTCTTTCTTTCTTTCTTTCTTTCTTTCTTTCTTTCTTTCTTTCTTTCTTTCTTTCTTTCTTTCTTTCTTTCTTTCTTTTTTGACTTTTCCAAGAAACTTTCTTGAGTATTAGTGGGGCACAGCTTATATATATTTCTCTTCAAGAATTGGGGAGAAGCTAAGATAATGATGGGTAGATAGGCAGGTTTTATATATATATAAAACCTCTGTCACTATCCATATATTTTAGGACAATTTTTGCCTCCATTTAACCTTACAGAAAATAAATAAATATAAATCTTGTGAGTCTTGGCACTAGGAACAGATCCTAAATATATGTGACTCAGTGAAGTGAAAGTGGAGGCTAGAAATTATCATTGCTGTTAGTGGGCAGTCTGTTGTAATATATTTAGAGAAAACTTGAGGATTATTTAAGATTTTTTTTTTCCCTGTGCTATTTTGTTGGATTGTTTGTATTGCTCAAAATGACTCAATCTAAGGAAGTGACTTAACTACCTTTCATGAAAGACAAGGTTAGGACAAGACTGAGAAGGTTGGAGTCAACAACTTCAGAGGCAGATCATTTTCTCTGCAAATATTTAGTGAGCATCTAATGTGTGAGAAGCATCATGCCAGGTAGGCTCTAAGGAAAATACAGAGGTGAACAGCAGCTCGCATTTACTGTGCATTAGTTCATTTACTCCTCTGTGCAGTTGTGTGAGATAAGCAGTATAATGAAGTCCATTTCACAGAAGAGGA
Organism: Erinaceus europaeus; assembly: GCF_950295315.1. Taxonomy (NCBI): domain Eukaryota; kingdom Metazoa; phylum Chordata; class Mammalia; order Eulipotyphla; family Erinaceidae; genus Erinaceus; species Erinaceus europaeus. The sequence continues at coordinate 46,517,352 of NC_080165.1, forward strand.
AACTGAGGTACTAGAAGTTAGGCATTTTGCAAAGCGTTGCCTAACCCATAAGTGATAAAGTCATGTTTGGACTCTAGCCTTTATTTTTCTCTGATGTTATGTATTGATACTACCTCTGAGGCCTTGAGTACTGTCCTTAAGAAGCCGAGAGTGGTAATCAGGGAATGCCCAGGAGTAATATTTGAAGATCCATAATAGAGATGCATCATACTCTCAGAGAGTCAGGATCAGGAAGGGTTCATTGTCCACAAGCCTTCCTTTGATGATACTTGCCCGTTGTTTGCTGCCACATCTATCCTGTGATTGGTGTTTTCTCTCCTTCTTTCATTATTCCTCAGACCTCCCTGAATTTCTACTTTACTTTCAATAATTATTAATTGAAGAAAATGATGACAGTAGCAATATGCTTAACTGTGTTTCAGGGAATTGACTTAAATTGGGCCTCAGATGTTGTTAGGCATCAATAGTCCCAGTGAGATAATGAACTTTTAACTCTTCAAAGAGCTTCACTAGGCCATTGCTCAGCTTGCAAGATTTGACAGATACAAAGTATTCATGTCCCTAGTTTGATAGGTGCTGGGGTGGCACTGAATCTAAACTCTAAGAACAAACCATGCAGCGAAAAAAGTTCACACTACACTCAAGGTAGCTCTCAGGAAGCCTGGATCAACTACCCTTCCATCCCTTCCCTCAGTTTCTCATCATCTTTGCTTTCTGGATCAGTGGATGGATCTCAACCAGCTGTGTTAAAAAGATAGAGAAGAAAGATCATTTTATTCTTAGCCTTAATAAAGAAGGTGTGGTTATCTTTCTTAGGTTAAAGAAAAATTGCTACCAATAGTTTGCAGCTATATTCAGAGGTATCTCTTTGCTTTATAGACACACTGGACAACAAGGACTAGAGATTTACTATCCTTGCAATAGCCTGGCAGCCCCAGTTTACACCCCAGCTGTAATCATATGTGATACATTTTTATTTACAGATTAGGAGTCTCTGACTCTGACATATGACTAACCGGGAAGCTCCTCCCTACAGCAGTTGTATGTCATCTGCTTCAGAGAACTAATTGCTTGGCAATTCCCCTTTGGTAATTCCCTCTTTATTTTCTGATGAGTTACTTAACAGTGATGGGCTTGTTGAGCAGAGCGTTGAGTTTAATGTGTGCTCCAGAAACTCTACTGCAGGCCTGGGGAATATGTTTTTCGAATTCTGTTTAGCTTTACTGAAGGAACACTGAAAGTATTATATGGCCTGTTAATATTTCGCTCAATACTAGGTTAAACACTGAGCGGAGTACAATTTTCTCAAAGAAATCCAAACCAGGCTTCTTTTTGTAAATGAGCCCTGCTGCATTTGAAAATTATTAAAAAGGAATTTAATATTTATAGAATGTTTAATGCTCTTAAAAATAGGATTTAAAGTGGAGCTGCTTTCTAGTACATGGCAGCGTCAGCATGATGTGGTGGAAACAGCTGCACTGTAATTTGGAGACTGAGTTTCTGTTTCCTCTCCTACTGCCACTCACTCATCTTTCAGTCCTCAGTTTCCCCTTCTAAAATAAACAACGTGTCTGGAAAAAAAAAATCACTCAAGTTTCTCCTGTCCCTAATACCCAACAGCCTATGAACAGATTTTATTGTAACTTTCCCTCTTGCCTTCTGTAAGACTTTTGCTCTGTCAAACATCATTTGCTGTTGTTTGATTTTGTTAGGCTTGGTACTATAATAAAATGAATATTTTTAGCTATTACTGTGTCATTTTTTATAGAGTAAGTCATAATCGATGGTTGAAATCATCTATCACCCCTTCATCATTTGTTTCAGACATTATTGCTTTGCTCCTATTTTACTCTTTCTTGCTACCATGCTCCAAATAGTATCCATTTCTAGAGTGGGTGTGTTGTAGCAGGAAACTCAGCTAATTGTGGATTTTTTTTTTTTTTGCAAAGAGAATGCTGAAGCTCTGTTCTTTGTTATAGTATCAAGGGTCACATTCTGCTTTTAATTTGCAAGTTGAAATACGTTGGATGTCATTTGTTTTTACCTGCAGGTGCAGGTTTCAGTCTCAAGGTAATTCCTTTTCTAGTCTGCATATACTTTTCCAATTAGTGTGTGCAGCTTTACCTGTCTTATTGGTTAATTTATAAGCACTTCACATGATGTCTCTTGATTCATTGCAATTTTAATAGCTTCTTCAGGCAGATTGTGCAAAGAGGAGAAGGTGACATTTAAGAGCATTTTATTTTGTTTGTTTCATAATCAGGAGAAAGGGAAGAGACAGTGCAGAGCGGTGGTCACAGGATAGGGCATTAAAGTAAGGGAAATTGGATTCTGACTCTGGCTTCTTACTTGTGTGACCCAGGATAGATTTCTTAAATATGTGACTCTTTATCATTTGTAAAATGGGAATAATGACAATAACTATCTTATAGGATTGTTGGATCCAATGAGTTTAGTAAGATCATAATTTAAAAAATAATTTTAAAAGAAAGACATAAGCCTAGGGTAAAAATGAACTCAAAGAAAAAGTTGTGTCTTTGGAAGTGCTTAGAAGAGCCCCTGAGTTGTGTCTTTGGAAGTGCTTTGGAAGAGCCCCTGAGAGCCCTTTGCAGACAGAGGTTGACAAATGGACTATTGAAATTTGGGAAGGCCTACACTCTTTCTCCTGATCTGAGTGTGACATTCTCCACAGGTCAGTGTGCTCTCTATAAGAGGGTGTTGGCAACTACATGATTGATAGAAATATTATACCTTCAAGCATCTGTCATCTGTACATTGCAGCAGTAAAAGAAAGCCAGTGGAGGTGAAAGTTCCCTTTAACTATGATAGTTTACAAAGCATGTTCACTTTTATGCCTTGTCTCTTAGTTCTTGATAATTTAGCATATATCTCTTTTCAGTATTGCTTATTTTTCCATTTAGTATAAACATTTTCATTTACAACCCAGAACTTACAATGGTCATTTGTAAGGTTGTTGTATCTTGAATTTTGTATTATTTGTGTTCATTTAAATAGTGCTTCATTGTTCAATATTTTAAACTGCATTGAATATTTTTGCACAGATAGTGTTTACTTAGAATAGACTCACATCAGAATGTTTATTACTACCAGTAGAAGGTAGTTCCTCAAAATCTTTTTTTTTAAAGGTATATGCCAGTTTATATTGTTGCTATATGTGATTGTCTCTTGCTTTTAGACCTAATTAGTTGTGGGACTTTTTTTGTCAAAAAAATGTTTTTTTGTTTGATTTTTTTTTTGTTATCATTGAGACTTTACGACTCTGGGCTGAAACAGGGCTAGAGAGACTGAGAGAAAGGTAGCACAACACTAAAACTTTTTTAGTGTAGTGGGGGACAGGCTCAAACTAGTTTATGCCCATGACAAAGCAAGTGCATTGGCTGTTACTGGTCAAGTTTATTAGTATTCTTGCATTTTAAATTTGCATTCTTTTGATCTCCTAGGTGATAGAACATTTTCATATGTATTTGCTTACTAATTATCCTTCACACAATTAGCAACTGAGTCAGTATTTTGTACTTGATGTATAAGACCCTTTTTTATATATTCCAGATAGTAATCTTTTTTTAAGTCATAATTGCTGTAGCTGTTTTTCCGGTCTGATTTCCTTTTCTTTTGATCATATTTAAAATTATATGAAATTTCATGTTTGTATGTTATTTGTCTCTCTTTCTTGTGTAATTGTTCCCAGGGCCAACCTGGAAGGAAACAGTGATATACTGACATCTCATTCTGTGCTTTGCTAACCAGTGGCTCAGTTTTTCTGGGAATAGTTCTCATTCTCATCTGCCCACTGTGCCTCTTGGGAATTGTTCCCTGTTGACAGCCTAGTGCTTTCTATTGCCAGGACCCTCCTTTCGTCTTCTCCTCCCTCCTCTTCACTCATTGGCCTTTCTCCATGCTGAGCTACTTTCCTAGTTGTCCAGTTTCCTAGCTGTCCAGCCCCCTCTGCCACCTTTAAGCTTCTGTTGCTGACTTATGTTTTTCACAAGGAGCTTTACCGAAGGAACATTCTGGCAGCCTCCCTCACTTGAGCCTAGACAGATCAGTGAGGAGTTTCAGGCTTGAAGAAGTGTTAATAATTATACAAGGATCTTGGCTCTGGGTATTCACAGCTTTTACTTAGTTAATCCTGCCTACCTACTGGCTGAGTTTGGTTTGATTTTCATTGATGTTAGACTAAGAGGCACGCTCATAGTCTGTGTACCTCTTTCCTGGAAAGAAGTCTGTAGGTGGGAAGGTTGAGAACAGATTCCTTTGCATTGGACAAGTCTGGTTTCAAGATCTTGTGAGCTAGTGGCTCAGCTAAGCTAAAGCGGTAGTTGACCCACCTTCTAAATGGTTTCTTTTAGATATTTTATGAATTTATTTTATTTTATTTTATTTTATTTTTCTACTTGATAGGGCAGAGAGAAGTTGAGGGGTGAGAAGAAATAAGGAGGAAGAGACAGAGAAACCTGCAGTACTGCTTCACCACTAGTTAAGTTTACCCCCCGCAGGTGGGACTTCAACCTGGGTCCTCATACTGTGTAAAATGTGTACTCAGCCATCTGTGCCACCGCCCATACCCTAAATGACTTCTGGAGATGTGGTCTTGTTCTAGTCCTACCCATTTTCAATCTGATGCAAAAACAAATATTTATTAGTGTTAAGATATATATATACCTATCTGTTTGCACCTCTTTTTTTCCGTTACCTCACTCCTGTTTTCTTTATGGTCCTCTGACTGGAACATTTTTTAGGAATTTTGCTTCTTTGTCCAGCAGTCACCTATCTCTTACTTTTTACTTGATCCCATTTTGTCATTTAATATTTCCTCCTTACAATCAGTTTATTTTCCATTTCACCTTTTGTTATGTTGTTCCCTTTCCTTAACATCAGACTTCCCGCTCCCATCTGTCTTCAGAGTCCTCAGACTTAGATTTTTTTCCTGGTCTGGTTCTCACATCATGACATTCCACCTTATTCTTTTATAACATATTGTGACTTCTTCCAGCTCTTAGCCACAAGGACTCTATGCTGTTTTGAAATTTGAACTCTAGTAGGTCAGCAATATTTCTCTTGCAATGTGATTTTTCCCCTTATAAAGGTTGGATATGGTTTCATCTGTTCACATAGACTAGTATTTCTATTATTTCAGCCTAGAACTAATATAGGTCTATCATGGTAGAAAAATAATGGGGTTGGGAGGACAATCTGACTATAATTCTTGTGTAGGCTGACCAGGTTTATCGCCTCACTTTTTTGCATAGAATTATATCTAGAAGTTGCCCTTTTGGGAGTAGGGAAGGTATCATTTTCCAAGTAGAAAATGTACTTTTGTAGTCATTGATGTTCTAGAAGTTTTGACAGGTGGAAGAGGACCTGATATTAGAACCTGAGGCCTGGGTCCTTTCTCTGTTGTAGTACCCCCAAAATCCTTTCTGTCCTGCCCTTTTTGGGGGCAAGTTTGAAGTGGGGGTCTCTGGATGACTTTAATTTTGTTTGTTATTTCTATTTTCAAGGCTCTATTTCAAGTTTACATCTGGGTCTGTCTTGGCTGCTGCAACCCAGACCATTGGGAAATATGAGTCTCAAGTTAGGCAAGTGTAAGTCCCAAATTATGACTTTTCTTTCTGGAGACAGCTTTTATATAAGGGATTGGACCATGAATGTTTCCCTCTGCTTGCTGCCACCTGGCACTTTTCATGATTCATGCTCTTTTTTTTTTTCCTTTATAAGTAGCTATTGTCCATCTAGTTAAGACCTGCTTTTGAAAGTATATGTTATGTCAGTTGCTTTTTAAAATTACCTACATTCTACATTAGCATTTGTTCTTACAAATCACAAGAATTAGGGGAGTGGTGAAATAGTTCACCTAAGTGGGTGCCTGCTTTGCCATGTACATGGCCTAGGTTTGAGCCCTGGTCCTCATATCACTGGTGGATGCTTCAGTGCTGTAATGTCTCTCTCTGACTTTCTGCCTCTGCCTTTCTATCTGAAAAAGCAGGTTGAGAGTGATGAAAACCCAGCAGTGGCATACGCACACGTACACACACATGCACACACACATATGACAAGGGTTTTTCCCCCCCAAATTTCATAACAAAACACAAAAAAGTGAAAATAGGAAAATAGAAGTCAACATTAGTTTTGCAGCAGTCATTTGAGAGTCAGCAGTAACAATGAGCAGGGAGAGTAGCATTGCCAAGCTCCCTTTTTTATAGGCTGTGTATGTTTTTGTCACTCCTGCTTGTACTGCATGTTAGTTAATTTTAGGTTTCATTTGTTACTTGGTGTGATTTGGTATATTATCTTGGGGGTTTGGAAGGCTCAAATATTTTTCCATATCAATACTTTAATGGTAATTTCTTCTTTTTTTTTTTTTAGTTTTTTTAATAGTAAGTTCTTTATGTCATATGGGTTTGCAAAAGTTCTCATTGGAGCCCTTTAGATTGTAGAAGTCTGAATTTTATTGACAAAAGATGGTCTACTTGTCTATTTAAAAATCTCTTTCCATAAAACCTTGTTTTCTATTGAGTTTGAGGGAAATATGGTGATAATGCTTATAAGCCCAAATTTTGATGTTTTATTTTGTCTTTTCAATTTTGCTTAAGCCTCTGTAACCCTTTGTAGATGCTCTCTTCTTTAGAAGGAACATGGTGCATTTTTTACTTCATTGCCATCCAAATGAATAGTGCTATTTTAGTAATCTGCGTAGACAGATACAAAAGAAGGAAAACTACTACCCTTTCCTCATTGGAACACGCTTCTGATCCATTTTAATCATTTCAGAAACTATAGTAGGTGAATCTGAGTAAGTAGCAACTTTAAAATGATGAAAAATCTTTGTGACCTTGACACACAGGTCTGACCCGTAGTATATGAGTCTTCTCCAAATAAAACTCTGGAAGCTACAGTTCATATTGCTTCTAAGTCCTGGAGAGAAAGTTATTAATCTATGGAAATGAAAACACTATCCGTTTGCTATTCTGCTTTGCAAAGAACATTCAGTGACCTGACTAATCACAGAATTTTTGCCTTTAAATGTTGTGCTTAACTTAACTCTTTGCCCTGAAGTCTCAGAAAATGATTTCTTAAATTTTTTTTTATTTTAGCTTTTCAATTTTATATCAAAGTTTTCAAAGAATTAACTGGGTAGAAAGTCCTTTTTTTTTTTTTTTTTTTTTTTAGGACTAGTAAAGCTGCCTGTCTCTTGGGGGTATTTTGCAGTCTGACCCTCTGATTTAGTATATACAGCCTTAAAACCACAGTCATTAAGAACTTGTGGGGTTGGTTAATATGTTAAAGGTCTGCCTCTGCTGATAATAGCATACCTGAAAATTTACAGTCCCTTGGATAAATTGTTTTTAATGAACAGTCATAAGGACTTCTGAGCAGAGAGTATTCTCATTTCCAGTCAAACTAAGAAATTGACTGATTTGTGAGTTTCCAGTGGCTAGGTACATGTGACCTGTACTATAACCCTTGCTTCCTGACATATATCACAACTCTCTTATCCATCACATTGTACAGCCAAGATAGGACAGGAATTATGCCTTTGTGTCCCTGAGTTTATATACTGAAAAGACATAATTTAGCTCAATTGGATCAAGCCAGTAAAAGCAATGTTGAAATGGGGCTGAAAAGGTGAAGAAATGTAAGAGACCTGTCCCTTGAATATATGCATCACTGTTTCCCCAGAAAAATTCCAGTATCAATTTAAATGTCAGATGTTTTTGTAGTTCCTAAGCCTAAACTTGATGGGTAACAAGAGAATAATTTTTCTTTTTCAGCTTTCAAGTTGAGCTTCTAGAAGTGTATTTCCTTTAAGGCACCAGTGTCAGCAAAGGTTGGACACATGAGGAACTCAGATTGATTTCATTTATGGAAGCTTAAAATCTGATGTATCTGCTCTGAGAAATCCCCCAACCCCTTTTTTTTCTAGGCAGGTAGGAGACTTTGCAGTCAGATTATTTCTATACTGTAAATTCTTTCTGCTGGAAAATCACAGGAAAGAATGGAGGGTCCTTCTCTGGCCACCTGTGAATGAGATTTCTGTCTCCAGGGTTGGAGAGAACAGCACAAGATACTCATTTTCTTTCATAATTAGTGTCTACTTTTTTATGACATCTAGTGATTAATCTTTCAATAAAAAATGACATCTACCTCTTATTGTTAGAAATATGTACAATGACTGTTAAGAAGCCTTTTTAAAAATTTTTATTAGTTATTTAATAATGATTGACAAGATTGTGGTATAAGAGGGATACAATTCCATACAATTCCCACTACTAGAGTTCAATATCCCCTCTCCTCCATTGGAAGTTTCCATATTCTTTATTCTTCTGGGAGTATAGACCAAAGATCTTTATGGGGTGCAGAAAATGTAAGGTCTGACTTCTGTAATTGCTTCTTTGTTAGACATGGGTGTTGATAGGTGGATCCATACCCCCAGCCTGTTTCTCTCTTTCCCCAGTTGTGTAGCTCTCTGGGGGAGGTGAGGTACCAGCACAAATTGGTGAGGTCATCTGCTCAGGGAAGTCAGGTTTGTGTCATGGTAGCATCTGCAACTTGATGGCTGAAAAGTATTAAGAAATAAAGCTGAACAATTTGTTTAATAATCAGAAACCTAAGGTAAAAGTATAGCAAATGAAATTTGGGGTCTTCATGTTTGAAGGAATTCTATTTTAGGTATATAGCAAGGGGCCCATGACTTTACTATCTTTGGCTGAGCCCAACAGCTAACATGCAGGCAGGCTAGGAGTATTGTCTGGGAAGAGTTGAGGAGAGGACTAAAAAGCAGGATCAGGGCAGGGAGTAGCTCCCAAATATGGAGACATTAACTGAAAATCCCTTAAATCTGACTTTGGGCCCATGTCTACTCATATTTAGCACAGGAATCTGTGTAACTTCTGCATCTCTGTCAGTCTGAGCTCTCATTCCATGGTCATAGCTTGGAACATTCTAGGCTGCACTCATTTCAGGACTAGTCTTTCTTGAGTGACAGAGTATGTTGACCCAGCCTCCCTCTGGAGAGTGGGACATTTTCTACTACTGTTGTTCTACACAGAGGGAAATGTCCTGTAGAAGCCAAAAAAAGGGGTTTATGATGTTGTTCCTGATGGAGATGACCAGTGATGGTGGAGAGAGTGATCTGTTAGAAGTCTAGGCCCATCATATCTATATGGGAATCAAAGGATTCCCTGACTAGGATGTCAGATGATGGGGTGGCCCGGTAGTGGCCTAAAGGACCATTATTAGAGTGTGTTGGTCTCTTGCCCCTATCCTGTTTTTGTTATCTTTTAAATTTTTTTTTAGTATTTATTTATTTATTTCCTTTTGTTGCCCTTGTTTTATTGTTATAGTTATTACTGGTGTTGTTATTGCTGTCGTCATTGTTGGATAGGACAGAGAGAAATGGAGAGAGGAGGGGAAGACAGAGAGGGGAAGAGAAAGATAGACACCTGCAGACCTGCTTCACCACCTGTGAAGCGACTCCCCTGCAGGTGGGGAGCCGGGATTCGAACCGGTTTCCTTCAACCGGTCATTGCGCTTTGCGCCACTTGCGCTTAACCTGCTGCGCTACTGCCCGGCTCCCTTTTTGCTATCTTTTATCTTAGGCGGTTGGACTTAAAGTGGTTGAGAGAAGTGAAATAGGGAGTAGGTGAGGAGAGTATCTAGGTATAAGTAGAATATATTTGATTAAGTATCTTATGGTATCTTTTTTTAGGCCTTTCTACTGGCTTGCTGCACTTACTGAGTCACTGTGGATTATTGCACACTTTTACTTTAAGGTATATATTTCCCCCCAACTTACGTATACATGTGCTCCTGTGCCCTATCTCATGGGTCGTGCTCTATATCTAGGTTCTTTGTAACTCTGTTAGGAAGTGAGCCATCTGAAATGGAACTAAGGAGTCCTATGAGCTAGGAAAGGTCTCACGTGAGTATTGGAGCTCTGGAGGGTTGACATCCTACGCCTGGTGCCATCTGGACACAGTCCGGCATGGAACATGTAGAGGTGGTACTGGTTGCATTGATTTGGTTGAGATTGGCAGATGCAGTATCAAATGGTATGGATCAAGAGAAGCATGCAGGAAAATGAGCAAAGTCCCAGAGGTTCCGGGACTGGGAGAAATATGGGTTTATAGAGAATGAGGAGGGTTTCTTGCTGTCTTAGATTTAAGAAGGCAATAAATAACTAGAAGTGTTTTCTTTCTTTACATAAGAAATGTGGTGGCTAATAAGCAAGTTGTTAGTTTAAGAAATAAAGTCTGATTCACTGTGAGACTTTGCTGAAGTTAGATTGCATATGTAGGACCTTCATTAGTGGTATGGCAAATAAGACAAAGGCTTTCTCCTTTAGGTTTCCCTGATTCCCCCTTCACTCCTTTTAGTTTTTTTTTTTTTCTCTAGAAGACAAGGTGATACTTCCTGATGGGGGAGATTTGATTGGTGATGGAGAAGCTAAGAATATTTCTCTCTAACAGGTCACAGGGAGTGCTGGTGGACATCTCTTCTTCCCCCAAGATCTTCGTTGGAAGTCCACGGGACTTGGTGTCTTTGCCGTTCAAAGTATATATGAACTCTCCAGGAGGCATAATTCATCACCATTTTATTCTGGGCCACCCTAAAGGATGACACCCAGCTCCAGAGACCTCCTCTTGGACATCATCCCTGAGAACCAGTGTTTTAGCTCTTCTGTTGCCTGAATTCTGTTTCCAATTAATTTTGAACTGGCTCAGGCTTAGTCATTAAATTGACAGGACAATGTTGAATATTTGGCTTCACCAGCTTACAACTCCACATCTTTTGTCAGGTTCAGAGTCGTAACTCCCTCTTGAGCTCTTGCTGAGTCTTTGCACAGATATGCTAGGAAGCAGGCAGCAATCCATTCTTTCCATCTTGGCATTTGCCCACAGGCATAGTCCTGGAATGACCTGGAGTAGTGGCAGTAGAGGATAAACTCATCTTGCACAGACTTGCTGTTGCTAGTTCTAGCCTGTCTCTTGCCACAGATTTAGCTTTTCCATACTCACGTGATTGGTTTTTGTATAGTAAAGTGTGGGTTGTTGGATTGGAATTATTTTCTCCCAGGATCTCTAGTGCGTACATAAGTAGATATTAAAAATGTTTCATCGTTGATTTAAACAGCAGGCCTTATCTTCAAAAGCAATAGGTGCTGAAAGGCTGTACAGCATAAAAATGTAAGGGGTTTTTCTTATTAGATATAACACAGTCAAAAGGTATATACTAATGTTTTGTCAGGAGAGGGTCATAAACTGAAAATTGGCCACAAAGACAAACTATAATCGAACAATAGCTAACAGAAGCTGACAAATATCTGCCCCTTGTTGGGAGTTCAGCCCATGGAATGTTATATAGGACAAAAGGAATGGAAGAGATATTTCAGTAACATTTTGTTCTTTGTCAAAAACCTTCTGAAATATAAATCTGCTATGTATTGGAGAATGGATACAACAATTGATTCAAGTTGAATAGCTTTCATTTAACTAGAATATCTCATAGAAAGCAGTTCTTGTTCTGATAGTCATATTTTGGCTTCCCTTGACTTAAAGAAAATTGAACTCATGTTTACATATCTTATAGGATTGTTTTGTGGACAAAGACAGAGGCTAAATCCTATCCCATTACAGTGGCTATTGTGATAACAAATAGCACTGTTTCTAAATGAAATCAAAACATTTCTAAGATATGGCCAGTCTCCTGTAGTAATAATGCTAGGCTTTTCTTTTGAAACTATTTACAGCTATAAATAATTTAGTTGTATATGTGTTTTTTTTTTTTTTTTAAGAGCAGCCAGAAAGAAAGCAAAGCGCTGCTCCTCCATACATTGAATTATCTTTAATACTCTCCTGTGGTGCTGAGGATTAAACCCAAGACCTCAAACATGCAAGACCAATGCTCCACTACTGAGTCACCTTCCTGACCCCACATGTGACCTTCCTTTTTTATTATCTTTTATTTTTTGGACAGAGACAACCAGAAATCAAGAGAGGTAGGGGAGACAGAGGGAGAGAGACAGAGAGACATCTGCAGCACTGCTTCACCGCTTGTGAAGTTTTCCCCTGCAGGTGGGAACCAGGGGCTCAAACTTGGGTCCTTGTGCACTATAACGTGCACTTAACCAGGTGCGCCACCATCCGGCTCTACAGATGTGCCCTTTAAATATTCTTTTAAAAAAGTCTAATCTCTAGACAACACATAGACACATTTTGTTTATGTATGTCTGTGTATGTATGTGTCTGCATGTATATCTGTACACACACACACAACCTATTCGTGTCATGTGCACTTAACCTGCTGCACCACCACCTGGCTCCCAACCTATTTGTATAGAAGACAAGGAAGAATACGAATACCAATTATAAGAGTAAACTTTATTTTGGACTTTCTGGGAAAAGCTTATTTTTTTCTCCTACCATGATACCTCTCTGAATTGCTTCCAGTACTTGGACTTTCATTTTTGTCTGCAAATATATATGTCTTCCTAAGATTCTTGGCGGTCAACCAACCTAGCAGGAAGATAGTAGACAGTGTCAGTGGATTAAGAGGCTGAACTATAGTATCAGAATTCCTGTTCTCAAGGTGTGATGTTTTTTATCCCAGTATCTGAAACTTTCAAGGAGACTTTAGGAACTATTTATTTATTTATTTATTTATTTATTTATTTATTTTCACTTCATAGATCCTGGAAATTGACATTGACCCTGGACTCAGTGGGGATAGGATTTTTAGCAATAACATTACTTTTGAAATATTTTGGTTCTATATGACCTTTGGTTCAGTAGAATCTGCTTTTCCAACAAGGATTTAGAGTTCTCCCCCTCTTTTTTCTATTAGTGATTTAATAGTAGTTTACAATATTTTAAGAGTACTGGGTATAGTTCCACACTGTACCCACCACTGATGGTCTCTTCATCCCCACCGATAACCACCATAGTTCTCATAGTCTTAGAGATGGTTTGGTTTAGAGTTAGCGTAACAATTTTAGTGCATTGACCAGAAGAATTCTCTAGGGAGAGAGGCTTGTTAGGTTTTAGCTCTGTTCTCACTATTTTCTATCTTTATACTAATTTATTACTGAGCGTATTGCTTTCTGCTTAGAAGCAGTTTTTTTTTTTCCTTTTAGAGTTAAGAACTATTAAAAGATAACAGTTTTGACATGCTCATTCTTACCTTGATCATCTTTTCTGTCTTATTGCTAGGCCATTGTTTCTACTTCTCTTCTGGGATTTCATCTTGCTCAGCATGTTCAGTGTGTGACTCTGAATATTATGGTTTACATTTCCTGACCAACTTCTCCTTGCATCTGAATCCATTTCCTGTGCTTAAAGTTTTGGCATTCAATTCGCTGATCCCTAGTAAAAGCTGAAACTTTCAGTAATAATAAGATTAGCCCTTACATACTACTAGTTTCTTCATCTCCAATTCTTAGTCCATTATTGTTTCTCAGAGATGAAAATTTTTTTGTTATGAAGAATTTCATTTTGGTGTCACTTCCTGAAGACCTCTTGCATTTTTCTGTTTTAATGGTAGACTTGGAACTTCAGACTGCCGCAGTCCTCAATAGGTCTTTGACAAATTAGTTGTCCCTACACATGGTTTACAATATTACACTAACTGTTTAAAAATAATTAAGCTTCTCTCAGTGCTCTTTGTTGTGGGTCAAGAACTTTAGTTGCTTTGCTGTTCAACACAGAAGTTAATCACAAAACGGGTCTTATGAACCAAATAATTAAAAATAGAACAAAGTTTCTGAACCAGGCGGTTGGCAGAAAAGTCTGTACTTCCATCTGTGCACGGTTAGGAAAATATTTCATGATATTTAAATAGCATCAGCTTTGCTCTCTTTTGTATGAAGAGTGTATTTGTGTGACTATAATCCGTTGTTCTGAAGGTATGTTTAACTTTTAGCTTATCTCATATAAAAGGCACTGGCAAGGAAACAGGAAAGTATATTCAGGTGTTTTGTGCACACTTGCATTACTAGTCATTTTTTTGTGAAAGGGGAATGGTCTTGTTTCTGCTTTTCTCCTTAATGGAAGTTTTTCTCTTCACATGTACCTTAGAAAATTAAAGGGCTTTGATTTTGAAGTATTTGTGTTTCTTATTCTCTATTTGTATATAGCTTTTGCAAATAGTTTTTAGGAACTCTTGTTAGATACACAAAGTGCTGATAAATCTATTTCAGGTTAGGTTTTTCTGTTCTCTAGAAGCAGTTTTGTGTCTGCAACATGCCTCAGACTTATGAACATTTTATCATAGTGATAGAGTATGTGGATAATTGGTTTTGAGATAAACTTTGGATTTGTTCTTACCAGCAATACATATTTTAACATATTCATTCACTTTGACCAATTCTATAACTGTGATACTACTTTTAAAATATTACATTTACTAAGAATTTAGTTGTGTTATAATATAAAGATTATTCTCCTCTGGTATTTTTCTGTTGTTACTGTCTCTTTCTGTTTCCTGAAAAACTCTTTTATTTTTTAGGTTGATTTTCTTTCTCCTTAGAGACCCACTGTATTAAAAAAAATGATGATGTTCAATAAGTACCATAAAGGGAGAATGGAATTATTTTTAAAAATAGGAAATGTCAATGTTTTATTCCTTTGACTCTGAGACATATGCATTTCCCAGAGCCACCAGCTTCTTTGTTTCTAGAAACTTAAAAGTAGGGCTGGGGAGATAACAAAGATTAAAGCTTTTCTTTCTTTCTCTTTTCCTTTCTCCCTTTCTTTCTCTCTCCTTTTCTTCCTTCCTTCCTTCCCTCTTTCCCTCCTTCTCTCCCTCTCTCTTTCTTTCTTCCTTTCTTCCTTCCTTCCTTCCTTCCTTCCTTCCTTCCTTCCTTCCTTCCTTCCTTCCTTCCTTCCTTCCTTCCTTCCTTCCTTTCTTTCTTTCTTTCTTTCTTTCTTTCTTTCTTTCTTTCTTGTCACATAGTTATCATTAGGACTTGGTGCCTGCATGACTAATCCAGGCTTCTAGTAGCTTCACTTCTCTTCCTTCTCTTCTCTCCTCCTCTCCTCTCCTCTCCTCTCCTCTCCTCTCCTCTCCTCTCCTCTCCTCTCCTCTCCTCTCCTCTCTTCTCTTTTTTCCCTTCCTCCCTCTGTTTCGTCTCTCTCCCCCTCCTTACTACCTACTTTACTTACTTTCTCCCTTCCTCTTTCTTTCTTTCTTTCTTTCTTTCTTTCTTTCTTTCTTTCTTTCTTTCTTTCTTTCTTTCTTTCTTTCTCTTTCATAGTGATACAGAAAGAAATTGAAAGGGAAGCAGTGGGTAGAAAGGGAGAGAGAGATGCCTGCAGCACTTCTTCACCCCTTGTGAAACTTCCCTTTCCCCTTCCCCACCTCAGATGGAGAGCAGGAGCTTCACCCTAGGTCCTTGTGCCACTACCCAGTTCTGTAGTTCTCCTTTCCCTTAATGCTGTAACGTTAAAAATTAAACTTAAGAGCCATAGATTAACAGTACTCACCTACTATGTACTAGGACTGGACAACACAGTTGAAATCAATTGTGACCTGTGGTTCAAAACAAATTAATCTTTAATTTATTTTTCTATCTTACTAGGTAGACAGCCATTAAGTAGATACTACACATTAATGATCTTTAACCACATAAGATATTAGAACTTATCGTATTTTGTGAACTCTGAATTGACATATAAGTGGCATAAAGTCTTCAAGTTAATGTTAGATTGGTCTTCATGTTTTTGAGACAGCTAATATTTTCCTCATTTTAAAAACATTTACTCATTTACTTTAAATAGAGACAGAGAATTTGAGAGGAAAGGAGGAAATGGGTGGAGGGACACCTGCAGCACTGTTTCACTGCTTGTGAAACTTCGCACATGCAGATGGGGACCAAGAGCCTTGAACCGAGGTCCTTGTGCATGTGAACCAAGTACGACAGCACTTGACTCCTGACAGCTAAAATTTGTAATATTAAAAGAGTAACTAGATAATCAGATTCTTTATGGCTCTGATGAGACTGTTAAATTAGCTTCTCCTATTTATTTGGGTATCTCCTAGATAGTGAGATTTTGAAATTAATTTTAAAAATCACATTTGATTGTTGGCATCTCTACTTAATAAATCACTGAGTTAGCAAATATTAATGTGCCAGGTTCATGATTTAAAAACAAAATGTATATACTTAAGAAAAGTGGTGATGCAGACAGCCTATTCTTTTAATGATAACAGCTGACTGGCATAATGAGACTTTAAGATGTCAGTCACTTCACTCATAGTAAACCTATAAAAGTAGCTATTATCTTCACTTTGCAGAAAGAGTAACTGGGCTAGTGGCTTGACCAAGGTCACAGAACTTTATATGATAGATCTGGGATTCGACTCTTACAATTTAAAATGAGGGCCATACTACTCTAAGTAAGATTTTTTTTTTTTTCCTGGTCAACCACCCATATCACTGTGGTATTTGCAAAATGGTTTCATGAATATTGAGTATATATAAAAGCATAGTCACAATACTAAGGTAAATTATGAAGAATAAGGCTTCAATGATCACTCAAATAACTTTTCACCCACATTTTAAAATTACCAAGAATTAAACGTTCTTCATGTGGGGACCTCCCTGATTTTATCATCTTTCTTCCCACCTTAAAAGCAACCGCTAAAGAAAACTGATGTTTGAAAAACTTTTAAATAGGGACCGGGAGGTGACACGTCTGGTAGAGCACACACATTACAATGTGCAAGGACCCAAATTTAAGCCCACAGTCCCCCACCTGCAGGGAGGAAGCTTCAGGTGCAGGGAAACTGTGCTGCAGAGTCTCAGAGACTCTCTCCCTCTCTCTCTTTCTTGCTCTCCCTCCCTATATCCCTCTCCCCTCTCAATTGTTGTCTGTATCTATAAAAATAATTTAAAATATTTTTAAAAATTAAATAAAAGAACACGAAAATGCATCTAGGCTGGACCACTTTTTTCTTATTCCATTTTCTCAACTTTGCTTTATCCTCTAGCATTTCTCTTACTTCTTCCCACATTTTTCTTGATGTTACAGAATAGAAAGAGGAGCAGATTCAAACAGAAATAAAATGGTCAAAGAGTGTGTTAGTTGACGTAATGTCCAGACCTAAGAGTTATGACCAGTTTTAAGGAGTCTTGGGGAGGTTAGAGATTTTTGGTGTACTCACCTGGTACATCAACTTCCAAATAATGAGCATATGAAGAGTGTATAGCACACAGACCAGTGGAGGGCCATTGACTGGTTAATATGGAATTACTGTTGGATCTCTAAAAAGCTTATCAAATTATAATTTCTAAACATTATTGTATAGACATATGATTCTTAATAGCATGACTCAAAATAGCAGTACACTTCTGGTAACCAGAATGAGGGGCACTTCCTAACATTATAAAAGAAGCTACTAATAAAAATTTTTAAAAAGCTACTGAATAGAACATATAAGGATGATATAACCTTATTGTTCCAAAATGTGCTAATACTATCTTTCAGCAAGTAGCACTTCTCGGTAAAGTATGTAAAAGTCTCTAGTGGTTGCTGACCTGGTGGAAATAATATCATTCTCTCAGCAGCCAGCTGGAAATATATTCTAGTAATTAGCTACATTAAGAAATAAGCAAGTAGGTTTTAATTTTCATTTGCAAAACTTGCTCTATTGCCTGGAAAATTTTTTCAAGGATCATATAATTCGGTAGAAGGAGATAGCAATTTAATGTTGTCTTATACCTTTTAAAGGTTTAATTATGTCACTTTTAAGTTACATTCATGTAATTAAAAACTATGTAGTACACTTGAAAAACTTAAAGAAGACCCACCTATAGCTATACATAAAACTTATAAAGACTTATGTGTATATCTGTATATAGTCCTTTCCACTTATATTTATAAATATATATATTGCATTAATGCACTATTACATATATATATATATTTATATAATCCTTTATAGAACTGTTGATAGGAGACGACTTTATGATCAACTGTGATTTTATCAAAGGTGCTGATATTTTCAATGGTCATTTTGACCTGTAATAATAAGCTGTATAGTGATGAAGTTGAAATGTGGTTATGTGTCTGTATCATCGCATATCTTTTTGCTAGAGAATAAAGTACATTGAAAGGTACTGATATTCTATTAAGCTTCAAATATATGACTCTCTGTGATAGTTTTGTCCATTGTCTCAAAAACATACCATGAAATACGGAACCTAGAAAAAAAAAAATCTTGGCAAATGTAGCCTTAAGGTGTAACTAATTTGAAAATAGCATTTGAGTATTCTCAAATACTGTGTTGTGGCCATTATTACTGTAGAAATTGGCATAAGCTAAGAAAATGTACAGTTTAATACTTTAGAGCAAATAATTGCTTAGGAGGCTTTAAATAGCACAGGAAATGTGTGGAGTGTTTACTTGACATTTGTTATATTGAACAGTAATACTGAAACAGATTCTTTGACCACAGAGAATGCCAGTGTAGGTGGAGTGGGGGTGGATGGGAGAGAAAGACAGATAAAAAACAACCAGCATGATTAGATAAAAATTAAATGGCGAATGAGCTTGTTCATAATATAGTGATCTCAGGGAAAAAAAAGCCCATTTGTTTGATCCAATAATGTGTAGTAGCAGAAAACAAAATGAAACAACTCTCTTGGACTATTAGGCTTTAAGGCACTGAATTATGCTAAAGATTGTCTGTTTTAGGAACCTAAGGCTCCCAGCCCTTGACTTTTCTGTTTTATTATTCAAGGCCTTGAAAGCAACCGGAATGACCTCTCTTCTGAGGGGTGGGAAGGCTTCTTGTTATCTGTTTAATCTGCACATGCTTGTGAACGTTTTTTTATTTTATTTATTTATTTATTTATGCCAGCTCTGGCGTCCTCATTTCTCTGGTTAGTACTTGTGATGTTGTCTCCCCTTGAATGCTTCTTGCATTCCCAGAGTCTTCTCTTCACCTTCCCAGACGCTCTTTATGTGGGTCTTATCTTAGAATGAGGTCTGGTGTAGTTTTGTGAAACTCATAAACACAGAGCCTTTCTTTTGGCACAAACAGCTTACCTTGCATTATGATTCAGTAGCATTTAGTGGGAAGATAGGATTTTTTTTTTTGGCTACTTTGAGTCAGCTATGCAATGTCTTTTAGGGAGTTTTAAATGCACATGCTAAAATCAATTTGACATAAATGTTGTCCAGGAATGTGCAATGAGATTTGTTAAAAGTTTCTCCTTTTTATCATGTCCACATGAGCCACTTTTGTATACCCAAAAGAATTTTAAAAACAACAGTCAAAAGTTAAATCTTGGATAATGCAGGGTGGGCCAGTACTCAGGACACTCAGTGGCACTGAGGCTTATTTATGGCTCTTCCACTGACTTGAGATTTGATTTTGAATAAATCATGCTTAACTTCACTATGCTTCATATATTTTTTGAAAAATATGTGTGAATGTGTATAGCCTATAGGCAAGTGATAACTGAAGTTCACAATAAAAATAGGAGGACATGAAGGAAAATTTTACTAGAAAAGAGCTGTGGGGGTGAATGGAAGCCACATGTAGGGCACCTTTAATATACAGTGTTACTAGACATGACTCCTGCAGCATGTTAAGGATTTAAAAATAATTATTTTTATTTTTTATTGCCTCCAGGGTTATCTCTGGAGCTCCATAGGTACCGGCACTATGAATCCACTGCTATAAGCAGCTTTTCCCCCATTTTTTCCCCTTTTTATTTTATTGGATAGGACAGAGAGAAATTGAGAAGGCAAGGCAAGGTACAGAAGGAGAGAGAAAGCTAGATCTATGCAGACCTGCTTTACGACTCCTGAAGTGCCCCACAGTGCAGGTGGGAGCAGGGATGTGAACACAGATCCTTGTGCATGGTAATGAATATATGCACTGAACTGAACCAGATCTGCCACCACTTTGAACCCTTTAGGAGTTTTCTTATAGTACTTTTACTTTATCTTGTGAATATATATATATAATTATTGTTAATAAATTTATTAATAGTTACTTAAAACATTTAAATCACTGTTTACTTAGAACATTTACTTATATTAGATTTATTTAAAATATATTATTTATCTATTTATTTACTGGATAATGAGACAGCCATTGATAGAAAAGGGGAGATCTGGCTCCCCACTTGCAGTGGGGTCGCTTCAGGGGTGATGAAGCAGGTCTGCAGGTGTCTTTCTCTCCCCCTTACTGTCTTCCCCTCCTCCTCTTTCAACTTCTCTGTCCTTTCCAACAACAACAATAGCAGTGACAACAATAGTAATTATGACAACAACAAGGGCAACAAAACGGGAAAAATGGCCTCCAGGAGCAGTGGATTTGTAGTGCAGGCACTGAGCCCCAGCAATAACCCCAGAGACAAAAAAATTAAATAAATAAAACAAAATAAGAAGGGGAGATCAAGGGAGAGAGAGAGAGAGAGAGAGAGAGAGAGAGAGAGAGAGA
This sequence comes from Erinaceus europaeus, assembly GCF_950295315.1. Taxonomy (NCBI): domain Eukaryota; kingdom Metazoa; phylum Chordata; class Mammalia; order Eulipotyphla; family Erinaceidae; genus Erinaceus; species Erinaceus europaeus. The sequence continues at coordinate 46,537,824 of NC_080165.1, forward strand.
GACACTTGCAGCACTGCTTCACCTTTGTGAAGGTAACACCCTGTGCATGAGGCAGGACTTCAAACCTGGGTCCTTGTACATAGTAACGTTTGCTCTATTCAGTGTGCTACCTCCCAAACCCCATCTTGTTTTTAAAGAACATTGTAATTTAAACATTAAATTCCATTAAGTACATGGAGATATTTAATTTTATCTTTTAATGAAAATTCCAGTTTATTATTCATTTTTAAATTTTATTTCTTTTTAGATTGTTGCCACCTCTGAGACAACCTAGATGCTTTTTCATCCTTTTGGGGAGAAAGAAAAGTAACCTACATTTATTGTAGGTTACAAACACATTGGTCAATGATTGGTTCTTAACTACCCCTGTGGAATTGATGTTTCTAGGGCTGTCCTAGTGTGTCTGCACTTAGTTGGGAGGACTAGAACTCATTTGCAAAACATTATAATTAATAATTGAAAAACGAGACTATTTTGCTGGTGGCATGCAGAGATCCATATGGTCACACATGGCTCTGAGATAGATCTCAGTAAAGCAATTGCTGAAAGGTCCTCCCAGCTTGGGAGCTCCTCAAGGTTAGATAACTGGATTGCAACATCCTGATAAGCCACATCTCCCTGGTCAAGCCATTTGCAGTTATTTCTTCACTTAAGGCACTACAAGTTGAAATACCTAGCATTTGAGCAAAAGGCTACAAACTTTCAACATTATTGAGAACTCCAGAGTCTCTAATGAACTTTTGGGGGTGAGTAAATATTAACTTAAACAGCTCCAAGTTTAGAGGAGAAATATTTCAAAAGAAGCCAGAGAAAGCTTGTAGATTTAACACACTATCCATGACTCGCTTTCTCTTTGCACTCTCTTTCTTGCTGTTACTCATTTACTGCTAACCCCGCAGGAAGACTCCTTCTGATGTTTCCCTGTGGCTGCTTTGCAAAAAATATAAATATACACTTAGGGAGAATAACAGTGAGAGAGAAAAGACAGAGGTGACAACTTTTTTTTCTGGGTCTGTTGATAACAGACTATGACCAGATACTTTGTATAGCAAAGGAGCTGTTTGGAAAATCTCTTTGTTGCTGAATGGCAACCCTGTCTCTGTATCAAGACTTGTCTCAGGGCTTCTCAGAGGTTTACCATGTCTAGATTGCTATGAAACCTAGAGAATCATTTTTTTTTTCCCTCTGTCAATTCTCTTGAGATTTTGGGAAGAAGCTCTGCAGTTTTGGCGGTAGCCAAGGAGCTCATATAGATCTGAGGATTCAGGGGAAAAGTGACAATAGCAGAGATTGTGAGGGGTTGGGGGCCCAGTGTCCTTTTTTTATTGTTGCAGTTATTGTTGTTGTTATTGATGTCATTGTTGTTGGATAGGATAGAGAGAAATGGAGAGAAGAGAAGACAGAGAAGGGGAGAGAAAGATATATACCTGTATACCTGCTTCACTGCTTGTGAAGTGACTCCCCTGCAGGTTCAAGGGGCTTGAACCAGGGTTCCTTATGCTGGTCCTTGAGCTTTGCACCACCTGCGCTTAACCCGCTGTGCTACCGCCTGACTCCCCCCAATGTCCTTTGATAGAGTAGGATGATGGTTTGGTGGAGGGTAAGATAGGGAACTGTATTACTGTGATGACAACAAAAATCCTATATATCAGTATTTCCTCAATAAAGTGATCTTAAAAGAATCTGTATTGATTAGGACTGAATTGTCAGAAGGAGAAATGAAAGGAAAAAAAAAAACTGGGTGATGGGGAGAGGCATGAGATACTAGTTTGAAGTTGCTATCAAACTCGTTGGAAGATTATTTCCATGATTTCAGTTGTAAATAGGTATATCAGTTTTGATATCCTATAATTCAAATACCATTTATTAGTTTGACTGAGTCACCTCTCTATACCTCTTTATCTTCATCCAACTAATGATAAAATAAATCAATGTATATAAAATACCTAGAAGAGCTTTGGTAAGCAGTAAATGCTTCTTGTGTTACCTTCTACAAATATATATATAGTGTGTGTGTTCTAATTTATTCATGTAGCATTTAGGGCAAAACACCAGGCAAATGGAGATGGTGATAGTGGAATGAAGTGAGGTGGAGAGGGAGACAAAGTTATAGAGAATATAGTCAAAACCTGAAGTCCTAGCTCTGTAACTTTGCCCTTCCACATCCATCCATAGTTATTTCTGATTACTGAGCTCACTTATACTATCCCTCAACTCCTCTGATTCACTGGTTCACATTCTGCCTGAAATGCATGTCTATCTAATGTGAGCCTCCAGGACAGAAATGTTGCCTTAGTTATTTCAGCCCAAATCTGCTTCCCCACACCCTCAATTCTTATGTATTTATCTACACCACTCATTCCATCACCTCATGTGTAGTTCTGTTGTTTTACTCAGATGTGTTACTTGCCAGTCACTCTCCATGTGACTGGAAGCTTACACCACCTCTCAGCATACAGGTCAATGAAGCACAAAGAGCAAGGAGCAAGGAGCAATGGGACCTACTTTCTTCTCTCCAAAATACTCATGCTCATGGCACTTACTCTCTTGAATCCATACAGTTTCTCAGGGAAAAAGAGGCTCCAACATGAATGTCCTCTAGTTTGAGAGTCAACGGTGAATAAATAATAGGTGCTGATTGAATGAGGAAATGCATATTTTCCAGTTATTCAGTTAATGGCTTATCATTTTTGTGTCTCCTTTGATTGGGAATGGAGGAAAAAGTATACATGATGAGTTTTCATTAATATAGTATTTCACTTATAGAAATTTTTATCTTTTTATAGTCTGAATTTGTATTCACATTTGAGCTTATATAAGTAGTTTGCCTGTGAAAGAGATTTTCTATTTTATATGGTAATGCAAGTAGTATTATAGGCTGATAAATGTTATATAAGGAAATACTTTAAAATCACTGTGTGATTATATTTTATACCTTATGATACATTTAATAAATAATTATAAGATAAAATATATGAGCTCTCATAGTCTGATAAATGATCTGCTAATTGCTTTGAAGTTTTTCTTTGAGCACAAAAGAAAACATTATTTTGAAAGTTTGTTTATTTTCTTATTCAAAATAGGTGACTAAATTCAATTTATCAATAACCTTTGTCTATTGGTATTTCAGGCAATTGATATATACAGTGGTTGACATTTTCAACATTAAGTCTCATTTTGGAATTATTTGCACATTTTTTTCATTCCTCTTCTCTAAAAGCTTTGCCTGGATCTGGAACTACTAGTTCTTTTGTCATATTTAAGGCATCTGTTTAGTTTATGGTTTTACTGATATCTGAGAATTCCTTTTTATATATCAGAACACTGCTCAACTCTGGCTAATGGTGAGGTGTTAAACCTGGGACTTCAGAGATGAGAGTCTTTTGCATAGCCATATGTCATCTCTCTGAGATGTCTGAGAATTTTTTTTTTAATTAAAAAAAAATATTTTATTTATTTATTCCCTTTTGTTGCCCTTGTTGTTTTATTGTTGTAGTTATTATTGTTGTTGTCATCATTGTTGGATAGGACATAGAGAAACGGAGAGAGGAGGGGAAGACAGAGAGGGGGAGAGAAAGATAGACACCTGCAGACCTGCTTCACTGCCTGTGAAGCGACTCCCCTGCAGGTGGGGAGCCGGGGTTCGAGTCTGAGAATTTTAAACAATTGTGAATTTACTCATCTTAATTTACTAGAGAAGGAGGAAAAAGGGAGAGAGGGAAGAAAAAGTGAGTGTGAAGGTGAGAAAAAATAGAATCTGACCACTTATTTATGTTTATAGCCATTTTTTTGATACATATGATAGCACCAGAACTGTAACTTTACAATTAAGAAGACTTTCTGGCGGTAAACCACAATTATTATTATTGCTACTATTTTATCACCAGGGTTACCACTGGGGATCATTGCCTTCGGTGAGAGAAACACACACATACACACACACACACACACACACACACACACACACACACACACACACACACACACACACGGCAATGATCCACTGCTCCTGAAGCTTTTTTCCTGAAGACCATCTCATGTCATGGCCAGGAACTGGAACCCTGGTCCTTTTCAATAGTAGCATGTCCACTTTACTAAATGAGTCACCTTCTGACCTTGAAATCACTTTTTTTTTTCCCACAAGAGTTATTGCTAGGGCTCAGTCCTGGCAGTACAAATCCACCACTCACTCCTAGAAGCCATTTTCCTTTTTTTGCTTTTTTTTTTTTTTTTTGATAGGACATAGAGAAATTGAGAAGGGGGTGGGGAGATAGTGAGGGAAAGAGAAAAACAGACACTTACAGACCTGCTTCACTACTTATCAAGCTTCCCCTTTGCAGGTAGGAACAGGGGGCTTGAACCTGGGTGCTTGTGCATGGTAATGTGTGTGCTTAACCAAGTATGTCACCACCCAACCCCCTACGATTTTTTTTAAATTTTTTATTTATAAAAAGGAAACATTGACTAAACTGTAGCATAAGAGAGCTACAACTCCACACAATTCCCACCACCAGATCTCTGTATCCCATTCCCTCCCATGATAGCTTTCCTGTTCTTTATCCCTCTGGGAGTATGGACCCAAGGTCATTGTGGGATGCAGAAGGTGGAAGGTCTGGCTTCTGTAATTGCTTCCCTGCTGAATATGGGCGTTGACTGGTCAATCCATTACTCCCAGCCTGTCTCTCTCTTTCCCTAGTAGGGTGGGGCTCTGGGGAAGCGGAGCTCCAGGACACATTGGTGGGGTTGTCTGTCCAGGGAAGTCTGGTTGGCATCATGCTAGCATCTGGAACCTGGAAGTTGAAAAGAGAGTTAACATACAAAGTCAAACAAATTGTTGAACAATCATGGACCTAAAGGCTGGAATAGTGCAGATGAAGAGTTGCGGTGGGGTGGGGGTGGGGGCAGGGTTTCTGTTTTGTAGATAGCTAGTAGGCATATTTTAGTTATATTCCAAAGGGCCTGTGGCTATACTAATGTTTTGTTTGTTTGTTTGTTTTGTTTTTGCCTGAGCCTGAAATCTGATATGCAGGTGGATCCTAATTATTGTCTGGGGAGATGATGTTATGGCTGGCAGAAGGACCAGAAAGATGGATCAGAGAAGGGAGTAGCTCTAAAATATGGGAAAGGTGTATAAATATTGTTGATTGTAAACCCCATCGATTTGATGTGATCTGGGGCCCATATTCAGCTTAGGAGCCTATGTGACCTCAGCATTCCTGTAGACCTGAGCTAACATTCTGTGGTCATAAGTAGGAACATTCCAAGCTGCCCCAATATCAGGACCCATCTTCCTCAGGTATAGCATAGAGTATATTGTACAGCCTCCCTTTTGAGGATGGAACATTCTCTACCACTGCTGATCCAACTGAGGGCAGGGTCCTATGGGGGCCCACAAATTGGTTTATTTTGTTGTTCCTCATAGAGATGACTGGTAACAATGGAGAGAGGGATTTATTCGAGGTCTAGGCCCATCATGTCTGTTTGGGAATCTCAGGACTTCCCGATTAGGGCCCCAGCTGATGGGGTGGCTTGATAGTGACTAAAGAGTCATCATTAAAGTATGCCAGTCTCTTGCCCTTATTAAGCTTTTACAGTCCTTGCTTTGATGAGGTTAGCTTTGGGGTGAGTGAGAGAACTATAATAGGAAGTGAGGAGGGTATCTAAGTCTAAGTAGACTCTATTTCATTATGAACTTTATACTGATGCACTACAGACTATTATGTATTTTTGCTTTCAGGTATATATTTTGCCCTAATTTTATGGATACATGTGAACATATACTCTATTTTACAGGACCTGGTCTATATCGAGGTTTTGGGACTTTATTAGGATGTGAACCTCCTGGAATGGAATTAGAGAATACTATGAAAGGAAAGGTCTCACTCTAATAATGAGGGTGAAGTGTTGACATTCCGTGCCTGACGTCTCTGGACACAGTCTGTAGTGAAGCATGCTGAGTTGGGTTACGTTGATTAGGTTGGATAGGCGGATGCAATATCATTTGGTATGAATTGAGAGGAGCATGCAGGAAAGTGCGCCCCACCCTAGAGGTTCCAGTTCTGGGGAAAATATAGCCGCTATAGAGGAAGTGGGAGGTTCCTGCTGACTTAGGGTTTAAGAAGACAATAGTTATTGCTATAATCACATTATTTGGCAATTGGGTTAGCTTTGAAATATCCATTTGTTAGGATTTGCTGTATCCCCCCCTATGGTTTTTAAAATATTATGTCCCTGGAAAATAGATTTAAGGTTGTTATTTGTCATACCTTTTCAGATGAAGGAGTATGTCCAATGTCTTATTTGTCTCCATGTAGCTTGAATTCTAGGGAAGTTTACCTGAAATAGGGCCCTGCAAAGAAATTATTCATCATACATACATCATACATCATACATAATGGAGTTCAAAAGGCCTTAATAATTTGCATTTTAAAAGGATGATTGGTATCATCATCAGAGACAATTTCTTTGAACTTTGTGTTTTCTTTTTTTTTCAATTTTCTTTATTTATTTATTGGACAGAGACAGCCAGAAATAAAGAGGTAAGGGGGGGATAGAGAGGCATTCCCCCTGCAGGTGAGGACTGGGGACTCAAACCTGGGTACTTGCATATTGTAATATATGCGCTCAGCCAGGTGCGCCTCCACCTGACCCCTTGAACTTTGTGTTTTCTGATTCACTTTAGCAATGACACTGATGTACATGAAATTCTCTTAATATTAGTGAGAATCCCTAATCTTTTTATAGTTGATGAAATTTAAGAATGTTTTTTCAAGTGTCATACCTTAATTCACTGAGTGAGTTCCATGTTATGACCAAAAGAATAATGTGTGGGGCACTGTAAGGAAAGGGTCTTAGAGAAGAGAGGGAAAGATGGCAGAGAAATATCAGCTGCCTTTATTTAACAGTTATTCATTAATTACTCTTCTCCATACATACTCCATATTAAATATAAATTGATTGCAAAGATCTGTATTTATTAAGTCTTTTTCTTAAAATACTTACATTTCACTTTGATGCTAGTCCCCTTTTCTTTTATGATGGTGTAGAAAAATGCAAGAGTAAATGTAGAGTCAATTTGTTTGAAGATGATTGTCATACTTGTCTGGGCATAAATATCATTAGAGGAGAGTATTTGGATTCAGGTATTAGTCATATGTGTACTGAGTGCAAGTTATTATTGACTTCATTGTCTAGAGAAAAGAAGATAAATAGTTTTAAATCATTTTTTTCCCACAGAATCTTTCAGTGAGGAGTTTTTCTAAATTTGGCTTCTGGTTTGAAAACTGGACAGAGCTGTTTTTTATTTGTTTTTTTCATAGGAACATATTTATCATGAATTGAAGTGTTTCATGAAACTCCATATGTAGACAGTGAGTCATTTCCATGTTGTTGAGACATTTTCTAGCCTTTATTGCTGTGTGTAGTTCATGCTTTTCTCTGGATGTTTTGACTCTTTAAGAAAGTCGCAATAACAAATTAACAATCATATCCCCCTGAAATGAAAACATGAAATAGCAGAGAAATAAATAGCTGAAAACCTGAGTAAACAGCAAATTAGCTTTCATACTTGAGAAAGCTCTAGAGAAGGAGTCCAATATCCAACAAGCAAGATACGCCATTTATAACTTTATTTTTTTGTACATTTTTGTTCATTATCATTATTTATTGGATAGAGATAGACAGGAATTGAGAAACTAGGGGATTAGGGAGAGAGGAGGAGAGAAGGAGAGAGAGAGAGGAGGGAGAGACAGTGCTGCAGTCTTGCTGAAGCTTCCCTCCTACAGGTGGGGGACCAGGGGTTATGAACCCAGATCCTTGCACATTGTAACATGTATATTCAACCAGGTCCATCACCACCCTGCCCTACATCTTTTAAAACTGAAACAAATGTACGTTTCACTTTAGTTATGGAAGGGACTGTGTTGTAAAAATGTGTAACAATTTCAGACCTCAAAGCTTAGTAATTATTTTTTGTCATCTGATTGTCTTTCCCTCAAATGAACTACAGATTTTGAAACAGGTCTGATTAAAATGAGTTCTATTTGTTCAGGGAACAGCTTGGTGTTCTGGACTTAACTTCTTTTCTTTCCTTGATGAAACTGGCATTCATTATTTAAATGCTCCCATCTAAGTTAACCTGTATATATGTTAGCTGCAAATCACAGGCCATTCTGCTAAGGCAAGTTCTATAGGGAATGTGCTTGCATAATTCACTTGAGCAAGGAAAGGAAAGGGGCGGGGGAGAGAATAACTGTGGGACTAGAACTTTTGGGCTCTGCATTTTGATGTCCTCATTTTTATAACGAAATGACAGAAAATGGAGAGCATGGACCCAGAGTTTGGTGCTAAAGACTTGAATGAGTACAACCCTAAGACAAAGTGCTGTATAAGTACTTAATAGCCATACACAATCTTGTCTCCCCTGTCAAAGGTTTTATGTCTTGGAGTGACTATACATAGACAATGCTGAAGCATGTTTTTCATCCTATTCATGAAGTTACTTGCTCTGGTTGTGATGAATGAAATAACTGTATAGTCTTACAAAGATTATGCTTGATTTGATTAGAAATTTCATTGTCATGGAAGCTATTATAGCTCTTCATTATCACATATAATTGGAAGCAAACTTTGATGCCCACAGAATCTGAAAGCATTGGGACTTTGAATTTCCCATTAATCAAAAGACATTTAAAGAATTCAGTGAGATTTTATAAATGTTATTAAGAATTAGTCTGAGGAATTAGACTAGGCTTCTTTCTCTTTTCCCTCCCTCTCTCCCTCCCTCTCTCTCTCCTTCACTCCCTTACTCCCTTCCTTCCTTCATTCCTTGCTTGCTTGCTTCCTTCCTTCCTTCTCTGAGTTTTCAAGAGGTTCTTGAATTATTTAACCTGCTCAGTTTTAAGGGATTACTATTCACTTTATGCTCAGTATAATGTAGTTCATTCCTCACCTGTCTGGAGTAGCTAATTTGGTTAAATTTCTAGTCTGTATATGAGTCAGACATAGGCAAAGACTTCAGGGTTATTAATATGAAGGCAATCTTTTGAATATGAAATCATCATGCCTGAGGTTACTTTGAACTTTCTTCATAGTCTTCTTTGTAATTTTTATTTACCAGCGTGTTTACATGCTTTAATATTATACTAAAAAAAAAAGCATAATGGAATAAAAATGGACATGACTTTAAAATTACATAAAAGCACAGAATTTTCATGTTATAGAAGTGTTGAACAGTGATAAATATTTAGTGAAACTGTGTGGTTCATGGAATATTTTTTAATGGCTTTTGGGTTCAGGAATTTTGAAAGTCACTTTTGCTGCAATTTAAATTTCCATCTAAGCAAGAGGTATGTTATTAATTGAAGCACACATATACTTAGAACTTAAAATTGTATAACTATCTTAATGCTACAGAGTCTCTTTCTTGACTAAAACCATCAGAACTTACTCTTTTGAAGGCAGGGAATTTGTTCACAAAATACTAAAGAAATTTGACCTATACGAGGATATTTGCTAGATTTATAATAAAAGGTCTCACTAAAGGGGTGATACAACACTTTACTTTTATTTTTTAAATATTGTATTTAAGGTTTTTCCTTGGGTCTTTCTTTTATGATTAAGCAGTAGTTATGCTTACTTTTTGTTGTTGATTTATAGTAACAAATGTGTATATGTAAACTAATTACGTGATTTGACTCATTGTATCTCAGTAAGCATAGGTTGGCTTAATGGATCATAAGAATATATATTTTTTACAAAATTATTTATTACTATTATTTATTTTTATTTTTTTATTATTGTGTAGCGATGGAGAGAAATTGAAAGTGGAGGAGGAGATAGAGAGGGAGAGAGAAAGAATGACAGCTGCAGACCTGCATCAGCACTCATGAAGCTTCCCCCTTGCAGGTGGGGACCAGGGACTTGAACCTATGTCTTTGAGCACTGTGATGTGTCTACACAAACAAGGTACACCACTGCCTGGCCCCTGAAAGATAAATATTTTTAATAAAGCTAAGATGTTCCTATACATGACACATGTGAGGCCTTAAAGTAACAAAGAAAAGCAATGTAATTTGTTATTCTGTCTCTTGATAGAATGTTCTCTTCTATTGAGAAGTAACTGCAAAGAAATTTCAAGTTTAGAATTTCTAGTTTAATTAATGTATAAATTTTAATCCTTAAAAATTAATTTATAAATTAATAAAATTGTCCTGTATTTCTAAGAATTTTGCATAAATGTTTAAATGAACTTATCCTTAAGTATTCTCATTGTAGTGTACCAAAGATTACTTCAAGATAACACAAGAAATGTTTAAATAAAATATTCCTTGGACTTTTGCTTTTTCTCCTTCCTTTCTCTCTCCCACTCCTCCTTTTTTTCCTTTGCCCCTTACTTCTTTTCTCCTTTCCTCCCTTCCTTCCTTTTGACCTTCCTTCCTTTCTTCTTTCCACTAGGGTTAGGCTTCTCACTGGGGCTTTGTGTCAGCAGAATCCACTGCTCCTGGTGGCCATTCTTCCTTTTCTTTTTTTTCCCCACATTTGATTTGATAGGACAGAGCTTCATCACTTGGTGAAGCTTCCCTTCTTGCAGGTGGGGGGTGGGGGAGCAGGGGAGGGATTCAACCTTGATTCCTGCACATGGTGACTTGTGTACTCAACTGAGTGTACCACCACACTACCTGCTGTGCCATTTTTGAATGAGAAATCTTATATACCAAGGTGTGTGTGTGTGTTATTATTAAACATAATAGAACTTTTGACCAGAATAGGAAACTAGTATTTGTAACTCAAACAACATACACAATAAGAGGAGCAGACTACATTCTCAAATTAGCAATTTTAGTATGTTAATTTATTCATTAGAGAACTTGAGTTACAATTTATTTTTTGTAGAAAATATTAATAATGTTTGGTAAGTTGATATAGAATCAAATGTATTTGCTAACATGACTCACAGACTTTAAAAAAACTTTTTATTTATAAAAATGAAACATTGACTAAACCATAGATTAAGAGGGGTACAACTCCACACAATTCCCACCACCAGAACTCTGTATTCCATCCACTCCCCTGATAGCTTTCCTATTCTTTAACACTCTAGGAGTATGGACCCAAGGTCATTGTGGGATGCAGAAGGTGGAAGGTCTGGCTTCTGTAGTTGCTTCCCTGCTGAACAAGGGCGTTGATAGGTCGATCCATACTCCCAGCCTGTCTCTCTCTTTCCCTAGTGGGAAAGGGCTCTGGGGAAGCGGAGCTCCAGGACACATTGGTGGGGTTGTCTGTCCAGGGAAGTCTGGTTGGCATCATGCTAGCATCTGGAACCTGGTGGTTGAAAAGAGAGTTAACATACAAAACCAATCAAACTGTTGAACAATCAGGGACCTAAAGGCTGGAATAGTGCAGATGAAGAGTTGGGGGGGGGTCCTCCATTTTGTAGATAGTAGGCATATTTTAGTTATATTCCAAAGAGCTCATGAGTATACTAGTTTTTTTTCCTCCTCCCCCTGAGATCTGATATGCAGGTGAATCCAAGTTATTGTCTGGGGAGATGATATCATGATGGAAAAAGGACCAGAAAGCTGCATCAGGGAAGAGTGTAGCTCCCTAATATGGGAAAGGGGTATAAATATTGTTGACTATAAACCCTGTTGATCTAACCTGCTCTGGGGCCCAAATTCAGCTTAGGAACCTATGTGACTTCTGCATTCCTATAGATCTGAGCTCACATTCTGTGGACATGAGTAGGAACATTCCAAGCTGCCCCAATTTCAGGACCCATCTTCCTCAGGTGTAGCATAGAGTATGTTGTCCATCCTCCCTTTTGCGGATGGAACATTCTCTACCATTGTTGATCCACATTGAGGGCAAGGCCCTATGAGGGCCCGCAAAGGGGTCTATTGTGTTGTTCCTGATAGAAATGACTGGTAACAATGGAGAGAGGGATTTATTCGAGGTCTAGGCCCATGACTTCTGTTTGGAAATCTCAGGACTCCCCAAATAGTGCCCCAGCTGATGGGGTGGCCTGATAGTGACTAAAGATCATCATTAAAGTATGCCAGTCTCTTGTCCTTATTCAGCTTTTGCCACCCTTGCTTTGATAAGGTTAGCTTTGGAGGACTCATAGACTTTTTAATTCAATATATTTTCTTTGTATAATTTTATATATTTTTTTCTGCTATTTTGGAACTTTTTCATTCTTTATTATGGGTTCATCATCTACATACATGTAGCCAAGAATAGCAGTAGTTAGATGACTTGAGGTACGGAATCAGTTTTATTGAAATATAACTCTCTTGTTTGTAATTAGACAATTCTTAGGTTTTTATCCAGTTAAGTACATTTTTTTTCTTGTACTTCACACATGCCAAGCATATATGTGCATTCTGAGTTTCAGAAAGAACAGAAACATTTATTATAATAAAAAGATCAACATTCCACTTGCTTGCACACTTTCTAGCCATTTCCATTTGCTGACTCTGGGACATACTTGGCATTGGGCACCCCTGACTAATAACCACCCATAACTACCTTCCTGTGGCTGGGTCACAGCCCCAGGCACCCCTCTACCTCCTAACTGTAACATTTAGAGAATTGCATTACTTTTGCTTGGAGTCCTTATCTCTAGTCTCTTATTTCCTTAACCTCAACTCATGCTGTACAGTTTGTGAGATGATGAAACTGCTGTGGTGCCTCATTGTATAAAGGAGAGAAATTGTGTGGGGTGATGAGGTTAGCAGTTGTGTGAGGCTGCCTGTTGACTGATGCCAAAATAAAGGCAGTTGAAAAGTCTACATGGTTGGTTCCTAAACTTTTTATCAAAGTCCCATGACACTCCATTACTGTATTGTAACATTTTATTTATGCACATTTTTCTGAGGAGAAAAAGGTATAGCTCTAACCAAAGAATTAACTGCCCCTCAAAACTTTGCTGCAGATTACAATTTTTGTTTGGAGAGATATGATGAGTATCTTTGAGGAAAAGATGTTAAGGCTGTATCACAGAAAAGAAGCTATGAGCTACATACTTAAAATATAGTTTGGACTGGAGAGATAACTCATCTTTCCATAGACATGGCCCAGATGTGACTTCCGCTACTACATGAGAGGTATTATGACACTGGAGGATGTTCTAGTGCTGTAGTGTCTCTCCTCTCTCTATCTCTTTGCCTCTTTCTTCCTATATCATAAAATGACCCAGAGTAGTAGAATCACACATGGACTCTTCCAGGCTCTGCAATGATAATAGTTAACAACAACAAGTAAATAAGACATAGTTTGTTTTGAAATAAAAGAAAGTAACACCTGCATTTTAAGATGACTAGATGTTGTAATCTTTTTCATGCTACCTTCTGACTTTTTTCCATATTAGAAATTGTTCAGCATGAGACTAATGAGAAGGTTTTGGGAAATGTGTGAACAACTGAGTGAAGACTGTAGTGGCTATTTTTAAAGTAGTCTTTCAGTTTACATTTGTATTAGTAAGTATGCAGAGCAGGAAAATGGAAATGATTGAAACTGTGGGACTTGTTACATTGGTACAGCAAGCACATAGATCACATACCTTTATATTTGCACAACACTTTTACAGTTTGCAAAACTGGAAACTGGGATGCATGCTTGCTTGATAATGGCAGACATTTCTTGTTTACATTCTAGTTTTGTCACCATGTTGGCACACTATCTGCCCCAGACTATACGGCATGTGAAGACATCTTCCATTGAATAAATCACCTCAGTGGGTTCTCAGAACCATCCTGTGGCTACAAACACAACAAATTTAACCTTTTTTTTTTTTTCCTCACAAGCTCTATGAGAGCAGTTATTTATTTACCTCACAGGCTGGCAAATGAAGGACATAGGCCTCTCCTTTGCACTATATTTTATCTCAACCTAAATAGTGAAAATGGAAAAGCCAAGATCAACTGAAGTTAAATAGAAGTGTGTGTAGTTAGTTTAGATGGCTTAGATTGTGCTGTGTTCCACATGAATAAAGAGATACTGCATACAGCTCAGCCATGAGTCTCTGGTCGTCTGTGTCCCACCGTGAAGCTAGCCCGGCAACAGAGCAGGCTGGGGAGCAGAGGAAGACAAACTCCTTTGTGCAGATGGAGAAACTGAGGCAGGCAGCTATGCTGTGTCTGGTGCGGAGGGGTGCAGACAGGGAAGGCATATTCCAAGGACTTTTCTTTTCTTTAAATAAGTAAATATTTATTATCAGAGGACTGCCCGGTTCTAGTGTATGTTGATGCAGGGGGTTGAAGGCATTTTAAAACCAAGTACAATTGGTTAAGTGCACATAGTACTAAGCACAAGGACCTGAGCAAGGATCCAGGTTCGAATTCCTGCTCCCCACCTGCAGGGGGGAAAGCTTCCCAAGAGGCAAAGCAGGTCAGCGGGTGTCTGTCTGTCTCTCTCCCTCTCTATCTCCCCCATCCTCTCTCAGTTTCTCTCTGTCCTGTCCAATAAAATAGAAGAAAAAAAATAGAAGTGTGTGTGTGTGTGTGTGTGTGTGTGTGTGTGTGTGTGTATGTAGAGAGAGTTTGTAACCCTTAGATTCTTAGTAGTGTGACTGACTTTTATGAAAGAGGAAAATCTTTTTTTATTAGTGATTTAACATTAATTTAAACAATTATAAAATAACAGGGGTATAATTTACCATCACCAGAGTTTTGTGTCCCCATTCCCTCCATTGGTAACCTCACTAGTTCTCACAAGATCACAGATATGATTTGACTATTATTTCTATAACTATCTCTTTTTTTATTTTTTATGATCCTGCCTTCTCTTTCTAAGTCATACCTACTACCTCTGAGTGTCTTTCCTTTTTTTTTTTTTAAATTTGTGAGACTATAAGTTAATAGGAGTGTATACTAACACCATTCCCACCACCAAAGGTCTGTGTCATTCCTCCCTCATCCCCCCAGTCAAGCAGAATATCTATCTTTATCCTCCACCCAGAGATTTTCACTTTGGTGCAATACTCCAAACTCAGTCAGATTCTGCTTTGAGTTTCTCTTTCTTTTTTTCCTTCTTAAAGAGAAAATCTTAGGCTCTTAATCTCTTGATGTTGCTATCAATCTAGGATTTTAAAGCTAAAAGAAATAAACAGAAATAATTTATGGTGCTGGGGTGATAACATAATGTTTATGTAAAAAGACTTTCATGTCTGAGGCTCTGAAGGCCAGGTTCTATCCTCAGTACCATCATAAGCCACAGCAGAGAAGTACTCTGATAAAAAAGGAATGATTTGTGTCTTCCTGTACAACCAGCTTATTGACTGTCTACCTGGTGCAAGGCATAGTTTACCTTCTCTTAGGAAGACAGACTCCAAGAATACCCACAAGTAAGCCCTGCACTTCCATATACAAGATAAGACAGGGTCTGTGAAGGGGGGAAGAGAGTGATGGTGGCCGTGAGGAAAGTTATTTCCTTTGGGCTCAAGGGGAAGCTATTCATACACCACATGTGACATTGTATAGAGACCTCAGAAGTATGAAGGAACCAGCACTGGAAGATTGGGATGATGGGCTGGGGCAGATAAATCTCAAGAGAAGTGCATTTTTGTTTTCTTTCTTTGAATTTTTTTTTATTATCTTTATTTATTGGATAGAAACAGTCAGAAATTAAGAGGGGAAGGGGAGATAGAAATGGAGAGAGACAGAAAACATACCTGCAGCCCTGTTTCATTCATAAAGCTTTCCCCCTGCAGGTGGGGACTACGGACTTGAACCTGGGTCCTTGTGCACTGTAATGTGTGCACTCAACCAGGTGTGCCACCAAATGCCCCTTCTTTTCTTTCTTTGTATACCACTTATGAGTATATGAGGAATCAATTGGATTTACAGTGATGAACTTAATGATGCATGTTGATTTTCAATAATACACAGCTGAAACATATACTATTATAATGCAGTGCTAATTCAATAACAACGTGAAAAACTTGGAGAGCAAAATGATAGGGGAAGAGCAATGCAGGTGGAGATAATGGCTGAGTAAAGATTCTAAGATCTACAAAAGGCTTTGAAACTGAATCTGGAGACTGAAAGGACTTGAATTTTATTCTTTTTTTTGAAAAAAAAAACATTTTATTTATTTATTTATTAGTGAGAAAGGAGGACAGAAAGAACCAGACATCACTCTGGTACATGTGCTGCCAGGGATTGAACCCAGGACCTCATGCTTGAGAGTCCAATGCTTTATCCATTGCACCATCTCCTGGACCACTTGAAATTTATTCTAAGCACATTGGCAGACTGTTTTTTATTTCCTAGGACTGAGCTATAAGATTATCACAAATTTGAAAGTTTAGCTTAACATAAATGTGTTCTCTCACAGTTTTTAATGCCAGATGTCCGAAATTAAGCTATGGGCAGGGGCTCATTCACTCTGAAGTCCCCAGGGGAGAGTCTTTTCTTGCCTCTTTTGCTTTCTGATGACTCTAAGCATTCCTTGGCTCATGGGAACTTCACTCCAGTCTACCTCTGTATTCATGAGGCCTTCTCTTTTGTGTCTTTTCCGTTTCTGTTTCATATGAGGACATTACTAATCACACTGTTAATCGAGCCTAGAGCCCACCTGGAAAATCAAGATTCTTGAGAGCTTGTTTGGAGGTTCTAGCAGGGGAGCGCAGCTACTCATATACCCTCGACCGAAGACTGGTCCGTCTCTATTTAGGGAAGGCCGTCCACTTCGACTGAGCGGGCAGCTTCGGGAGGGACGCACACGCACATGGAGCGGTGAGGGAGGAAGGGGACACCCGCCTAGCCAGCCAGATCAGCCGAATCAACCCTGGCGATCAATGGGGTGACAGATGTCACAGCCAGATCACCCTCACATCCGAAAATCAAGATTCTTAATTTATTATTTATTACATCAGCAAGATTTATTTTTTGCATATTAACATAACATTAATATTACAGATTCTGGAATATCAATACATTTTTTTGGGGGGTGACTTT
This sequence comes from Erinaceus europaeus, assembly GCF_950295315.1. Taxonomy (NCBI): domain Eukaryota; kingdom Metazoa; phylum Chordata; class Mammalia; order Eulipotyphla; family Erinaceidae; genus Erinaceus; species Erinaceus europaeus. Next base: position 46,554,782 of record NC_080165.1, read on the forward strand.
CATTTCATTATGATGAATGAACAATTGAGAATACTTAAACAGTAGAAATAGGGAGGGGTTGGTAATAGAGAGCAGTGGGGTTCAGCTCTGCATCACAAGTAGCACAATGGGACTTTTGTTGATGGATTAGAAATAGCAGAATTGAGGTCCCCAGTTTAATCCCAAGCACCACCACAAGCCAGAGCTGATCAGTGCTGTGGTACCCTCCCCATCCCTCTGTCCTTATCTCTGGATCTCTCTTTCATTAAATAAACAAAATAGTAAAAGAAGTAGCAGAAAAGCATGAGGTGAATTTAAGGATCTGTTTGACAAATTCAGGATGGTGATAGCCTTTTCTAAGAAGGAAAAGATGGGTTGAGTTTAGTAAAAGACTGGGGGATTGGTGTTTATATAGAGAGAGTTCTTCATGGGGCATATAAACTGTGAGATATTGAAATATTGGTGGAGATTTAGATGTTTGGATCTACAGGCTCATGTATAAATCACCTTGGGTTTCATTAGCCTAGGGATGGATTATATTTAAAGTCACAGGACTGGACTGTCTAGAGGATTTCGTGCATCAGTAGAGATCATGGAGTTGAGGATTGTCTGTTTCCATCTCTCACCTCAGCTCTTGACACTCCTGCCATGATCAGAAGGGGGAGGGAAGCTGGAATGAGCTGGAGTAAAGTTCAGGAAGTCCTGTATTGGTTATCAGATACTTTCACAAAGGCCATTCTCTGGCTAATTTTCACTTCACTAGAGTCATTGTTTCCCATATATTTTTTATTCTTAACCCAATAGGCTTGACAGGCAAAGGTACTGTCTACTTTTTTTTTTTTTAAGTTAGACTATATGCTTTTTTCTTATAACTATCTTCATCTATAAACTGACATTCATTTTTAATTTTATTGTTCTGATCAATAATTATATTTTTGCTCTATGGTTTTTGACAGGTGGGTTCTACATTTGGACTATTTAGTGTGAATTCAAAATGTGATTTCTTAATTTGCACAAGTGAAGTTGCACTTTCATACTGTGCTTTGGGGGGTAATGAAAAATATGCACATTCACTCTGCCATGGGGATTTTTTTGATGTGAAAATACTTAGTAGTTCTTTTTATAGGAGTAGAGAGGACTAGAGAACATTAAAATATTCAGTGGTGCGGAATTTTGCTTGGATTTTAAATTTACTTGAAAGGTTGGATTTCTCTAAATTGGAATTGATAGTGTGAGATTAGTTGTCCAACAGATACTAAGTACTCATTAGGTGCAGGGCACTATGCTAAATTAGTATACAGCCCACAAGAAGCCTGATGGGTCAGTGAAACAGTTTCACTTCCAAAATTAAGATGGGTAAAAATTCTCAGAAAATAAAGGTTTTACCTTGCTGTGTATCTGCACTTATGGTAATAATTTTGGACATTTGTAGTGAAAACCTAGCAATAAAAGTGTACAATCAGGGAGTCTGGCGGTAACACAGTGGGTTAAGCGCACGTGGAGCAAAATGCAAGGACTGGCGAAAGGAGTCGCTTCACAAGTGGTGAAACAGGTCTGCAGGTTTCTCTTTCTTTTTCTTTTTTTTTTTTTTAAATTTTTTATTTAAGAAAGGATTAATGAACAAAAACATAAGGTAGGAGGGGTACAACTCCACAATTCCCACCACCCAATCCCCATATCCCACCCCCTCCCATGGTAGCTTTCCCATTCTCTAGCCCTCTGGGAGCATGGACCCAGGGTCGTTGAGGGTTGCAGAAGGTAGAAGGTCTGGCTTCTGTAATTGCTTCCCTGCTGAACATGGGCATTGACTGGTCGGTCCATACTCCCAGTCTGCCTCTCTCTTTCCCTAGTAAGGTGTGTCTCTGGGGAAGCTGAACTCCAGGACACATTGGTGGGGTCTTCAATCCAGGGAAGCCTAGCCAGCATCCTGGTGGCATCTGGAACCTGGTGATTGAAAAGAGAGTTAACATATGAAGCCAAACAATTTGTTGAGCAATCATGGATCCCAAGCTTGGAATAGTGGAGAGGAAGTGTTAGGGAGGTACTCACTGCAAACTCTAGTGTACTTCTGCTTTCAGGTATATATTTTGCAGTAGTTTATGGATACGTGTGCATATAAACGGCGGGAGGGATGGGTCACAGTCCTTTGGTGGTGGGAATGGTGTTTATGTACACTCCTAGCAAAATGTAGACATATAAATCAGTAGTTAATTAATATGAGAGGGGGAAATCAATTGTATGTCTCAAAGTTTCTCTTTCTTTCCCCCTCTCTGTCTTCCCCTCCTCTCTCCATTTATCTCTGTCCTATCCAACAACAACAACATCAATAACAATAGCAACAATAAAAACAACAAGGGCAACAAAAGGGAATAAATAAATAAATATTAATAAATATTAAAAAAAGAAAGTGTACAATCATCTGTGTGACTACAGTATATGTACACATATGTGAGCATATCAAATCTTAGTCAAGGACAAACTTAGTTGAAGACTAAACAGCAGGGGAGAAATGTTCTTTCTCACTGAAATCATGATGTTTAGATTCTTGGCAGTTCAGATGGTCTCCACTCTTACTGTTGGTTTACATTTTGATAATTTACCCTAGAGTATATAATATTTAATTTCTAGTTGGATTGTGCAACTGAACACAGCATTTCCAGTGAAATACACTGTAAATGGGAAAGCAAGCTTTTTCCTCGGGAACTAGCAACTCATTTACTCAGTGGCTTCTTCGGATATGGGCACGTCATCAATTAGAAGTTCTGGAACAGAAGGAAGAAAAGGGGATCACATTGCAGTTAACAGGAAAGGAGGGGCTTAATACTCAGTAATTTTGCTTCTTTGCTTCTAGCTCTGCTTTTTTTCTTCCATGGTCTGGGTGTGTTTGGTTTCTACTATCCTGGCCTCTCCTACCACGAGTCAGAGAAACAGACATTGACTTTCTGATAGTCTTTCTTTCATTTTAGCCCAGGTATATGCATAGACAAAATACGTTGTCACTTTTTTTTGTGTGGCTAAAATCTTTCCAATTTTGCGCCATTGTTTTTTAGTTTAATAAGCTGAGAGACCTACCATTTTCTGGCCATTATTGATTGTTTTTCATTATTTACACAAAAATCATACATAAATTTTATTGTACCTTATTGTGGCAGCTGTGCCAGTCTCTAATGGGTGGTAGGGCTCTTACGAGCTTTTATTTACTTTGTTTTGGCTTTTAATTTTAATTGGGACAGAAAAAAGAGACACAGACAGACCAGAACACTATCCTGTTATTTGTTTTATTCGATGTCAGGGATTTACTCCAGGGCCTTACACATACACAGCATATTCTGTGCCACCTCTCCAATGCCTCTGCTCTGGCTTTTAGCTTACTTAATTAAATATGATGCCATTTTTCACTCTAAGTATACTTAGTGATGCAGACGTTTGCTTTGTTTTGAAACATCAAGCCATTTGGCTCCCAGTTGAAAGTGTTTTCAAATGAAAGTGTCCAGAGCTGGGAGTGATGTGTCAGCCTTCCCATTCGAAATGGCGGGAGGCATGGCTGTACGTTCACAGTCTCAGCCTCATAGACTAGTAAGGGCTTCAGGCCTGTATCCAGAGCTTGCCACACTGACTCACAGCCTGAGCTGGTGCCAGTGTGTTACTATACTAATTCATAGTGAGAAACCCCACTGACATAGTCTCAGTTCCACAGACTCTCTTTCACATTTTCTCTTTGTGTGAAGTTACATGGGGACATACATCATAATTGGACACTAACATATCAATTTATCTTAAGAAATTCCTGTTTTCTGTCTGAGGTAGCAGTAGTAGTCACAGTGCACATGACCCTTAAAGAAACATCTTACATGGAGACTGGTGCTTGTTTAGTGAGTAAAGAATCTGAAAAAGAGAGTGGGTTGAGTTGCTAAGTCAAGTGACTCCAAACTGAATAGTCTCTTGCTTTGTTCATCTTGGGAAAACAAGCGTTTTCCAGTAGTGCAAAAAGCACATCAGTCATTGTCTGCAAATCCTTATAGTCTTCTCAGTAGGCTGGCCTTGTCAGTGAGGCCACTACATCCACCTCCAGTCTGAGCATTGCTCTTGTTAACTTTAGTATGTAGCTGGCTGATACTATGATTTATCAGGAACAATTTATTTACAATGTTGCTAAATTGTCTTATTTATCATCATATATTTCTTGATCAACAGATAGTGAAATATCTATTACTACATAACTGAAATTTCTTAAAATTAAAAATAGTATATTGGGATTGGGAAGAGAGTTCCCTGTGTAGGGCACCTAATTTGACTTGCACAAAGTCCATGTTTGAGTCCTAGCACCAAAGAGATATGAAACTTCCAGTGCTGTGGAGTCTTAGTCTTTCTCTCTCTCACACACATACTCTCTCTTCTCTCTTTCTCGCTTTCCATCTCTTTCTCCTGAATGAAAACACTTGCCTATAGAGCTGCAATCACATATGTGTATGGTTCTAGTTTTTAAAAAATATTGGACAGTCAGGGCTTAATAGTTAGAGCAGTACACCCCTTGCATGCCTTAGTTCTAGGTTTGGTACCAGCACCTCATATGGGTAAGCAGTACTCTGTTATCTGTGGCACCAAGCTCAAGGACCGGCATAAGGATCTCGGTTTGAGCCCCTGGCTCCCCACCTGCAGGGGAGTTGCTTCACAGGCGGTGAAGCAGGTCTGCAGGTGTCTATCTTTCTCTCCCCCTCTCTGTCTTTCCCTCCTCTCTCCATTTCTCTCTGTCCTATCCAACAACAAGGACATAAATAACAACAACAATAATAACTATAGCAACAATAAAAAACAGCAAGGGCAACAAAAGGGAAAATAAATAAATATTTAAAAAATTTAAAAAAATGAGTAGGGTGCCTGCTACATGTTACTAGGAACATTCAAATACACAAAGCTCTGACTATTTTGGGTGCACAGTCACACAGACAGATGCATCATACATTTGACTCAGTGTGTAGAGGCATAAGTTCAGAAAGGAGAGTTTTGTTATGCAAGTGAGAAACAACAGTGACCTGGCTTAGAGTTGAATTAGCATGTATAAAGAGTACACAAGAGTGTGTGTTGACTTTAGGTTAGGATGTGGACAGTGAAAGAGCCATCTTTGTTGATGCCCAAAGTCGAAAGCCTGGTTCTGTGACTGGCTGCTGGCACTCCCGGTGTAAATTATCTGATAGATTTCATGACTCTAATTCTTAGAATTGATCTAGATAAGAACTCAGTATCTAGGGTTAAAAATATACATATATAAGCTTAATGAATGAACAATTCCTTTTTGGAACATGTTAAAGCTAGAAATAAGAACATAAAAGTCTTACTTCATTATGACTTAGTACAGGTCAGCACTTTAGTTTGTACATGCAACAGAAGTTTCAAAGAAATATATGCAAGATAATATTTGGCATTATTGCAACATTTTTAAAAACCAGTTAAGTAATACTTACACATTGGTATTCATATGTCTGTGCTTAGAAAAAGTCAGACTAGATTAATTATAACTGCTACCTAAGAGATTTTCCTTTCCTTCTTTATCATTTCTGTGTTTTCCAAAGTAGTGTAAGTATTCAAAAAGGCTACAAGGAGTTAGAGGAGATAGCATACTGCTATGCAAAATGTCTTTCATGCCTGAGGTTCTGAAGTTCCAGGTTCAATCCTTCACACCACCATAAAGTAGAATGAGTGGTGCTCTGTTAAAAAAAAATGATAGAAAGGAAAACAGCAATGAAAAAAAATGGATGGAAAAGACTTAAGGGAATTTGCCACCTTTGTCTTTTTGAGTAGCTGTTTACAAGTACAAGTGGTAGTTGGTACCCTCCCAACTGTGCTTCATTTCAGTCAGATGTGTTCTTCTAAATCTAGTGAAATGGGGGCTAGCTCTTGAAGGTGGGTGGAAGTGTGAAATTAGAGTAGCAGTAGTACGAGCGGATGGGGCCAGTCAAAATTTGGCTATTACATTTGATTGAATTATATTTTATGCTAAATCAGAGTTGAGGGTAAGACTGTAACATATGATTACTATTAATTACCATCACTTTTCAGTCTGCAAGTTCTCCTACACATGGCCCCTGACACACATGCATGGGCATCCCTGTAGAAGAGCTAGTCCTTCTCCATGAACAGTGAGAACAAAATCCACAATTTAGCATATGACAGTATGTGTGTATACATCAACTCAGTTATATAATTGGCTTGACCAACCCATTACTCTCCTTGAACACAGACTCTTCATCTGTGAATGAGAGATAATCATAACAGTTATGTGAGTGAGAAATGATAGTGGTCTGGCTTAGGGATGAGTTAGCAGGTATGGAGAGTACACAAAGGTATTTTTATTACTCAGTTGTTTTAGAAATCCATTTTGTACAGATTACAGCTGTCTGGACCCCATTGCTAAAGCAATTGAATCTGAACTTTTGGTCTATGTAACGTGCCTGTGAGATCTGGGGTTTGGAAGTAGTGGGTCAGAGGAGTTTACCCCAGGGCAGAAATACTCAAACTGAGCAGGCATCATAATCACCATGGAGGGCTGTTAAACCACAGGTTCCTGGGCCCCACCCCAAGGTTTCTGATTTAATAGAGTGGGACCTGGTATTCATTTTTCACAACCCTCTCCACCCCCCATATTACAGTTGCTGCAGTTGCAGAGACATTTTAAATATAAGGGGGCAGATAATTAGTCTGTGGAAGAGTTGTACATAGTTGGTAAAATCATCCAATTGAAATTTATATTTACCACCTTACTCAGTACACACACACTCACAAACCACTCAAATTAGATGTTTTCTGGGATTATTTTTCTTCTTTTGAATATTCGGTTTTCTGTTGACACTTTAGCTATCAAGGAGAGGAATAAGCTTTTGGGTTGAGTCGTTCTCACCCAGGTAGCCCAAATAACAGCAAACATTGTTACTCTATGATATTATCTAAAACTCAGTGGTGCGTGTTCACACACTTAGATGCTTAGTGGCCAGTGATGTCTTTTGGTTCTGTTTCTTCTATTTAAAATTAAATGAGGAAGTTCATTTTATAGGAATGTCTCAGAAAGTTAGTCAATAAATGTAGCATTGGTATATGGAAATAGAGGAAGCAGTACTGATTAGTGAAATCCTATTGAAACAGTCATAAAAGGTCCCTCTATATTCAGAGCACCGGGACATGAAACCGTCTCATTGTTTTATGGTAAAGTTTAATTTGCTTACATGATACTTCTTTTTTCTTTTTTCTTTTTGGCTTCAGCTAATATGTCTACTAGAGGTTTGACCACGGCTAATATTTCTACTGGAGGGGATGAGTAAGAGAGGGAGGGTTGTCATTAATTTACTTCATCAACTATGAGCATGAGTCATCTCCCATTTGTCTTATTAACTCAAGTGGAAGGAGGAGAAACAATATCTCTCATTCCTCAGGCTAGCTTGGGCTTCAGTTAACTAGGATACTCCTCCAGAGGGACTGAAGATCAGTTTCATTCACTTACTGAGGGAATGAAGATTTTGAATGTCAATATTCTTGCCATGTATACATAAATATAAACATGTCAGACACCAACCAGTACATCACTGTTTTTACAGGTGATCAGATGCCAGTCATTGACAGAATGTTAGCCTTGGAATGATACTGGATTGAAATTGTTTTTTTTTTTTTGTCTCTTTGTTTTGTTTTGTTTTGTTTTGTTAAGATAGGTTCTTAGTTTCACGGATTCACTGAATTCTCCTGACCTTGTTCAGGTTTGATTCACAGTGGTGCTGAGGGAAGAAGAGGATAACTTACAAATACAACTGCCTCAAGTTCTTTTTTCTTTGATCTTACCTCAGTAACTGGATGATTATGAAACAATTTTATGCCTTGAAATTTGTCTTACATTCAGTTCATGTATGTTTTCCTGTTTAACTTAAAATTTCCCCTTCTGATTCAGTCTTCTCTGTTTCTCTTCTCACTCTACCAGACCACTGTCCTTCCTTTGACTTTGGCTTTTCTCAGTTAGTGTCTCTCCTGCATTTTTTGTTTACTGTTTCAAAGAATAGGGATTATCTAACCTCAGGAAAACCCTCAAAATGGAAAGTACATCTTTCTTTTGACCAATAAATTCATTTGAATTCAGGAAAAAATGTTCATACAGAAATATATACATCTTAACTGTACAGCTCAGTGAGTTTTGATAAATGGATTTATTTGTGTGGCCATCACCCTAACCAAAATATAGGACATTTCCATCACCCCAAAGATATTTTGTTCATTCTGTACCCCTTTCTTGCTTTTTTGGTTATTTTTAGGGGTTCATTGCTCCAGACTGACCTTTTCAGAGTATGACAGAAAGAAGGGTGGGGGTACGGATAGTTTCCTTTAGTGCAGTGTGGTTGCTGGGCTTGAACATGGGCCACACACATGACAGAACAGCACATTATCTAAGTGAGCTATTTTGCTTTCCCCATTTTATCCTCCTTCCCTCCCTTCCTTCCTTCCTTCCTTCCTTCCTTCCTTCCTTCCTTCTCCCTCCCTCCCTCCCTCCCTCCCTCCCTCCCTCCCTCCCTTCCTTCCTTCCTTTCTGTCAATTCCAGTCTCCCATTTTCAGCCACTGCTCTGGTTTCTTTAAACATAGGCAAGCTTCATATGTTCTTGAGCTTCACACCAGTGTAGTATTTTTTCATATCTGCCTTCTATAGCTCACCTTGTAATTTTTGAGATCCATCCACATTGCTGCTTGTACCAATAATGATTTCCTAAACCAGTATTCTATGACATGTAAGTTTATTCATTCAATTACTTTTAGATATGTAAATTATTAACACATTGTGACTATTAGAAGAAAAGTAATATACATGTTCTGGCACAAGTCTTTTGAGAGGGGCTGAGAAAGCAGCATAGTGGTTATGCAAAAGACTTTCTCATGCCTGAGGCTCTTAAGTCCCGAGTTTAATCCCCAGGACCACCATAAGCTGGAGCTGGGAAGTGCTTTGGTCTTTTTTGCTCTCTCTATATCTTTATCTCTGTTTTATTCAAAATAAATAATAAAAAACAAGTTTTGTCTTAATTTCTTGTTGAATGAAATTATTGGAATGTAGGGAAGGTATATAGGTTTCTAAAGAACTGATTATGCTTTAAAACAGTCATAATATTTATACTTCCTTGAAGAGTATATGAAAGTACAGTTCACTGTCCATCCTCACCAATATTTGGAGTTTTCATTCTTTTTTATTGGCTGGTCTGGTGACCATGTGAGATGTATCACATGGTTTTAACATTTGATACAACTATAGATAATGAGTGTCCTTTGTATTTATTGGCCATTTGTAAAGATGTCTTTGTGTCAGTTTGATTTCTTGGGCTATTTATAAAATTTGATCTATTCTTTATGTATTTTGGTTATAAGTTTGTTCTCAGGTATACTATAACATGACATTTCCCACTAGTGTCTTGGCTTACCTTTTCATTTTTTCAGATACACTTTCTTTTGGTAGTGGGGTTGGAGATAGCTCATTAAATAGGGCATACACCACACTGAAGCTGAGTGCCAGGACCCAGATGCTGGCTCTGGCATAACATGGGAGCACCATGCCCTACAGGAAAGATTCACAAGTGCTTGAGTGGTGCTGTGGTTCTGCTCATCTCCTCCCCTCCCCTCTCTTTTCCCACCTCTTCTCTCTTCCACCTTCCATCTACCCCTCCCCTCTTCTTCCCCTTTCTCCCCTCCCCCTCTCCTCCCTTCCCCTTCCCTTTACCCTCTTCTCTTCCTCTCCGTCCTCTCTACTCATCCTCCTACCCTCTCACTATCTTGATATTGAAAGGAAGAAAATGAGTCTATCAGGAGCTTTGCAGGTATAGAATGTCCCAGTGTCAATACAAACATTAAAAATAAAAACAAAAGATAAAACTGTGCCTTGATAACATTCTTGTCTACCTTCTAGTTTCTAAGATATTCTCCTATGTTTTGTCTCAGAAGCTGCTGAGTTCTTTCTTAACATCAAGTCTATGTCCTACCTCCGATTAATTTTAATATATGATATGAAGGGTAGAGCTCAAGATTCAATTTTTTTTCATATCCTTATTGAAACACATGTAACAGCAATTACTGACCAGATTTTGTTTATTAGATCACCTTAGTGCCTTTGTCAAGTATCAGTTAACTGAATATATTTTTATAAGAGTTTTTCATATTTCAAGTGTGTTTATTTTTTATGACATAATCATATGTCAAAACCATATGAATTAGTTAAAATAGATTTAAGTTTAAACCAGGTAGTATGATTCCTCTAACTTTGTTCCTGTTTTCAAAATGATTTTGGATGTTGCAACTTATGTCTCTGTTTTGACCTTTTACTTTATGACTGCTAAATTCATTTACAGATAAACTTTACTAACTAATATTGGGTTGTCCAAAAAGTCATGACATATTTTTCTATGCAAAATTGTGTCATGACTTTTTCAACAGACTAATATTTCATTTTAGTATGTTAATTGTCAATTTTTCATAGTTGCCATTTTTTGGATCGCAGAAGTTTTCTTCTGGTTCTTAGAAAGTTTCATTTATCTTTTTGGGTCAGCAATGAACTGTGAATTTTGTATGGAATTTTTTTTTTTTTGTATCTAGTAACTTATGATTTTTACCCCTCAATTCCCCTTATAGCTAGTGAGCTGCATTGGACTAAAATGTTAATCTGACTTTGATATACTTGAGTTTTTGGAATTAAAAGATATGAGTCATTATGTATTTATGTCTTCTTGACATGTACTGCTTGATTTTTTAAATTATATTTTGTCATAGAATTTGCACTTATGCCTACTAAGAATGCTTATCTATACATTTTTTTCTTTGTGCTATATTTGGTGTGTTGGCACTATGCTGGTCTCATAAAACATGCTGTTTGCTGAAATAAATTTGCATGATCTTATTTATTTTTTAAAATTTATCAGTGAAATTAAACATTGAAATAATTTGAGCCTGTTTTTTTTTTTAAAAATTGTGCTGTGTGGTCTGTGACGTGGCACAGTGGCTAAGGCACTAGGCTCTCAAGCATGAGGTCCTGATTTCAAACCCCAGTAGCATATGTACCAGATTGGTGTCTGGTTCTTTCTCTCTCCTCCTATCTTTCTAATAAATAAATAAATAATTAAAAAAAAGAAATTAAAAAAAATTATGCTGGGACAGAGAAGCATATGTGCATGACCCAGGCTTAAACTCCAGCTCTCCAGGGGAAGTGCTGTAACAGCAAAGAAGGAAGTTCAGTGCTGTTGTGCCTGACTCTCTCTGAACGAAAAAATATATATATCCAGAGCATTGGAATCTTATATGAATGATACTGTCCCAAAAATATGCAATGCAGTACCTTTTTATGTGGGTGTATGGTTCTGAGTTTTTATGCATGGATAGAGTTGTGTACTCATTACTATCAGGTATCTAACAGTTGTGTCTCTGTATGGAAAAGATCTTGATAATTCACTTTCTCCATAGAGAATTCATTTTCTCAACTGTTCAAATCTCATTTATTCATCATCATGTTTTGTTAATTTATATTTTTTCATTTATTGAGAAATTATTTAATCTAAGCTGTCAGATTTAATGGTATCAAGTTGTTGAAAACAATTTCTTACTAAGTTTTTAGTGTCTATAGACTCTAGTGATACATATTTTTCTGTCTTCTTTCTTTCTTTCTTTCTTTCTTTTCTTTTCTTTCTGTCTTTCTTTCTTTCTTTTGCTACCAGGGTTATCTTTGGGAATTTGCATCTTCAGGATTCCACTGTCCCCTGTGGGTGGAAAAATATATACCATACATGTTATAGGTAAATATTTATATTATATACACTATATTATAGAAATACATACTTAATTTCTTTAACATAGAGAGTGGGAGAAAGAGACTTAAGAGAAGTGACAACCAGCACTGCTTCACTTTTTTAAAGCTTCCCTTTTTTGCATGGTTCTCCAAATGTGGTGGCAGAGAGCCTGAACCCAGGTCCTTGGGCATGGCAAAGTATGTTCTGTATCAGGTGAGCTATCTCCTAGACCCCCTACCCAACCCATTTTCCTTGCTTCGTTTCATTTATTTATTTGTTTGTTTGTTTATTTATGACTTTTTTACCAGAGCACTGATCAACTCTGGTTTATAGTGGTGTAGGGGATTGAATCTGGGACTTCAGAGCCTCTTTGAAGGCTCTGAAGAGTCTCTTTGCATAACCATTGTACTATTTATCCCACCCCCATTTTTATTTCTAATACTGGTAGTTTTACTTCCCCTTCTTGTTCTTGTCATGTTTCTGGCTAGGAGTTACTTTCATTAATCTTTTCCAAGAACTGGCTGTTGATTGTTTCTGTTTTATTGACTTTTGCTATTTATTATGCCTTCCTTGGTGTTTGATCCCCCCTACCTCCCAGTCATTAACCTGAATATTTTCTTTTTTTCTGTTATTAAATACATATTCCTTTAGGATTGCCCTGCCTTACTAATGAATACATTCTTAAATTATGATAAATGTCTCCTTGACTGTGGCAGTTCTCTTTGTCTACAAGTTTACTTGTAAGATATGACCACAACAGCTGTGGGCTGTTCAAACATCAGACAGAGGGTTCTGGTAAATCTTCATGTTTCACCTTACAATACCAAATTTGATATAAATACTTTTATTTGATGATCTCATTTTATTTCCTTCAGGGATAGCTTATTACATTTTTTATTTTTTAGATGGGGAGAGAGAGAGAGAGAGAGAGAGGAGATATTCCAGAGTACTGTTTCATCTTTCATGAAACATTCCCTTATGTCATGTGTAGTGCTCCCATGTCATCCCAGCAGCTTGAATCCAGGTCCTTGTGCATGAGTAAGTATGTGTGCTAAATGATTTCCTGGCACCTTTTTGCTTCCTTTCTTCTTTTAAAACCCTTTTTTCACACCCTGCCCCCCTTTTTGAATTGGTTAGATCTTATGTTACTGTGTTTCTCTTAGAGCTGTACTTATTTATTGAGGGGTAGGGAGTATGTGAGAGACAGAGAGGTTAGAGCATCACTCTGGCATGTGCAGTACTGGAGAGTGAACTGATCCCAGACATTCAATCCTGTACCACTGGGCCACCTTGCTGTAGCTTTAAAAAAAAATTATCTTTATTTATTGGATAAAGACAGCTAGAAATGGGGGGGGGGGTAGGAGGAGGTAGAGAGGGAGAAAGAGACACCTGCAATACTGCTTCACTACTTGCAAAGCTTTTCCTCTGTATGTGGGGACAGAGGAGGGCTCAAAACCCAGGTTCTTGTGCACTGTAATGTGCACCCAATCAGATGCACCATCACCTGGCCCTCTTCCTTCCTTCTTTCCTTTCTTTCTTTCTTTCTTTCTTTCTTTCTTTCTTTCTTTCTTTCTTCTTTCCTTCTTTCTTTCTTTGGACTAAACTACCTTATGTTCAGCAAGACTTTTCCTTGAATACTTATTTAAGTGATAGATATATTTCTGACATGCATCCATCTCTTGGTTGACACATATTTATAACATATTTATAGAAAGGTTATATCCTTTGTCGAAGCAGAGGATAGAATTGATTAGGGGAAAGCATCATAGACAGAGATGCCGGGCTAGCATGGGGGTGCCTCTTCCTGGGTGTGTACTCTATGGGTTGGAGAGAACTCAGCCGGAGCCAGCCTGGGCTGCTACTCTCTCAGTGACTCGAGGGAGATGACTCATGAACCAAGCTCGTGGTGAGGCAATGCAAAAATCTTTATTGATCAGAGAGACAGAGCTTTTAAAGGGTGACCCGGAAGTGGCAAGTCGGAAATGGAAATGGCTAGGAAAGGGGGCGGAGAAAGGCAAAATGGGGCTGAGAAGGTAGGAACTTCCTTAGCAACTGTTGTGAGGGTTTTAACAGGTGGGATTAATAATACCCTGGAGGCAGGGAGGGTCTGGAGGGTAGAAAGAAGATAGATCAAAGGAGTGGAATGGGTGGGGATCTTTCAGGCAAAACAATGATTATGTAGATAGGCCATAGTATCAGGAATGCAGGGTGCTTTGTGAGCCCTGCAAAGCTCAACCACATCTGCACAATTTCCCGACACAGAGAGTCCCATGTAGTACTGCATCTTCAGTAGCCCAGGAGTTCATGAGGGTCCAAGTTAGGATAGTGGTAATCAGAGTAGTAGGGCAAATGAAAGAATTAGTAGATGTTATATTTGTACTTTAGTGAGCGAAAAGTGTAGGGTGGGGGGGGGAGGAAAAGGGGGTAGAAGTGGCAAAGATTTAAGCTTCCCTTTTGTTTTTTAACTCTCTTATTTTCCTTTCCAAGTTCTGATTACATGAGTTCTTATTATAATTTTGTTGGCATTATGAAATGAGGTAAAACAGACATAAAATACATGGCATATATCTGGTGTAGAAATAGTAATTAAAAAATACTGAATGCTAACTCCCACATATTTGTCTCAGGTGGCTGACCACATGCAAAAAGTGGCTGACACTATAGCAAAGGGAGGCTATAGGTGACCAAGCAAGAAGTATTATTATTACTATGCTATGGAGGGTTCAGGGAGAAATGTAGGCATTTTATTTCTTGTTATTTTAAGTCTGAATTTCTAAGGAGGCCTAGATAGCCAAAATTGAATTTGTAAGTTTAAAGTAAAATAATAAGAGGTTTTTAAGCAGGAAATGATTAAAAGACGAAGGAAAGAGATTCTTTACAAACATTGCTAGAATGAATGTGGTGGAAGAAGATGCATCTGAGAAAGTTACCCTCATCCTAGTTTTGATAACTCATGTCTGTTTTATTTATTTATTTATTTATTTATTTATTTATTTATTTATTCTCTTTTATTTATTTATTCTATTTATTTATTTATTTAGCCTTTTAAGAAACATTTAACCTTTTGGAGACCTCTTTTTTGTGCTTATGACACACACTCTTCTCCTAACCCTCTCTTCATTAATTTAACAGGTATTTTTGGTTTATCTATTTTATGTTAAACTCAAGTTTAGGTTCTGCAGTTGCAGTATCAAAAAAGACACAGCCTTTGCCCTTCAGTGATGGAGGGAAGCAAATATTCAACCACTACTCTTAAGTTAAACAATATGATAAGCATGTGTTACAGAACTTTAGGGAAGAGACAGCTAACTCAGATTAAATGGGTGAAAGGGAAGCAGAGGCAGCTTTTAGAGCACTTGTCTTTTAAACCAAACTTTTCAGAATGAGTAGTTTAGGCAAACATGTGTGAACAAAGATCAAAGAAGTGCTAAATGGTATACAGATGAGCTGAAGCAGCAGCAAGCAGTTCAGATTGACCAAAGTAAAAAGTGAGATAGCCCAGCAGTGCCAGAGAGGACTGTACCAGGGAGAGCCTGTGTGTCAAACCCAGGAATTTTGATTTACCCCGAATATAATTCTGAAACTTTGAAGGACTTTAATAAGTAGGGGCTGAAAAAAAATCACATTCTTCTAGTCCTATTCATTTGGCATAGTAAGGGACCAGGTGGTGACTCAAGAGTCCAGAGAAAAACAGGACTAGAAATTGAGGTGATAGAGAAGTGTTTATCCAAAAATCATGGAGCTTCCCAACTCCATGGTAACCACTGGTCTTTGTGCTGGAGATTCTGCATGGACCTGGACAGACATGCCCCTTGTTTTCTGGAGTTTATAGGGGACAGTGGAAGTGATAGAAAGAGAAAAGGAGGCAGACTGGGCAGATGTTAATGAAGCAGGATCTGGAGTTCTTGTTACTAAATAGATATCAGAGGTGATTGGGAGGAAAGAATGTTTGGTTTAGATGATGACCGCTCACTTGGAGGGGGATCCCAGCAGCAGAAGTGAGTGGGGCTTCCAGGTAGAGGTCTCTGACATGCTCTCTGTAGCTTATGTGTTGCTAAGTAAAAGAATTGAACTAGAAGTTTCTTGATTTATATTCTTTCTCTCAATTCAGTTTCAGACTTTTATCTATTTGAATTGCTTCACTGAGAATCAGGGTCTGTTTGTCTTCCCAGGATGTAGTGTGAGACTAGGGTTTTAATGAATTGATGTGGAGATGGAATCCAGAACCATTGATTTTTTTTTTTTAATCCTCCCCTCCAGTCCTGCTTTACTTTTCCTTTAACTCTCCAGTCTCAATGTGGGCTCTGTCAATTTTGTCTTACTAAGAAAAAGCTGAGTCATATTCATGTCATATAGACTAACAGAGCACTCCAGTTTATACATATTTTATCAATAAGATGATTTGAGCTGGACCACAGATATTTCACTGGGGAGAGCCTGTGCCTTGACATATGTGTGGCCCAGGTTTGAACCCGGGAACTACATGAGAGGTGCTGTGGTGTTCTAGGAAGCTCTGATACTATGGTATCTCTTCTTCTCTTTCTTCATTTTGTTTCTCTTGGCCTCTCTCTGTCTGAATGAACAACACCCAGGAGCAGTGAAATTGTCTGTGAGGCCTTAGCTCAAGGGAAAAAAGATTATTTGAGCTAATGATTGTGTTTTACAGATGGGAGAAGGGACTTGGGGTGGTGGTAGTGGTGGTGGTGGTGGTGGTTGTGTGTTGTTTAGACACCTGTAGGAATAATTTTAAGTCTTTCTGTTCATTGACTTTTTTTTTCACTGCCTCTTCACCCCCACTTACTTAGTTCACACTGTAGTGATTAGACAGCAAGTCAGAAATGTTCCTAGTTATGTTTGCACAGTAGTTTGGAAATGACTAAGCTTATATATGTAACTTTGAGACTGTGTGTAAAGATCATCAAGAAGAATTGGATTACTTGAGCTCTGACTCCTGGAGACAGTATCCCTGGGTGCCACACTTGAATTCAAGCAGCTTACTTTGCCCACATGCCCTTTAGGTTACCCTCAGATGGCTCTGTGAAGGAGTCATTTTACCCCAGGTTTAGAATCACTCTGCACTGCAACTTCAAAGCAAAAGGAAAAAGTACAGAAACTACCGAACTGGGTGTGGGAAGCACTTCTGGCTGGTAAGAGTTTCAAGTGCTAGAGAAGACATGTGTTGAAAGGACATTTACTTTCATCAGCTTAGAGCATCTGTTTTTTATTCTTTAAAAAGAAGCAACACCTCGAATTATGGCAGTCCCTAGGCAAGTAAGTACTTGAGATTTTGATCTGTACAGATTCTTAGAGGGAGTGCCTTGCAGGAGCTTTTAGGGATGATTTGGAGCACTTGACTGATTTTGTAGAGTGACAGCCAGTTTTTTTTTCTTCTTTTTTGGTGGGGAAGAAGAGAAAGAGGCAGAGGTAGCTACGCAGAGGTGGAAACTGTTTATAGACCCTCCAGACAAAATTAAAGTGGATAGGAAATGAAAACTAAACTTTACGCTTTTCTTTTTTAATTTAGTCTCTATCTCTAAAACATCCATGAAGTGTGGGCCTCATGACAGCCTTTCCTCCCTTCTACTATATAGATTTGTGTGTGTGTGCGCACACACACGCCTGTGTGTGTGTCTCTGTGTGTAGTATGAAGCTTACCATTTTAAATGTGCAGTTCAGTGATGTGAAGTAAGTCCAGTGTTTTACATTGTATAACACATTGTATACTTGTAACTTTTATTTTAGGTTCAGCTTTCCAAGCTGAGCAAGTTGAAAAGAGGGGGTATATCACCCTAAGCTTAAAAACACTGTTAGAACTGAGATGCTACTCTTGGGCAGGCAGGATAGCTCACCTAGGAGATAGCCTGTTTTGCTACATGAGTCACTCAAGTTGATGCCTGGCCCCCATTGTCTTGGGAAAACTGGTGTTATGCTGTCTTATCTTCTTTCCTCTCTGTCTCTAGCTGAAAAATTCTTCTCAGAAAAGTAAAGCTTGTTAGTTTCCATGTCTATTTTCTTATCCACATAAGTTATCTAAATGTAGTTGCTATATAATGCTGTAAATGTTATAACTTAGAGATTATCAAAAGAATTTTGGAGTTATAAGGGGATTTAAAGATGGGTCACTCCTCCTCTGCTTTACTCTGTTTTCAGATGAAGAACCAAATGTCTGAAAGTGACAATGGCTTGCCTAGCTACTTAGTGGTGGAACTGGGTACGGAGTCCAGAAACTCCATTCCCTGAGCTCCACATCTTGGACTAGTTCTGATGTTAGTTTTAAAATGTATTATAAAAACTCATCTGTACTTTATTTTTAAGGTAATTTTTTTTCCTTTGGTGGTTTCTGTGTCTGGATGTTTTAAAGATGGTGTCTTGTCACTGGAATTTGTTTTTAACAACAACAACAAAAAAAATCACAACTTTTTTTTTTTTTTTTTTTTGCAATTCCCAGGGCATATCACTCATGATTTAGCCCTCAACACTCACTTCAGTAGTCTTATCTCTGTTCAGATATTACTTTATTCATGATATCTCTGCCACCCACCCCCACTGGTTTTGCTGTATAATTATAGTGAAACAAGTTTAAAGACGATAGTCTTTTTTTCCCCAAATTGGGGCTTTAGCCATTTCTTTTCCTTCTTAAAATCTGTTTTCTACTTACAAATTAGGTGAAAACTCAAAGAAGCAGAGCCTTGAAGCTAAAAACAGCAAGTCTGCTTACCACTTTATACCCTCAGGGCTGATCTGCCTATTAGATCCCTTTGCAATCTTTTCAGCTTCTAAATTCTCATCAGCCAGCACATTTCACCTCCTCCTGCCCACTTTGAAGTTCTGTGGGAGGTAGTTAGGAAGCTAGAGGGCTCTCAGCTGGGGTATGTTGTTTGGGTCAGCCATGGCAACAGCAGCAGTAAAGGGAACCGGACTAGTTTTATGCTGCTCTTTAAATGGCCAGGATTTAGCTCTTATCTCAGGACTTTTGCTCTGTACCAAACAATCTGATCTCCTGGTAAGGTTAAACTTGGCTCTTCTCTCCTGTCCTCCTTGATCACATTGTCAGCCAGGGAATTAGAATGGGTGAGGAGAGGGGGAGGTGGTTACATGCAGCAAGTCCAGAACACAACAAGATGTGTACATAGTGGAAACATAATAACTGTAGCGGCAGAACAGGGAGGGTTTTCTCTGCTATAGCCAGATATGGAGAAGTCTATTCTTTAATCCTTGCCAGCACTCATTCTTAAAGGGTTGAATACCTCTTGCAAAGACTTTTCTCAATTTGCTAGTCTGACTATGGCAGTGCAGGCAATATGGGCGTCAAGGACGACTCAAGAATTTGTATATTTAGGGAATCTGAAATACATGAACTATGTATCACAGTGAGGTTCTAACTGAGGAGAGTAGAATTACAGAGTAAGTTTCTATTGCTTAATAATAGTTTCTTTTATTGACAGAAGAGCTTTTTAAAATATATAGTTTTTAGAGAGAGAGAGAGAGAGAGAGAGAAGGGGGAGAGAAAGAGAAAGGGACACACACACACAGAGCTGCCAGAGTACTGCTGAGCTTTGATTTGTGATAGTGCTAGGGTTTGAACCTAGGACCTTGTAGCCTTAGGGATGAAAGTCTTTTGCATAATTATTATGCTGTCTCCCCAGCCCACAAAATAGCTTTTCATTCAGCAGATCATTTTAGTTGTCATTCAGTTTAAGGAGTGTGTTTAATCTTGAGCAAATTGAGTTTTTTTTTTTTTTTTTTTTTTTAACTTTGTACTGTGTTGCTTCCTTTTGGGAAATTTACATTTTTTAAGTGCTGATGAGTAAAATCTACACAGTCTAATACTGTGAATTTGGAAGCTTTTCTCTTAAGGGACAAAGAGGATTCTTATTCAGTGTCACAGGAGTCTAACATTTCCTTTTGGTAAGGTCTAGAGAAGCTGGCAAGATCTTATTTTAATAAAAACAAGTGCCTCTTTTTTTTTTTTTTTTTTTTCTTTCTTCCCTTATCACTATTCAACGTCTGGTTTTCTGGCTTGCACAGTATGGTCTGGCTTACCTCTCCCTAGAACTCACATTGTGCTTTAGAATTTAGAACTTTTTTTACTATGACCCACAAACAGATTTTTTCAGACTTTACTCTAAGAAGCCAAAGGTAAAACCCATGAATAAACAAACAGTGAAACAACATTTCCATTTCTACTTCTCTGAATCCAACCCTTCCTGAAGCCCACTTAGACTCTGTCTGTGAATCCAGTTAGGCATGTTCATTTCCCCCATTCTTATCCTACCCTGTTATGTTCCACTCTTGATTTTTACTTGTGTGGGTTTTACTATAATGATAACTAACAGGGAAGTAAGTTTGTAAAACATTGGGTGATGAGGTCACAGATTCTGAGATTAGCCTGTAATTTCTTAGTTTCAGACCTATGACAGAAAGATTTTTGTTTGCTTGCTTCTGAACTGGATTTCTTGATCTTTTAAATGAAGTTTAATACAGGATAAAAGAGAAGTTACTTTCTCATAGTGAGTAAAAGAGAAGTTTGTGCAGATGACCCCACCAATGTATCCTGGAACTCCACTTCCCCAGAGCCCCGCCCCACTCGGGAAAGAGAGAGACAGACTGGGAGTATGGATCTACCTGTCAACGCCCATGTTCATCAGGAAAGCAATTACAGAAGCCAAACCTTCCACCTTCTGCACCCCATAATGATCCTGGGTTCACACTCCCAGAGGGAAAGCTATCAAGGGAGGGGATGGGATACGGAGTTCTAGTGGTGGGAATTGTGTGGAGTTGTACCTCTCTTATCCTATGGTTTTTGTCAGTGTTTCCTTTTTATAAATAAAATTAACAGAGAGAAAGAGAGGGAGAGAGAGAGAGAAAGAAAGAAGTTTGTTTCTGCCATGGAACTACCATACCATTGAACAAAGCAGATCAGCATATACAGTTGAACTTCAAATGGTACATAATATACTTGTCCAGTGGCTGACTGAACATTCATCAAATAGAAAACATAAATGGGATTTTATTTTGAAAGTATAGATTAGAGATTAATTCATGGGTAAATTTGGTGTTGTACAAATTAAAAATGTAAGTGCTTTTATGGTTATACTTTTCACCTTATATTTGGTTTTGTTCTTACCTTTCAAAGAAAGATATCATGGTTCAAAAATAGGCAACACTATTGTTTTCAGATTGGAAAAGAAATAGTAGAATCAGAATTTCAGAACTAAAAAGACATTAATATAACCTAATGTTCTGATTTTACAGATGATAAATTTGACACAAAATCAGGTTGTGACCAATGACCAGTTCTACAACACATAGATTACTTGTGAAAGGGCTGAGGCCTTAAAGTCCACTTTTCCAATCCAAGACTGCTGGTTTAATGTTTTTCTTCACTGGCTCCAGTTAGGGTCTTTTTTTCTTTTCTTTTCTTTTCATTACTGAACTTATTTTAAAAATGGACTTGCCTATGGTCTTATCAGTGTTTCCACTTTATAAATAAAAATTATTTTTTAAAAAAGAAAAAAATGGGCTTGCCTTTAAAGTTTACTATATCAATTTAATTGTTCTCATACTTTAAGAACCTAAAACTCCCAACACTTAATATTACACTGAGTGTATGTAACATGTAAATAGCATGGAAAGTTTATTTCTACATTATAGTTATAAGCTATACAGTAATTAATATGCTGAAGAGCTTTTAGTGATTGCAAGTGTACCATTACTATTTAAGATGTCTAATTCACTTTTGAAAAAGATTTAAGTAAAGCCCAGTGTTGTGTTGAGTACAGACTCAGAACAATGAAACTCACCTGGTAGATATTGAGAGTTAAGAGTGGGAGAGGTTGGGAATGACTGGTACTTTGAGCAGTTCATACATATTTGTTCTAGCCACCTCACATGTTAATGCAGTAATAATGTAGTAGTGAAGTTCTGTAAAGAGACACTAAAGATAGAGTTATGAACTTAGAAGATTCTAGTTGTTGCTTAAATAAACAATGGCACTAGTCAACTTGTGGTGTGGGTAAAAAGCTCCTCAATGAGAGGTGAAACTGATTTCCTTTCTCCTCTAATGTGGCGTCTTCCTTGAGTGAATGGGTTTTGCAGAATTTCCTAAAAACTCTTACTGATGAAAATACGTTCATAAATATTCTATCTTCTGTTCATACATAAACTTTATCCTTGTCTAACATATATGCTATCTTTGGGAGATGGGAGCATGGGGACGCAGAACTTTGGTGGTGGCTGTGGTGTGGAACTATAGTTCCTTGTAATCCTACAATCTTGTATGCCACTAGAATCACACATACAAAATAAGAAAGTATGCTCATACAGTAAGGACATTTAAGAGAGACAGTTGAAAAAGCATCCAACTGAAAGTACCTCTTATCTTTTCCTCTAGGAGAGTATAGAGTTAAAATTATCCTGCTATTGGAGTGAGTAGGTGAGAGAAATCTTTCCCTACTGTTCCTGTGAAAGTTCAAAACATTCAGCACCTCAGAGCCTAAGGGCTTTATGGCAACTGGGCCTCTGATTTCTATGCCAGAAAGTGGATTTCTTTTCTTCCTTCAAATATCCCTCTCTATGAGAGAATACAAAACTATTATTCATTTTTGTTTTCATTTCCATGATTTTCTAGAAGAGATCTAAATATGTAATTTTGTTTACTCCTTCCATCAGCTGCTTACATGTAGCATCAATTGCTAATATTGGTAGAAGGCAAAACAAAACAAAAAGATCTCCCATATGCACTTTTAGGCAGGAGTCAGTGTAAACTCTGATATAAAGTTGCCTACCTTCCTGAATAGAATACAGTAGAGTGAATATACTTTGATTTATTTTCTTGAAAATTTTCTGTCATTTCTCAAGCTATTACACAGATATATAGTGGAGTCATGTTACTCCAGAAGCTTATAGCTCAACATGATGTCATGGCCTCTGTCTTACCCACTTTTCTTGGTTGTCATACTTTACAGTTCCTTTCAGCTACTTATATCTGATAGTTTCTAAATCCAAGAGAAAATACATAAATAAGATTATAAAATTACTTGGCTGACCACTTGATTTCCCCACTTACTGCTTTTGGCTAAAGGCAGTCACTAGCCCATTTTCTAAGTGATGAAGGCTAAGAGTTTCAGGGAGGACATTAATATGGAATGTAAGGACTAGCATCAGTATGCTGAGCATTTTGAAACATGTTATCAGTCAGGATGGACACTGGATAAAATAATAAGTAAAACCACTTCTCTGTTTAAACCATCCATTATTCAAGATGGAACATCTAAAACATTTTATAGCATTTCAGTGTTTACTACCCCAAGGCAGAGAGGGAGAACTAATAGGTAGATGGGGCCTTCAGACACAACCTGGCAGTCTGAATCCTAAGCTGAGTCATGGTTCTGAAGTTGTCCCCCATGCTTTGCTGGCACGTTGAGGTACTTAGGCATAGTTAGTAGATGGTACCATGTGACTCAGAGAAATCTATGACTTTTTTCTTGAGTTCCTGTTATCCGTGGAAGAAGAAGAAAGAGGATAATCTGCATAATTTGGGTTTACTAGTCCTACTACTTCTACTTCTAGTCTGTCTCTTTTAACAGTGGTGGGAGCAGCTGTGGAAATTTTAGGCATGAACCAAAATCCTTACTGAACTCATAGAACAATCAGGTAAGAAGGTGGTGATAAATAGTAACCTTTTGTCTGTTTTGATTTTTGTGAAACTTGCCCCCAAGTAAAAGCAGGGTTTCATCAATGGACTCTTCCCAGAAAGATTTTAAATACGATCTTTGAAACTGAGACTATATTTCTCATAAAAACTGTGCATGTTATAGTTGTGTCCTAAGAAAATTCCAGACGTCCCATAATGTCCTTAGCACTATGGCCATTTGTATCTCCATGGAGCCTTGGTGGCCAGAACCTCCTTCAGTTGTTACTAGGTAGTGATGGGAAATGGTTATCATGGTTTAAAGTATAACAACAATGGAGAAATAAGAGCAGAGTCAAGTCATAACTTAACAGATAAAATGAGCTAGACCAATAAAAGATCTGATGGGAATTGAAGTCACTTAATGAAGTGGTTCCAGACCATTCAGTTGAGAACTAAGAATAGGAGGGATATTAAAGGTAAAGAGAGTTAGAGTTTTTCCACTTGAGGAAGTGTGTTCTAGCAATCAGGATGCCTAAAAATAGAGCAAGTTGATTGATGAGGAAATGGAGCCCCTGACATTTGTTCAAGCAGTGGTGGGAGGACCCCTTCCTTCATCAGGAATTCTCCAAAGAGGAAGCATATATTGAATTGAGGGTTATACTGAATGATGAATTTTTCCTTCTTAACTCTGAAATGTAGTACTTAGAGTTCACAATGTGCCCCCAGTTTTCATAGGGAGCCATAATGTAACATCACGGAAATAATTATTGTTTTTTTAATTAAAAAAATTATTTTCCCTTTTGTTGCCCTTGTTTTTCATTGTTGTTGTAGTTATTGCTGATGTTATTGATGTCATTGTTAGATAGGATAGAAATGGAGAGAGAAGGGGAGGATAGAGAGGAGAGAAAGATAGACGCCTACAGATTTGCCTCACCGCTTGTGAAGTTGTGAAGTGACTCCACTGCAAGGAAGGAGCCAGGGTCTCGAACCAGGACCCTTAAGCCGGTCCTTGCGCTTTGCGCCATGTGTGCTTAACCTGCTGCACTACCACCTGACCCCCTGAAATAATTATTTTATGTGGTGCTAGGGAATGAACGCAAGGCCTCATGTATGCAGGATATACCACTGAATAGCCACCCAGGCCCAACCTTTCATTTTGTTTTCTTTTACTTTTTTTCTCGCCATCAGGGTTATTACTAGGGCTTAGTGTTTGCACAAAGACTCCACCACTCCCTTTGGGAATTTTTCTCTCATTTTTCTTTTTATAGAAGGAGAGACAGAGAGAGACAGTAACAGAGACAGAGAAGAGAAACACCTATAGTACTGCTCCACTGATCATAAAGTTTCCCCCATGAAGGTGGAGCTTGGTTGCTGGCTTGAACCCAGGGTTATCATGCATGGTAATGTGGGGACTATAGGGTGCAACATACCTATCTATATGAAGAGAAGGAGCTATAGAGAGACAGAGAGGGAGAGGGAGAGGGAGAGGGAGAGGGAGAACTCCCAGTACTGTTCCACTATTCATGGTTTTCCTATGTGATGGTAGGGCTCAAATGTAAGGCCATGCTCATAATAAGACATGTTCTGTACCAGAATACCCGACTACCAGTAAAATAATTTTGAGCAAGGAAAATAAATAAGCATACTTTTACAACTCCAGTACCCTTTTATTTTATATAATATGTTCCTTACTAGCATTGATATAATCTCTTTAAAATAGGAATAAAAATATCAAATAAAAGTTATTTTTTCCACTCTGAGAATTATAATATTCACTATTACTGTTCTGTTTTCATACTTACAAAACATGCTAATAATAGGGTGCTTACTGGTGTTACGTGTTATTCCGTGTTCAAGTGTTTGAATTAATTTTCCACTATCAAAATAATATTTGAAACATCTAACAGTTTCTAGATTTTTCCTATGTTTCAGTCAAATCACCTGATACTGGGAGATAAGGAGTGAGTTGGTGGGGAGAAGCTGTTCCAGTTACCAGAGAACCTGTGACTTATTCTTTGTGCTTTTCCTAGATCACCAATGTTTGAAGAATTTGAGTATAATTAAATATACTTCATAACAAACCAGGCTGAACATAATTTAATCTCTCCCTGAGGGTGCTTCAGAGTCTTGGAGTGCTGTGGGGGTCATGATGAACATCAATTACCTTCTCACAGTGGGTGTGCAAAGGAGGTAGTTAATAGAGTTCCATTTGATCGAGTCCTGAATGATCAGATGTTTGCTTTATTATCATTGTGATTCCAGTGCTAAGGCTCCCTTTCCCATTCTCCTTTTTTTCCCTCCCTTTCTTTCTTTCTTTCTTTCTTTTTTTCTTTCTCTCTTCTTCTTAGAAGATAGAGATAGAGATCACAGCACTGAAACTTCCTTCATATTATGAGGCTAGGCTCAAACCTGTGTCACATATCTGATACACTAGCCAAATGAAGTATTTCTCCAACGCATGCCAAGGTTTTAGGACCAAAGTTTAAAGTTAAATTCTCAAGCAGGAAAGAAAAATATAAGCATGGCCTTTTTAGTTTTTTTTTTAAAATATTTATTTTATTTATTTATTCCCTTTTGTTGCCCTTGTTGTTTTATTGTTGTAGTTATTATTGTTGTTGTCATTGTTGGATAGGACAGAGAGAAATGGAGAGAGGAGGGGAAGACAGAGAGGAGGAGAGAAAGATAGACACCTGCAGACCTGCTTCACCACCTGTGAAGCGACTCCCCTGCAGGTGGGGAGCGGGGGTTCGAACCGGGATTCTTATGCCGGTCCTTGTGCTTTGCGCCACCTGCGCTTAATCCGCTGTGCTACAGCCCGACTCCCGACCTTTTTAGTTTTAAGATGTTGAAGGTTAATGATAATAATTCACATGGATGTAGTAGTGCATAGCACTTTTCAGTCTGTCAGACTATTACATGCCTTGTCATTCCTTGTGTCTTTTAAATTTTTAAAATTTATTTATTTATTAATTCCCTTTTGTTGCCATTGTTGTTTTATTGTTGTAGTTATTATTGTTGTTGTTGTTGTCGTCGTTGTTGGATAGGACAGAGAGAAATAGAGACAGGAGGGGAGACAGAGAGATGGAGAGAAAGTTACACCCGCAGACCTGCTTCACTGCTTGTGAAGCGACCCCACTGCAGGTGGGGAGCTGGGGGCTCGAACTGGAATCCTTACGCCGCCAGTCCTTGTGCTTTGCTTTGTGCCATGTGCGCTTAACCCACTGCGCTACTGCCTGACTCCCTTTAAAATTTCTTTTAAATTTGATTTATAAGATTCTAAATTACTAGGAGTATGTATTAACACTGTTCCCGCCACCAAAGGTGTGTATCCTTACACCCCCTATAGTGAAGCTAAAAATCCAATAAAATAAAAAAAAAATTTTAATTTATTGGATAGAGGCAGAGAGAAACAGATGGATAGGGGAAGCAGAAAGGGAGGGAGTCATCTGCAGCACTGTTTAAGCATTCATGAGGTTAACATCCCATACCCACCCCCGCAGTTGGTGACAGGGGACTTGAACCTGGGCACTTGCACATGGTAACATGTGTTTTCAACCGGATGCACCACCACCTGGTCTCCCATTATTTGTTTCTTATGGCAAGTACGGGGAAAAATATGGCAGCTAGCATTCATTTTTATAGATATGAAAAATGCAGCTTAGAACATTTATAGTTTTTTCCTACCACTTGACTCCAAATTAGGTGCTCCTTTTAATGTTCCACAGGTTATCAGCCATTTGCATACTGTCATATTTGCGCACTTATTGTATTCTCTGTGCTGTGTGTATATTTAACTAATTTATTCTTCACAACTGCACTATAAGTCGATATTGTTTCTTTGGCACTATTATGATTTCCCTGTTGAGAGGTTAGTACACTAAGACTCAGAAGCTATTGATTGTCATAGCTGCTATTTGAACCAGGAGCTTGGACCCCAATATCCATTGCCATGCTACATGACAACTCAGTATGCAGACAGAGTATTAAGAATGATGTATCAAAAATTATCATTGGATCCTGAAAGACCTGTCTGTATAGGGGATGGATGGTGGCACATCTGGTGGAGCACATATGTTACAGTGTGCAGGAAATCTGGTTCAAGCCTTTGGTCCCTACTTGAAAGGGATGGGGGAGCTTCACGGATAATGAAGCAGTGCTGCAGGTGTCTCTCTTTCTCTCCAACTACGCCTTCACTCTCAATTTCTCTCTGATTCTATCCAAAATAATAAAATAAATAAATAGAAAAACATGTTTAATAAATCTTTAAAAAATCTGTATGCTCCAGCTAGGAATATTCTAACTTGTCATTTAAATTAGTATCTGAAAATCTGGGACTTTGGGCCTCAATTTCCTCACCTCTATAATGAAAATATAGAACACCCAGTGTCCTTGTAAGAATGAGATAAATTATGTGAAAACACTTCCTGCAGAAAGTGGCTGTTACTATTGTTATTGCTATTACTGTTCATTCATAACAGTCAAAATAAATTTCAAAGAGTAGGCTATTTATATTTATTTCTTATTGTCTTTTAAGAACTTTGAATATACCACTTCACTCTCTCCTGGCCTCTCTGGATTCTACAGAAAATCTGGATGCAGGTCTGATTATGCTGTTTTTATAAATCATGTACTTCTTTTCCCTGGCATCTTGCTTTTTTTCTGTCCTTGACTTTTGATGCTTTCACTATGGTGTCTTGGTGTAGGTCTATTTGTACTTAGGAATTTGGAAGTCACTCTGCTTTCTGAATATCATTATTTCCCAAAATGTAATTAAATGAGCTAAGGGCAGGAGGCACTGTTGTTTGGCCCACACCAGCATGATTTATGAATGAAATTGAAAGGAAAAGAGTACAGCATATTGGCCTTGATTTAAGCTGCACTAACTAAATTTGTGTTGATTTGAGTAATTATATTTGAGCAAATCTCTCACCTTTGTTCCTACTTTTTGTCATTATTGTCTAAGAAGTTAATAGAGTGATTTTTCTAAGGTCCCTGTCAATACTACAGTTCAGTGATTCATGTTCCTGAAAATTTGAATTTATGTACCTTTTTCAGTGAGTGGATATGTTTTTCAGTGAACCTGGAAATCTAGTTTTCAGTTATCCTGTCTTTTGGTTTATAACTTAGCAACATGAGGTGGTTTCTAACAGTATTGCTGCTATCAATCCTTCAAAAAAATTAATTACTTGTGAAGTATGAGGCATTGTTGGAAAGCTGTAAATACACCCCCCTCCCCAAAGTGGAGACAGAGAGGCAAAAACAGAGAGAGAGAAGCTGAAAGAGACCAGAGAACTCAGGTTTCCTTTAATGCAGTTGTGGCTGGACTTGCTTGCATCACAAACATGAAAAAGCAGCACATTGTCCAAATGAGCTATTTCACTGGCCTAAGCTATAAACTCTTTATGAAAACTAGGGATTTATATCATTGGTAATGTCAATATATATTTAATTTCTAAATTACATATTTAAGAGTTTAAGAGCGGTGGGCCATATTAGACTGGATAATGTAAAGTTGTTCATGAAATGAGATCTTGAAGTTTGTAATAAGACTCCTTATGATGATCTTTATCTCCATAGAAGTTATCCAATCAGAATACAAATAAGACTTTTATTCTCCCCTTCTTTCTTAGAAATTTAAAATACTGCTACTTTTACTTCATTCCTTTCTCCTGTAAAAATTCCAAAGAAGGAGACAAAAGGAATAAAAAAATAATAAAAGCCAACAAAATTTATCTTCCTTCTTTCAATCTGGCATAGAACACCCCTTGGCCCTAAATTTGATTTCCTGTGACTTAAGCAGATAGACTCAACTATGACAGTTTTGTAACACTGTCTAACTTACTAGCTCTACCCTAAATAGTAAGTATTGTCTTCATTTACAATATTCTAATAGGTATCGGGCAGGAAATTACTGCTGCATATAAGAAAGGTGTGTGTGCACACATTCACACATCACCAAGCGTTTCTTCTCCATGTTTTCTTTCAGTAATAAACACAGAAAAAAAGGGAAAGAGCTGCGTAACTAACTTTTGCTGCTTATCAGGGATTTCACTATTAAGAATGTCAAGTTCTTAAATTTGATTTTATGAAGCAGTTTTCTGGTAATTTTGAATTGCATTGTTTTTTTAGGGGGCCCAGTTGTAATGAACCAGGGCAATAGCAGATTCAATGTCACCAGGAATTGTTGCTGGAAACTAGACACACAAGTTATTTCCTCCTTCTCTCATTATTCTCAGCTTTGCTATATTATATTGTGTCAGACTATATTTCACTAACAGGATATTACAGATTGCCAACAATTATTTAGCCTTCAATGTTAAGTAGGTGAAAATAATTTCTGAAGTTGATATTTTTCTCTAGAAAATGTCAGAGCCAGGAGCTGTCTGTCAGTAAGATAGAGGCTCTTAACTAGGAAACCCTTACTTACTGAGTTGGTATGCCTTTGGAGTTGAGATTAGAAAGCAATTTTCATCTATCCTTTCTGTAACTTTGGAGCTATTTCAGGCATTATTTATTTACTTGTACCAAGTATGTTCTCTTAAGTTACAGGGAGGGACAACGGATTCTCAAGGCATAGACATTGCATTAGTCCTTTTATTTTATTAAGCAGTTTTTATGTAAAACTATTAATTTGTATGTTTCATATTTATTGAAATTGATCAATATTTTTTCATTCTGTTATTTCCCATTATTTTTCTATATTTTATTTTCAGATAGAACAGAGAGGCAGACACAGAAGTTGGAAGAAACTACAACACCAAAGCTTCACATGGCAACCCTTTTGTTTTATATGACATGCCTTTTTCTTCCTCCTCCTCTTCATCATCATCATCTTCTTCTTCTCCTTCTCTTTCTCTTCCTCCTCCTCCTCCTCCTCTTCCTTATTATTATTTTCTGCCAGTACGGAAATGACTGAGTCTTGGTGCCAGCACTATAATTTCGTCAGACCTGATGGCCATTTTTTTCTTTCTATTTTACTTGATAGGACAGAGGAATAATTGAGAGGGGAGGAGAGACAGAGAAGTAGAAAAATACCTGCAGACCCACTTTACTGTTTGTAAAGCAAACTCCCTGCAGGTGAGGAGCAGGGGCTCGAGCCCAGGTCCTTCTGCATGGTAATGTGTTTGTTTAAACAAGTGTGCCACTGTTCAATCTGCAATTATATACTTCTTAAATTTACATACTTTTAAATTTATTTAGCCTCTGCCCATTGCATCCTATTATTTTAAAGTCTACACTTTTAAACTTAGCACTGTGATGCAGTATATATAAATCCTTGGACCTTAAAATTACATTTAAAGCAAAGGAGTTGGCTCAGTGGTGTAGTACAGGACTTGCATAGCATGAGGTTCTGAGTTCAGTCCCTGGTACCACATATGTTGGAGTGATCCTGTGGTTCATTGTTGTTTTGCGCGGGCTATGTTGTTTTCACCGGGCTGGCTTCACGGGTGGGTAACAGACGACCAGGGACTCATGGTTGAGCTGTAGGCAGTATCTCTTTATTCGTGCAGGACGCAGCACAATCTAAGACGAGCTAAGCTAAACTCAAGGTACAGTACTGTAAAACTCACAATGCTGTCTTTATATATACTTGCCAAGTAAGGTGGAAACAGGATGTGACATAGAGAGGGTGGAGAGAAAAGTGACTGGTGAAAATCAGAGTGTGACAAAGAGGGGGCAGATTAGGCGAGAATCCTATCACTGAACCACAAATGCCCTGGAGGGAGGGTGGAACTTGTTAACAGTGGTTATGTAAATAGAATGAAGTGGTTATGTAAATAGAATAGTGTTAAGCAGTGGGGATTTAAACCAAATGAAACAGAAGGGGTCTCATGCATCCCAACAGTTCATGTCTTCTCTCTCTCTCTCTCTCTCTCTCATTTTCTCTTGGGATTGTTAAGTAAATAATTCTTTAAAAATGCATTTAATGTTCATCTTAGTGAATTCCGAACTTAGTCATACAGGAATCCATTAATCCCAAATGCACATAAATTCATCCTTAATGAACTGGGTTTTAATGGGACTACACATACCTTTGCTAATAGAAGCCTGGTGGTATTAAAAGTGAAAATATTGTTGCTTCATGCTTTATATTTTTTTGGGTGAGCATTTCTGTAAGAGTTCTTTTTTTTGGGGGGGGGGATGGTTGCTATGCCAATAGAGCTTTGATGACCTCTGCAAGGACTAAGTTAGGCATGATGCAGGCATCAAAAGATCAAGGAAGCCATGTATATCCTTAATAAAAATATACATTAATGGTATGCCTTTTTGTCTTCATTTCTCATGGTCCTTGTTAGTGTGTGTATGTATGTTATTCTAGACTGCTTGAAGAAAAATGCTGATTCATAGTGTTACTGTCTTTGCTTTCCCAGGGAAATCCTGGGTCTGTTTCTAAGTTCTTTTTTTTTGTTCTTTTCCCTACAACTCTGAGTTTAATCTCTCTAGATAAATCTTAACTTCTCCCCATTACAGACACCAGGCACTTGGCTATGTTTATCCTAATAAATGTCAGGCTAGTCACAAAGAATGAGATGCCAGTAATTCAGTAATTTCATAAGACTCGAGTATTTTTTCTTTTTTTTTTTTAATCTATTTTATTTTTTGGGGTTTAAGCTTCATGTGCATAAGGGTGATACTAAAATCTTCTGAGATTCTCCTGATAGCATTTAGCCAGTCTTGTCATGACCAATATGAAGTTTATTTATGAGGTATATCCTTGTGGATATTTTCATGTTACAAAAGTTAAAAGTTTAATTTTGAAGAGGAAGAGGTGTTTCATATGTATGAAATAGATTTTGGTATAGTGAAATGAATGGTGCTTTCAATTAAATGTTTCTAATGTACGGGCCAGCAAACATCTTGGCTTCCTGGTTGTAATTACATGCCAATGGCTTGGTGGTTATTATTTTAGAAGTTAAGTTCATAATGGATCCCCCAACCATGGGTAGTAGCACACTCGGATTGTTCACATTAAGATTGTAATTCCATCCATGCTTTATGGTGTCATCATAAGAACTAGATGGAATTACAGACCTTGTGCACATTTGGAAGACTACATTATTTATTGAAATACTTTATAAAGTTAAATAATTTTGTAAATATCCTGAAACCTAGAGACATACTCCTGGCTACACTGCTGTTTCCCAGCAAATATTTGTTGTTTACTGGATTGACTTTATTTATGCTTTTAAATAAATTAGGTTTATAAAAATTTCTGGAAAGGTTGTGTGTATTTGTAGTGCTTTAAAAAATGCCTTAAAATGCTCAGAAAGTTCCCTGTTTGTAATTGATGGAAAATTTGGCATCCTGTGTGAATATATTATTTAATCTCTTCTGTTTCTAGCCTAGAATGTAGTATTGAATTGTTCTAGTGGCCAAGAATTTTCATTCTGGGGAAATCCTCTTGGTCTTACATGAAGCCATAATTCCTCTTAGATAAACAGCTCTTTTTAGTATATTCTCATCAACTCATGTGTTCCTTGCCTTCTAAGTTGGCCCCTCTGTGGTAACTAATTATACAGCCAGAAGCTTTGACTTTCTGGGATAATAGAGATGGATGCTTTTCCTTTTGTTGTAATTAGTACAAGAAGTGTTAAAATAATTCACTAACTCAGGTTTTCTTATACTAGATTTGAAGTGGGTTTTTTAAAAAAAAATTTTAATATGTATTTATTTTCCCTTTTTTATTGTTGTAGTTATTATTATTGTTATTGATTTCATTATTGTTGGATAGGATAGAGAGAAATGGAGAGAGGAGGGGAAGACAGAGAGGAGGAGAGAAAGATAGACACCTGCAGACCTGCTTCACTGATTGTGAAGTGACCCCCCCATAGGTGGTGAAGTGGAGGCTCGAACCAGGATCCGTATGCTGATCCTTGCACTTTGATACCACGTGCACTTAACCTGCTGTGCGACCACCTGACACTCTTGAAGTGGGTTTTATACCTTTAAATACACTACTACAAAAGTGTATAGGATTGGGAGTTCAAGTGGAAGAGGAACATTTTTTTAAATTTCTTTATTGGGGAATTAATGTTTTACATTTGACAGTAAATACAATAGTTTGTACATACATAACATTTCCCAGTTTTCTTTATAACAATATAACCCCCACTGGGTCCTCTGTCATCCTTTTTGGACTTGTATTCTCCCCCCTGCCCCACCCACCCCAGAGTCTTTTACTTTGGTGCAATTCCAGTTCAGGTTCTACTTGTGTTTTCTCTTCTGATCTTGTTTTTCAACTTCTGTCTGAGAATGAGATCATCCCATATTCATCCTTCTGTTTCTGACTTATTTCACTTAACATGAATTTTTCAAGGTCCATCCAAGATCAGCTGAAAACGGTGAAGTCACCGTTTTTAATAGCTGAGTAGTATTCCATTGTGTATATATACTACAGCTTGGTGAGCCACTCATCTGTTGTTGGACACCTGGGTTGCTTCCAGGTTTTGGCTATTACAAATTGTGCTGCTAAGAACATATATGTACACAGATCTTTTTGGATGGGTGTGTTGGGTTCCTTAGGATCTATCCCCAGGAGAGGAATTGCAGGATCATAGGGTAGGTCCATTTCTAGCCTTCTGAGAGTTCTCCAGACTGTTCTCCACAGAGGTTGGACCAATTTACATTCCCACCAGCAGTGCAGGAGGGTTCCTTTGACCCCACAACCTCTCCAGCATTTGCTTCTGCTACCTTTTTTGATATATGACATTCTCACAGGAGTGAAGTTATATCTCGTTGTTGTCTTTATTTGCATTTCTCTGAAAATCAAAGACTTGAAGGATTTTTTCATGTATTTCTTGACCTTTTGGATCTCTTCTGTGCTGAATATTCTGTCCATGTCCTCTCTGCATTTTTGGATGGGGCTATTTGCTTTCTTCTTGTTGAGTTTGGCAAGCTCTTTATATACTTTG
The DNA here is from genome assembly GCF_950295315.1 of Erinaceus europaeus. NCBI lineage: Eukaryota > Metazoa > Chordata > Mammalia > Eulipotyphla > Erinaceidae > Erinaceus > Erinaceus europaeus. The sequence goes on from NC_080165.1 coordinate 46,589,096, forward strand.
GTTATTAGCCTCTTTTTGATGTATGGCATGTAAAGATCTACTTCCATTCTATGAGAGGTCTCTTGGTTTGGGTAGTGGTTTCTTTTGCTGTGCAGAAGCTTTTTAATTTGATGTAGTCCCATAGGTTTATACTTGCCTTAGTCTTCTTTGTAATTGAATTCCTTTCATTGAAGATGTCTTTAAAATTTATGTGGAAGAGAGTTCTGTCAATATTTTCCTCTAAGTATCTGATATCATCCAAGTCCTTGATCCACTTGGAATTTACTTTTGTATTTGGTGAAATATAGTAGTTCAATTTCATTCTTCTGCATGTTTCAACCCATTTTTTCCAACACCATTTGTAAAAGAGACTCTGCTTTCCCCATTTAATAGTCTGGGCACCTTTGTCAAAGATTAGATGTCCATAGGTGTGGGGCTTACTTCTAGGCTCTCAATTCAGTATGCCTATTCATGTTCCAGTACCAAGCAGTTTTGATGACAATGGCCCTATCATACAAATTGAGATCTGGGAATGTGATGTCTCCAGTTCTGTTCTTTCTTCTCAAGATTGTTTTGGCAATTCTAGATCTTTTCTGGTTCCAGATAAACATCTGTAGCATTTGTTCTATTCTCCTAAAAAATGGGGTTGGGATCTTGATTTGGATAGCATTAAATTTGTATATGGCTCTAGGTAGTATATCCATTTTGATTATATTAATTCTTCCAACCCATGAACATGGAACATCTTTCCATGTCTTTGTGTCTTTTTCAATTTCCTTTAGTAGTGACTCATAATTTTCAGTATACAAGTGTTTCACTTCTCTGGGTAGATCTACTCCTAGATATTTTATTGTTCTTATTGTTATAGTAAAAGGAATTGATTTCTGGATTTCAACTTCTTTTAACTTAGTGTTTGCATAGAGGAATGCCACTGACTTTTGAATGTCAATTTTTTATCCTGACACCTTACTGTATTGCCTGATGGTTTCCAAAAGTTCCATGCTGGATTCCTTGGGTTTTTCTATGTATACTATCATATCATCTGCAAATAGGAAGATTTTGACTTCTTTTCTTCCCATCTGTATCCCTTTAATTCCTCACTCCTGTCTCATTGCTATGGCAAGAACTTCCAACACTGTGTTGAATAGTAATGGTGCTAGTGGGCAGCCCTGTCTAGTATCTGATCTGAGGGGAAATGCTTCCAGTTTTTCATCACTGAGTATGAAGTTGGCTGTAGGTTTGCTATATATAGACTTCACTATCTTCAGGAATTTTCAATCTATTCCCATTTTTTGTAGTGTTTTGATCATAAAGGGATGTTGTATTTTGTCAAAGGCTTTCTTTGCATCTATTGATAGGACCATGTGGTTTTTGGTCTTGCTTTTATTTGTGTTGTGGTTCACGGTGATTGATTTTACATATATTAAACCAACCTTGCATGCCTGGGATAAACCCTACTTGGTCATGATGAACAATCTTTTTAATATACTGCTGTATCTGGTTGGCTAGAATCTTGTTCAATATTTTAGCATATATGTTCATCAGAGATATTGGTTTGTAGTTTTTTTTTTTTGGTTGTGTCCCTGTCTGCTTTTGGTATCAAAGTGATGTTGGCTTCATAGAAGCTGGCAGGAAGTATTCTAGTGTCTTCAATATTCTGGAAGACTTTTAAAAGTAGAGGCATTAGTTCTTCTTTGAAGGTTTTGTAGAATTCATTTGTAAAACCATCTGATCCAGGACTTTTATTCTTGGGAAGGTTTTTGATAGCTGTTTCAATTTCATTAGCTGTGATGGGCCTGTTAAAGTTATCTACTTCCTCTTTATTTAATTCTGGAATTTGGTAGGTATCTAGGAAATCATCCATTTCTTCCAGGTTCTTCAGCTTGGTGGCATATAGTTGTTCATAGAAACCTCCCATGATATGTTGAATTTCTGCGGTGTCTGCTGTGATTTCTCCTCTTTCATTTACTATCTGATTTATTTGGGTTTTCTCCCTTTTTTGTTTTGTGGGTCTGGCTAAAGGTTTGTCAATTTTATTCACTCTTTCGAAGAACCAACATTTACTTTCGTTGATCTTTTGTGTGGTTTTCTTATTTTCAATGTTATTGATTTCTACCCTAGCTTTAATGATTACTGTCCTTCTTGTTGCTTTAGGTTTCCTTTGTTCTTCTTCTTCTAGGTCTTTAAGATGTGCAATCAGGCTGTTTATTTGTGCTTGTTCTTCTTTCCTAATGTGTGTTTCTATGGCTGTGAACTTCCCTCTCAGTATTGCCTTAGGTATGTCCCAAATATTTTGATCGCTTGTGTCTTCATTTTCATTGAACTTTTGAAACATTTTAATTTCTTCCTTGATTTCCTCTTTGACTCAGTAGTTGTTAAGTAGTGTACTATTGAGAGTCCCCATTTTGGACTATTACTAATCTTTTATTGATTGTGAAGTGTTAGTTTAACTCCACTGTGGTCTGAGAAGATGCTTAGGATGATGTCAATATTCTTGAATTTGTTGATGCTGTGTTTATGGCCTAACATATGGTCTATCCTTGAGAATGACCTATGTGGACTTGAGTAGAATGTGTATTCCAGTTTCTTGTGATGAATGACTCTGAAATGTCCAATAGTTCTAGTTTATCTATCTCCTCATTTAGCTCTCTCATGTCTTTGTTGATTTTCTGTCTGGATGATATGTCTAGTTGAGAGAGTAGGGTGTGGAAGTCCCCTACTATTCCTGTGTTGCTGTTAATATATTGCTGTAGCTATTGGCTTGTATGATAGTTTTCCATCCTTTCACTCTGAGTCTGAGCTCGTCTTGTTGAGTTAGGTGGGTTTCCTGTAGAGAGCATATTGTCAGGTTGTGTTTCCTGATCCATCTCTCAACTCTGTGCCTTTTATTAGTTTATTTCAGGCCACTGACATTTATTGATATCAAAGATTGAAAATATTTTAACTCCTTTCTTGGAGTGTTTTAGAGTGTTCAGATATATGGCTTATTTATGGTTGTCTGACTGTTTATAGGAGACCTTTCAGAGCTTCTTTCAGGGCAGGCTTGGTGATAGTTGATTCTCTCAACCGTTGCTTGGGTTTTCCTCTGTAGGTGTCTCTTTGTTTTGCTCTTGCAGCCTTCAGGATCCTTTCCTTATCCACTCTTGCCTGGATTGACCTGTGTCTAAGTAAGGTAATTAAAGGGTCCAAAGTTGTGGAAATTGACAGTTGTCAATATTATTTTAATCACTGAGTTGGAGCTCAGTGGTTTAAAAGCCTATTTTGTTCTTTTTCTTCCCTGTAGTCTAAGGGAGCCTGAGGGCTTTTAAACTATAAGTAGGCTTCTTAGCTTAATCACTGACTCCTGACCAAGAGATAAAGCAGGGTGGGGCAGAGATAATCAAAGGTTATGCAAAGAGACTCTCACAGCTCCACTGATAGGTCACCAAGGTATAAGACCTTCTCCTGAGTGTCCTGGTTAGTTCTCTGTCTGCTGGTGTTAGCACAGGGCCTCCCCTCTGCTGCTCCAGCTTCTGTGGGCAGTAGCAATGGAGACTCACAGTTGCATTTGGTGAGTCTCAGGGGAGTCCTTTCCTCTCTTCAGCAGTCTTTTTGTTGGTGAAAGAGACTGGAGGTGGTGTCTCAACTGCTAAACTGCCAGACTGTTACCAGCCACTTAATCTCTCCCCAGGCACCTCTTTGTTCAGGAGCCACACCTGTTTGTACTCACTGGTGATTTGGTGGGTTCCTGCAGACATTCTAGTCCTGTGTTGTTGTGGTCCCAGGTGGTTTTCTTTGGTATTCCTAGTTGACCTGGGAGAGGAGAGAAACACAGCTGCTGCTGCTCCATAACCCCACCTTCAGAAGTCCAGGAACTTTTATATACTTAAAATTCTGATATGGTTTTTAAATTTTAGTCTCTGAAGTATATATTTAAGAACTACTATATATAATCTGTGCAACAAGTTACTACTGAAAATATTGCCTTTGCCTCCATGCACTGTGATAGATAATATCAAGATGCTAATGTTAGTGTATTTTGAAGAATTTTTTCAAATTTTCATTTTTTTGAATTTGCATCTTTGCATGGAAGATTCTTAAAAATATAAAAATTCAAATAAGGAAGTGTTGTATTACAATATTCTTTTAATTATGAGGAATGTTTAAATATTTATATAAAATATTAGTAATCTATTATAGTTTTGTCCCTGAAAAATTTTTTTGTAGATCATAGGTGTGGCATAAATGTATCCAGGTATTGCTAAAGTCAATGCTTTCTGTTCTTTTTTTTTTTAAATATTTATTTTATTTATTCCCTTTTGTTGACCTTGTTGTTTTTTTATTGTTGTAGTTATTATTGTTGTTGTCGTTGTTGGATAGGACAGAGAGAAATGGAGAGAGGAGGGGAAGACAGAGAGGAGGAGAGAAAGATAGACACCTGTAGACCTGCTTCACCGCCTGTGAAGCGACTCCCCTGCAGGTGGGGAGCCGGGGTTGGAACCGGGATCCTTATGCCGGTCCTTGTGCTTTGCGCCACCTGCGCTTAACCCGCTGCGCTACAGCCCGACTCCCTGCTTTCTGTTCTTAATATTGTTAGAAAATTATCTTTTATTTTGAAAATTATATTTTTGTTTAAGCTCTTGATGAAACCTAGAGAATATTTCAGCATTTAATGGCTTAAATATTGGCCAGTGGAGGATTCTCCTATTTCCTAAACTTGTTTTGATATATATTCTGACTTATTTTAAAATCACCTGTAATTATGTTAGTTAACTGTAAACTAGACTCAAACTTAAGTATAACTTCTTGATACATCTTACCATTAGCAACAACAACAAAATGCTTTTTACTTTATGTCCTAATAGGGAGTTCTGCTGAATTTCATATGAGGTTGACTTTAAAAGTGGTGGTTTTTGTGTGTGTGGTGTGGGCACAGCAGTTATATTGTGCATTCCTTTCAAAATGTGTAAGATACCACTGGGTTTGTGGGTGGGGGAACTACCTTGGTGCCCTCACTCATTACTCATGCAACTGCTCTCCCTAGAAAAGGGAAAACCCAGTGTTCTACATTTCACTCTTCTCAATTAAGGGTGTGGGGTGGGGGGTGATGGACTTGGCAAAATATTTTGTTTTAGAAGAATTTAACAAACACTGAAATTATTTTATTATGCATTTTCTTACAAGCTAACATATAAAAGGCACTAATGATCAAAATGGAGTAAGTTTAAGTATAGTGAAAATATTGACAGTGTGTGTGTTCATTTACCTGTAAAATACATTCTTTTTTCTATATAATAAGTAATTCTTGAAGAAAGAAGTTGAAGGGTATTTGTGTGCATGTGTATATGTTTGCTGTTTAATAGATGTATTAATGTAAATACATATATAAATTCCTATGTTAGCTCCTTGATCATGACTTTTGTTTTCCTAAAAAAAGTTTATTTATTGGGAGTCAGGCTGTAGCGCAATGGGTTAAGCGCAGGTGGCGCAAAGTACAAGGACCGGCATAAGGATCCCGGTTCCAACCCCGGCTCCCCACCTGCAGGGGAGTCGCTTCACAGGCGGTGAAGCAGGTCTGCAGGTGTCTATCTTTCTCTCCTCCTCTCTGTCTTCCCCTCTTCTCTCCATTTCTCTCTGTCCTATCCAACAATGACGACAACAACAATAATAACTACAACAATAAAACAACAAGGGCAACAAAAGGGAATAAATAAATAAAATAAAATATTTTTTAAAAAAGTTTATTTACTGTGCTTTTGATGTGTTTCCCATGAAGTCTGTGTCAAATTTAGTATCTGAAGTTGAATTAATAAAGGGTAGCTCTAAATTCCTTAAGAAAACACTTCTAATTTAAAAAAGATGACACTTTAACGTATGATTCTAAAAATGTGTAATGTATATAATAAATTTAAATGATTGAATTATATTCATTAAGAATGCATTATCTGGGAATGGGCAGTAGCACAGCGGGTAAAGAGCAGGTGGCGCAAAGCTCGAGGACTGGCGTAAAGATCCTGGTTTGAGCCCCCTACTCCTCACCTGCAGGGGGGTCGCTTCACAGGCGGTGAAGCAGGTCTGCAGGGGTCTATCTTTCTCTCCCTCTCTCTGTCTTCCCCTCCTCTCTTCATTTCTCTCTGTCCTATCCAACAATAAGGACATCAATAACAACAATAGCAATAACCACAACAATAAAACAACAAGGGCAACAAAAGGGAATAAATAAACCTTATAAAAATGAAGTAGTGACTTTTAGTAGTGGTTTTCAAATTAAGTTTCAAGGACTGCTGGAGAGCTCTGGATCCTCTCACTAGGATTTTGCTGAATTAACAGAGGACTTGGAGTGGATGAGCTGCAGCCTAGGAATTTTCATTTTGTAATGATTAGGCTATTTCAGCTCACAAGACCACTACATAAAGTGACCTTTAAGATCTTTTTGAACCAATTAGCTGGAAGGTGTGATTTACTAACACCTATGATGGGGAGATATGAAACTGTACACCTGTAACAACAACAGTCTAATGAATTAGCACTTTCCAATAAATTGTTAAAATTAAACATTTAGAAAAGAAAAAAATAAAATTCTAAAGAATATTTTAAAAATTCACTTGAATTATATCCTTGAATCAATTCTGGGGGGGAAGGGGAGTGGCTAGTTCTTTTTTTAATCACAATAGCCAAAATATGGAATCAGCCTAAATGTTCACTGACAAATGAGTGGACACATACTCAGCAGATACTATTCTACCATTTCAAAGATGAAAGTGTGTCTTTTGAGAGAAAATGGACAGAACTTGAGGTCATTATGCTAAGTGAAGTAAGTTAGGAACTGAAAGTTGATTACAAGATTCTTTCACTCTTATGTATAATTAAATAGCTAAAGCAAATAAATTCCCATGAAGGGACAAAACTGAATCTTGGACTCAGTGAAAATATATGGTGGCTATTGGAGAGGATGGGGAAGGGTGATGGTAGAAAAAGTTAGAGGGATCTTTTATTGGTTGGATGGCACTGGAACTTGGGTGGTGAGTGGGTACACCTTATGCATTCACAAAGATATAAAGTTGTACTCCCCAGATTTTACAGTGCTTTGTGAGCCAATGTCAAATGAACTTTAAGAAGAAAATAAAAGTAATCCTTCATCAGTAGGAAGCAATAAAATACTGAGCTGTGCTTCTAACAAGGAAACTTTAAAATTGGAGGGGGTGTATGGATTTGATAATATTCCAGGGATACTGTATGCAGATGAATCTAAAATAGTTCCAAAGGACTAAAAATGAAAGCTGAGAACATTTATGTATCTCTGTTATCTCCTCCTTGAAAAAAAACAGAAGATTGAAAACTGAGCTTGCAGTTTAAGGATGGCTTCTAGACATTCCTTTACATTTAAGCTATCAAATGTGGGCTGGATTTATTGACCCAGAGACCTGCATTGGAGCAAGATAGAAATTATGATAAACACTTTTAGGTGGTACTTGATAAATAGGTACAGGGAGGGAGAACACAAAATGAAACATGAACTGGAAATGGTGTATTGCATCCAAGCAAAAGACTGTGGGGAGGGAGTGTGAGCGAGAGGCAGAAAGAACTTTGGGGTTATAGTGCATAATGAAATTATACCCGTGTGTCAACTACTGTACTGTAAAGTGTTAGGCCCATCAATAAGACAATTAAGGAACAAAATAAAGCATTGCAGAACAATTGAACAGAAAAAGGAAATAAATGACAAGAAAAGAATGTCCACTTTGTATCCCCATGCCAGACTAAAGAGGGTCAGTAGAAGAAATGTGGCATAACCATGTCCATATTTAAGGCATTTTATTGGCACCCAGATGCACAATCTCTGCTTTGTAGACTGGGCACAGAGACTGTCTCTGAGGGGAACTGACAGGGAGCAGGGGAAGAAAGGAAATTAGCAAGAATCCTGAAGTGGTAACATCCACAGTGGCAACAGAGTTGTTGGCTCAAAAGAAAACTCTCTGGCACTAGATGCCAAGCATGTTTATACTAGAATGGGGTTCAAAAATTCAAACAGAACACTGTCTGTTTTTCAAGACTTGTGTGAAAGGTTTGTTTGCCCTGAACCTAAGTCCAAGAGTTTTTCTGCCATAAACATTCCCAGGTAACCCCCAAATCCCTTGAACATAAATCTTCAAAATATGGAAGACAAAGGTCTTCAGCTCTCTAATAAGGAGTGAGGGATTTTTTTCTGGACATGTCTACCTCATGAATATTAAGGAGGGTTCCATGTCAAAAGGTCCCGTAGGATAGTTAAAAGAGGTGGAAAACTGAAATAACTTTAAAGACACCAATGCTGAGAAACTGCCCTCTTTATTCTAACAGCTACAATTAGTTTTGGAAGGCAGTCAATGGAGAAACCCAGGACTGTTAATTTAGAAAGCAGCTGTGTCAGATACCTTGGGCGTGCTGGCACACTGGGCATCATGACTCTCCCATGCCTTGTCCCAATTCAAATAGAAGAAAGATGCATCGTTCTTGAAGTGAAGTAAGATTGATAATAAACATAGATAGGCACCCCAGACCCATGAGGAAGTAGCTAGTTGAATTCTGCAAGGAGAAGCCCTCTTTGAGAAATAACCTTCTTTTTGGAAAGACCATGTAGAAGAAGCAAAACATGGATTTTTATCTAGAGTTTTGGAAAGCTGGATCTTGTCAACTTCCTGGTTGGTTTTGGCTGTCAAGGCTCCAGTGCCAGAACCGCTGTGAGCCAGGTTTCTGAGGTTCCTCCTGATCTGTATTGGCAGCCTCTTAAAAATAACTGTCATTCCAAGTATAGTTAAAATGTGGAACTCAACAAATAAATACATATAAAGAATATGAATAGAAGTAGGGAAGTGTAGATTAACACACCAAGAAGTCCTGTTTTACCATGGAAAATACTGTAAAACACCCTTAGGAAGATTCTATTTACTTCTTGTATACTAAGTGTAGAGGATTTGATCCATTTATCAAGGTTTATCATTTCCCATTTCTCTGTTAGGAGGTTTGCAGTGACTGCTGCCTTGAAAATTCTCTTGAAAATTATTCACTCATGTTTATCATCAGTTTATCACAAGCATTATATATGTAATAGGTCAATATTCAGATAATAAATTTAAATACATGTTTTACATATTTCTTACTTTTTCTTCTATACATGTTCCTTATTATTTCAAACAAGAAGTCCTCAAACTTAAAATTACATCATTTCTGCTGATCTTGAAAGTGAAAATAGCAGGAAGAAATTCTTCATATCGGATTCAATATTTACTTTATCCATATACAAAGGTTGGCAGATGGGGGAGATACTCTGAAGGATAGCTGAGAATGAGTTCAAGACTTGTGGGGCTGCGCCAAAGAGAAGAGAAAGAGGAGATCCAGAGCAAAGAGGAAACACAAATCTTTATTTGCACGGGCACCTCAGAGTTGGGTGAGAGCGCAGTGGTTCGGGCCATGAGGAGGTAGCAAAAATGGCCGCCTCCTGCTACACGCGGCATCGTACCTTGTGTCCACCTGAAGTGAAAAGTGGGCAAGAGAGAGACGAGGGGCGGAAGATGAAGGGCTTCATAGGGCAACAACCAGGAGTGACGTGTCGGGACAGGATTGGTTGAAAAAGGCACTGCGAGAATATCGCGGGAAGTGGCAAATCCTGAGGGGACAGCTTGACAGATGTGACTGCATCTGCATAATTCCCCAGCAAAGACTCAGTTTTTATTCTTTTCCTTTGATTGTTGTATTACATCAGGCTGAGACATTGGGGGGAGATGATGATATTGAAAATTGTTTAATGGGACATTATTCATTGCATAGTCTCAATTCCATTTTGAGGACTCTGCTGTAGTCACAACAAGTAAACATTGCTTCTTTCATGATTCATCTTTTGTCCTTTCCAACTTCTGTCATCTGCCATCCATATATTTAATTTGACATTTATGTACACACTTCATAAGCTTGCTGAGAGACAACCTCCATTTCACATCTTGTTGACACTTTGGACTCACTGTAAATGCTCTCTGGATGTTCTTGAGAAGTTGCATCATTACAGTCACTCTAGTTCACTGTGCAATATGCTCAGTGACTAATGGTCTAGTCAAGACTAGAAAAATATATAGACAGCACAATAGAAGCAATCGATTGACTGAACTCTGAGGGTGAACTAATGGGGATGAAAAAGATGGAGGTATGCAATAGTCTTCAATGTATAGATATTGAAGTGGTCTCACTGGTCTCACAATTCTTTTGCATTATTTACCTGTTGGTGGTGTATTCGTTTCTGTCTGCATGAATCTGCAGTGCAAAATGGTCAGCCTAATTGGCTCTTATTTGGTATTCCTTAATGTGGATGCTAGATATGTTAGAACGTCTTTCCTCTGTTCTAAATATTTCTGACTGAGACAGCTTTGGAGAGGCAACTTATCTCAGATATCCCCAAGGATCTCACTCTTAGTCCTAGTTTCTTAAGACAGAATTACAGTGGAGACTGGCAAGTAGGGTTGTCTGTGACTTAGCTTGGTTAATTGATGGTTGACATAGATTCTTGTTTTCTGGTCCTCTGTGACAACTTTCCTTCAACAATATTTAGCTAAGGTGCAGACATATAAAGACATTTTGGGGGGAGTCAGGCGGTAGTGGGTAGTGCAGTGGGTTAAGCACACATGGTGCGGAGCTTAAGGACTGGCTTAGGGACCCGGTTCGAGACCCTGGATCCCCACCTGCAGAGGAGTCCCTTCATAGGCGGTGAAGCAGGTCTTCAGGTGTCTATCTTTCTCTCCCCCTCTCTATCTTCCCCTCCTCTCTCCATTTCTCTCTGTCCTATCCAACAATGATGGCATCAATAACAACAATAATAACTACTATAGCAATAAAAACCAACAAGGAAAACAAAAGGGAAAAATAAATAAATATAAAAAATTAAAAAAGACATTTTTGTTTTAAAATTCTATTTTATTTATAATATATGAGAAATAGTGTTACACATGAGATAAAGAGAGAGATATAAGTTAGAGGGCCACTCTCATATATGCTCATTGGGGATCAAACCAGGAACTTTAAGAATGCAAATCTGATGCTAGACCACTTGCTGTTTCCCCAGCCTCTATAGAGATTTTCATCAGGAAATCATTTCCCAGTGAAAGAACTATCTAATAGATAATAATAATAATAATAACATAAGCATACTCATCATCATACTTTTCATGTCTCTATATTTAGAAACTATTAAATAGCTGAATTGTTTACAATTTATTTATTATTGGATAGAGACAGAGAAATTGAGAGGGGTGGGGGAGATAGGGAGAGAGACACAGAGACACCTGTAGTTCTCTTCATCACTTGTGAAACTTTCCCTTTGCCAGTAAGGTCCACGGGCTTGAACCTGGTCCTTTTGCACTGTAGTATGTGCACTTAACCAGGTGCATCATGCCTGGCCCCTAAGTAGCTGAATTTTATATCTCACCTCCCACCCAGTATTATTTTATACAATTTTTTCTGTGTCTTAGCTCAGTCACTAATTTTATTTAAAATGCTTTCCAGAATTTTTTTTTTTTTTTAGATAAATAGACCAAAGTACTGTTCCATCATTATATATGCTCTGCCTGGTATTGAAACTAGCATCTCACACATGCAATGTATGTATTCTATTGCCAAGTCTAGACCCAATTTTTAAGTTTCCTGCTTTTTTTTTTTTTGTTGTTAATGTGGTTCTGGGAAATAACCTTACACATGTGTGATGCCATTGAACAACCTCTCTGGCACAAATTTTTCTTCTATCGACAGATAAAAAGGAGCAAGTTAGAGAGAGAGAGGAGAGAGGAGAGAGAGAGAGAGAGAACAAAACATCACTCTGTCATCTATGATGGCCTCCTTGATGTTGCCTCTGGTGCTCCTATGTGTCCCATACAGTGCTATGTAGTTATAAGTGTTGTAAATCCTGTGTTCTACCTCTTGATCTACTTTCCAATCCATTTAAAGATGTTGATGACATCACTCAATCTCTCAAAGCTAGCTTCTCATTGATGTGATTTTTTTATAGTTATTTATAAAGGAATAAATAGTGATGGAGTATTATGTTTTCTAAACTAATGAACTGGGCTGTTTTCTTAGGCACATGTGTTCTAGCTCAGTGGTAAAGAAGGATGAAAGTGCTCTTTCACATGTTCTAAACCCTATGTTATAGTAATGTTTGGATTTCTTTCTGATTGTTTAAAGAATTATATAGAGACTGGGAGATAGTTCACCTAGCAGGTAGTGTACCTTATTATACTCAGTGTCATAGATTTTAACACTATGACCATGTGGTAGCATGATAGACAATACCAGAGGAGCTCCATGAATGAGGGAGTAGAGCAATGGTGTTTCTCCTCTCCATTTCTCCCTCTCTTGTCCTCTGTCTCTCTTTCTTTTTTCTTTTTCCTTTCTTTTTTTCTCCTCCTCCTCCTCTTCCTCCTCCTCCTCCTGCTCCTCCTCCTCCTCTTCTTCTTCTTCTTTGCCTCCAAGATTATCGTTGAGACTTAGTGCAGTCACTACGAATCCACTGTTTCTGGTGTATAATTTTTTTTCCATTTTATTGAATAAGAGAGAATTTGAGAGAGGAGGGGAACACAGAGAGGAAGAAAGACACCTGCTTCACTGCTTATGAAGTGACCCCCCCTGCAGGTGGGGAGCTGGGGATTGAACCGGGGACCTTGCATGCTTCTTTGCACTTCATACTATGAAACTTATTCTGGTGTGCCACCACCCGACCCCCTCTCATCTCTTTTCTAAAGTAAAAAAATGAAAACAAAAATGACCTAGGGAGCCCACTCAGAAGTGTCATTGCAGATGTGTGAAGCTTTGGTTTTACTTCCTGTTGCTACATTTAGAAAAAAAAAATATATGGCCCACAGACTTATGAATGGATAATACTAATTAGTATAAAATTTGTTTTACTTTGAAGTTTAAATTGTGGGAACATAGGATAAGAATTGGTTTCTCATTCTTCTGGGGCCTTGCGGATCCTCATTTTCATGGATAAAACCTCAAACCCACCCTTGTGTTGGATCTACCATGGGCCACTCTTCCCTTTGAAGATATGATGAATGTGTTACATGTTGGGATGTTTATATCTTAATTTCTTAATTTTTCTGGGGGAATGCAATAGAAATAGGATGCTTAAGGACTAGGTGGTGTCGCATCTGGTTGAGCACACATATTACAATAAGCAAGGACCTGGGTTCGAGCCCCTGGTACCCACCTGCAAGGGAAAAGCTTTGTGAGTGATAAAGCAGTGCTCCAGGTGTCTCTCTTCTTCTATATCTCCCCCTACCCTCTTGGTTTCTGGCTGTCTCTATCCAATAAATAAGTAAAGATAATTAAACAAAGAAAAGGATGCTTAAAAGTACAGTGAATAAAATTTTATATTGGAACATCAGGCATTGCATGTTAAGAAACTAAAAGAAAGGAATAGAAACAAATATTTGGGATCAATAATCTTTTCTGGGGCTTTTAGAACAGTAGTAGATGTTAAAAGCCACCAGCTATTCCCAAGGTCACTTACAGGCTCAGTACTGCAGCCCTACATACAGGCCATTAACAGAGCTACTCTCCTCCCAAAAAGTTGGGTGTAGAATTAGGAGATTGGGTAGCATACTCCCAAACTTCTTTAGCATTTAGATATTGTTTTGGAATTTCATTATTTGTATTGTCTATAAGACCATGGATAAAATACTTTTGAAGTCTATCCCATACTGTGCTCCTATTCAAATTTTTTGTCCTTAGTTTTCCATTTTTATCAAGTAAAGTACATTATCCAAAAGATAGCAATGCTGTCTGTGGAGCAAAACACATCAAACCATCTATAGATAAATAACATCTTGGCTTAAGACCACCAAATATTATAAGGTAGAACAAGTATGATAATGATTAATATAATAGAGTATATGGGTTACTAGCAATAGTAAAACTCTAAATGTAAGGTTTACCTAAAAACTGAAGTTATTTAATAGTTGGCTGTTACTTTTGTGATACAAACATGTACATATCTTCAAAATCAAAATAAAATTTTGATATCAGAAAGTCAGATTATGTAGTAAGACTGCCAAATACATCAAAAAATAATTTGAACATTGGCCTTGCATGTATTTTACTTTACCTGTGACATTTTATCTAAACCTGTCATCATTTCCATGTGCAACAACCCTTATTAGAGTCTCAGGGGGAAGCTTTAGTGCTATTGCCTTTCTAGTCCTCCCATCAATCTCATTCCCTCTCCCTCTCCCTCTCCCTCTCCCTCTCCCTCTCCCTCTCCCTCTCCCTCTCCCTCTCCCTCTCCCTCTCCCTCTCCCTCACCCTCACCCTCCCTCTCCCCTCCCCTTCCCCTTTCCCTTCCCCTCCCCCTCCCCTTTTCCCTCCCCTCCCTCTCCCTCTTCTTCACCTTTTTATCTAATAAAATCTGCCCGAAGAAGTGAAATTGTGCTAATGACAACAACAGCAAAAAATAGATAACCAAGCCTGCATTTTGTCATGCAACAACCCGTCAACTTCATTTGTTCCATTTCTGACTTGTAAAATTAAAACAATTCAATAAGGTCAACATTTTTGCTGTTGGTAAAATTAATAGCCAATGAAAGATACATAAAAAAGTTAATGTCCAACTGAAACACACATACATGTATACTTTGAGAACAGCAGGCTTTTTTAGGCAGACAGCCATTGGTATAATTTGCAAGAAGAAGAAATATAAGTTGAGCATGCATCAAACACTTCCTATTTGAAATCACACAACTTAGAGTGCATTTTACATACAGAAAATAAGGTGTGATGATTGATATAAACATAAATTAAGAACAGTAATAGGAGTTGTAAACAATTGTATCTGAATTACATCAATACTTTGTCACTTACACTCACACCAAATCATCTCTTATCATCTCTTGGAAAGCTAAAGTAAGTTATCATTTGATGGCAAATTTACCTGAAGCCTAGTACTCAACTACTGTGTAAATATTTCAAACCTTACTGATGTTAATCCAATAGTACACATGTAAAAAGAATAAAAAATAAACAGGCTTTGCAGAAAAAGCCTCGTGTTCTCATATTGTTGTATCCACAGCCATTTGTATAAAAGCTACTAGAAGGTACTCCACACTGAATGTTGTGAGTATGGAGAGAAATTAGGCCAGGGGTTGAAAATTAATTATATGAAAGTGTTAAAAAAAAGTTAAGTGTGATAACATATTTGATGTTTTAAAAATAGCATGACTAACCTTTCTGTGATTCCCTGCTCTCCAGTTTAGGTGGACTTTTCCATTACCATTCGTTCTGGTGGGGTGGGGAAACTAAAAATAGATCCCCTTCCCCCAAGGCAGACATAATTAATACCTGTGTTCCAACTTGGAGCCCTTACTTGCAGTGTTTGTTGCTTGTTATCTCCCTGTACTCAGCCACATTCCACTTGATTCACACCTTGTTGTTTGTTTACATGTTTGTCTCCCCGACTAAGGTTGGGAAGCTTTTTTAAGGACAAGGACAAACTCTTGTTCTTTTCTCCATTTCCCATGGTGCCTTGCTCACTTTGACCATGAGACAATATGGTTAAAAACAATTGTTAGTATGTAAGTGAAAACAGAGTAAGAGAGCAAAATGAGGTAAATGCTTAGATGTGAGATGTTACACAATAGTTTAGAGGATGCAGTAAACACAGGATAAAAATGAACATAGCGATATTCCAAACAGGATGGAGTAGAAGAAAATCAATTATTGATGCTGGTGTAAAACTTTTCTGTGTCAGCTGAACATTCTAGATCAGAGGCCAATTTTGTTGTTAAATCTGTTATGGAGATGTTTCCAACTTAAAAGATCATACTGAAATTCTTTGGTTACCGCAAGCAATCCACAACAGAAAATATAATTTGTGAGTGGGAAGTCAGGATAGGAAACCCAAGTTTATGTTCTTTTTATAGAAAAATATCCATTCTTCCACTTGTATTGCTTTCCTCTTGTCAGCCCTGGCAGTCTTTGCTGACGTCTATCATTCCACAGCTAGATGGAGAGGACAAGGTCCATATTTTATTCATATGTATCTTTCAAGACTAGCACAAAGTAGGCACTAGGCAAATGTTCAATGAAGATATAAGATATTTCAAGTTTGTAGCATCTAAAAGGATATATGAAAACCTTACTAAGACCAACAAGAGTTGGTTTCATATGCTGGTGGTTGTGGATTTTGAAATAAAGAGCTACTTTATACATTATTTTTATATGAGTGTGTTGGATCCTGGAGAAACTTTCAAAGTATCATCTTACAGATACATGATATTAAATCTGGCAGGGACTTAGAAATCTGTATCTCAGTCCATTTAGAAACATTCTCCTACTCATCTCAACTAGTCATATAAAAGCAGTGAACCTACATTAGTAAATAACCTTTTCCAAATATTGACTGTATTTTCACTGTATTGCAAATCCAACATTGTATTTTGCTTCTTTAACACTACTGTGCTATTGTCATTATTGATTTGATGAAGGCAGCTGGATTGCAGGTGTTGGTCTGTGCAACTGTTACCTGTTTTGATGACTTCATTCATAATGCAACACTTTAAGTTTGGTGTTTTTGCTTGTAGACACAATGTATTATGTGTGACTTTTCCCCATGTGACTTTTCCTTTCTTTTTATTTTGTTTATTTTAGATTTTATTTTTGCCAGTATTTCACTACTCTGATCAACATTTTCAGGTAGAAAAAGTGGGGTGAGAAAAAAGGAGAGAGAGAGAAAATACTACACTGAAGCTCTACTACCACCCTCCCCCACCCCACTGTTGTGGGATTTGTCTTGTTATTTCAAAATTGCAAATGGAGAGTCCAAGTGGAATCAAAACTGTATTATTGCATATCTGTTTAAGTCACTTTCTCATATAAAACTTTGGATGAAATTATCTCTTTAGAGACCAGTTTCTTATTCCAGGGCATTGATTGTTTCCACCTAGATCTGATTCTTAATCTATTCTGTTCCGTTAGGCTTTCAGTCGATCTTCTCCAGATTTAGCCTCACTTTGCTAAGTAAGTAAACCTAATTAAATGATTTCTGTTGACGATGTCTAGGCAGTGAGGTTGCAGAGAACTCAAGACGGTCCTTTGAAATAGTCAAATAGTATTGGCCCACTTATCCTTTAGAGCTACAGGATGAATTGTGTGCTCATTGGCAGGGCTGGGTTGTGGGTCATTATGAAAGGGCCATGTTTTCATGGCCCACGGCTGGGAATAAGTGTAGTGAGACCATTTAAAAAGTCTGTGGTTGGGCCTTGACTTTGAGTCCTTTCAAAATGCCAAACAGGCTGAATTCATGGGAAACTGGTTTGAATGAGACCAGCTGCAGTGTAAGAGAATATATACACACATACTGGAGATTTTCCCCATTATGAGAAGAATTGATGGAGAGAGCAGCAGAATTTTAGGTAAGCTGATGCTTCAGACCCATACATCTTGGGTGCCATCCACTACCTTTCCCTCAATAAAGTCACTGGCAAGGTCTGGAGACATCTTTGGTTATCACAGCTGGGATAGGGATATTTCTGCTGACATCAAGTGTGCAGAGACTGAAGATAGTGGAAAACATTCTACAATGCACAGGATAGTTCCCATACACAATTACTTGGCCCCAAACAGCAATAATGCTATTGAGAAGCTCTGACTTAAAGCAGTTTCCAAGATGATAAGCCAGTCTGACCTGGTGGAAGGCAAAAATGTCAGGTGACTAAGTCTGAATGAGAAGAGAACAACAGGAGCGGGAGAGAGAGAGAGAGAGAGAGAAAGAGAAAGAGGTGTCTGGTTGTGTTCATGAGAGAGAAGAGACCAGGAACTCGTGGCAGAGTGGGAATGCAAATCTTTATTCACACAGATGCCCTAGAGTTGGGTGCAGGCACAGTGGGTTTAGGCCATGTGGAGCTAGCAAAATGGCCACCTCCCGCTATGCTCACCAGCCCTTCTACAGGAAGAGAAAGAGGGCAAAACTGGAATAGCAGCGGGCTTTATAGGGTAAAACTGGAAGTGGCAAGTCGTTGGGAATGGGATAGGATAGGAAAGAGGGTGGAGAGAGGCAAAAGGCATGCTGGGAAGGTGGAAGCATCCTTAGCAACTGTTGCAATGGTTTTAACTGAATTAGCAATACCCTGAGGGGATAACATGGTGGGGATCTGTAAATAATACTTGCATGAAAATATAGTGGTTTGTGGGCCCTGCCAATGTTCAACCACATCTGCACAATTTCCCAACAGAGAGATGCATAAGAAGAGGCAGTACTGCTTGAAAATTAACATTTTGGTAACATCACATTTTCACCCAGATGAATAGTTGGAATTCCTTTTTCCAGTGTATAGAATAACTGAATCATATATGGGTTACTGGGTTATCTTTTTGCCTTAGAAGTGAATGAGTGGGAGTCGGGCTGTAGCGCAGCGGGTTAAGCGCAGGTGGCACAAAGCACAAGGACCGGCATAAGGATCCTGGTTCGAACCCCGGCTCCCCACCTGCAGGGGAGTCACTTCACAGGCGGTGAAGCAGGTCTGCAGGTGTCTATCTTTCTCTCCTCCTCTCTGTCTTCCCCTCCTCTCTCCATTTCTCTCTGTCCTATCCAACAACGACAACAACAATAATAACTACAACAATAAAACAACAAGGGCAACAAAAGGGAATAAATAAATAAAATAAATATAAAAAAATTTAAAAAAAAAGAAGTGAATGAGTGTTTACTACAAAAGAAGGCAGATTAGTTTTTTACTACACTTTTAACAAATCACCACAGATTTTGGTGAATTTAACCAATACACATTATCTTTATTAAAATTTTTTTTCAATCTGTTTTTAATTTGTCACTAAATAGTGGTTTGTCAGATGGTAAGATTACAGGGTATAGTTCTGCATCACACTCACTTACTACCAAGTTTCTGTACCTCCACCCAACAGTAACCATCATAATTCTCACAAAATCTAAGAGACAGTTATTCCACATATGAGTACTTGGTAGTTGATTTTTTTTTTTTTTTGCTAAGTAGGCATGATCATCTCTAGTTCCATCCATATTGTCCCCAAATACAAACTACCATCTTTTTCATTGCAAAGTAGTGCTCCACATAGTATATATCTCATAGCTTCTGTATCCAGTTATTATCTAAAGGGGCTGAATGTCAGAAATCTAGCACAGGTCTCAGTAGGCTGAAATCAAGTCTTAGCAAGTCTATATCCTTTATGAAGGCCCTGGAAAGACTTTATGTCCTTGAAATTTTCAGTTCCCAGAGACAGCTTATATATTTGGCTTATGGTTCCCTTTCATCTACAAGGTCAGTAACATTGTGTCTCCCTGTACCAGTTTCCTGAAGCCATAGCTCCTTCATTATCTTCTGCCTGTAACTTCCAGATTTTTTTTCCCTTTGGGGGAATAATAGTTTACAGTCGACAGTAAAATACAGTAGTTTGTACATGTGTAACATTCCTCAGTTTTCCACATAACAATTCAACCCCCCACTAGGTTTTCCTCTGTTCCAGCACCTGAACACCCCACCCCCAGAGTCTTTGGAGCAATATATTGCAACTTCGAGTTTTAAGGATATGTGTGATTGCTTTTTAAAACTGGCTTGTATGGTCCAGGAAATTCAAGTCTAAGTTTTTTCCTTTTTTTTTTTTTTTTTTTTTTTTACAAAAAATTAATTTAATTTTTTTTTTTCTGCTACCAGTGTCAGCACTACAAATTCACCATTTCCTGTGACCATTTTTTTAAAATTTCTATTTTATTTGATAGGTCAGAGAGGACTTGAGAGGGTAGGGGAGATAGAGAGGGAAAGAGGAAGGTAAACACCTACAGACCTGCTTCACTGCTCGTGAAGGTGGGGGAGTGGGGACTTGAACCTAGGTTCTTGACTGTCTTAATGTGTGCACTCAACCAAGTACACCACTGTCTGGTTCCTTCTTTCTTTATCTTTATTTCTTACTTATTTATCTATTTATTGTTTATAGAACGGGAGCTTCACACATGAGTGATTTTACCACCTGTAGTTAGATAGATAGATAGAGATAGGGAGAGGTCCCATAGCACTAGAGCTTCCTTTGATACCATAGCACCCATCATGTGGTGCCAGTGCTCACACCCTGCCTCATGCATGGCAAGGCAGGCACTCTACCCAGTGAGCTATCTCTCTGGCCCCAGATCATAATTTTCCATTCCATCACATCTGTGAAATCCCCTTTTTCATGCAAGGGACATTTATAAGGGGCTGGGGGTTAGGCTATAGATATCTTTGGTGCTGGGGAGAGGACAGTACTGTCTAACACAGGTCCCAGTGCAAGTTACCAGTACCATATTTTGCTGACTAGAGCTAAATTTAGTAAAAAGAAGGGTTATAAAGGTAGCTTGGAACAACCTTTTCTGTGGGATATTTTTGATGCTTTAGAAGCAGTTTTTCTTTCAGTTAACATAGTGTGACACAGAAAACATTTGGAGGATGTTGCAAAGTAATTATTTAAATTGGCAAGAGCACATTCTAGTAAAAGAGAAAACAAGGAAGAAACAGGTGGGAAGGAAATTCCAGACAAGGATTTGAAAACGTGAATGTGCAGCTAGTATAAACTTGGAGGGGGTGGGAAGTTTGTTGAGAATTCAGATCCCTAGGCCCTTTAGTGTCTGATTTACTGGGTAAGGGATGAGGGCCCAAGGAATACATTTTTAAAAATATTTATTTTATTTATTTATTCCCTTTTGTTGCCCTTGTTGTTTTATTGTTGTAGTTATTATTGTTGTTGTCGTTGTTGGATAGGACAGAGAGAAATGAAGAGAGGGAGGGGAAGACAGAGAGGAGGAGAGAAAGATAGACACCTGCAGACCTGCTTCACCGCCTGTGAAACGACTCCCCTGCAGGTGGGGAGCTGGGTTCGAACCGGGATCCTTATGCCGGTCCTTGTGCTTTGCGCCACCTGCGCTTAGCCCGCTGCGCTACAGCCCGACTCCCCAGGAATACATTTTTAATGTGCATTCACTTGTAGTGCATTTAACATAAAAAGGTTTTTAGAATATACTTTGGGCACAAAACAGAGCATTTAAAACAAATGTATACTTTAATAATTTAGTGTAAAATGAAGCCATTGCGTGATATGATGTTAGAAGACAAAATAAATGGAAACATTAAAATGTTAGCATTTCCATTACATTTAGAAAGATGTAAGTTGTTTTGTATAGCCTAATCCTTGTTATGTTAAGCTATATTTGAATTAAAATACATAATGTTTTTTGATGCTTGACTGTTCTTATTAAGACTGTCATATTCTTAGTGTGATTAATTTTTATGCTGATAGAAATATGATTCTGATTTATTAATATTCATCAGGGACTAATGACTCTTATGAATGCCCATGACTTTGAGCCTTTTTAAACTCAGTTATAACCAGACTATCATTACATGTATGTCTGACAGCTTAGAGATAACATTTATGGGTTTAACATCTAGTTAGCTGTTCAATATGTGCTGACTCTGGAAACAAATTCAACTGAGCTTTTCTTGAGAACTTTGGTTTAGGAATAGAAACTAATTTTCCTCTGCCTAGAGGCCTATCTCTGTTTTTTTTTTTTTTTGAAAAATATTATCTTTATTTATTTATTGAATAGAGGCATCCAGAAATCAAGAGGGAAGGGGGTGAGAGAGAGAGGAAGAGAGACAGAAAGACACCTGCAGCCCTGCTTCACCCCTCTCAAAGCTTTCCCCCTGCAGGTGGGGACCAGGTGCTTGAACCCTGGTCCTTGTTCAGTATAACATGTACACTCAACCAGGTGCGCTACCACCTTGGCAAGGTCTATCTTCTTTAAGGAATCTTTCCTGAATGTAATGGGTTCATTCTCTGAAGTTCCACAGTTGTCTTTTTATTTTTATTATTGCAGATATTTGGAGCCATTTGTCAATATGGTTTCCCTTCTCTCCTTCTTAGATGGAGTGTAAACTTCCCTAGGGTTTGATCAAGCTTTTTTCTTTTTACCCCATACAAACATCCTGGCAGAATATCTGTCCAAAGTATATATTCAGTTAGTCTCTTGGCGAACTGACTAACACTGAGATGGTTATGGAATTATCTTGAAGTTTTTTTAGACATTGTTTCTCACTTGTCTAGAAATGTAAAACTTTGCAATGATTTTCTTCTTTCTTTAAAGAAAAATAAATTGATTTTATTATTGTTTTTTTTAAATTATTTTTATTTATTGGATGAAGACATCCAGAAATTGAGAGGGAGGGGGTGATAGAGAGGGAGAGAGACAGAGAGACATCTGCAACCCTGCTTCACCACTAACAGAGCTTTCCTCCTGCAGGTAGGGATGGGGGCTCAAACCTGGGTCCTTGCACACTGTAATGTGTGTTCAACTAGATGCACCACCACCCTGGGCCTGCAGTGATTTTCTTGAAACTAAGATTAAAAAAAAAGTTTCTTATTGAACTTTTTTATGTTAATGATGTCACATAATCAGAAATTGCCTAGAGTAAATCTAACATGGATGCAGTCTGGATGATGTTTTTCATATGCAACGTCCAAATAAAATGTTAAATTGAATTGTTGGCATGTGGTTATAGTGAACAGAAGCCATTATACATTCTCAATCAAATTCATATCTTGTCAGTTTACAGTGAAGCAGAGATTAAAAATAACATTTGTTTCTGTTTTAGTAACTGCCTTAAAAATATTCCAAATCATTTTATTTTCTTTAGCTTCACTTCTAGTAGTGCTTTTAATATGTAGTCTTTGGAATAATAATAAAATGCATCAGTGCAACTTAGCAATACGTAACAGAGTGTAATTCTAGGATACTTTTTAATCATTAAAAGTCAAGTTGTGTCTTCAAAAAAAAAAACCCTAATCCAAAATACAGGTGAGTCAAATAAATATTTGTGAATGCAGAAAGATATCTGTGAACGCAGTGTGGATTCTTGGCTGTTTATGTTTTCTCTACATCTGTCTTCCCCAGCTCCGTACCTTCTTGCCCCTTCATAACAAAAGGGGAAGGGAAGTAGAGTAGTGAGCTCAGAGTATGATTTGTTGATGCAATTCTTAAATTCACCCTTCTTCTCTAGTAATTATTTGAAAAAGTGTGGATTTCAGTTTGGAGGACAGTCATTAGAGAGACTTTATGTTTTCTAGAGCCAGTTTTGGTGGCAGTTTAGAGAGAGAAAGAATTTGAAAATCTGGGTGGCATGGAAGTAAGAGTGTGGGGCAGAGAAACCAGAAGAGGGAGTAGCTATAGAGTGGAAAGGAAAGAATTCAAATAGTATAAGCAGTAAACATACTTGAGGAGATTTGGGACCAACGCACTTGTGAAATATAGAGATATTCATAGTTATTTTTTTAAGTAGGGAAGTAATTTACAAGACAGTTATTACATGGGACTTTTGATATTTTATTTATTTGGATAGAGATTGAGAAACCAAGAGGAGAGTGGGGGGATAGAGAGGGAGATGACTATTTCACTTGCAAAACTGTCCCTTTGCAGGTTGGGGCTCAGGGCTTGAACCCAGGTCCTTGTGCACTGTAGGGTGTATGTTCCACCATGTATGCCAACACTTGATCTCACATGCAGAGGTTTTCATTCTGGTGTTTCCTTGGGCAGTAATGTCAGGGTGCCAGGAGTAGGCTTAGTGGATTCATAAAAGTGATGATATACCCCAGCCTGTCTCACCACCGACAGCTGTTCACTGCTTTCCTTGATCCTGTAGCTTACCTTTCTTGGTTGAGGAGGGACTCATACTTAGTAGCACCTTCATCTTCAGGGAAGGGTGGGTCATCTGCAGGTATCGGGTGTTCAGGGGTGAAAATGAATACAGAAAAGTGTAAGGTTCTACTGATGTAAATGATGGGAGATGTATTAGTGTAGGGTTGGCCTCAACTAGTAGCCTGGAAGGGAAATGGGTGTTGTTGTTTTGAAAAATAAATTACTAAATAAAATTGTATTGAATTATTTTATAAATTATAAAATAGTATCTAAAATAAAATTTTTGGCATTCTATGATTATTCTTATTAGATATTGAGAATAATGGAAGAAGTTTTTTATTTTCCAAATGAGAACATGAACCCTTTAGTAAGTAATGACAGTGATTTAAAGAACTATTCTTTGAGGGTTATACCAAGATGGAAAAAGTCAGTAGTGCTTTATGCACTATAATTAGTTTAATGTTACCATAAACAAATATTTTAAATATACTAAAATGACAAAGTCTGGAAATATGACTAAGCAGGCAGTATGTGTCTCAGCACCCTTTCCCCACCTTTGTGGTTGTTGAAAATTTCCACTAGAAGAATATATGCAAAGGAAGTTCAAACTGAGGAATCAATATTTAGAGGAATGCTGAAATTTGTTTGGTTCTAAAAATTCAGTAAGGTTTATAACTGGCAATTCATTATGAAGTTAGGAAATTTGTTGCAGGGGGCAGGCAGTAGTGCACCTGATTAAGCGCACACATTACAGTGTATAAGAACCTGGGTTCAAGCCCCTCATCCCCACCTGCAGGGGGAAAACTTCACAAGTGGTCTAGCAGTGCTGCAGGTATCTATCTCTTTCTCTCTGTATCTCTGCCTCCCCTCTCAATTTCTCTCTGAATTTATCCAATAATAAATAAAATAAAATAATTAAAAAAGAAGAAAATTTGTTGCAGTGATTACATACAAGTCATACTTTCCTTTTATAATTTTTGTACAGAAGTTTGTGGTCATTAAAACAAAAACAAAAACAGATCTTCTCTTGACCATGTTATTTGGAAATATACATACCTTGAGCTTATTTATTTTCTGTGAAGATAGGGGGTTTGGAGGACAGTGAAATAGTTAACGAGTTTGACATAGTATAGAAAAATTGTATAGCAAAACCTCTTGACACTGTGATATATATACATATTAGTATATATAAAGTGCATAAACGTATTTTCAGTGTATATATATGTTTGTATTATATTGCATATGCTACACACACACACACGTGTTCTTTATTATGTTTATATTCATATACCATGCAGTTCACTTAAAGTGTACAGTTCAGTGGCTTTCAGTATAGTCACGGAGTTAATATAGCACATTCCAAAGAATAACCCTGATTCCAGGAGAATAAGTTGGATTTTCCTATATCCTTTCATCTGTGATTCAAACAACCATCATATTCATTAAAACCCCTATGATCCATACTGTACTCAGAGATATAGAGAAAACGTCAAACGGGTATGTAGGTAAGGGATATTATTAAGAATGGCTGTGCATTTAGAAAGGATTAGTAAGACATGATCAGTGGATTCCTGGGTGTATGGCAATGATTCCCACCACCACCATACCAACGAGTTAGATTACCATCTTGCTTCTAAAATCATTTTACATTAGGATAGACCAAATACTATTTTGAGACTGTCACATGTAAACTTGTGTGGGGCTTCTTCATGAGACTCAGCAATTGCGCAGTAGAGAACTGTTCTGGTTAATAATATCCAAACCTTCTGATTAAATTACATTGCTAATTTTATCTAATAGTAGGGCCAAAAATATTTAAAAATAAGATTGACACAAAAAGCATGTGTTGTGTTATTCCATCTCTAATCAGACAGAAACAAATAGGAAAAAACATGGTATAATATTTTGTACTTGCCACCTGTGGAAGATGGTCCTGTGAGTCTCTATAAGGTCTTGGGAACACTAACCTCTACCAACTCACACAAATAAAGCAATATTTCCCATGTTCAGGGGGCACACTCTTATGCTCACATTGACAGGAGATCTAACTGAAGCACTCTGAAGAGAAACCCATAGTAGTTCTCAGACTACTAATGTCCTGAACTGAGTGATAGAAAATGATCAAGACTAATCTATGATTAGAAGGGGATACGGCTTAGCAGAAAGAAGACATTTTGATGTGAGAAAAAATAATGGGCAAGGAAACAAAGGTGTGTGTGTGTGTGTGTGTGTGTGTGTGTGTGTGTGTGTGGTGACTGGGGTAGCAAAAGACTTAAAAATTACTTGAGAAATATTTGTGTCTTCATGGTAGAAGAAGCTACGGAGTCTATTTTAGGTATATTCCAAGGTACCCATGACTTTACTAATTTTTGGTTGAGCTCCACAGTTACCATGCAGGTAGGCTAAAAATTTTGTCTGAGAAGATGGTGTCAGAGTTGGAATAGGGTTAGAAAGCTGGATCAGGGTAAAGAGTAGTTCTCAAATATGAGAAAAGTATATAAATACTGTTAACTGTAAACCCCACTGATCTTACCTAGGGCCTATGTATATTCATATTTAGCACAGGAGCCTGTGTAGACTTCACCATTATTTCTAGGAACCCCAACTCCCCAGAACCCTACCCTAGGGAAAGATAGAAACAGGCTAGGGATATGGATCGACCTGTCAACACACATATCATATCCAGTGGAGAAGCAATTATAGAAGCCAGACCTCTCACCTTCTGTACCTCATGAAGATCTTTTGTGCATACTCCCACTAGGATAAAGAATAGGGAACCTTTCTATGGAGGGTATGGGATACCTCTCTTATCTGACAAGCTTTTCAATCATTATTAAATCACTAATTAATGGCAGACATTTTTACTGTCCTTGTTTCATCAGTGTCCTTTCAGAGGAGAAAAAAAGGAAATATGTAATGAGAACACTTTGGGTTCTGTTTGTAGAATATTTGCTGCTCCATCCTCACGGTCTTTTAAGAATCAAAAGATTAGATTTTGCAGCATTCAGCCTTGGTGGCTTTTGAGTGACCCATCTTTTATCCATGTGTTAGCCAGTCTACTTTGAGGAGGAAAAAAAAAAAAGAAACCTTTCTGCTATGCATATTTATTAAGGTGATTTCTGAACTAGTTTATCTAGTAGATATAAACTTTGAACCAACAGAATGAAGAGGGCATTTTTTTTAAAATTTTTAAATATTTATTTTATTTATTTATTCCCTTTTGTTGCCCTTGCTGTTTTATTGTTGTAGTTATTATTGTTGTTGTCATTGTTGGATAGGACAGAGGGAAATGGAGAGAGGAGGGGAAGACAGAGAGGAGGAGAGAAAGATAGACACCTGCAGACCTGCTTCACCGCCTGTGAAGCAACTCCCCTGCAGGTGGGGAGCCGGAGTTCGAACTGGGATCCTTATGCCGGTCCTTGTGCTTTGCGCCACCTGCGCTTAACCCGCTGCGCTACAGCCCGACTTCCGAAGAGGGCATTTATTTCCTGACATGGAAATAACTATTAGAGTAAACTGTTCCTGTTTTGAAGAAAGGAAGCATAGTGAGAAATTAAAGGGAATCTTTAGTGTTAGAAAGATAGAAGTTGGAGTATCTTAGTTATCTGGTCCTTTGAGTATAACCTTTTGCTCCATCTACCCCATCTCTTTGTTTATTAATAACAGTGAGGAACCAGTCAGTGGTGCATCTGGTTAAGCCACACATTACATTGTGCAAGGTCCTGGGTTCAAGCCCCTGGCCCCCTCCTGTGGGGGGGGGAAGCTTCACAAGCAGTAAAACAGGGCTGCAGGTGTCTCTGTATTTTTCCCTATCTACCCTTCCCATCTCATGTTCTCTCTCTTTCTACCCAATAGTAGATAGATAAAAATATTTTAAAAATCAGATAAATAAAATATAAAAATCATAAAAAACCCAGAAGAGTGAGAGTATCCACTATCCATGATGATTGTTAAGTTTAGAGAACATAATATAATTTGAACATTTAAGAGTAAAATATTAATGTAGTATATTTGAGCACTTAAGAGTAAAATATTTACTTTTACTGTGATTTGTTACTATTGCATATACATGTTATCACCATGTGCTTACTTTAGTTTTTAATACATAATGATTTATAATTACATAGTTACTGATCTCATAAAATGTTTTTTTCTAAATCTGAGAGTACTTGCAAAGTTCTAGGTATTCAGTTAAAACAAATTTTTACTAGGTTCAGTGTCTGCTGGATGTTTATATTATACACCTTACCCAGATTCTTATTTGTTAAATAGACGTAAACAGATGTTTTTTTCATAGCTGATCTCGTGCTGCTTTCTCTCATGGTTTGTGTCATGGCCAGCACCAGCTGGATAAACAGTCTTTGTTTAGACTTGCAGAAGCCAAGGCATAGAAGGAAACTTCATTCTGTACTTACACTTCCAGGAGAGATCTGTAGAGTTTAGATGATCTGCCTACCCAGCAGTTCACACTTTGAGATCCCCATGACCTTTCTGGGCAAGTGGGAGGGCTTTCTACAAAGTTCAGACATTTCAAAACTATTTTTGTAGTAGTACTGACATTATTTATGTCTTCATTCCCATTTTATCATGAGCTTATAAGGGAGCTTTCAGAGGTTATATGATGGCTACTTAATGGTATATAATGATATGTGCAAACATTTGGAAGATCTGCATAACTTGGGGAATTACTGTTATTTTTCTATATGCCCAATATATAGTGTTACAGAATCCTGCATGGTAAAAGATCCATCCACCACTGGGGAAAGATAGAAACAGGCTGGGGGTATGGATTCATCTGCCACCACCCATGTCCATCAAAGAAGCAGTTACAAAAGCCAGACCTTCCACTTTCTGTAACCCATAAAGATTTTGGCTTCATACTTCCAGAGGAGTAAATGTTAGGGAGAAGATGCTTAAAGCGCTCTGAATTACAATTCCATCAGGATTCAGAGAGAGAAAAAGGGAAAAAAAATAAAATAAAAAAGTACACTCAGAAGTAGTAGGTCTGACTTAGAAAGGAAGAGAAGGCAGGATCTTAAGGAAACATTGGCAAATAAATACAGATTGATAGTTATAGAAATAATAGTCAATCCATATCTATGATCCTGGGAGAACTAGTGCAGTTTCCAGTGGAGGGAATGGGGACACAGAACTCTGGGCATGGGAAAGGTGTGGAATTATACCCCTGTCAGTTTATGGTTTTGTAAATCAATATAAATCACTAATAAAAATTTTAAACAAAAAAAGATCCATCCAAAGTGTAACCAATTAATTTTAACATGCAAGTACAAATAGTTCATTGTTACATTGAAGTTTCCACATTACTACTAACATTTATGATATAATCATGTCAATTGCTGGTGAAATAGAAAAGAATTTTCCACATGTAGCTCAAAACAAAGGTCAAATTTTCTCTCTTTCGTTTTTTTCAACAAAACAACAAATGACAGCAAGATGGATTAGATGCACATTTAGAATCTAATTTCTTTTAGTTCAGATATTTTAAAAATGTGAATACATGCTACTTTTCTCATTAATTTTATTGTTTCTGCCTGCTTTTTTTTACATGTTTAATGTAACATCTAGTGGACATATTATAATAAGTGATAAACATTTTAAACTTACTTTAGTCTTTATTTCTGATAAGGTACATATATAAGAATAATCTACCTAATTAAGTTCCATAAACTTTAGGAGTGTAATTGGGATGTGAAACCAAACTGTTTGCTATCTGGTGGCCCAATATATTGTTTGTTAGCCTGTTTTTAGTTCTTCTAGAAAAAAATGTTTTGTGGTTAAATCTAATTTTGACCAAGATGCATGCTTTCTCATTGTGTTATCGTTTAACAGTGCGTATTAAGATGCCAAAATCCTTAAAAAATATTCTCTAAATTTATTCTAATCTTTTAAACCTTATTTTAGTTTTTGCATAATGTACTGTTCCACAATAGAATATAACATTTCATTGAATCTACTAGCTTGAATGTATACACTATCCTTTTCTTTTAGATAGAGACCAAGGATAGAGATAGATAGATTGATAGATTATAGACAGATATATAGATAGGTAGATAGACAGACAGACAGGAAAGCATCAAAGATTCCCTCGGTCTTGTGGGGACAAAGCTCAAGCCAGGGTCACATGCATGACAAAGCAGAATACTATCCAAGTAAGAGTTATTTCACTGGCTCCCTTTCCATATTTTCCGGAACTACAAAGCAAGATTTCTGAGGTATTTTTATTCAAATTCATACTTCTTAAAGATGGAGATCCATGAAAATTTACTAACTAATCTGATTTACTTCTTTAAAAAAAGAACTACTGCTATCTGTCATTATATTACACTGTTTTTCATGTTGTGTTTATAATCTTCAACTCATGCTTTTAAAAAAATCTGTTGTAAACATTTACTCTATTAGTAGCATCTGGTCCTCGTGTCGTAAAACAAAGTAATTTCATCCCTGTGCAAATTTTCCAAATTGCAGGTTACATCCTAAGCAGTCTAGTTGTGGAGCTGTTACTACTATTTGATATTTTTAAATTGCAAAAGTTATCTTTGGTGATTCTTCTTATGCCTTTATAAAAACACAATTGCTTTTTGCAATAGAAAAAGTTTGTGAATGACAATATGTTTTACTTATTTTTATGATTTTTTTCTTTAGTTTCCTTTGGTCGTGGACACAATTCTAATAGTTAAAAAAAAAGTATTCCATATTGGATGAAAAGCATGTTTCTTGATGGGCATTCTTCTTTTGAGAAATATGAATGATATTCACATTAACCAGCAACCACCAATTTCCAACACAGTGCTATTCTAAGTTTTGATTGAGGCTGAAGTGCAGAGATAATTTCTTTATCAGGAAAATAATGGAAAGCCCTTGATTTGTTAAAGAGGCAACACTCACTGTACTTCATAAGTTAAAAAAAAAAACTTGTATGTTTCAGTGTTGCCAACTCCTACTTAAAAACATTATTTTTGACTCCTTAGTGAATTTGTATTCCCTTATTATTTACCAAACTCAGGCAGACAGTACTATGACTATCTTTTCCCCCTATAATTTGAATTAGTGATTTGATAATAATTTAGAAAACTTTAAGATTTCAGGGGTATAGTTCCACAACCTTGTGAATGTGAGTCACTGCAAACATAGTAAGTGTAGAAAGTCAATAGGATGTCATTTTTAAAGTAGCAGAAAAGGCTGTTCTGAAGGAATAATGTCATGTAATTATTAAAAACCTGTATTCTAGAGTTATGTAGCTTAAGTTTGGTTCCCATCACCAGAACATATGTGTGGTATAATATGTTACAAGTGAAAAACTTCTTTGAGACTGTTTCTCCAACTGCAAAAGTCATAGAAATAATTCCTGAGATAGTGTTTTTTACACCATAGCTATTATACATCTATTAATATATAAAATGTGACCACTTGGGGTCGTACTACAGCAAACAAATGTTTATCTTACAGCTTTTGTGAATAGGAATTAGGAACCATCTTAGATGGGTGCCTCTAGGTCATGTCCTTTCATGAAACTATAGTCAATCTCTTTTTTTAAAAAAAAAGATTTTATGTATTAATAAGAAAGATGAGAGAGAGAGAGAGAGAGAGAGAGAGAGAACGAGAACCTGACATCACTCTGGTACATGTGCTGCTGGGGATAGAACTCAGGACCTCATGCTTGAGAGTCTAGTGCCTTAGCCACTGCACCACCTCCCAGACCACTATAGTCAATCTCTTAGCCCAACTAAGGTTGCACAGAGCAGCCTCCAAACTCACGCATACAGATGCTAGTAGCCCACATAGGTTCCTCCAAAGGATGGCCTCACAGCCTGGTTGTTGGCTCCCTCCTCCCCCCAAGATAAGTAACCCTGAAGGAGATACAAGAGGGCACCTAACATAGCAGTGTTTTTTGTAAATTGTCTTAAAATGATATCCTATTACCTTTCTATACTTAGTGTTGGAAGTGAGTCACTAAATTCAGATGATAATCAATGGGAGAAGTTGTAATGACATGAATCCTAAGGAAAGAGAATACTGGGCTCCATCTTGGAGCTGCCTTTGACAGGAATTGTACTTGACCTCACTAGGATATCCTTGAAGCATCTCAAATTTATGTGGAAAACTTGATCCCTCTGGCTCCTGCCCAATCTTCTTGGAGATTCTTGGAGATCATTTAGTCAACAACCTGGAGACATCCTTTTAAAAATATTCTCTTTCTCTTATACCACTTGACATCTTGACTCTCAAAATATAATCAAAGTCTAACCAGTTCTCATTAAATTCTCCTCCAATGTTACCATCTTGCTTGATGTGCTAGATGTCTTTCCTGAATTTTGAAGTTAAGTAGCCTAATTAAACTCCTTACTTTCAACCTTGTCCTCCTCTGCTCTTGATCCAAACAGATGGATGATCCATAAAAACACAAGACAAATCATGATACTGCTCCATTAAAAACTTCTAGTTTCTTAAAAAGACAACAGGGAGTTGGGTGGTAGTGCAGCGGGTTAAGCGCAGGTGGCGCAAAGCACAAGGACCAGCATAAGAATCCCAGTTCGAGCCCCAGCTCCCCACCTGCAGGGGAGTCGCTTCACAAGCGGTGAAGCAGGTCTGCAGGTGTCTATCTTTCTCTCCCCCTCTGTCTTCCCCTCCTCTCTCCATTTCTCTCTGTCCTATCCAACAACGATGACAACAACAACAGCAGTAATAACTACAACAATAAAAACAAGGGCAAAAAAAGAGAAAATAAATAAATAAATATAAACAACAACAACAACAAAAAACCCCACACACCTCTAGCCTCTTATTTATTGTAAAACCAAAGTCTTTACAATAGCTTTCATGACAGTAATATTATTTTTTAAATATTCTGTCAGAAGATGCATATATGAGGAATACTGTATATATGTATGTCCATATAAGCATGTTTATCTTATTTAATATTTATGTGATTTGTTTTCTGAATGGTATAATATAAACATTTGACATTTTTTCAATTGAAAAACTAATTTCTCCATCACTGTTTATTGACTAGAATATCCATTTCCTATTGAGGTAATATATTTACTATGAATCTATTATTTTCCTTGAGTTTTGTGTCTAATTGTTGAATTTTAGATTAGTAATGTATCTAATAACTGATATTATAAGATGTAGTCATGCATGTATACATTTTATTTGATATGGTATACTCAATTATATACAAAAATAAATTATAATTTAGAATTATGAATGACATTTACCTTTATTGGTAGATAAGACACTAATTCTACTTATGAAATTGTGACTTCAATTTAAAAATACAATTAGCTGATAAATAAAATGATTTCTAAGCTACTTATTATATCTGACTTGTGTACTTCTAATAATTATTCATAAAATTATCACGAAAAATGTTGACCAAAAGCTAAGATCCTATAAGGATATCATCTAAAGTGAAATTAGGCAGCTTTCAATATTCTGACAGATCTGTGAATATTCCAGGTCCCTGGGGGTTTCTTGTCTGAACTTTTAGTCTAATCTCTGTTTATATCTTTAACAGGCAAAGAAGAATGGGTAGGCAAAGGAGATTAAACTCAAGGCAATTTACTTTGTTTATTATTTATTGCAGTGGCAAATAGTTGGCTGAAGCAGGGAAGTCTACTGAGATACTAGCTGAAAAGTTGTGTGGAATTTTTAGAGCTTTTCTTTTCTCCCTTTCTGCCTCCTACTCTCCTCACTCTCTTTCCTACCCAATCTCCCTCTCTCACCCCCCTCCTTTATTTAGCTCTATCTCCCGTTCTTTCTTCTGTTCTTTTTCCCCTCCCTCCTTCCACCCTCTCTCCCTTTCTTTCTTTCTCTCTCTCTTTTGCATGATTCTATCATGATTATATGTACATTTATGTGTACAAATGTGTGTGTGTGTGTGTGTGTGTGTGTGTGTGTGTGTGTGTGTGTGTATATGCAGAGACAGAGGCAGAGGGAGTCTGAAATGGGGAAAGATAGCCCAGTACTGCTCCACTTTCAGCTGACTTTCCCTAAGTGTTGTGATGCTTCCATGTGGTGTAAAGTCTCAAACCCCTGGGGTTACATGCTCTAGGATATCTTCCTATCAAGTGAACTGTCTCTTGGCCCTAAGTTTACAATTAAAAATCATGTTATTAAAATTCCGGTATAAATCACAAAATGTATCCTACCAATTTCTCCACTTTATATCTACAGAGATGAGAGTAGAAAATATGGTTGTGTAGACAATTCCTTATTCTACATGTATTTTATTTTTCTCAACATATAGTTTATAAGTCTTGTTCCTCCAAACACTTGGCTTTCATCTGGAGTTGCTCCTCTTGGTGATAAGAATATAGTCTAGAAATGAATTGATTTATGTAAGGCAAAAACAGAATAGAGGAAGAGAATATTATGAATTTTGCTTCTGGGGAACTTTTCTAGCCCAAAGAATCAATAGATATAAGTCAGGGTACACATTAACTTGCTATGTAACTTTAGATAGTTTGTTTAACCTCTTCAGACCAGCAGCTTCATTCAAAAAATAAATTTGTACTAGGTAACAACCCCTTTCCAGTTATACAGTATTGAGGTATAAAGTTGGTAGCAAATAAGAAAAATGTATCCATTTATTTTGAGTAAAAGGAAATTGATACTACCTATTAACTTGCAATAGGCTTGTTTTAATCTTCCTCTGCTCTCCAAATTCTTCCTCCCTTCCCCCATTCCCCGGGAAAGCCATAGACTTAAAACGGTTTGTAATCTTCCTGGTCCCTGTGATTTGTGTCAACATGTTACTGTTATACAGTTAAGTGGCAGCTGAGTTACATTTCATAGCAATGCATAAAATCTGTACAACCCCATTTCTAGTGGACATTGATAGCATCAAGAAAAAAATGTTAATGGCCACTTTCAGGCAAGCACCTTCCAAAGAAACTGGAAGTTTAATTGCCATAAAGTCACCTCATTTAAACATTAACCAAGAGCTGCTTTCTTCTTCTCCTGAAAATTCTAAATGCCTATATGAATGTAACCACAAATATCTAACTCCCCAAAAAAGTTCTTTTAAAAATGATTATATTCATGTGTTTTAGTCCTCTGTATTCAAGTTCATGTGTTTCAACTCGCAGTATTTTGCAAATGAGTGAAATCAACTGGTAGTTGTCCTTCACTTTCTTACTTCACTAAGCATAATCACCTCCAATTCCATCATTTTGCCCCATAGTACACAATATCATCATTTTAAAGTGCTGAGTAATACTCCATTGAGTATGTATCCCATACCTTCTTTATCCAGTCATCAATTGTTGGGCATTTATGTTGCTTTCATATTTTGGCTATTGTGAATAGTGCAGCTATGTCTTTTTAAATTAGTGTTTTCATGTATTTTTGATAAATGCCTGAATTTATACTATATCTGGATCATTGTTGGGTCATACTCATACCCAAGATCTTGGGGAGAACTTTGCTGATTATTGTTGAGGGTTGTGGGGGCATATAACTTTGGTGGTGGGAATGGTATGTTACCATATCCTTATACTCTGTAAATCACTAATATAAATCATTCTGTGTTCTGTAAAATAATAGCTTCAGAAGCTTATCATGGAATTGGTTATCACACAAAAGGAGTGAGGCATAAAAATAGTTTCTCTCTTACAGTTGGGTTATTTGATGAAGAGATCTTTGACAGTTGCCTTAGGACCTTTGGAGACTGAGAATAAAGAGTTACAAGCAGAATGCAGCCACAATCTTTAGAGAATTGGGTGACAACCATCCAGTGGGTTTTCAGAATAGGCAAGGAAGAGCTCATAAAATGCTTAACAAGGTTGCAGTCATCTTTTGAAGATTATTTCCAGGCTCTCAATGGCCATTGTAAAAAAATAAACACACACACACACACACACACACACACACACACACACAAAAACTGGAACAAGTGAGTGTTATAAACCTATAAGACAGAAGAGAACTTTCCAGGGCTACCTTGTTATACACAGACTTCATCAGGTGCTCTGAGTTGGGTTAAATAAGCATGAATATTTTATTAATTTCACTTTGGGTGTGTAAAGTAGCTGCTGCTTTTCCATTTGGTTGGGGAAGGAAAGAAATTTATCAAAATCAGATAGGAAATTTATCAATTACCTATTTGCAGTATAAAATAGAAAACTTCTGCTCTCTTCCACTTTGTCTTTTTTTTTTTTTTGGTGTGGTCTTAGTAGCCCTTTCCAGCTGTTCAATTAGTTTGAGTCTTTACTGGATAGGATAAGGATAGAATAAGGAATAAGGAATTTTTATTTAGAAATAAAATATCCTCTACTTTCTGCCTTTCATGGCTGTACACCAATGTATATGATTATCTAAATAGAATTAATTCCTCCTTAGTTCAAGTAGTAAATCTGAAAATTTGCAAGCACATTTCCTCTGGCCTCTACCATAATTTTCAAGATTTACAGTCTACCCCAGAAAGTGTTTTCTTTTCTCCTCCTAGGTATACATATAGATCAGTCGTGTGATAGCTTCGTTCTGATAACTACCATACTTGTCTGAGGTTATAAAATATACATCTGAGAAAGACCAGGGATTTTCCCCTATATATCAACTAACTACTTGAAGTGGCATTTTCATTCTGACTTGGTGTTTTGTTTTGTTTTACTGCAGCGTACCAGAGCAAAATGAAAGAGTTTATTTTGCGGCATCAAAAGTAGTGCTGCCATAGACCATGAGCAAGAGGGGAAGAGAGGACTTCAGCCTGCGTGAATGGTCTTGAAACACAAATGGCTTTGGGTAAGTCAGCTGAAGAATCTGGCATTCTTTGACACTTAATGATCATTTCTCTGGTGTCCCAGGACATCTTATTCAAGGAAGTAACTGTTTCTCAGCAACCCAGGCAGCAGGATATTTGAAAAAATGTTTGGAGATGGAGAGCCAAGAGAGCAACTAAATTTACTTAGTGTGCTTGTTTCTGAAATTTTCAGAATAGTAAGATCGGAGTAGAATGCATTTGTGGTTGGGAAAAGATCAAAAAGATTAAAAGAACCAAACAGTGAAACACAACAGCAACAAGCAAATCACATTTTCTAGATGTTCCATTTTTGCTGAGAGCATATGGGATTAATCATAGGAGAGATAGCAGCTTCATTGTAATGGCTAGTTTTGTTACTCCATATTGAAGTATTAGGATGGAAAAGGTGCGAGGCATGGGGAGTTTCTAAGTGCTACTCAGCAAAGGTTTATTGAACACCTTTTATTTCTTTTCTTTTCTTTATTTATTTATAAAATAAAAACACTGATGAGACCATAGGATAAGAGGGGTACAATTCCACAACTCTGTATCCCGTCCCTCCCCTGATAGCTTTCCTATTCTTTATCCCTCTGAGAGTATGGACCGAAGGTCATTATGGGGTGCAGAAGGTGGAAGGTGTGGCTTCTGTAATTGCTTCCCTGCTGAACATGGGCATTGGCAGGTTGATCCATACTCCCAGCCTGCCTCTTTTTTTTTCCCTAGTGGGACAGGGATGTGGGGAGGTGGGGCTCCAGGACACATTAGTTGGGCCCTGGGAAGTCTGGTTGGCATCATAGTAACTATATAAACACGGTGCTTGGAATAACAATTTTGGTGAGGGGTAGAATTTAAACTATTAACAAACAAATGATTTGCACACTATATGTCAAAGTAATGCTGACTTCCAAAGAAATTGCATCAGGCCTTGTTATTTGTTTAATAGACAGATGCCTAGTTCTGCCCACCTATGTTGGTGACTCTGGACAAGCTTGTCTACTCAGGATGAGTCCACCTGAAAAAATCCAAAATCCAAATACCTGTGTGATGATCTTTTGCAGTTTTAAACTCCCATAGCTCACTCTAGTGAAATTAGCTAAATAATAGCACACTTTGATTCTTGCTTGAACAGATTTATTTGGCAAGACCATATCATATGGGGTTAATCATAGGATAATAATAATAATAATAATAATAATAATAATAATAATAATAATAATAATAGAAGTAGTAGTAGTAGTAGGTTAATAATATCTTTATTTGCGAGAGATAGAGCAGCCATTGTGGAGGAGAGAGGCCATGGGTCTTGGAGGGTCTCTTCATTTTGGCATTGTGAACCAGATCTTATGTACTAATCTCTGGGCAACAAGATCTTTTAGTATTTATGTTTAATAATATACTTCCTGGCAGCATTCAAACTTGCCATAGTGTTGCATGGATATACTAATAATATGAATATAGTGAGAGACTTCTCTTGAATTATTGTTTTTTCTTTTTGGGAAGTGGACCTGTTTCCACATCTGTTTGCTGTGACTGTGTTAGGGCAATCAGTCCTTTAACCTAATAAACTCCTGTACTGTATTTTACATGAGATAGAAGTAATTATTTTTCTTTACTATTAGACATCTTTTTTTTTTTCCTGCTGAGTTGTAAGTAGCACTTTAAATGATGCTCAGATGTCACTCTTCTTAGCAGCTGGCTGTCTGCCTCAATGTGGTGCATTTTTTTGAATTTATAGCAGCAATTTTTTTTCTTATAAATGTTAAATTATGAAGTTCAGGAAACCACATATGCAGCACAATGAAAATGCAGACATAGTATTATCTGGAAATGCCTGTTTTGTGATAGTGTGTGTGTGTGTGTGTGTGTGTGTGTGTGTGTGTGTGTGTGTGTGTGTGAAAGTAACCTTCCTGCAATCAACACATAAAGCATTTTTATTACCTTTTTGGTGGCAGTCTTCCGGGATGTGTCTTCATCTCATTTATCTTGTGTTTTGTAAATACTGATTCAGAAA
The DNA here is from genome assembly GCF_950295315.1 of Erinaceus europaeus. Classification (NCBI taxonomy): domain Eukaryota; kingdom Metazoa; phylum Chordata; class Mammalia; order Eulipotyphla; family Erinaceidae; genus Erinaceus; species Erinaceus europaeus. The sequence continues at coordinate 46,627,535 of NC_080165.1, forward strand.
TTTCAGTGGACTGACATCTATCTTTCTGGAAAAGATTCCCCTGAATGCTCAGAACCTCCTTTTCTGATCTCTTTCTGTGTTTCTCTGATACCTAGAGTTTGCATCTTAAGCTAATTCTGTGACTACACATTATTTTGTGGGTACCTACTGCCACCCTATATGGTTTTCAAAATGCTTGAGGGCAGGGCTCTAGCCCCAAGACCTCCTGCATTACAGTCACCTGGATGTGTATAGTAAGGCTGAAGATTCAGCAATATTAGGCTCTCCAAGTTTCTGGAAAAGTGAAGCCTAGGAAACTTGCCACAGATAACTCTTGCATCATGAGACTTGAGAATAATTCTCTGTGTGTACCTCATCATCTCTCTCTCCCTCTTTTTCCACTCTTTAAAAAAATTTTATTTATAAAAAGGAAACACTGACAAAAACCATAGGATAAGAGGGGTACAACCCCACACAATTCCCACCTCCAGAACTCTGTATTTCATTCCCTCCCCTGATAGCTTTCCTATTTATTTATCCCTCTGGGAGTATGGACCCAGGGTCATTATGGGGTGCAGAAGATGGAAGGTCTGGCTTCTGTAATTGCTTCCACACTGAACATGGGTGATGGTAGGTAGATTCATACTCCCAGCCTGTCTCTTTCTTTCCCTAGTGGGGTGGGATTCTGGGGAAGCAGGGCTCCAGGACACACTGGTGGGGCTGTCTGCCCAGGGAAGTCAGTTGGCATCATGTTAGCTTAATGGTTCTTCACCCTTAGTAAAGGGCCTAGGTTTGAGCACAAGAAGGTACCCAGGAAATAGCTGTATGCTAATCTAAGTAGCATCACACCAGAATGTTTTTTTTTAAATACTTTTTTCTTTTTTTTTAAATTTATTTTATTTTATTTATTTATTCCCTTTTGTTACTCTTGTTGTTTTATTGTTGTAGTTATTATTGATGTCATTGCTGTTGGATAGGGCAGAGAGAAATGGAGAGAGGAGGGGAAGACAGAGAGGGGGAGAGAAAGACAGACACCTGCAGACCTGCTTCACCGCCTGTGAAGGGACCTGCCTGCAGGTGGGGAGCCGGGGCTTCGAACCGGGATCCTGACGCTGGTCCTTGAGCTTAGCGCCACCTGCGCTTAACTCGCTGTGCTACAGCCCGACTCCCCACACCAGAATGTTTTCACCTATCCTTTATTATCTTCTCTTTCCAGATGTCAAGTTAGCATATTTCTCTTAGAAATGTTGTTTTATCTAAGTAAGCTTCTCCTCTTTTAAAAAGTCAGAGTTTTTTTTGTTTGTTTATTTTGCTTTTTAAATTTTTTTTTGGAAAACTTTTTTTATTTCTCTTCTGTGGCAATCCCAGGTGATGACAGTACCCGATGAAAGTTAATACAATAAGAACATCAACTGTTGGGGGCTGAACCAGAGTGACGGGACAGGTTAGGAGAAAAATCTGGAGAAGGAACAATGCCCTGATGACTTAGAAGCTTTATTCTTGGCTCCTGAAGCCACATTTGCTGCCCTTGGCAGTTAATTTTAAATGGCATTTCTTTTAGCTGTTAGGATTCACAGGTTGTCAATTTGGTGGTGTGGGCACAGTCCATTGCTGAAGGGGATAAAGTTAAGCTGCCTGTGAATACATATCAAAGCACCCCCCCCCATCCCCATGGCAATGGGAGATTGGGGATTTGAATCTGCTCTTAACAGACTGTAGTGGTGACACTTGGCCACGTCCTTCCCTCCTTTCTCTACTTGCTTTAGCCTGGCCTTGGATAATCCAGAAGTGAGGTGTGTGTGTGTGTGTGTGTGTGTGTGTGTATGATGACAGGCAGATGCACTGACCAGTATCTCCAGAAGAGAAATATATAGGTGTTAACCTAAATGTGCCTGGGCCTTTGCTATTAAAGACTTTCAGGCAGAGGAATAACCAAGCACAAAATTAAATAGTTATAATGTATGTGCAGGTTATTGTTGATGTAGTCCAAGTAATCATGTCCTTGGTGAATGACACTCTAGTAGGAGATCTACAGGGTCAAACTGGAAACCAAACAGAAGTACTCTGAGAAGCTTTACCAACCTATAAAGGGTATAAGAAATCATCAGTCGTTTATTAGCTGCTAAGATAACAACCATTCAAAGCATTACATCTTTTCTTGGGGCGGTGACATTTTTGTGTGTGATGCTTGCTTAGTCAGAGCTTTACATTAAAAAAAAAAACAAAAACTTATGTTGCTTCTGACTTAACCTTGCAACCAAAAGTACATTTAAGTACAGTGACACGAAATAATCATCTCCTTGCTTGATCTAATTTTCATTTCAGGGGGTTGGATAATGAAAAGGTGTAACCGAAGGGATTAGTAATAAACTTTTCCTTATTCTCAGCTAATTGAAAGGGGGTGGCGGAGATACAAGTTCCCAAAACAATGCTAAGGGCAGAGGAGACATTTTAGTATTAAGTATTTCGTGGAAGCCTGATGGAGTTTTCTTCTGTGGATCTTCTTCCAGTAAGTGGAGGAAAGTGAGGGTCGTGTGTGTGTGTGTGTGTGTGTGTGTGTGTGTGTGTGTGTGTGTGTGATGACAGGCAGATGCACTGACCAGTATCTCCAGAAGAGAAATTTATAGGTGTTAACCTAAATGTGCCTGGACCTTTGCTATTAAAGACTTTCAGGCAGAGGAATAACCAAGCACAAAATTAAATAGTTATAATGTATATGATTTTAGCAAGATACCCAATGTTTACATTACTTTTGGACAGGTCTTTAGTGGAATATTTCCTTACAAATAGCCATTGATGGCTGTAACAGAAAAAAAAAAAAAAGGGCTTCTGGGAAAGCATTTGTCTAGAGTTAAACTGTATGACTCATATTGTGTTTTACCATGAGGCATCCTGGATAACTGCATCTAAGTCATAGATTATGCTTTTAGAAAACAAATATTAGTAAGAAAAAAGCCAGTCCACTCCCTTCACAGATGACCACCATTAGTTCTTTAAAACCTTTCTAGTTTAGAAGAGTGAGGTGTATCTGAGCCAGTGTTCTGGAAAGCAGCACCTAGCATGCCTAATGTTAAATGTGTTATAACTTGCTCTTCTCTCTGATGCTATCATGGGGTAATAATTGCAACAGTCCTTTGGAGAAGCTGTGTGGTTTGACTGAACTGTGTGAGTAAAACCACACCCATTCAGGAAATGCAGTGAATTGTCTTATAACAATAAGCATCATCGTATTAGATGTTGAGTTACTTGGAAAATACTCTTTTTTGGTGGGGCGGAGGGGGGAGTAGCTTGAAAACTATGAAGGAAAGTTGTTGTGATATTTTAACAGAAGTTAGAATGAGAGTGACACATTTGCACGTTGCTGAGGTGAAAATGGCAACTCACCAAAGTCTATTACTGTATATGCCCTCCCTGAAGGCATCATCACATCAGTTCTTCAAGTTTGCTCTAGTGACTAACACTGCTCTGTCTTTTCTTCTACATTTTAAGATCACATGCTTCTAACTTCTTCCGGGTAACTACCACTGGAGGACATACAGCTGCTTCAACTCCAGCATAAACCTTAGTTTGCCGTTATCTTTGTTTCGATTTTATATGTTGTTAGTTACAGAAACAGAATCACCAGCCAGTTAGGTATATTACCACCTTCTCTTCGTATATACCTCACTTCATGGCCTTGTGCTGTGTTTTTCTTCTTCAATATAGTTTACTCTTCTTCATTTTTGTACCCTTGTTCTGTTTCAGGTCAGGTGAATCACTTCCTTGGATTTCTTTAAGTGCTTCTGAAAGAGTTTTATAAAGGTTTTCTCCTCTCTGCATTCCATTCATCCCACTGTTTTGAAAATTATCTTCCTAAAGAATCTGACTGATTTATTCCCATACCTGGAAACCCCTTGACAGCACAGGAGAGTATGGGAAATATTTTTAAAATAGTAATTTAGTAATGCTTCACAAAATTATAAGATATCAGGTATAATTTCTCCCCCACACTCGGTTTGTGTGTACATCACCATACACTCAAACAAAGGTGACCCACCCACCCATAATTCTCACGAGACAGTTTGCAGTTTGGTTACCTCTCAACCTTTTTATTTTTGCAATTTTATTTGTTTTAATCATATATATCCTACATATGAGAGAAGCCATCCAGTAGTTGTTCAACCTTTGACCTATTTTACTTAACATAATTAACTGCAGTTTTTTTTCTTTTTCCCATTCTGGAACTGTTTTTCTACTAACAGCTTAAGAATAAAATTAATACTTCAGAAGTATATATGTTCACTGAATACAAAACAGTGATAAGAATATATCTGTCAGCATAGAAGAGACATAAAAATTAATATTAAGATTATTTTAATTATAGAGCTAGCTATTGGTACTCTTTTCCTAAAAAGTAATACTGCTTTTTCAGGCTGTGTAGTACACCAGGGATTTATATCTGGGAACCCAGAGGTCCCAAATTCAGTCTCTACAGCACCATATTCCAGAGCTGAGCAATATTTGCTTCCCCTTCCTTATGTCTCTCATTTAAAAATAAATAAGTATTTTGTTGTATAAAAATATTCCAAGTTTTAAGGCAACTCTTGCATATAATAACATGTCTTAGTGAACATTTATAGATGGTGAGAAGAAAGGAAAGAACTCATTTAGATAGAAAAGCACTGATGGCGGTAGCACAGCAGGTTGCAGTGGCTCCCCGCTTGCAAGGGAATGGCTTCACAGGCGGTGAAGCAGGTCTGCAGGTGTCTACCTTTCTCTTCCCCTCTGTCTTCCCCTCCTCTCTCCATTTCTCTCTGTCATATCCAAAAACGATAGTAATAACTACAACAATAAAGCAACAAGGGTAACAAAAGGGAATAAATAAATAAATAAATATTTAAAAAATTTTAAAAGAAGGAAAAGAAAAGCACTGATGATCTTGCAGGAAAGATTTAGTTTTTTAGGTAAGCTCAGTATTATTAAACATATCATAAAATTATAATATGTGGATATTTTTGGTTAACCCATTTTTTACAAAAGTAGTTGAATTTAGCACTAGACCATTTTACTTGTTAGAGCAATTGTTTTTGTATTATAGGAGTCTATCATCAGAATGAGACAATTCTGTAGTCATACTTGCAAACTAGAAATTGCTTTTTAAATTATCTCATGACATGAGAAATTGTATCAGCCAAATTAGAAATCCAAAGAAATGACACTCTCAGTGCTAGTGATATTATGTGAATATCTGTTTTTTTATTTTCTTAAGGAAGCTTAAAAGACTCGATAACATTAAAGGATTGATGTAACATTTTCAATTCTGAAGGCTACTCTACTCAAGAAATACACTGGATGGGTTTCCTTTTCATTTCTGAACTTCTATTTTGTTAAAATAGCAAAAGAGAAAATAATGTCTTGGATCAAGTAAAATGAAAAAGTCATTTCCAAATTTGATTTGGCATCCTCAATAGTTGTTTTTTTTTTCAAATGGAAGAGAGTATAACTTTTTCTTAATATCTCATGTTAGAAATGCCACTAAAAGTCACCATTTGCACTTGTGAGCAAGGAATTCAAAATAGAATCTTATGAGGATCAATGAGTGGTATCTGACACATTCTTTCATTTCATATTGTGTACCAGGAGATTATTTAGTAATATATTATTTCACAGTGTATTATACATACATATAATATGTTTTCCTTAGAGTCAGCAAGTTGGGATAGAGAATTTCAATGTGAGATCTGATATATTTTGCGTTTAATTCTTACCCAACCTTCCATTTTCTTGCCTGTAAAATTTGACAACATTTGAACTGTGATTATACTGAGGAATTAAGAAATTGGCCAGCCAGTAGCAGGTCTTGATTGATTACTGACTTGGAAATATTAAATATCATATCTCCATTTTGCACTTAATGTGAATTGGGTCTTTGTTTTATACAATGGAAAACCTTTGCTGAATTTCCCATTTTTCTGTCTTGTGAATTACATTCATTTAGACTTTTCACCTTCAACTATTTAAATGATTCATCAATATATACACCAGGGTTACAATGAATGAAGGTAGACTTTCAGATCACTTTTAGTTTTTCCAGATACACTACCCAAGAAAATGAAATCCCTTGTAGCTACTCCTGAAGTTCATCTATTAGGAGATGTTGATTATTATATTGCTCATTTTTGAGATCCAGTACTGAAAGCATCCTAAAAATCTAGTGACAAAAACTCACAAGCACAAGAGACTGCTGTGGTATCATTACACCTTTAGGTGCTTCCTAATGTAATAGGTACTTATCTTGAACTGCCCTCCACAGATTACAGATATATGTATATGGGTCTATGTGGTGAAATTGTAACTGTCACTGTCTATAGTTGTACAGAGTGGATTAGTATGGCAAAAAGTGTCTGTAAGCAATATTAGCGTGATAAAGAAAGTGGCAAAGGAGAAGACACTTCCTAAGACATTAGGGGAATCTAAATCCAGACCAGGTTACACTGATGGATCTCAAATGTTTTAAAACCCAGTCCTGAGAAAATTCTTTACAGTCATTGTAGTTTTTTTTTTTTAAGTTAAGCATAACTAAAGTTTCAAATGCTGCTGAGAAATAATACAACGTAGTATAGGATCTTGAGTCAAAATTCCCAGGTTTGAAACATGCCTTTTAGCTGTGCAGTGGTGAGCAAGTTGGAGGTTTCAGTTTTCCACCTGTGAATAAAAAAAGTAAACTGCATCTGTCACAGTTGTAAAAATGGAATGAGTTAATGCATGTAAAATTTGCAAACATTATTACCTGTGATTATCATGTCACTTTTGTGGTATTTGGTTACATAGTTATTCAGTTTGCACCAAAATCAGCCTTTATTATTACCTTCCTTCTAGCCAAATTTATGATATTATACTCAAGGGAAGGTGAGACATGTGGGTGGACTCAATTAGGGAAGGTGAGAAAATGCTGTGGGAACACAAAGGGATGAAATATTTGGTCTAGTTAGGAAAAGGTGAGGACATGGGAGAAGCATTTTGAGCTAGACTTTGAAGTATGACTTGTAATCCAGCCAGCAGAGATGTGAGCAATGAGTTCTAGATGGGACTGGAGGTTGGAGACTGGGTAAGGAAACTAGGGGAAGGGAGAAGACAGTGAGTGTTTGAGGATCCCCATGGACAAGTTTGACTTTAGTATACATGTTTGGGTTGGAATAATGGAATATTGGGAGGAAAGATTGATTTAGGAATAATGGTGATATCAATAACTAATGCAATTTATTGGATGCTACCTTATACCAAATTCTATAATTGGTGCTTTGCATTAATTAATCCTGATGACAAGTTCCTAGCTTGTTAATTCTATTCTGAGTGTTGAGATTTCTTTTCTTACATAGTGAAGAGGCATTGTAAGTTTTGGAATGGGAGGAATTCATGATCAGATTTATGCATGATTTACTCATCTGCTCTGTTATACTTCAAGTTCCCTGATAATTAGAGACACTTTCACAATGATGTTCAACCTGTTGAATACTCTGTAAATACCGATAAACTCTGTTTTAATAGCTTCCTCAATAAAACTTGAACACACATTTATACTTTCTCTTTTTTTTATAATTTTTTTATTTATAAAAAGGAAACATTCACAAAACCATAGGATAAGAGAAGTACAACTCCACACAATTCCCACCATCAGAACTCAACATCTTACCCCTCCCCTGATAGCTTTCCTATACTTTATCCCTCTGGGAGTATGGACTCAGGGTCATTATGGGATGCAGAAGGTGGAAGGTCTGGCTTCTGTAATTGCTTCCCTGCTGAACATGACAGGTCAATCCATATTCCCAGCCTGTCTTTCTCTTTCCCTAGTGGGGCGGGCCTTGGGGAAGTGGGGCTCCAGGACACATTGGTGGGGTTATCTGTCCAGGGAAGTCAGGTTGGCATCATGGTAGCTTCTGGAACCTGGTAGCTGAAAAGAGAGTTAACATATAAAGCCAAACAAAAACAAGTTGTTGACTAATCATGAACCTGAAGGCTGGAATAGTGCAGATGAAGAGTTGGGGGGGGGGTCTCCATTTTGTAGATAGCTAGTAGGCTTATTTTAGTTCTATTCCAAAGGGCCTGTGACTATACTAGTTTTTTTTCTTTCTTTCTTTCTTTCTTTCTTTCTTTCTTTCTTTCTTTCTTTCTTTCTTTCTTTCTTTTTTTTTTCTGAGCCTGAAATCTGATATGCAGGAGGATCCAAGTTATGGTTCGAGGAGATGGTGTCATGGCTGGAAAAAGGACCAGAAACCTGAATCAGGGAAGAGAGTATTTCCCAAATATGGGAAAGGTGTATAAATATTGCTGACTGTTAAACCCTACTGATTTGATCTGATCTGATCTGATCTGGGGCCCATATTCAGCTTAAGAGCCTATGTGACCTCTGCGTCACTGTAGATCTGAGCTCACATTCTGTCATGAGTAGGAATGTCCCAAGATGCCCCAATTTCAGGAACCATCTTCCTCAAGTGGAACATAGAGTATGTTGTCCACCTTCCCTTCAGAGGATGGGACATTCTTTACCATTGTTGGTCCACATTGAGGGCAAAGTCCTATGGGGGCCCACAAAGGGGTCTATTGTGTTGTTCCTGATAGAGATGACCAGTAACAATGGAGAGAGGGATCTATTCGAGGTCTAGGCCCGTCATGTGTGTTGGGGAATCTCAGTATTTCCCGATTAGAGTCCTAGCTAAGCGGGTGGCCTGATAGTGACTAAGGAGTCATCATTAAAGTATGCCAGTCTCTTGCCCTTATTCAGCTTTTGTAGCCCTTGCTTTGATAAGGTTAGCTTTGGAATAAGTGAGGGAAGTGTGGTAGACTATCTATCTATCTAATATTTTAATATTATATATATAATACTTTCTCTTTTAATGAAGAAAGTAATTGATTCATTTAGCTGTAGTTAATAAACTCCTTTATGCCTTTGCATGTTACATCCCATCTGAGACTCATAAAGAAATCTGTTTAAGATAAAGAATTTGAACATTACAGTTAGGTTATTGTTATCACAATAGATGAGATTGTTTGAACTAAAGAATATCCCAAAGGGCCAGGAGGTATATCATTAAGTAGGATGCATGCCATGCCATGAGTGTGTCCTAGGTGTGAGCCATGGCATCAAATGAGAGGTGTTATGGCATTGAGGGCAGCTCTGATACTGCATCTCTGCCTCAATCCCTGAATAAAAAAGAAGTCAAGAAATGTGAAATCTCAAATGCTTAAGGCTCTGACCACATACACACACACACACACACACACACACACACACACACACACACACACACACACACACACAGAGAGAGAGAGAGAGAGAGAGAGAGAGAGAGAGAGAGAATAAATACTAGTGAAGGGAAGCATAAAAAACAAAAACCATGACATTCAAACCCTGGATTCCATGACCTAGTCTGGACTTCTCTTGAACCTTTGCATACTGCCTATTTCCACTAGGGATATATATATATTTCTGATTCAAGGCCCCTTTGCTAGTACTCTGTGTCAGTGAAACTAAAGTCCCATAGAGGATTTAATTTGCTTTGTAGAGGTCATTGGGAAATAAATTATTTTTAACTATGCTCAGGACTTCTAAATGATGCTCTTGGCAGGTGGCTATTTTCAGGAACCCATCATCCACTTGTAAGAGCTTGGCATCCTGGGTGGGCGAGTGTACAGAGTGAACCTGTCCTTCACAGTGAATAAAATTTGGGAGTGAATATATTGCAAGAACCCTAGATGTTTAAGATAAGTACTTTTGCTTGTTCCTTCTGATTTAGTTCAAGTTTATTATACATAAAACAACTTAGCAATAGGCCGAGTGGCATTTGCTTCGAAATGCTGTCTGGAATTTGGAATAGAATTTAGTGAAAGATGAAGTTCAGTTCCAGCTATCAAAGGTCATGGCCAAGTAACTTACAAGCACATATCATGTAAATTCATCCCAAATCTGTATTTTTTTTTTTAGTATGATACATTTTGAGGTGATTTCTTCTATATGAAATTGATCCATAGTAAGGTTTTCCAAAATGTCGCAACCACTTTCTGCATTTCAACCAGGACTAAGTATTTGGCATTCAGGTTGGCTCTGATTTTCAGAGGCTTAACATTACTGCAGCTGGACCCACTTTGCAGAATGGACATAGGTAATGTACTCTGTCTTCTGGTGAGCAGCCACGCTGGCCTCTCCCACTCTCTGCGTGGCACTGTCTTCATTTACCTAGGAGAGTCGATGAGCCAGCAACACTCTTTCTCAGGGATTTGGCCCTCAATTCTTTTTGCAAGTGTTCAATCAAATACCAAATAATCTCACCAAAGGCAGAATTGAAGAAACAAAATAAGGGTTAAGACAGGATGAAATTGTAAGATAAATTGGTCTGTCCCCCTATCACAGCTGGTCTAGAGACAGGAGAGGGGAAGGAGAGTGCTAAGAGGTGAGGTGGGTTGGGGAACTAAGACCCTTTGGTGGAAGGGTCTGATACATTGATGGAGGGTGAGGTAGACTGGCACCTATGTGGGGAAAATGTGAACCTATACTCCTGTAATATCAACAATCCTGAAAATCAACATTTACTCAATTAATTTATATGGAATTTTTAAAAAAGCTGTCATTATTTATATTACCTGGTAAGTACAGGTAAATTGCAATTTTACAACCCAACCATTTTTAAGTATTCAATACAATGGCATTAAGTACATTTAGCACATTGCGTAATTGCTATTACCAGAGCTTTTTCTTCATACCAGGCAGACACTCTGACTGAATCAACATTAAGGCCTCATCTGTCCTTCCCTCAGTTTCTAGTAACTTATAGTCTGCTTTCTATCACTATGAATTTGCTGAGTTTAGGTACAACATATACCAAGAATTATATGATATTTGTCATTTTGGTTCTGGTCCTTAATTTAATTTTAGTACAATGTTTCAAATGTACCTTTCTTGTCTAAAGCATTTACTTTTCAAACTTTATTGTATATGACTATTAATAATGTGTGTTGCTCATAGCAGTTTGAGAAGCTAGGTTCTGTAAGAATATGAGTAAAAAAAATAATGCAGAAACTTTCTTTTTTTGTTGTAACCTTGGTTTTTTTATTTTATTGGTTTAATAATGATCGACAAGACTGTAGGATAAGAGGGGTAGAATTTCACACATTTCTCACCACCAGAGTTCCATATTCCATCCCCTCTATTGGAAGCTTTCCTATTCTTTATCCCCATGGGAGTATGGACCCAGGATCATTATGGGGTGCAGAAGGTGTAAGGTCTGGCTTTTGTAATTGACTCTCGACTGGACATGGACATTGGAAGGTTCCATATTTCCAGCCTGTTTCTATCTTTGCCTAGTGGGGCAGGGCTCTGGAGAGATAGGGTTCCAAGACACAATAGTGAGGTCATCTACCCAGGGAAGTCAGGTTGGCATCATGGTAGCATCTGCAACTTGGTGGCTGAAAAAGCATTAAGATATAAATCAAAATGAATTGTTTAATAATCAGGAACCTAAAGATAAGAACAGAGCAGATAAGATTTGGGGTCTCCATTTTGGAAAAAGCTAGTAGGTGTATTTTAGGTATAAGGAGACTTTGGGACTTTACTAATTTTTGGCTGAACCCGACAGCTAGCATGCAGGTGGGCTAAAGGTATTGTCTGGGGAGATGGTGTCAGAGTTGAAAATAGGACCAGAAAGTTGGATCATAGCAAAGAGTGGCTCTCAAATATAGGAAGAGAATGTAAGTATACAAATACCATTAACTATTAACCCCATCATTTTGATCTGGGGTCCCTATTCAGCAAAGGAGCCTGTACAACCTCTGTATCCCAGTAGGTTTAGCTCTCATTCTGTGGTCATAGCTAGGAACATTGTAGGCTGCACTCATTTCAGGAGCAGTCCTCCTGGAGTGGCAAAGTATGTTGACCCAGCCTCCCTTCAGAAAGTGGAGCAGTCCTTACTATTGTTATTCCACATTGAGGGCACATAGAGGCCCACAAAAGAGGCTGCACTATGTTGGCAGAAACTTTTCTTAATAATCAAAGAAAGCTAATTTAAGCTAAAAATGGGACCTGTTGGTGGCACATCTGTAACATGACCACATATGTTACAATGGCTGAGGACTCCTATTCAAACCCCCTTTCATACCTGAAGGGAAGCAACTTCGCGAGCGAGCAGTGAAGCAGTGTTACAAATGTCTCTCTTTCTGTCTCCCTTTCTACTTCTCCCTTCCTTGTCAATTTTTCTGTCTCTATTCAAGAAATAAGATAAATAGTAAAGACAAAATTGTATTGCCTTCTGCAGGGTAGATTCACTTTCAGCTTTGGCAATGATTTGCCCCTCACTTTTGTGTTTAGTCCCTATATTTAAAGTTTTTGTGAAGTGTCTACAAACAGGCTTGAACTTCTCTAATGCCTCATAGAAATATTTTGGAACTGTTCAGGTACTATCTTTTGTACTTGACTTCTTTGTCTTTTCCGTAATACTAATCATTATGTCTACCTGCCTCTGTCCAGCAACATGCAGAAACATGTGATGACTGCTATTGGAAAATTGGTGAATCATAGCCCTCCACTTGTGGTAATATTACTCAAAGCAGAAGTATTCTTTTCTGCACAGAAGCAGAAGCATTGTAATTTTGCTGCAGTAATGAAATTGTAGTAGAGGTGAACATAATTCTCCTTCTATTTACATCTTTAATGAGCCACAATTAAAACTAGTGAGTTGGCGTGTCAGAGTGAATGTGTTATTTTCAGATTTCTATTCTAGCATTTGGGGCTGTTGATCTAAGCTCACTTCAAGGCACCCTGGAGCTCTAAGAGCCTTAAGAAAGAAAGCACAGAAGGGCCTAATCTGCTTCCTGAAAGTTAATGGGACAGTAATGACTTTATATTGTGCTAAGGTAAAGCTTTGTTTCAAATCCCGGAAGCTTGTGAGGCTTGAATCATCTTTCACTGTACATCTTTTCCTTCAGGTGAAAGGCTCTGTGGATTGATTTAAACTTGAGGTGCTTAGAGATGTTCTCACTTCTCATTTTTTCTTGCCATACTGAAGATATACTGGAGAACTCTGCCTCTAGTGGCTCTTTGGCATGGGTTGGAAGACAGTGTTCTGTGTTGTAAATGCCCCTTTCCCTCTGACTGCACACAAACATGAGGTCTGTGATTTTAGGGGCACCATGCAGGCCTATTCAGCTCCAGTGATGCTCACCTCATGCATATATAGTTGTAAACACTGAATTTCATTGCATTGTGACATAAATTTAAGATTACAAATGTTTAAATAGACTTTCTTAAATTAGGCATAATCAATAACTGTAAACAACAAGTTTCTTGACAAGGCAGTAAAGTCACATATTTAAGTTAATTCAGTAGCTCAGTTGCTTAAACACATAATGCAGGCAGTGGAGATAGCATACTGGCTATGCAAAGAAACTCTCATGCCTGAGGCTCGAAAGTCCCAGGTTTACTCCCAGTACCATCATAAGCCAGAAATGTGCTTTGGGAAAAAGTAATAATGCTATAACTTATGCTTAACTACTTTAATTCAGCAGAAAAGTTTATTAAAGTTTTTATGGTACACTCAATGTTGAAGAGAACCTTAAGTGAATTTTCACCAGTGTTAAATATATGTGGGTCTTGACCACCTATAGGTGTCCTCACCCTTGGTATGTGTGCATTCACTTGAATGTGCTATGGACCAGGCAGATTTGTCTAAAAGCCAGTGAGACTTCAGTCTGAAAACCTGCCACTTCTACAGGCTTCTTCTATGGCCCAGTATCTGTATTGAAGATTTTGTGATCTTTATGTTAAAGGTCCCTTCTGTACCACCTTTTTGTTGCCTGTTGCCTGACTTTATTTTTAAAAAATACATTTATTTACCTATCTCTGGAAGAGAGAAAGAAAGGATTAGAGAATGAAAGATCAGAGCACTGCTCAGCTCTGGTTTATGGTGATGTCAGGGACTGATCCTGGAACTTCTGGGCCTCAGGCATGAAAGTCTGTATAACTACTCTGATATCCCCTGAGCCCCTCTTGCCCAACTTTGATAACTTCAGATCCCACAGATGGATCTACCCCCTAATTAGGACTATGTATAAACAGTTCCTATAAATATGCCAATTAAATATATTCATTTCTTCACATTAGTATATAAATATGTCCCAAATCTGCCAGCTCACCCAACAGGAAAATTAAGAGCCTGAGCAGAATATATCTTCTCTATTTGTCTCCAAAGAAATTTATATCTTGGACATTTATCAAATAACAATACAGTTGACTGATAGCTACTACGTCCTAAATTTTCAAAACTGATGACTAACAATTATGATTCATATCTTCCTAGGAAACCTCAGCCTCTTGCCATTTGCCTGGAGCAATGCAGGGTTTGTAAAGATTTCTTAAGAGTTTAATACAAATGAGTTGCATAGCTTTTTCTCTTGTCTCCACACTACCTGAAGAAAAACAAATTTAACAACCATCTTGTGAACAACCTTCCTCCCCCAGTTTGACTGCCTATTGAAAGTAAAATAATGTTGTCTGCTAAAAACTTCACTTGTTACGGGTAATTTTGATTGGAGAAACAGCTGTTGATTTCTAGTGTGCTAAAAAAGTTTCTTTCTTATCCAAATGGTTCTTATATTATTCCTAGTCTGTTGTTGGGTGTAAAAGCTAATTTAGTTTAGACTAATTTTCGGAAGGCGCCTGGTATTCACACTACAGTGTTTTCCAGTGAAATAGCACTGCTTTAGACCAGAAGAAAAAGAACCTCAAGAAAATGTAACCCATTAGTATAAAAAAATAAAGTATTTGGGATGGCATTAAAGCTCAACTAGGAGAGTGCCTGCTTGCCACGTATGAAGCAGGTTAGACCTAGCCCTCACAAACCTTTTCTAGGGTGAGCTTTGGTGCTGGTATATTTCCATTTCTCTCTCTCTCTCTCTCTTTCTCCCTTTCTTTCTTTCTTTCTTTCTTTCTTTTTCTTTCTTTCTTTCTTTCTTTCTTTCTTTCTTTCTCCCTTTCTCTCTTCTCTCTTTCTATCTGAAAAAGTCAACCAGTGCAACAAAGTTCCAGTGATGACAACAGCATAAAGAATAAAGCATTTTACCTATTGAAACTGTTTTAAATTAATTCATAATTTCATTTTAAAAGCCATTTAAATTTCATAGCTGTCAAGACACTGAAGTTACGAGGCTATTCACCATTAAGGGTGAATGACTATGGGTGGGCAGAAATTCCCTAAGCACAGAGTGGAAACAGGCAGCAAGTATACTTTCTATATTGCTTTTGGAGGAAGGGTTTGGTTTCATAATCTAAGCTTCAGTTCCTGACATGCCACTACTTTTGTGACCTTTGGAAAGATATCAACTGCTCTAGAACAGTTTCCTCACCTTGAAGCAGAGGAGGGCTCTTGTCTGAATAATCTTCAATGATTCTTTGCACTTCAGACATTCTGTATCTGAGATTGAGTTATTAGACTAACATGGGAAATTAAAATATTAAGAATGAAAATTGAATGAGTGGAAGAGAGACCCATATGTGGACAGTAATTAAGAACACAAGTCAGAAATATCCCCGGTGTAAAATTTAGGGCTCTTTCTATGGGCAGTTTTTACTACTGTATTACTTAACCTCACCACAGCAACACTATTGCTACTACTAGTACCACTTCTGCTGTTACTTCTATTTTAATTGAGACAATATTGATTTACAACACTGTATATATTTAGGAATATGGTGGGAGTAGAAAACATCCAGTCCACAGGCCAAAGTCATTTATTCTGGCCCTACCAAGGAAACCTGAACTTTTTTTCATAGCAACATTAAGAGCTAATTTTTAAGTCGATAATCCTGTAGAACCTGCATTTGATAGTATAAATATCCAAATGGCTATTGGCAGATAAAGGTTCCCCATCCTGGAGTATAGATTAATATTTCTTCAAATGTATTTACCTAAATCCCATGCCTACCACAGAGATAGCAATAACCCCTCCATTACAATCCATTGAGTTTCCTCTTTTCTTTACTTCCACTATGCCTTTGCCCTCTGGTAACATCAATTCTGTTGTCAGATTCCAAGGATTTGTTCCTGTTTTGTTTTTATTATTTTAATTTTTTGTATTATCTTCATTTATTTATTGGATAGAGACAGCCAAAAATTGAGAGGGGTGGGGGTGATATAGAGGGAGAGAGAAAGAGAACCTGCAACACTGCTTCACCACTTGTGGTGTCTTCCCCCTGAAGGTAGGGACTGGGGCCTTGAACCTGGGTCTTTGCACATTGTAACATTTGTGCTTAATCAGGTGCACTACCACCCAGTCCCCTTGTTTTGGTTCTTTATCTTTTACATATGTGTGGAATACTTTGACTTTCTCATGACTTACCTAGATTACTATATCCTCTCAAGTTTTACCTAAGCAAAAATCTTCCTTATCTCCCTCCCTCTCTTCCCTCCTTCCCTCCCTTCCTCCCTCCCTCCCTTCCTTCCTTCCTTCCTTCCTTCCATCCTTCCTTTTTGTGCTGCGCACACACAAAAAGGGACCTTTGATGCATGCATAATTTCTACCTTTTCCAACCTCTTTTTCATTTTTTTTTAATTTCAGATAGATAGAGATACACCATAGCACTGCTTCATGACCTATAAAGTTTTTCTTGATGCTGTGCTGTTCTGATGAGCTTCTGGGGCCTTCAGTACCCAAGATACCAAGGCCTTCAGTATAGTAAAGTGCTCACCCTACCTGGTGAACTATTTTCTGGCTCAAGATATCCTCTTTTCTTTTCTTATGGAAAGAATTGAATGCTGCCTACCATAAGGTTAGGGTGAAGTGCTGAGGTAACTAACACACGCCTGGATGATACCTTTTAAGGAAAGGTATTTCCACTGCAGGGATTGTGCTTCTTGCTCTTTTCCAATCCCAAGCCTGGTGGGCTTAGCTTTGTGTTTGCATTTAGTGCTGTGTTGACTTTCACTTCCTCTCCACCATATACTTTCTCACCTTCCTTCTGAATGACACACATATATATTTTTTAGAATCTTCTAGAGATGCTCATGGACTATCGCAGGTATTCTTTTACTTTCTGAAATGGTATTGAAATTTGCCTCCCTGAGATTCACACTTATTTCCACTGTCCACTTGAAGAATCAGATACAGTTGTATTTCTTTGTGTCTGAACTCACACATGTGAATGTGAACAAGCTTTTGTAACCAGAGGTGTAGGCTGAGTCAGAAATGCCTGAATCCTTGCCAGGTTGCTTAGTTTAGTTGTTTAGTTAACACTTACTGAACTTCTGTCACACCTGGGGTTTCTGGACATCTTGTAAGAGGACCTCTTTCTCTCAAGAGTAATTAAATAGAGATGACTAAAGTAAATGAAAGCACAAGTGATGAAGTAATAGTAATAGTATATGGTGTTGGAAGCAGGAGTTATTTTTCTGAGTGCACAGAATCTACCGAATAGTATGCTGACTACCCACAGTATATACACAAAATGTGTGTCACATAAAGACATTTTACTAAATGCTTCATTCTCACATCAACACTATGAGGCAGGGCTCCTTTTTCTTTTTCTCTCTGCTTTTACAGACAGGGAAGCTGAGGCCAGTAAAGGAGAAATAACTTGCCCCAAGTTACTCGCTAGGTATATGGCGCTACAACATGGGACTGGACCTGCGCAACTCCCAGATAAGTGAAGACTTTGCCTACCTATGCACTATGGTCTTCTCTTCTACTTATGAAGAGGTTTGCCAAAGCCTCTACTGTTTCATCATGAGACAGTTACTCTGTCTCTGGAACATTTTGCTCTGGGCCACACTTTGTTTCCCAGACCGGGAACTTTGGTTTCTTATGATCGGGATCATAGAGCTTGGGAGATGCACTGAGATTTCTCCTTGGACTCTCTGGATTCCCTCTCCCATGTTTCCTGAGGAAAAGGACTACATTTTGCTCCAGGCCACGATTTGGTTCTTTATGACCGTGATCGTAGACCTTGGGATATGCATGGGGATTTCCACTGGGACTTTCTGGACTTCTTCTCGCATGTTTCCCATGGAGAAGGACTACTTTAATTTGAGGAGTGTTCTCCAGTACCCTGGCAGTCCCCAAGAATGGAGACACGTGGTGGTTAGTTCTACTCTCCTGATTGGATTCTTTCTTCGATGGGAAGACGCTTTTAAAAGTAGATGCCTGAAGCAATCCAGCAGGAACAGTCAGAAGCACCCTAAATGGAATTTTGAAGAGCTTTTTGGACTAGGACGCCCTCCGGGGACTCTTAATGCTACATGGTGAAATCTGTTTCATAAGAGAGTGATTTGAATGACTGAATTTTTGTTTGATATTGACTTAAAAAAAATGCTAGACTCAGCCATGATTTCTAGAGACATCCAGAAACAATCCAAAAAATTGTTTTTTCCCTCCTTTGATTTCTTTTTTACATCTTGGCATAAATCTGAAACGTTTAATCCTGAAACGGTATGAGTTATGGGTGGGGCAGATAGTGCAATGATTATGTTAATTATTCTCATGCCTGAGGCTTCTACTGTGGTTCTTCTGTTTACCTTTCCACATTTTATTGAGTTTAAACTGTTTAAACAACCTTAAAATCATACTAGAAAGGACTTCCAATTATAATGGAGTTATCAATTATAGTAAACTTCTAATCTGCTACAAGTTTTGTTTGACAAGTAAGTGAATTTCAGCTGTCAAGTCTTCGCATGAAAAAGCATCTACTCAAATGGAATTCCTGGAAATCCACTTGGACCCCTGTTCTCTGACATCGCCCACAAGATGGAATGACTACAATGTACCCCCAGAAACCAATTATGTGATCTGGCATGACCTGAAGAAACAGATTCACAGACTCCAAGGCTCACTCTCTACAGAAAAGCAGAATTCTGGTGGCTGACATTCCCCATCGAGACAGACATGCAGCGTTTCATCCTTTGGCATTTTCTTCCATGGCCATCTACTTTGGACTGACACCTACATCGGACTTACTGCTACACGCTGCTGTGTTTCTCAAAGACTAACTTCAGCCAATTGCCTTGAGACTTTATAGACCATGTCCCCTCGCCTGCTGGCTCTGTCCCCAGAGACAGAAAACTCCCCCTCCTTATTAGGTTATACCCACAGAGGCAAGAAGCGCCCCAAGAGGCAAGAGATGCCACAGAGGCAGGAAACACCCTTTGAGGCAAGAGATGCCCCCAGAGGCATGAAGCGCTCCCAGAGGCAAGAAAGATCCTTTCGCCTGCTAGGCCTTGCCCTTTGAGGCAAGAAATGTTCCCCTTGGCATCACACTGGTTATTGCTGCTCGCCTATTTTGTTTTCCATGTCTTATGCCAGTTCTTTTGAAAACGCCTGTACGATATAGGTTTCTGTTCACCCCACACTCCTAATACTATAGACATTAGTTAAAAAGAAAGGGGGAATTGTTGGTATGCATGAGACCCCTTCTGTTTCATTTGGTTTAAATCACCCCTGCTTAACACTATTCTATTTACATAACCACTTCATTCTATTTACATAACCGCTCTTAACAAGCACCATACTCCCTCCAGGGCATTGGTGGTTTAGTGGTAGAATTCTCACCTGCTCCACCCCCTCTCCTTGTCACACCCTGATCCTCTCCTTGTCACACCCTGGTCTTCCACCAGTCACTTTTCACTCCACCCTCTCTATATCACATCCTATTTCCACCCTACTTGGCAAGTATATATAAAGACAGCATTGTGAGTTTTACGGAACCTTGAGTTCAGCTTAGCTCGGCTTAGATTGTGCTGCATCCTGCATGAATAAAGAGATACTGCCTACAGCTCAACCATGAGTCCCTGGTCGTCTGTTACCCGCCCGTGAAGCCAGTCCGGCGAAAACAACATAGCCCAGCGAAAACAACAGGACAGGATTAACCTCTTCACTGTAGAGAAATCTGTGTTAGTGCTATTAAAAATTTCTAAGACTGTTGATGGTCTGGATGACTGAACCAGGCAGGGTTAGTCTAGATGAGTTTTCACTATTAGGAGAAAAAGTTAAAGTATATTTTGTATGAAGAAAGAGCCATGTTTAAATGAAGTGAGGACAAAGGGCCATTTTTCTCTTGCATGATATGAGTGCTGTGAGGATTGAAGAGAAAGGAAGTAGACAAGAATTTGTTCAGATGAACTGAAGATTGTCCCTCCATATGTTTGCACCCAGATAGTCAGAGTCAAATGAGAAAATTATTTTGCTAGCTGTAGTGTAGTGTAAGCATTGCCAAAATTAGTAGCGGGTCAACATCTTATGAAAATCTCTCCAGAGGATAAATGTGTTTCTGACAGAAATGTGTTAGTCTGCAAAACAAATAAGGTGCAAGCATTAATGTCCTGCCCTGAGGAGGTTTCGTCTTGACTTCTCTTTACCAGCTGACACGAGCTTCACACCCTCGCTTTAAGCTGTCATCATTTTTTGCTGCAGTTTATGTTAATTAGTTTGAGGTCTTGGGTATACAGTCATTTGATGTGGCTCAGAACATATTTGCTACAAGTCTCCTGGACAGCTCGGGACATTTGCCTATTCTGATATGTCTGTTTTGCTTTGGTGACCACATTACAGACTCTAGTGAGAAAGGTGCATTTTGGGAAAGGGAGTGTAGCAGCATCTGTTGGCAAACAGTTGTGCCCTGTGGCAGCCCCATAGGGGTTGCAGATGGTAATAATCATCTAGTAGGATGTTTAAACTTGGGCAAACTGAGGTAACCTGGATCTAAGTGGTCTTGAGAGGAAAGCATCAAAATGAGGAATAGATGTGTAATAGGTCATGTTTGTTTCAAGGACTATTTCCTTCTTAAAATGTAAAATGAAAAAAAAAAAAGGCTGTGGAAAAGTTTGCCCAGGTTTGTCAATGACTGTTTTGTTGGTCTAATTAATTAACTGACTAATTACTTTGCTTATAATTTTCCCTGTTTAGAAAACATTTATGGAGTGCCAGAGTGCCTTTAATCTCAGTCTATCAAACAAGAACATCTGATAAAAGCAGCAAGTTAGCAAGCAAAATGTGCTTCTCCTAAAGGTTTCTTTATAACAAAATGGTTATATATCACTAATAGGTTATAAGTCTGAGTACTCAATGTATTTGTCTTCCTCATCTATTTTCCACTGCTAAAAATTATATTTTTTTAAACTTTAAATTGTCTTAGCAATTTCACATTTTCTAGATTCCATAGAGGCTGGTGGTTTTGAAACTTGAGTTCTGACATAGTAATTATTTTCTTTTCTGCTTATTTTTATTTTCTTCAACCCCCTCTTGCCTTTTGGAACATAGTGAATGCAATGCTGGTGGGCCACACACTCCCCGCAACTCTGGGACCTTTTCTGCTTCTCCATTCTCTATTCTGGCCTTATCTAATCTTGGCTGTGTTTGATTTCAAGATGACTGGGAAGCCCCAGTGGCTCAAGGGGCATTTATTTGAGGAAAAAAAAGTGAAAAGAAGATTTGCCTATAAGATCATATCTTTTGAGGAGCAAAAAATCATGGAAAAAATAATGTCACCTAACATATCTCTTTCATTTAATTTGTCAAGACTATTGCCTTGAAACCCTCCTAATGGTTCTCAGATGAGCAAACTTTGGTGAATAACAAGACTGACTCATGGTCTCTACATCTACCCCCCAGGGAGGATGTTTCCAGTCTGTAGAGTCCTGGTCAGTGTCTGAGGTTTCTCTGGGGGTCACAGTGAACGGGGGAGAGGCAGCAAATGAAATCCACCTGCCTTGTCCACCAGAGTAGAAAAGGAAGGAACCTTGCCCTGTATCAGTTATTCCATTAGGGCTATAGCACGTAACCTCCCATTTAAACTCCACAATGATGACAGTGGGTGCGCGTTAACTGCCTTTGTTTTATAGATGATGTGAGACAAACTTTTAGTAATAAGATTAATATTAACCATATAATAGAACAAAGTTTCAAAACAGGTTCAGCCTGACATTGAGCTTGTTATTTCCACACATGAGTGGATTATTTTTGAACTTCTCTTCCCTTTTCTTTCTAATACTCAACTTTCAATTATTTTATGGCAAATTGGAAAAAAAAATCCACCAAAGATATGAAGGGAAATCTGAAACAAAACTATTACGTATTGTCTATTTTAGTGAGGCTTTGTGGCTAATAGAAGAACTGTACAATCACCATGGGATTTCAGAGCTCTGATTCTAATATTTGAGATTTAAAGAAAGGAGACTCTTAATACATATAGAAAAGTAGATCATGAAGGTTCCAAATGAGTTGTGAGGAGAGTATCCAGTTGACTTTAGGGATGGTGGAATGAATGTCCAATGAGACCTTCAAGGAAGACTTAGGATAGATATAAGATTGTGGTGATTAAATTTTGGAGGGGTATACAGTTTCAGCTTGTGATATGTGGCTTTAGTGTACTTGATACCACATCAAGAACTGACCAGTATAGCATCAATATTTAATGGCCACAACTAGAAAGTAAAGTGCTCTTAGGAGACTTAAATAGGAGTGAGCAGAAATGGCCATTTTTAATAGTTCTATTTATCTATTTATTTATTTTTGATTATTAGATAGTGACAGAGGGAAATTGAGAAGGGAGAAGGGATAGAAAGAGATAGAGAGACACTTACAGCCCTGTTTCACCTTCCATGAAGCTTTCGCCCTGCAGATGAGAACCAGGGACTTGAATCTCAGTCATTGTGCACTGTAATGTGTATGCTTAAACAGGTGTGTCACGGCCTGGTTCCTCAAGAGGCCAATTTTCTAGGCTGGTTACTACATAAAAGATTGTTGTATAGCCAGTAAAGCATTGAGTTAAGATGCTAGTGTAGCTAGAGTCATCTGACATCTACTTCTGTGGGGAAGAAGTATTAATATGGAGTCAGAAAGACAAGAGTTCAATTCCAGCCTCCTTCATTTGTTAATCAAGATTTCCTGAACAAGTTGTTCCAGTCATCCATTCTCTAAATAACAAAGCAGAGATAATAATGATGTCTCATAAGACTGCTGCATATAAGGTAATCAACACAATGTCTGGCACATTAAAGTGCCCAAGTTATTATTATTATTATTACCTAAGAGGACATGATGTCATTATCTATGAGCTTAGATTGTCTTGTTTACTGTGATTATAAAACTCATGGTATACCAATGAAAGGTCTCTTATAATTCGGTAAGAGAAAGCCTTGAAATTCTGCTAGAGAAAAATGCAAATTACTATTGGGTGCATCTCTGGCAGACAGGCAAGTCATTTACATAATGAAACCTCTATAATTTCTATTAATAGCCACACTTCTAGGTATCAATCTGACCACTCTGTATTTATAATCATTGTATGAATAGCTTCTTTTGTTTGCCATATCTTCTGGCAAGTATCATTATCTCTTTACTTCATATTTTAAGTGTTTATGGTTTTTAGGAACTATTCAGATGATAGTTTATTGCCAGAAAAGCTCATATTTAATAATTCATCACCTTAATGTAATGTCAGAGTTTTGTAGGTATGATCATTGCTTATTTTCTCATGTACTGTTTTACAGGTGAGCACATAATTCACAGGTAATCTTGCTTTTTTTAGTAGAACTAAGTTCTTTATGCCTTTGTTATGTCGTATTATTGTTTGCATTGACATGCCATCTTTATTAGCTTTTCCCTAACTGTTCAAAAACCTGCTAAGTATTTCAGCATATGTTTGTTCATACATTTGGCCTACACCATCATCCACTCACTTAGGTCATAGAATTTTACCATTAAATAAAACTGTCTGTGATTGGCCTCATAATTTTAGCTTAACAACAATACTTATTAGTATCCTCAGGTTAAAGGAACTTCCCTCAAGATCGTACCTGGTTTTCTTCTAAACCTGACCCTAATTAAAGAGCCACAACATACAGACTTGCTTATGTGGCTTTTGAATGAATGAATGTTACAGGTAAACTGAAGAAACATGCTGGAAGTTGTAGTAATTTACTTTGGTAGATGGAGGTCTAAGCCTGTTTTAGTTCAGTGATTCTAGCAATATGGGCCTGGATTACATGACAAAAAAGGCATGCTAGCCACTTTCAGGAATATTTGCTTTTCTAAATCTTTTTCAAAATTTAATAAATAACTAGGGTTTTAAAAAAAATGTCCTTTCCACTATGAGGATTTAAATGCTCTAAGCAAGCAGCATTTATACACTTATTTTTTTTATTTTTTAAATTCTTCTCTGTTTGCATTTGAAATATGCTTTATACTAATTAGTATTCTTTTTATTGCTATTAAGGGAAAACACATGAGAGCCAGTGTTGAAAAAACAGGGCTGTTGATACATCAAAGTGTAACATGGATCTTAAGGAAGGGTGATAGGCTTTAAGTCCTAGAAAACAAAGCAAAATAAATCAGAAGTAAAAAATAAAAAAAATTCCAAAGTGAATATGGGTCTTTGAGTATTGTGGTATGAGTAAGACTTTTCCCATCTCAGTGGAAAGGTAGTTTATAAAGAAATGGATGCTGAGCAGACATTGCAGGCCTATATAATTCCCTAGAGGTGACATCAAGGGTGTATGAGTGTTTCTCCCTTCTTTACTTGTGCTGCTATTGAAGATTATGTAATCATTAGTGCTAATAGCACAGGAGAAAAAAATTAATTAAGATGTCTATTGTTCTATTGAGATAATTTTTGTTGGCAGGACTCATTAACATCTTTGCTCAGAATGAGCACTTCTTTTCTGGTTGGAATAAATTAAAATCACACGATATGTATAACCATTCTTTAGCTTATTTTGTTTCCTTCTCATTTTGCTGTCCACAGACTGGTCTCTGAAGAACTAGGGTATCTTAAGTGGACTTGAATTATGATGGATATTCTTTTTGTGGGAGGTACTTGCTGAGAGAGTATCTTGCATTTAGGTGCAATATTGGGTAATGCTAAAGAAAATGTTTCAAATGTTTCAAGAAAAAGGTGGAATGTGCTAGACTAGTAGCAGCTGAATATAGTCAAAAAAGAAGAGACACACATCACTCACATTCTAGAAAACACTGTTGAGTTTCCTGCATGCCATACAATTCTAATAGGTCATTTGAAATTTAGTGCTTGCTTAATCTACATCCTATTTTAAAAGGAGAAAATAGACCCAGAGGATTAAACATGGTTTTGTATCAAGAGGTCAGAGAGAAATGGAGAGGGGAGTGGAAATAGGAAGAAAAAGAGAGACATCTGCAGAACTGTTTCACCACTTGTGCCCTGCAAGTGGGGGCCAAGGGTTTGAACCCAGGTCCTTGTGCATTGTAATTGGTGTGCTCAGCCAGGTGTACCATCTCCCAGCCCCTTTATTGTCTCTTTAAAGTCCACCTTCAATCCACTCATATTCAGAGGAATTGACAGTAAGGATTTTAGCATGTATATTTGGGGCTTGGTAGGGAACACAATTTATGCCAGCTATAAATTGATTTAGTTCATTAGTTGATTATCTATCAAGTGATCAGTTCAAGAGACTTTTCAGATAACCCCTTTTGCTGAGACATTAAGCTAGCCAATTTAGAATGTTCACACATAGATGTTTTTAATTACTCACTATGTTCCAGGCATTGTGTTAGTCATTGGGGAAATTTCTTCACACAAGAAAGGCTTAGTCCCTGTCTTTTTTGAGGTTAGAATGTGTCTCAGAAGGCAGACATAAAAAAGGATTTGTGAAGATTATTATGAAAGAGGAAGTACAGGTGCTGTCTCTAGATCAAGATCTTAGTAAAATCACTCATTTTTATTCACATCTTATATGGTGGTAAGCTTGCATTTGGGTCAACTGGTTATTTGTCTCTCAGCAGATATTAGCACCTTCTTCTGACCAGTATACTTAGTAAATGTGGTTCTGGAGAGGGAAGTCTCAGAAATACCACCATGCTCTTTCTAAATATATTCTCTCATGACCGGAAAACTTACTCAGTAACTGGATTAATTATGTTTGCTCAGGGCATTGTTATTTTTTGGAGCAAGGAATGCTGCTATTTTGTACTGTCTTGTGATACTCTGTTGCATCTTTCACAAAGTGGTTACTATACAAGCATTGCAGTGTGTGTGTGTGTGTGTGTGTGTGTGTGTGTGTGTGTGTGGTGTGTGTGTGTGTTTTCTGATGTCTGAAATAGTGCTTGACATTTAGTAGGTATTCTGTTGATATTTGTGCATAAATGTGTGCTAGTTGGAAAATCGCTTAGCACTAGCTCTCTACACATGAGAAGTAGCTTGCATCTCTGATAGTGGCTTCTGAGCAGGAACATCCTGAGTCACACCTGACTTAGTGCCTCAAAGATGGTAGATATATCACTGTCAGTCCTCAAGCCCGTTCTGGACAGCAGAAGACTCTTAAAGATGGAAAAAGCAGACATAGATTACTGCATAGATACACGGTAGATATATAACTCTGCAACTTACCCCTTTTGAAACTGTGGACTTGAATTAACACTCCTGCCTTACCCTCTGGGTACATAGTACTCTCTTTTCCACTTTTCCTGTAATCACAGCTGCCTTCATTACCAAATCAGAGAGAAGTGAATTAAGGTTAACTTTGAAAGAAGAAAGAAATGTAGCTCACTTGATGGATGTGGGAGTGGGAGTGGGAGTGGGAAGGTTGTTCTAGGCATAAAGATGGCATCAAAGGAGGCTTCACTGTTTTTCCATTTCCATAATCATTGAAAGTTTTTGTTGTAGCATTTTTAAAGTGTCCTTTGAGCCTCAGGGTGCTCAAAAGCAAGTATTTTATGTCAGTGACTGTATCAAATGATAAGAGATGTATGATATGAGCAGTAGCAGCAGCAAAGGTTGAGGCTGCAGTGTGAAGAGAATTTAAACATACAGAAGTCAAGAAATTCAGGAGTTAAACTGCAAGCATGACTCAGTCCCCTCAGGCATATGGTAGTAGCATTTCTGAACTGTGGAATATTCTGTTAAATTTAGGGCCTTGTTTTTGCAAAGTCGTTGTGTCAAAGTTGCAATGTGAGCAGTAACTTTAGGCTCTCACATTTTGTTTTTTAAATCTCATCCATAGGATATGCTGCTGTAGCATTTGAGCACTGAAATTTGGTATAGCTTATTAAAATGAAAAAAAATGAAAAAATGAAAAATGGTGCAGTAGTCTGTCTAAAGAAAACATTATTATTACATTATTATTACTATTATTTTGTCTTTCCTGAAAAGAACAGAAAGAGAAGCATTGGGAGAGAGAGGAACAATAAGAAAAACATTTGCAGTACCACTCTGCTACTCCTGAAGCTTGTAGGTGGAGACCAGGGTCTTGAACTCAGGTCCTTATGCATGGTAAGGAGTACCCTTTACCAGATTTGCCACCATAATGCCACCATAACGCCCTAAAGTGTGTGTGTACACACACATACACACACACACACACACACACACACACTTTAAAAACACGTAACATAAAATTCATTATCTTAATAATTTTACAGTGTACATTTTAGTGACATAGTTGCTCAATAACTATCACTATCTGTCTCCAGAACTGCTTTTAATCTTGAAAAACTACAATTCTGGGAGATGTGCAGTGGTGTACCCAGTTAAGTGCACAAGTTACCATACACAAAGTCCTGGGTTCAAGCCCCTACTCCCCATCTGTAGGGAGGATGCTTCACAAGTGGTGAAGTAAGTGTTGCACCTCTCTTCTTCTCCCTCTCCCCTCCCCCTCCCCCTCCTACCCCCTTGTCCATCTCCCTTTCCCCTCTTAATTATTTTTCTGTCCTATCAAATAAAGAAAAAAAGCGTGGGAGGGGATGACCACCAGGAGTGGTGGATTTATCATGCTGGCACAGAACCCCAATAATTATCCTGGTGGCAGTAGAAGGAAAAAAGAAAGGAAGGAAGGGAGGGAGGGAGGGAGGAAGGAAGGAAGGAAGGAAGGAAGGAAGGAAGGAAGGAAGGAAGGAAGGAAGACACTACAATGCTCTACTCAACAAACATAATCACTAATAATCCTTTCAGTCCCTAGCTAGCCACATAGAATTTATCTATTCTAGATATTATCTATTGAATAAATAATACCTAGAATACCTAAGAATACCTAAGTATTCTAGGTATTATCTATTCAAGTATTATCTGTCCTCTTCTGACTTTTTTCCACTTAATTTATGCATTTTGTTACAATTATGCATTTATATATTGAGATACAGTTCACACACCATAAAATTTGTCCATTTAAAAGGTGTATTATCCAGTGAATTATAATACCATCACAACACAACTGTTAAGTTTTTAAAAGAGTAAAATCATAGGGGCCGGATGGTAGTGCACCTGGTTGAGCGCATGTATTACAATGCGCAAGGACCCAGGTTCGAGCCCCCAGTCCCCACCTGCAGGGGGAAAGCTTTGCAAGTGGTGAAGCAGTGCTGCAGGTGTCTCTCTGTCTCTCTCCCTCTCTATCACCCCCTTCCCTCTTGATTTCTGGCTGTCTCTATCCAATAAATAAAGATAATTTAAAAATTAAAAAAGTATAAAATCATTACATCTTCTCATAGACAAACATACCATTTTTATGCAGTACATCCAGTTATAAAAATGTCATGAGACTGGGGCCAAGCAGTGGCGCACCTGGTTCATTACTGTGCACAAGGACCCAGGTTCAAGCCCCCAGTCCCCCCCCCCCCCACCTGCAGGGGGAAAACTTCACAAGTGGTGAAGCAGGGCTGCAAGTGTCTCTCTGTCTCTCACCCTCTATCTCCCCCTCCCCTCTCAATTTCTCTCTGTCACTATCCAGTAAATAAATAAAAAGAAAAAAAAATGTGAGATCGAAAGAACAGAAGGTTAGGGGCAAATATCTAGAATATGCTCTATTTGACTCAGGTTAATTAATAGAACCCCATATTTGTAAGAATATTTGCTTTAATTAAGGCAATTTAATTTTATATCCAGACATCGGAAATAAATGATTATTTGTTGTTTTTTTATGGGGTATTGTTTGCCTGCAAATCTGATTGTGATGTGTTAGCCAAAATTCAACAGAACGAAAATTTTGTAAAGTCTGTATTTGTTCAAAACCAGTTTTAAATTGAATGAAGCTATAGATGGAACTGGCACTTGAGTTATTTGAGATCTGGAATTCCCAGTGGCAAAGAGAATATTTTAGTCCAAGTTAGAAAAATGGCATTTCATGCTTATATCCTGCTGGTGGGAGTGTTAATTGGTACAAACATTTGAGAAAACAGTTAGCCATTATCCAGTAAAGATGAATGTTGTATAGTCTGTGTCTTGGCAATATTGCTTGAGAATTTTGTTCTTTGTAACAAAAAAAGTACTCTGTGAGAAAAGAGGGTATAGGACAGAATAGAAAAGGTGTTGAGGTGCTGGTGTATGATGGAAATGGACTGAAGTGGAGGGTCAGAGTGTTTTTCAGACACCTATTGTGGGGAAATGCGAGACTACACCTATGTGTCAACAACTGTACTCTGAGCCATTAATCCCCCAATAAAATGACTAAAAATTAAAATTTAATAAAAAATTTGCATACATGTATACCAGAAACTATGTATGCCATCCAATGCAACTTTGTTTATACTAATAATAGTTTGAAATTAAATCTCATCTATCCAAATGTTTATCAAAATAGAATGAATGAATGAATTGTGGCATACTGAAACAATAGAATACTGTCCATACTCCCAGAAGGTAAATGTTAAGGGAAGATCAACAGAGGGCTCTAAACTTCAAATCCGTCATGACTCAGAGAGAGAAGAGGAAATAAAGGCAGGGTGGGGAGAGGGGAAAAGACACTCAGAAGTATCTATGGTCCTGCCTCTGCCTTCTCTTTCTTTCTAAGTCACACACAGACACACACACACACACACACACACACACACACACACACACACACAGAGTTATAGTTATAGAAATAATAGTCAATCAATATCTGCAATATTGGGAGAACTAATGCAGTTTCTAGTGGAGGGAATGGGGACATAGAACTGTGTTGGTGGGAAAGGTGTGGGATTACATCTCTGTTATTTTATGGTTTTGTAAATCAATGTTAATTCACTACTAAAAAACTAAAAATACAATAGCATACTATACAGCGATTAAAATTAATGAACTTAAAACTGTGTAGAGCAAAATGCATAAATCTCACTAACCTGATATTAAATAAAAATGATAAGTTGCAGAAAACTTTATATTCAACGTGAATATTTTGTTTACAAAATTTCAGAAGTTGAGACCAGGCAGTGATGCATTACTTTAGAAGGACCTATATTCAGGTGCCCAATCCCTACCTGTGGGGGGAAGCTCCATGAGAGAGTAGAAGCACTGATGTATTGTCTCTTTTGCTATCTCCTTTCTCTCTCAGTTTCTCTGTCTCTATTAAAAGTTTTTTGAAAGAAAGAAAGGGAGAAAGAAAGAAGGGAAATATGCCCAGTGTGAGGAGTGGTGGGTCCTTCATGTAGGCACTGAGCTCCAACTATAACACAGGTGGCAAAAAACAAATAAACAAAAAGAGGCATACATGAACGAGTCATGTTTCTTCTTGAGCTAGTTAAGTATAAGCTAAAACTCCAGAAAGACATCTATTAAATCTTTTTTTCTCCTATTCTGAAAGTATATGAAATAAAAGCTACCAACTATTTCTGTTATTTATATGCTTCTCTGAAATTTCTTGATATTTTTACCTGAGATATTATCTCAATATCTTTATTTCACTATGTCTTTAAAATATTACATATATACTAACAGTAAAAAATAATATTGGGTAAAAAAACAATAATTCATGAAGAATATTTTCATAAAAATGCACCTTCCTGAAATAGAATTTCCAGAGAGCAGCTATTCTTGAATGATGTTACACTGAAAGGCATAAGTAAAAATAGAGCTGTAATAATATATAATATATTTAATAAGTGAAAATTAGTCAAAATAATTATTTTGTATGTTTATTAATTTGGTCACTTTGTTTGCATGGACACAAATGTTTTGCTTGTTTGTTTATCATTATGAGACCACTATCACTCCCTCCACCATCCCCATTATCATCTAGAGTACATGCGTTTGCAGATCCAAGTATAAGCTTTTTAATTTACCAGTGGTACTACATCAATTTGGAAAGCTTCTGCAGAGCAAAAAGAACCCAAAACAGAGAAAGTCCTTATACAACAAGAGAAGATCTATACATGCCATAAGTCAGAGAAAAAGGCTAATAGCCAAAATATATAAAGGGCTGAATGAACTCATCAGTAAAGCAACAATAATAACATCAACAACAATAGAATTCATCCCAGAAACCAGAATTCCATCCTTCTGCATGCCATAAAGAAGTTTGGTCCATATTCCCAGAGAGGGAGAAATGTTAGGGGAAGATGATCAGAGGGTTCTGAACTCCAGTTCCTTTAGGACCCACAGAGACAAGAGGGAAAAAGGAAGGACATTTGGAAGTAGTGATAGTAATAGGTGTAGGTATGACATAGGAAGAAAGAGAAGGCAGGATCATATAAAAGAATGGGCACAATGGCACGAAGCGCAAGGACCGGCATAAGGATCCCTGTTCCAGCCCCCAGGCCCCCACCTGCAGGGGATTCACTTCACAAGTGGTGAAGCAGGTCTGCAGGTGTCTATCTTTCTCCCCCTCTCTGTCTTCCCCTCCTCTCACCATTTCTCTATGTCTTATCCAATAACAGTGACATCGATAACAACAATAATAACAACAACGATGATAAACAACAAGGGCAATAAAAGGGAAAAAATAAAAATAAAAAAGTTTTAAAAAATGGGCAATATATATGTAAACACATATAACTGTAGAAGCAATAGTCAATCTATATTTGTGACTTTGGAACAACTACTGCAGCTTCCAAGGGAGGGAATGGGGACACAAAATTCTCTTGGTTAGAACAATGTGGAATTATAACCTGTTATCTTATAATTTATTATATCACTAATAAAATAAAATAAAAAGACTCATCCCAAAGTGGGGATAGGGTATGAACAGAATGTTCACCAAAGAGGAAATCCAAAGAGCCAATAGACATTTAAAATATGTACAAAGTCACTAATTTTCAGAGAAATACAAAAGTCAACAATGAGGTACATCAGAAAAGACAATAATAACAAATGTTAGAGAGGTTGCAAGAACCTTTCTGCACTGCTGCTTGGAATGCAAATTGGTCCAATCCCAGTGGAGAGCTGTCTAGATAACTCTCAGAATGCAACTGAATAGAAATGTACTTACACTAAGACCCATCTGTTCTTATCCTGGCAAAATATCCTAAGAAAACAAACACACACGTGTCAAGAGATCTATCTATATCTATATCTATATCTATATCTATATCTATATCTATATCTATATCTATATCTATATCTATATCTATATCTATATCTATATCTATATCTATATCTATATCTATATCTATATCTATATATATGCTAATACCAGTACAATTTGTAATAGCAGAAACTTGAAAGACACCCAGTTGTCCAACAATAGATGAGAGGCTAAGAAAGTGGTGGTATATATAAACAATGGAATACTAATCAGCTATTAAGATTGATAAATTCAGCTTGTTCACCTCATCTTAAGTGGGCTTGAGGGAGTTGTGTTAAGTGAGATAAACCATAAAGAGAAGGATGACGATGAGATGACCTTACTTGTGGACTGAACTTAAGAATCAAGGACAGAGGGGGGTTGGGCAGTAGCGTAGTGGGTTAAGCACACGTGGTGCAAAGCGCAAGGACTGGAGAAAGGATCCTAGTTCGAGCCCCCGGCTCCCTACCTGCAGGGGAATTGCTCACAAGTGATGAAGTAAGTCTACAGGTGCCTTTCTTTCTCTCCCACTCTCTGTCTTCCTCTCCTCACTCCATTTCTCTCTGTCCTATCCAACAACAACAGTAATAACTACAACAACAATTAAAAAAACAAGGGTAACAAAAGGGGAAATAATAATTATAATAATAAATTTTTAAAAAAGAATCAAGGACAGAAAGGGGAAACACAAAATAGAACTTGAATTGATTGGGTATATTGCACAAAAGCAAAAGACTTGGGGAAGAGGGAAGTTGGAAGGGGAGCTTTTGGTCCTGATACATAATAGTGGAAAAAGACCTAGGCCCAGGGTGAGAGTGTTTTGCAGATATCTGTCATGGTGAGATGAGAAATTTTACCTATGTATAAACAACTGTACTATATATCATTAACCCCAAATAAATAAATAGATAAATCCTACTGACAGCATGCCTACTCCAGCTTCAGGGGCTTTTCTTTTTTTTTTTTTGATTCCAGGGTTATTGCTGGGGCTCAGTGCCTGCACCACAAATCCAGTGTGCCTGGAGGCTTTTACTTTTTTTTTTCCCTTTTGTTGCCCTTGTTGTTTTATCGTTGTTGTTATTATTATTGTTGTTGTTATCGATGTTGTTGGATAGGATAGAGAGATATTGAGAGAGGAGATAAATACAGAGAGGGTGAGAGAAAGATAGTCATCTGCAGACCTGTTTCACCACTTGTGAAGCGACCCTCCTGCAGGTGGGGATTCCGGGGCTCGAACAGGGATCTTTAAACGTGTCCCTGCGTTTGGCACCAGATGTGCTTAACCCACTGCACTACTGCTCCACCCCCAGGGGCTTTGCTTTTCTATTCCCAGTATCTGATTCCTTCTCTTTTGCCGGGCTAACATCGCTGGAGAGAGAAGAGACCAGGAACTCGCGCCGAAGTGTGAACAGAAATCTACATTCTTGCAGATATTCCAGAGTCCAGTGAGAGCATAGTGGGTTTAGGCCACGTGAAGCTAGCAAAATGGCTGCCTCCTGCTATGCAGGCAAGCCCTTCTCCAGGTCGGGATGTGGAAGAGAAAGAGAGAGAGAGCGAAACCAGGAACAGCAGTGGGTTTTATAGGGTAAAAACGGAAGTGGCAATTTGGGATGGAATTGGCTAGGGAAGAGGGTGGAGAAAAGAAAAAGGCATTCTGGGAACTTCCTTAATTGCGGTTGCTGTAGTTTTAGCTGCCTAGCAGGAATTAGCAATACCCTGAGGGGATAACATGTTGGCGGAGGAGTCATTTTTAAAACAAGGCAGAAGATTGATATGTAAATAATAATACTCTCATGGAAATATGGTGGTTTGTGGGTCCTGCCTAACTCAACATCTGCACAATTTTCCAACCCTCTTTGTGAAGCTTCATGACTCAGTTTCTCACGTGTTTCAAGTTTCCTCTCAGATGTCGCTTTAGCCATTAACTCTAAATACTACCATCATTTCCCATTCCTATACCTTGCTTGACTTTCCCTTGTTGAGCTCAGATATATTTGACTCTTCCACCAAAATATGAGAGACTGAGAAGCCATGTAGATGGAGGCTGTGTCTGTTTCTCTTTCTCTTGTATCTCCCACAGTGGCACTGGGCTCAGCAGATCTAGAAGCTTGAGAAATGTGCGCTGAATGGATGACTGAATTATTTTATAACTTTGAGACAGATATTATTACTACCATCTACAGATCTTTTAAAAATTAAGACAGAACTAACAAAAACTACTTGCCTATATTCATTCAGCTGTTGAATGATGGGGGTTAGATTTCAGTGCCAGCCTTATCTTTTTTGTTAATTTTAAAATATACTATTTATTTTTGGATAGAGATGGAGAGAAATTTAGAGGGAACAAGGAGATATAGAAGCAGAGGGAGACACTCCTGCATTACTATTCACTGCTTATGAAGCATCCCCCTTCAGTTAGAGGCTAGGTCTTGAACCCAAGTCCTTGCACACTGTAATATATATGTTTTACCAAGTGAACCACTGCTATCTTCACTTTTCTGTTGTCTAGCTTCTGTTGCTGAATCTGATGCTCTTCCGCCCCTCCCATACTCTATCTCTCTCTCTCTCTCTCTCTCTCACACACACACACACACACACACACACTTTTTTTTGTTTGTTCATAAAGCATATTTCCTTGTTTTTCAGATGATCAAACCATCAATTGCTCAATTTCCTCAATTTTTCTTTTTAACAAAAACTATGTGATGATTCGGAGCTATTTTTGTTTTGTATATGCAAGGATTTCTTCTGCATTACAAGCTCAGCTAGTCCTCTCCCCCCCAGTATTACCTTCTCTAGTTCCCTGTCATGGTTAGTATAGTTGTTCAAGCTCAGAGGCTATAACCGTTGAGTGAAAACATCAGACTATATTAGAGTGGGAACAATTTACAGATTACTCACTGAATTATCTTATCTCCTGGAAAATGCATGTTCTTGTTAGATCATTTTTAGTTGTATCTAGTGACCTTGCTCTGAACATGTGTTACCGTGTAATTTTCACTCGTTTGTCATTTTCTACAATGTTTGATTTATTGGAAAAAAATTTACATGTAATTTATATGAACAGGGAAAGTAAAATAAGTATTACAGATGGCTAAAATGCTTCATTCTTTCCATTTTATTTGACTTATTTTGGACGTTTTCTTTGAAGTTAAAAATAAAACAATCAGTCTTAAAAGCAGAGGTTGCCACATTTTAAAATAAGGGCTCAGGTCTTCATGGTTCTACAGAGTTCTCATCATGTCACTGTGGAGAGTTTCGTAAAGCAGGTGTATATGCCTAATTGATGGGTGGGGCTAGCTGGGGGTTCTAGAACCTGAGAGTTCTAATTCGCATTCTGGGGCTTCGTCCACATTTTAGTAGTTTCTTCCTCAGTTCTTTGCTTACCAGACTGTAAAACCTTATCTGCCACATAAGAATGGAAGCCTTTTCATGGACTTCATGTTGACCAGTTGATTATTAGCAGCATCTGTTCTGCTAAATCATCTAACTTCTCTCAAACCCATCTCTTTTTTACCTTGACTGACTGTGACAAATCTCAAATGATCTTCCTTAAAGTAAAAAGAAAGCAGGGATGGGGTGGGAGCAGCACAGAGAGAGACAGAGAGGAGAGAGTAGAAAGAGACCTGAGAGAAGAATGAGTATCAATTGAATATAAATACTTAATATTTCAGATCTACTATACCTGAACACTTATTGTCTTTACTTTTCCTTTTATATAGAAATGAGCCCAGATAGTTTTTTTCTATCATAAAAAATTGGAGGGAGGAGGCTTGCTTTATAATAAAGTAATGCCAATAATTTAGTAAATCATATTATATTAGGAATACTGTATTAAGTACTTTGCAGTACATTATAAAATTCGGTTTGTCACAGTGGTTCTACAAGGTAATGTCTCTCTCTCTTTCTTTCTTTCTTTCTTTCTTTCTTTCTTTCTTTCTCTTTCTATCCTTCCATCCTTCCTGCTTTCCTTCCTTTCTTTCTCTCTCTTTATCTCTTTCTCCTTTCCTTCTTTTCTTCCTCTCTTCCTCCCACCCTCTCCCTTTCTCCCTTCCTCCTTTCCTTTCCCTTCCTTCCTTCCTTCCTACCTTTCTTCCTTCCTTCGTTCCTTCCTTCCTTCCTTCCTTCCTTCCTTCCTTCCTTCCTTCCTTCCTTCCTTCTTTTTCCAAATAGAGACAGAGGCAGAAAGAGAGAGAGAGGTAGAAACAGAGTTTGAAAGAAGCCATGACACTAAAGCTTCCTTTATTGTGGTGGGAACTGAACTCAAACCTGTTTTATGAACATGACAAATAACACACTATCCATGTGAGCTTTTCTCCAGCCTTGTAGTTGTTTACATTTGACAGATGGGGAAGTTGGGATTCATAGACTACGTCAAAGCAGTTAGCTCAGGACTGCAAAACTTAAAACAACAATGCTGTGATTTGCATATTAAGTCTAACTCTAGAACCGGCTTCATCTTTTTGTTCATTATTTTTCCAGATCACAATAGTGGTATATATTCATGTCAAAAAATAAATAAAAAATACTGATTATTAAGAAAATAATTAAGGCTAAATCACCCACAAGATAGTCACGAATATTTTTGGTATTTCTAGTCAGTATTGGGTTGTTGGAAAACTCATTCATTTCTTGCATAGAATAACAGAAAAAACATGGCAGGTCTTTTCTGACAACTTAATACACTTTAAACAGGGATTATAACATTTTACTGTTTGTGAGCTGCATTTATTATTGGTCTATATACTGTGAATATGTTTCAAAAACATTTTAAGTTCGACAGAAAATGACTTTGATCTACACAGTTTCATATATCTCTAATAGATATTATAAGTATAAATAATCTAATGTGTGAATGCTTCATTCTTTTTGTATTGCTATTGTTAGTAATGCCATGCTGGAATCCTTTAAAAAAGTTTTGTATGACTCTTAATTATTTTCTCTTTTTTTTTAATTTAAGAAAGGATTAATTAACAAAACCATAAGGTAGGAGGGGTACAACTCCACACAATTCCCACCACCCAATCTCCATAACCCACCCCCTCCCATGATAGCTTTCCCATTCTCTATCCCTCTGGGAGCATGGACCCAGGGTCACTGAGGGTTGCAGAAGGTAGAAGGTCTGGCTTCTGTAATTGCTTCCCCGCTGAACATGGGCATTGACTGGTCGGTCCATACTCCCAGTCTGCCTCTCTCTTTCCTTAGTAGGGTGTGTCTCTGGGGAAGCTGAGCTCCAGGACACATTGGTGGGGTCTTCAATCCAGGGAAGCCTGGCCAGCATCCTGGTGGCATCTGGAACCCGGTGATTGAAAAGAGAGTTAACATACGAGGCCAAACAAATTGTTGAGCAATCATGGACCCAAAGCTTGGAATAGTGGAGAGGAAGTGTTAGGGAGGTACTCACTGCAAACTCTAGTGTACTTCTGCTTTCAGGTATATATTTTGCAGTAATTTATGGATACGTGTGAACATAAGCTCTCTCTCACAGAAACTGGTATCTATCTAGGTTATGGGACTTTGTTAGAAAGTGAACCACCTGAGATGAAATTAGAGTATACTATAAAAGGAAAGTTCTCACCCGAGTAATGAAGCTGAATGGTTGTCATTCCACACGTGAAGTCTCTGGACACAGTCTGAGGTGAAGCATGTTGAGGTGGCAATTGTTGCGTTGGTTAGATTGTGATCGGCGGATGCGATATTATTTGGTATGGATTGGGAGACGCATACGAGAAAGTGGGCCCTATGCAAGGGTTCCAGGACTGGGGGAAGTAGGGGCTCTATAGTGGAGATGTGAGGTTCCTGCTGTCTTAGGGTTCAAAAAGACAATCGATAGTTAATGTTATCATCACATTATTTGGTAATTGGGTTAACTTTGAAAAGTCCTTTTGTTATGGTTTTCTGTAAAGTACCCAGTATCTTGTATATAGCTGTGCTATTGGATGCTTCTAATCTACTTGGTCTAGGCTTTTGAGAGAGTCCGCATATCAAATACACAGCCTATATATTAAAAAGATTCAGTTTGTGTTTTGAAAAACTTTGAGACATACAATTGATTTTCCCCCTCTCATATTAATCAACTACTGATTTATATGTCTACATTTTGCTAGGAGTGTACATAAACACCATTCCCACCACCAAAAGACTGTGACCCATCCCTCCCACCCACTCCCACCCCCCCACTGTCCCAGGAAGCTGCATGTCTACCTCTCATCACAGGGTTTTTACTTTGGTGCCCTACTTACAATTTTATCAGGTCTTGCTTTTAGTTTCCCTTTCAGATCTTCTTCCTCAACTTCTGTTGATGAGTGGGATCATCCCATACTCATCTTTATCTTTCTGACTTAGCTCGCTTAACATAATTCCTTCTAGCTCTGTCCAAGATGGGTCAGAGAAGGTGGGTTCATTGTTCTTGATAGCTGCATAGTATTCCATTATGTATATATACCACAGCTTTCTCAGACTCTTAATTATTTTCTTCGTATAGTTTCCAGAATTATAACTGCTGCCTCAAGTAGTAACAACTAAATATAACTTTTTGGTACATATTATCGAAGTACTATATCTTAACACCAGTCATGATAAAGAGTGTCTAAATATCTGCATTCTTGGACAACACTAAATACTGTAATTTAAAAAATAGAAGGACCAGGCAGTGGCTCTCCCAGGTGAGTACACACAATATCATGCAAAAGGACCCAGGTTCAAGCCCAGGCTTTACACTTGCAAGGAGGAAGCTTCATAGGCAGGCAGTGAAGCAGATCTGCAGGTGCCTCTCTTTCTCATTCCATTCTTTCTTCCCTTCCTTTCTCAATTTCTCTTTGCCCTATCTAACAAAAGGGGGAAAAAAGCCACCAGAGATAACCATGGTGGCAATAAATAAAAATAAATTAATTTTTTTAAAAGTTAAGGATTGGGAGTCAGGCGGTAGCACAGCGGGTTAAGCGCATGTGGCGCAGAGCACAAGGACCGAAGTAAGGATCCCGGTTCCAGTCCCCGGCTCCCCACTGCAGGGGAGTCGCTTCACAGGCGGTGAAGCAGGTCTGCAGGTGTCTATCTTTCTCTCCCCCTCTCTGTCTTCCCCTCCTCTCTCCATTTCTCTCTGTCCTATCCAACAACAACGACATCAATAACAACAATAATAACTACAACAATAAAGCAACAAGGGCAACAAAAAGGAATAAATAAATAAATATTTTTTTAAAATTAAGGACTACATATTCTTTTATCTGCTCTTTTTGCTTCTTTTTTTCTTTATGTGTGTATGGTTTTGTGTATGTACACTTGCTCAAGATTTTTTTGTGTTTAGTAATATTGTTGCCTGTTTTTGATAAACTAACAGTAAACCTGTTTTATTTTATTATTATTTTCCACCAGGATTATTGTTGGGGCCCAATGCTAGCACTAAAAATTCACTGCTCCTGGCAGCCACATTTTCCTTTTCTTTTTCTTTTACACTTTATTGGATAAGACAGTGACAAATCTAATGGGGAAGGGACAATAGAGAGGGAGAGATAGTCACTTGCATACCAACTTCACTGCTTATGAAGCTTTCCTCCTGCAGATGCAGAGCAGGGGACTGGGGTTGACCAGGGTACTTGTGCATGATAGTGTGTGCGCCTAGATGAAGAAAATTGAACATAAAACACATAAAAATAGGGCCCAGCAGTGGCATACCTGGTAGAGAGCCCATGTTCAAGCACCTGCAGGTGTGTGTGGGTGGGGGTTGGGGGTGAGAGTAGATTCATGAGTGGAGCACCGATGCATGGGCCTCCCTTTTTTCTCTTTATTTCCCCTTCCGTCTCAATTTCTCTGTCTAAAATAAATATATAAATAAAATATTAAAAATTTTTAAAAAAGATTTAGAGGAATCACATAAAACACTAACAGAAACAAATTCATTATTATTTGTAATAATATGGAAGAAATTCCTTATATCTCTATTTTGCCTCCAGAGTTGTTGCTGGTGCCCAGTGACTGAACTATGAATTCACCACTTCTGGTTACCTTTTTTTTTTTCCCCTTTCTATTTTGTTTCATAGGACAGAGAGAAATTGAGGGAGAGGGGGAGATAGAGACACCTACAGACTTGCTTCACTGCTCATGAAGCATCCCTGCCCCCTGCAGGTAGGGAGTCGAGGGTTTGAATCTGGGTACTTGTGCATGGTCAAGTGTGTGCTTAACCAGGTGCTCCACTGCTGGCCTCAAATAACAAAATTTCTAACATGCAAATAGAGATGACTGTTTATTTTACCAAATGTTTATGGGATTCTTTTATTTATTTTTTTATTAGGGGGTTAATGTTTTGCAGTTGACAGTAAATACAATAGTTTGTACATGCATAACGTTTCCCAGTTTTTCACGTAACAGTGCAACCCCCATTAAGTCCTCTACCATCATGTTCCAGGACCTGAACCCTCCCCTCCACCCACATCAGTCATTTACTTCAGTGCCATATATCAACTTCACTACAAGTTCTGCTTAGTGTTTTCTCTTCTGATCTCACTTTTCAATTTCTGCCTGTGAGTGAGATCATCCCATATTCAGTCTTCTGTTTCTGACTTATTTCACTTAACAGGATTTTTTCAAGCTCCATCCAAGATGGGCTGAAAACGATGAAATCACCATTTTTAATAGCTGAGTAGTATTGCATTGTGTATATATACCACAACTTGCTCAGCCACTCATCTGTTGGACACCTGGGTTGCTTCCCAGGTGTCCAACAAATTGTGCAGCTATGAACATAGGAATACACAAATCTTTTCAGATGGGTGTGTTTGGTACCTTAGGATATATTCCCAGGAGAGGAATTGCAGGATCATAGGGTAGGTCCATTTCTAGCCTTCTGAAAGCTCTCCGGGCTTCTCTCCACGAGGGTTGGACCAATTTACATTCCCACCAGCAGTCCAGTAGAGTTCCTTTGACCCCACAACCTCTCCAGCATCTGTTCTGCTATCTTTTCTGATGTATGATATTCTCAAAGAAGTGAAGTGGCATCTCATTGTTGTCTTTATTTGCATTTCTCTGACAATGTTTGGAACATTTTTTCACATATTTGTCGGCCTTTCAGATCTCTTCTGTGGTGAATTCTGTCCACGTCCTCTCCTCATTTTTGGATGGAATCCTTTGTGTTCTTGTTGAGTTTGGAAAGCTCTGTATATATTTTGGTTATTAAACTCTTGTCTGATGTATGGCATGTAAAGACATTCTCCCATTCTGTGAGTGGTCTCTTTGGATATTGGTTTCTTTTGTTGTACATAGGATTCTTTAAAATAAGGAATGTCCATAGGGGAATGCTGCAAGGGCAGTGCCCAATCATTTCTCCTGCTATAGTATTTATGACTTACAATTATTCCTCTTTTATCCCTTGCACTTTTCCTGGAGACCTTTGGCAACTGGGTTCTGGTTTTGCATCCTAGCAGATGTTAGTTTCACTTTAGAAACAGTGATTCCTGAAGGCCCTCTTCTACTAGGGAGAGCAGGAATGTCAACATATTTTAAGGAAACAAAGAACAATGGTGTCACATGATTTGAAAAAGAATGAAAAGAATAGTTTTCCCCACATCTGAACACAGTGTAGTTAGAAGAAACAAGACATAATTAAATGCATGTAGATAGAGGCTTTTAATAGGCTCAGAGGAGATTTATTTATTGACTTATAGTTTGTTCCTTTTCACCTGCCTAGCTTCAATTATTGCCAACAAAGATGACTCAGAAAAGAGAGACTTGGAGAGAGTCAGGGAGAGAAATGAGCTAGAAGATAGTACAGAGGTAGGACTAGTTTACTTGCTGAAATAATCTAGGTCACAAACAGTTCTAGAACAGAGGGAACACACTATCACCAGAGCTTTGTGGACTTGGCATAATGAACAGGCTTGCAGGGTAAATCACGGTCTCAGTGCCAAGTGTTTGTGCATTAATACTTTCAGTTGTTTGGGGGACAAGCCCTGAATATCATAGATGCCTTCTTCAGCTGAGCTACTTCTCTGGCTCAAAATAATTTTTTATTTTATATGAAGGACGCACACACCATGCATGCATGCACACACAGCAAATTACTGAATTACTGCTATTTCATTTGTGAAGTTTTTTTGTTTGTTTGTTTTGTTTTTTGCACCTAGGGTTATCACTGGTTCTTAGTACCAGTGCCAACACTACCAATCCATTGCTTTTGGTGCCCATTTTTTCCATTTTATTGGACAGGACAGAGAGTAATTGAGATTTGAAGAGAGAATTAGAGACACCTTTAGCACTGCTTTACTGCTCATGAAGCTTCCCTATGCAGGTGGGGACAGAGGGCTTGAAGCTGGATCCTTGCACATAGCAGTGTATACACTCAGTCAGGTACACCACCACCCAGAAACTATATTTGTGAAGTTCTATTTGTCTCTATCCTTAGCTGTCCCACATGATGCTGTGGAATCTTGGGCCTCATTCATGGGAGATATACTTTCTACC
Source organism: Erinaceus europaeus (assembly GCF_950295315.1). Classification (NCBI taxonomy): domain Eukaryota; kingdom Metazoa; phylum Chordata; class Mammalia; order Eulipotyphla; family Erinaceidae; genus Erinaceus; species Erinaceus europaeus. The sequence continues at coordinate 46,670,200 of NC_080165.1, forward strand.
GACTGAGGCATCTTTCAGCACTAGATCACTGTGTTTCCTTTATTTTCCTTGAGAATTTCATGGGGAACATTGGAAATTTACCCTTCATATTCAGATATGGTTTCTAGGCCCTTTTCAGACTCCTATTATAAGGTCGTATCCCCTAGAGGATCAGACAAGGTTCCTAGATACAGCTGGCCTTGATTCTGCTTTTTCTAGAATTGGCCATGACTCTTAATGTCATACTTGAAAAAAATCTTTTCAGAAACACAATCAACAGATAGGGTTTCTCCCAGTATTCCTTGTTCCATTGTTATTATGACAAGGTGCTGCTTACTGGTGTCCAGTGTGTTGCCTCCACTGAGTCAGGGCTCCAGGTGCTTTCCCTGCCTTCACTTGTTCTTCTGCCAGTCTGGGAACTTCTCTACATTTCCTTCCACACTTCCAGGCCAGACCACAGGCAGCCGCTCCACATATTTCATGCCTCACCTACTTCCTCCTGTCTGTTCTGGTGAAGCCTCTCTCTTCTGTTCTTGTGGTTATGCTCTACCCTGCCTCTCTAAGCCCCTGACAGTGTGTTAAAATGTGATTTGTCAAATCCAACTCAGATTTTATTATATTTTAGTGAGATTGTTTTCCCTCCCACTTACTGCTTTTATGACATGGAGGGACCTTCCTTCCTGTTGATCACTAAGCTGTCTTTTTTTTTTTAAGGTATTTCTTTATTTGGGGGAATTTATTTTACCTATTTTTTTCTTAATGACCTAGTCATTGATGAAGAATGCTGGGATTTGAACTCTGGGCCACATACAAGCAAAGCATACATTCTATAACTAAGCTACATCTAGAGCATTTGGAAAATTGTTGTTAGGCTCTGACTGCCAGGGATTTAAGGTTGTGAACACTCAATTATGGGATTTTGATAGTGTCTTTATGAAAATTATCTTAGAGAGTAGAAGGACTGGAAAGAAGATGTGGTGATATGAGGAATGAAAAGTATCTGGGCTTCCCAGGTTAGGGTAAGGGAGGTGTGAAGCTGAGAAGAACTTAGGTGCTCTCTAACAGGAGCCGAGAAGATAATGGGAATACACTAGATTCCGAGAGAGCTGTCTTATAGGGGTTATTTGGCTTGGGTACCTGGGATGTCAAGCTTTCAGGAACCTCTAAGAACCAAACATTTTCTAGTTCCTAGTATACCAGGTAACTGGTCCTTAGAAGATGTGTCTGGGACATTTAACCTGTACATGTTCTGAGGTCAGTGTGGTCTTTAAGATAACAATGTTCCAGCCACTTTATATTTTACTGTCCTACAATTACTACATTATGATAATCCCTACTTGACAAATGAGTAAATGACCTTCAGTAACATGGTGTGTCTTGGTTATAATGGAGTATGAACCAACCTACCCTTTCAATGCATTTCTTTTTTTTTTTTTTCTTTTGTGTCAGATCTGAAGTAAAATAAGCTTTTCTTAAAAATAGCAGGCTGGAGGGGGGCTTATCCTGTCTCCCAAATCAGAATGTTGGCTGCTGATTGCTATAGAAATTTAAAGGAAGCCAATGCTTTTGAAAGTAGACAGTACACATTTTTAGGGGACAAGACATTGAAGAAATATATTCATATTGAAGTAGTTTGATATTTCACTGGTATTAATTTGAACAGAGCAGAGGTGGAAAAGACTTACAGAATAGATACCCCTGGGGCCAAAAGGGGAAGCACCTTTGGGGACAAACGGGGAAGGATCCCTTAGATAGACTTTACCAACTTTTTGATTGTGGTCAGGACTACTCTGCTTCACCTTCCTTTGGTACCTGAAAACTAGAAGCTGGAATAGCTTTGCTAATGCTTAGCTTATAAAGACTGAAGTGCTTATCAGAAGTGTAAGATACTATTAACTTCCTTTAAGAAATTTTGAAGAAAAAAGAAAAATAAGATGTATTGTTTAAGAGCTCTCACTATGAAATGTATAAGAATTCTCTACTTGAAAAAGAAAAATAATCCCACTTCTGGGGGGAGAGGGAAGAGATCTAATTTTTTTTATCTGAGTTACTGAAACAAATTTCATCCTGTTAGGAGGTCAGAATGGAAAAGATGGGTGTTTGCAGTGTTACTAGAAGAGTGAACTGTAAGCTTCTTGAGGGGAATTCTGGGCTTAACCTCTCTCTTGGTATCCTGCAGTCAAACTTTTTCTTCCTTTGGGTATAATATCAATTCTAGCACAAGTAATTGGCTCTCTATGCCTTATTAAAGGGAAGATGTTAATATAAACATGAATAATTTTAATTTGGGGCTTAGCATTATGATGGGTGGATTCTTTTTTTTTTTTTTTTTGCCTCTAGGGTTGTCACTGGGGGTCAGTGCCTGTACTGTGAATCCAATGCTCCTGGCAACCATTTTTAATGGATAAGACAGAGAGAAAATTGTGAGAGGAGGCAAAGGTAGAGAGGGGAAGGGAAGATAGATACCTGCAGACCTGCTTTACCTCCTGTGAAGCAACCCCCCTGCAGGTGGGGAGCTGGGGGACTCGAACCAGGCTCCTTGAGCTGGACCTTGCACTTCCTACTATGTGTGCTTAACCAGGTGCACCACTGCCCAGCCCCCATGGGGGGATTCTTAAAAAAAATTTCCATTATTTTGGACTACCTGCATAATACAGGAACTAAGTCATCTTTGTTAATGTAGCCTTTAGCTAACCTCGCCTGTCCTAGATAACGTGCATTCCAAATTGTATTGCGAGTTTACTGTGAGGCAGGTAAGCAACAGGTCTAACAGCTAGGTCATTTTCTAAGAATCAAAGGGCATGGCTTCAGTTTCCAGGTCTAGTTTTCCCCTGCTTAGTGAGAACTGACATTTAACTCATCTCAGTCTGCTCTGGGGATGATTAAAGTTGCTGCCTAATTCATAACTTATAGGTGATTAAACTTGTAAAGTATTTTGAGACTTTTTATTTCATTCATTTATTCAAACAAACATTTGTTGTTGAATGAATGGTGTCTTAGATTTTAAAACACTATCCAGACATAAAACACTGGCAGCTTGCAGATAGCAATTTTTTTTATTTGCTCTCCTAAAAGAATCTTATTACCAAATCCTTGTGAATCTTGAACCTCAGAAGAATAATCCTTTCCTTTGTTGGAGTTTTAAATTTAGAATAATCAGACAATAGTGAAGCATTCTGTTCAAAGCATTCCTTTTAGGCTACCCATTTATTATACACCACTCTTAAGAAGAGATGAATTTGATTAGCGCAGAACATTCAGTTAGTGTTTCTGCATAGCTAATACAAGGAAGAAATTTTCAAAAAGTTGTGCCTGTCATTTAATATCATTATATAGTTAAGTTTTAATTATCTGTGCTGATGGAATATAGTCATATATGTACTGTAAAATTATTTCCTTTAGCATTGGAAAAACATTGTGTGATGCTTTTATTTATGTTCTATTGTAGTATTAAAACTGTGTTATATTCCTTGTGCACATAATTCATAATAGAAATGAAGAAGACAATGGCCTAGACATGTACAAGGGCAACTGGATTTTTTTGTTTTGTTTTTTTTTTTACACCAAGGTTTCAAGCTTACATAAACCTACTATACCTGGAGGACTCTTTTTCTCTCCTTTTAAGATAGAGGAAGAGAGACATATAAAGAGAGTAAAGGAAAGCTATCACAGCACCTGCCATGCACCATGCTCCCCTGTGTTTCTGGGAACTTGGCCCAGGTGCTCACAAATGATGAAGTGTGCACGATGCCAGGAAGGCTCTCTCCCATACATGATTTTTTTTTTTTTCAAATGTAATACTCAGGAATGGACATAGAGCCTCTCTCATGTCCTACAAGCTGAAAATCCTTCTCTCTCTCTTCCTTCCTCTCTCTCTCTTCCTCTCTCTCTCTCTTCCCCTCTCTCTCTCTCTTCCTCTCTCTCTCTCTCTTCCTCTCTCTCTCTCTCTCTCTCTCTCTCTCTCTTTTGTGGGGTGGTGTATAACAGAATAGAAGAAGAGAGGATAAACATTATAGTACCACTGCACCATCCATGGAGCTCCCCTGGTACCATTCCTAGTGTTCCCATGTGGTGCTGGGGCTTGAAATCTGTGACCTCTTTTGCATGGTAAGGAGTACTTTCTGGTGGTTAACCTATCTTACCATTTAATAGAAATTTACAAGAAAAAAAGGCATGATAAACCACTTGCAAGTTTTCCAGGTGTGTATATTACTAGCTTTGCTTTTTAAACATTTCTAAAAGTGAGTTTTCCTCAGTCATACTCCAGTAGCACTACAGCAACGAACTGTTAGATTAGTGATCTTCAAAATATATTCTACACACTGTGCTCTAAGAAGGCCTTGCTGCCTTTACCTATTAATGAGTAGATAGTGTCACTGTTACTTGTGCTGGTATTACTTCTTATTCTTAAAAATATTTTCTCTTATTCCTGTTCATTCAGGTTAAACTTGTTTTATGAGCAGCAATTCTACAGGAAACTTCTTGGAGGGTTTTTGTCTTCTGCATAGAGGCATTTTTGGCTTTCTCAAGTTTTCTTAGCCTAAAATACATTTTTGTATCCTTTTGGCATAGATCACTCCCCATATTATCATTTGAATCCTCTCTGGTCCATTCATTTGAATGACTGGTGAGATTTTTTTTTCGGAAGGCAGTGATGACTGGCTCTCTAGGGTGAGAAAAGGGATGATTCTAAAGTGAGCAATAACTGCGATATGGGAAAAGAAAATGAATCTTGAGCTAGAGCCAATGTTTTGTTGTTAGGAAGGTCTATAGACTATGAGTTGGTGCAAACCTGCCTACCTCTCATTCACTGTTACCTATACACACACGCTTGCAGGTGATCTAGTAGTGCAGATGTCCCCCAAAGCTTATTCCAACAGCTGGCCATCAGGCAAGGGAGTACCTTGAGGAGTGTGGCATGGCCCTTTGGTGGAGGGTTTCTTAGTTTATAGTCGTTCCAGCCAGTGAACATTCAAGTTGCTGTCATTTTGCAGCAATTATCTGCCTAGAACAGAGCTGACCTCACCACATTTAGAAACAGGTTCTGTCACTGGGTCCCACGAGCCCTTCTTTGTCACTCCCACACCTACTATGGCTGCCTTTTTCATCATTTCTACATTAAGAAGTCACTCTCTGTTGTTGTCCTCTCTTATTTCCCCCCTTTATGAACTGCTCTGTAAGCAAGAGGAAAACTGATGGGCCACCTGTCTGCTATGTGTGTGGTCCAAACCGTGTACTTTTATCTTCATAATTGAGAATGAACTTTACAACAACCTTCTGAAGCCATGCTTATCTCATTCTGCCACTGATGAACTTAAACTTGAGTGTCAAACAAATTGCTTATCCAGAGTTGCAAGCTGAACAGGTCAAATATAGCAGTAATTCACAGCTTCATTTAAAAGTATTGTTTCCATGTTTATATAGCTATACATGATATATAACTATTGGAAGGTACATATCTTTTTGAGATATGAATGTTGCATTTCCAACATATTAAATTATCCCTAAATTTATAGAGATAGACTCTCTAAACCAAAGGAAAATACTAACTACAGAGTTTTAGGTATCAGTAATTGTTTGTGGGTTATGATCTTAAAGCCATACCACATTGGCAATTAGTTTCTGTGAGAACGGGCAAGCTGCTTTATATGCATCAGTGCATTATTCTTTGTTGATTCCGGTTCTTTTATTTAATCCTAGACTGCTCACTTATTTTTTCATGCACACTTTCAAGTTTAGCTGTTCCTGTTTGTCAGCCCTGCCCTGAGATACGTGCATTCCCAATAATAATTAACCCATAATAGAAATTGTACTTGCAGCCTTCCTTGGAAGAATCTGGCAGTGGTATATCTTCCTTTACATTGAAACTAGCCAGCACTGCTGATTGGGGAACCAGCAGTATCCCAGAAAATGGAACACAGTCTTCCCAAAAAGGTATTTTCTGGGGGATGCGGTGGTAGTATACTGATTATGTAAAGGGACTTTCATGCCAGAAGCTTTATTGACTTGGGTTCAGTCCCTAGTACCAATACCACTATATGCGAGAGCTGAGCAGTACTCTTGTTAAAAAAGAAGAAGAACAAGAAGAGAAGCAGAAGATTCATATTTTTGAATAGGCACTTTTGCCATAATTGTGAGTAACAGAAGGTGCAGTCCACACATGCCCCACAGGGCTGCAAGGCGTGGGTTAGCGCCTTAGTTTATACCTCAGAGACACTGCTGACGAAGTTCCTTTACAAAGCTCAAAGGAATTTTCCTCCTTCCACCGGAGGTGTTTATATCCTCTAATTTGCTCACCAAGCCTCTTGCAGAAAGGAGTAGGAACTCAAGCTGCTGGCAAGCTGCCACTGAGCAACTGTGGGTTGGTAACAGAGCAGTGGTACGCCCCTGTGGGTGCCTCCACACAGAAGGGGTTAGAAGAGGGATGCAGCTTGGAGTAGTGAGCCCTCTTGCTCAGAGGCCTGGAGTTGTGTGCCTGGCTGATGGGCCAGCCAATCAGGGAACAGGTTGGAGCTACATGGCAGCAAACCAAAGAGCAACTGAGATGCAGGGGTGAGTGGGTGGGTGGTCCAGCATGTTAGAACAGCTTCCTTGCATGTTCTTATAATAAACGTTTAGTTTTCTCTACTGTGCACCTGACAGCCCAGAGCATAGAATTGCTTTAGATTTGTCTTTGAATTGTTTTGCTTAAGAAAGGACTTTTTTTTTTTGTACCTTTGACATTTTTCATGTAAACTCTACCTGGTGCTCTGGGCATGGAAGTGGGATCTGACCTCATTTCTCATAGAGCTTATAAGGAGGGAGGGAGGACTAATTAGTCCCTCATAAAGCATTTACAATGAGGTACAATAATTTTCCAGGAAAGATAATCTATTCACTGAATAAAAAGCCAGACATACTTTTAACATAACGTCGGGATACAAAGTCATTTGAAATAAAAGCTTTTTGTAGTTGTTCAAAATGACTATGTTTTAATAAGATCTTTATATATCATTGTTACAAAGGATCCTTTAAAATGTGATGATTTTAATACTTTGCCAATCTTGAGAGCCGTCTCATAACCTGGAGTTTCACCTGAGGTTACAGACATATTTCTTCCTATTATGTTTGTGGACACCCACACCAGATACTGAATATCATAATAGGACTGCTTTCTTTACCAAAATTTTGGTATAATAATAATAATAATAATGATAATAATAATAATAGAAAGCTTTCCTTGACCAAGTAGAAAGTCTTAAAACTGCCCAGTGAGGTTCCTGTTTATTGGCCTACAAAAAGAAGTCCCCACCAGAGTGACTAAAATAAAGCCCCTTGGCCCTACTTAACTAAAACAGTGTGAGAATATAATAAGAAGCAGTAGACTTCACTGTGATAGATGCCAAAAAGACTGCAAGAAGCTCAGCTATGGGACTTATCATGTACTTACGTATAATTCTTTATTTGACATTTTGCCACATCCATTTTTATTCCTGAACAATAGATATGTAGTCAAAGGCCTCCAATTCTTCCTTCTCTCCTTACTGCTGACCTATTGGACATTTTCTGTCTGATTGGCATTAACTAGTAAGAAAGGGATCAGGATGGATGAAAAACCATGGAAACAAGCTTAGGAAAAATTAGAGTTCAGATGGTGGCTACTACCAAATAGAAATGCCTCTAAGGAAGAAAGTTGGAACTTTTGACAATAATATTGATTCGAGCTGACTGTATTTCATAGACTGTTGCCCTGATCTCTATTCATGCTACTTGAAGAAACTAGCTAAGTCACTATCCTGGTTATGACGTCTGTTATGACGTTGTTAAGCCACTTGTTGCTGGAAGAGGTTCTGTCTGCATTGCTTCCCTTCATGCCATTCATCTTTATCTGCTAACTCTACACTTAGACACAACCAGGCCTGTATATATATATATATATATATATATATATATATATATATATATATATATAGAGAGAGAGAGAGAGAGAGAGATCTAGAACTGTTGGGGCTGGGAGGAAGCGCACCTACATGGTTGAGCACACACATTACAGTGTACCATGTCCCTGGTTCAAGCCTCAGGTCACTACTTGCAAGTAAGAACCTTCAAAGCAATGAAACTGTGCTGTGAGTCTCATTTCTCTCTCTCTCTCTTTCTATCCTTCCTCCCCTCTCTCTCCTTCTCTCTCTTTTTAACTCCTCTTTCCCTCTCAACTTCTCTCTGTATATATCATAAATAAATACAGGTTTTTTTTTTAAAAAAAAAGTTAAAAATGAAAAGACATATAACTGACTAATTTGGAGCTCAGACTCTGAACCAGAACCACACATTAAATAGCCATGGGCATTGAACTTGCTCTTTTGAGGGGTAAGAAGCCTTTTCCCTCTAAGTTTAAAACTGAATAAACCTGAATAAGAACTTTTTTTTTCACTTCTCTACAACAAATCAACAAGGCTTAAATTCTTTTTCATCTCAATTCTTCTTCTTCTTCTTCTTCTAGCGTTTGCCCTTCTTCTGTAGCCAGTCAACAGGTCAGGTTGAAAGCTGTCAGGAGCTGCTTGTTGCTGGCTTTGAAAGTGACTGGGATCCATGTGGATTCAGTCGGCTAGGAAGGATCGTCAGTTTCCCCAATGAATTGGTACTCACGGGATGCACCACGAGAAGGTCGATCCAATGCATCCCGTTCATCTCAATTATCTCAATTATCTCTGCTTTTGCTCCCCTCCAATATTTAAGTTATAAGTCATTCTTACAATTTTTCCATGGTTCTGTATATATATATTCAATTTATTTATTGGGGGATTAATGGTTTACATTCAGCAGTAAAATACAGTTCTTTGTACATGTGTAACATTTCTCAGTTTTCCATATAACAATTCAGCCACCACTAGGTCGTCCTCTGCCATCATGTTCCAGGACTTGAACCCCAGAGTCTTTTACTTTGGTGCAATACACCAACTCCAGTCCAAGTTCTTCTTTGTGTTGTCCCTTCTGTTCTTATTTTTCAACTTCTGTCTATGAATGAGATCATTCATCCTTCTCTTTCTGGCTTATCTCACTAAACATGATTCCTTCAAGCTCCATCCAAGATGAGGTGAAGAAGGTGAATTCACCATTTTTAATAGCTGAGTAACATCTCACTGTGTATATATACCACAACTTACTTAGCCATTCATTTGTTGTTGGACACCTCACCTGGTTGCTTTCAGGTTTTGGCTATTACAAGTTGTGCTGCTAGAATCATAGGTACACACAAATATTTTTGGATAGGTATGTTTGGTTCCTTAGGATATGGATATATATATCCCTTCCCACGAGAGGAATTGCAGGGTCATAGGATAGGTCCTCTTCTAGCCTACTAATATTTCTCCAGATTGCTCTACACAGGGATTTGATCAATTTACATTTACACCAGCCTGTTCCTTTCTTTCCCTAGTGGGGTAGGGCTCTGGAGAGGTAGAGTTTCAGGACACAATTGTAAGGTCATCTGCCCAAGGAATTCAGGTTGACATCATGGTAGCATCTGCAACTTGGTGGCTGAAAAGCATTAAGATATGAAGCAGAACAAATTGTTTAATAATCAGGAGCCTAACAGTACGAATATAGCAGATGAGACTGGGGGTCTTATGTTGGAAGAAACTAGTCAGCCTATTTTGGATATATTCCAAGGGGGCCATAAGTTTACTAATTTTGCCTGAGCCCCACAGCTAACATGCAGGTGGGATAAAGGTATTGTCTGGGGAGATGGTGTCAAAGTTGGAAATGGGACTAGAATGCTGGATCAGGGCAGAGAGTAGCTCCCAAATATGGGGAAAGTATTTAAATTCCATTAACTGTAAACCCCATTGATCTGATCTGAGGTCCATATTCAACACAAGAGCCCTTGTATCCTCTGCATCCCTGTAGGTCTGAGCTCACATTCTGTGGCCATAGCTAGTGACATTCTAGGCTGCACTCACTTCAGGATCAGTCCTCCTCAATTGGAAGAGTATGTTGACCCAGCCTCTCTTCAGATACTGGGTCAGTTCCTACCATTGTGTTCACATTGAGGTCAAGGTCCTATTGAGGTCCACAAAGGGGTCTAGGATTCTGTTACTGATGGAGATGACTAGCGATGGAGAGAAAGGTCTGTTAGAAGTCTGGGCCCATAATATCTGTATACGAATCCCAACATTCCCTGAATAGGGCCCCAGATTATGGGGTGGCTTGATAGTGACCAAAAGAGCCATCATTAAAGTATGCCAATCTCTTACCCTTATCCACATTTTGTAGTCCTTTGATCTGTCAAGGCTAACCTTAGTGTGATTGAGGGAAGTGAAATAGGAAGTAAGTGAGGAGGGTATCTAGGTCTTGTAGAAAATATTTGAATAAGTACCTTATGGTGTCTTTTTAAAGATCTTTCTACTTGCTTGCTGTACTTACTGAGTTACAGCAAACTATTGCACACTTTTTCTTTAAGGTCTATATTTCCCTTTAATATGGATACATGTGCGCATGTGCTCTATCTCATGGGCCCTGGTCTATATCTAGTTTCTGTGGCTTTGTTAGGAAGTGCACCACCTAAAATGGAATTAAGGGTCCTATGAGCTAGGAAAGATCTTACAATAACAATGGAGCTGAAGGGTTGCTATCCCATGCCTGGCCTCTCAGGGCACATTTCATAGGAGTGTATATTAATACCATTCCTGCCACCAAAATTCTGTGTTCTTACCCCACCTCCATATAGTGGAGCTGAAAATTTATCCTCCCTCTTCCCGAGAGATTTTTTTTTTTTTCCTTTGGTACATTACTCCAAACTCGGTCAATTTAAGCTTTACATTTCCCTTTCTGTTCTTCTTTCTCAACTTCTCATTAAGAGCATCCCATACTAGTCTTTCTCTTTTTGACTTATCTCACTTAACATCATTCCTTCTAGCTCAGTCCAAGATGGGTTGGAGAAGGTGGGTTCATTATTTTCAATAACTGAGTAGTAGTAGCTGCTACCTTTTCTGATGTATAACATTCTCACAGGAGAGAAGTTGTATCTCATTGTTGTCTTTATTTTCATTTCTCTGACAATCAATGACTTGGAGCATTATTTCGTATGTTTGTTGGTCTTTTGGATATCTTCTTTGATGAATATTATGTTCATATCCTCTCTCCATTTTTGGATTGGGTCATTTTTTTTGTTGTTGTTGTTGTTGCTGAGTTTGGTGAGCTTTTATATATTTTGGTTATTAGCCTCTTGTCCGATGTTATTATTCTCTAGTTCTGTACATATTTTTTTAGATCTGCACATGTTACTTCATGCCATATTTTGAAGAGATAAAATAAGCATATCTGAGTGAAAAAACTCTCATTAATTATGTTTAGTGAGGAGCAACATATATATTCACTAACATGAAAGGGAAACAACTTTGTTTTTTTCCCTTATGGATATCTATAACTTTAGGCATAAAAAGTAAAAAATGAAGCTTTTCATAAAATAATTGTACTTTATACAATTTTATATTTTATAATTATTTTATAAAAATTTTATAATTTTTATAATTTTATAATTTTATAGTTATTTAGCAGTTTAAAAATAATAAATTTTGTTGGACTTGGGAGACAGCTTGAGCTGTAGTTCCAGCCCACTTTCATGCCTGAGGCACTAAAGATTCAGTGTCCAATCCCAGGTACTATTAACCAAGAGCCAGAGCTGAACAATGTTCTGTTGAAAAAATAAAAATAAAAATAAAATAAAGTTTGTTGTAGTTGGGATGATATATAGTCTTAAACATTATGTAAAACACTTTGACACTATTATGTACCTGAATATTCATATGCCTTGTGACTTGACAAGTCCATTTTAGAAAGTATCCCAGGGAAACATGTGTTAACATATATATATATATATATGATATAACATATATATGACATATATATATATATATGATAGGAAAAATAACACTTGAAACTAATTTTAAAAGTCCATTATTGGAGGAATGTTTATAAAAATGGATTAAAGGGGTTGGGTATCCAGTGCCCTGTGGTGCCCTATGGATGATGGTTTGATGGAGAGTAAAGTATGCAGATACCTTTCTTGAGGTGATGTGGAACTGTACCCCTTGACAATAAACACTTTGTAAATCAGGGGTTGAAATACTTTTTTTTTTCTGCCAGACATCATTTGGATATGTGTATGTGTGTGTGTGTGTGTATACATCATTTGTATGCCATACAAAATTATCAATTTTTAAAAAAAGGAGTGTTGTTATAAAAAATGTTATGAATGCTTTGGCAGGGTCAGACCAAAGATGGTAGTAAGGCTGAATATTCCCCAAGCTCTGCTGCAAATCAACAATGCCTCAATAAAGTGATTTAAACAATCTTGCAAACAGTGTTGTGTGAGAACTTGCATCACAAGACTACTACAATATGATAGAATTACTTATAAGTATTAAATCAAGAAAAAGTTACATATTTTCAGGGAATAACATACAAAATTCAGTATTATGTTTTTTTTTTCTTGAGAAGGGTGGACAACTTAAGGAATTACAAAATAGATATGCAGACCAGCACTAATAATATCCTAAGTAAAATATTAGGCTAATAAGTGTTCATATTTTGTTTATATATATATATATATATATATATATATATATATAAAATGCATTTTATAGGCTTTGGATTTTCACAATACAAATATCTTTAAAGCGAAAGCATCTACAAACATTTCCCCTTGTTGCCCCTACTTTATTGCTACCTATTTGATAGCATAGTCACTCTTTGTAGACCTCAGTATCATGACATCACACAGGAGCAGTTATGATGGTGGTTGGACAGTGAAGTTCCTGAATGACTAGGTACGTTGAGGTTAACCACTCACTGGGAAGAGGCAGATGCCTTCTATACTCCTCTACCTACTCAACTCTTCGACAGTCTTAGAGGATAAAGGAAAGAGAATCCATTAATTAACAGTTATTGGCATTCTTGTGCATGATAGAAGGAAAGGACCTAAATTGGGAGTGAGAATGTCCTGCAGAGACTTGTCATAGGTGATGAATAATTGTACCCATTTGTCAACCACTGTATTGTTAACAATTATCCTCTCAATTAAAAAAAATGACTTGGCGATTTCTTGGAATATCCATTATTTTTTTCCCCAACAATGTCTAATAGTTCCAAATGTGAATGGTAATTTTGGCTAGGTTATTGGGAGAAACATGTTCATTGCTGCTTGCTTCTTTCCAAGCAAAATATGGTCTTTTGGGTGGGGTAAAATTTGGCATGTGTATGATGCAGTGATAATACAGCCAGGTAGGCACATTGTCACAGACTTTTGAACAGTTAAGAACTGATATGTGAGAAACTCACCCATGTGCAAATTGCAATCACAGTGGAAAATATAAACCAGAACTTATGCTAAATTTTGAATTCTCTGCTGTTGTGATTCATCACCACTAAAATACTAGCCAGTATTGGGAGGAGTGGAGAAACCCACTCCAGGGAATCATCAACTTTTCTTAAGCAGGTGAGTAGGATGCTATGTGATGTGCTTGTATTAGGGTGGCTGTCTTACTCCACATTTCCACTGAGTGTGTGAGGTCAATACGTAACTGAATGCTTGTATTTAGAAACCCACAGTCCCCTATGCTGCTTGGTATTTTCAGACAGGAAAAATGTACAGCATGTCAATTTTCTAAAATAGTTTCAACATCCTTTATGTAATGCTGATCTGTAAGTGAAAATGCTAAGGGTTCCTTTTTACTAAAAACAAAGATTTTTTATTTTAACCTTTACCTTTAGATCACAATTAGTGACATTTTCATCATAGCCTAAGAATATTCAAGCACATGTAGCATCTGACACACTGAATTGTTGTTTATTGAGAATATTTTATGTGCCAAGGAACTACACAGATTGTTATGAAATGTATAGGAGACCTGGTCAGTTATTCACAGTCTAGGGCAGGAAATAACTCAGTACATAGCAGGAAGAATAAGATATATATATGGGAGCATTTTATAGAGGAAGTGACATTTGAGCTGACTCAAAGGAAAAGTAATATTTGATAAGTCAGAAGAATGTTCTTAATGAAAGGCCCAGCATCAATATAGATAAATTTTGCTTAATAGTTAAGATTTCATACATGTCACCAGATTTTTCTGTGTGTGAGCACATGAACATGTATGTGAGCACATGCACAACACACACACACACACACACACACACACCATGATAATGATACAAATTTAGATAAAAGTCATCTGAGGCCTTTAAAAATTAAATTTGACTTCTACTTTTCTATCTTAATTATGTTGCAAACAATAGTATTTTGCATACAGTTAAACTCAGTAGCTGTGAAAAGTGACTAGAACTATAATTCAGCTTAGAAGTAGTTTACTATTATAATATCAGAACAGTGAAAAGCTACAAATTTACCATTACTTATGTTTCCTGTAGATTAGTCTAAAACTTCTCAGAAAATGGTTAATATTTGGTTTGATTTGTGTTTTTCTTTTATCAAAAGTAAAAATGAATTAAGAATAAAACTATTAAAATGAAATAATTATAGTAAATTCATGTTGCAATTGCACTAAGTATACAAAACACTTTGTTATCCAATTTTTAAGTTTGGACAATATACAAGGAAAGAGCAATATAGGACTAAAATGTAAATTAGACTTAAAGAATAAAATATTGCCAGTTTGGTCTGCTCAACTATGTACTGGTGGCATTTTTAAAAATAAAAAAAAATAATTTCTACATTATTTATTTTCAAATAGCTATAGAAAAGTTGTCTTGTCTCTTTTTTCTTTTTGCAGTCTATTTCATTAAATTTAAACAATTCTAATCGGAATATGATCAAGTAGATACTAGTATATAGAATGTGTTCTATATTAATTCAAACATTTCATTGCACATCCCATATATATTTATAATTTTCAGTTGAATTGTGTTGTCCAGTGATTAAAATTAAATGAACTGTGTCTCTACCTTTTAAAGTGAAATAAATAGATGACAGTAGTATTTTAATTATTTAGCTAAATGTTTATATCACTTGAATTTTTTATTAATGATTTAATAATGATTAACAAGATTATAAGATAACAGGGGTATAATACCACACAGTTCCCACCAGCAGAGTTCCATGTCTCATTCCTCTGGGAGTATGGACCAAAATTCTTTATTGGGTGCAAAAAGTGGAAGGTGTGGCTTCTGTAATTGTTTCTCTGCTGGACATGGACAATCTGTATCCAGCAGGTCGATCCATATCCCCAGCCTGTCCATATCTCTCCCTCGTCAGGTAGGGCACTGGAGAAGTGAGACTTTAGGAAACATTGTTGAGGTCATCTCCCCAGGGAAGTCAGAGTCATTGTAGCATCTGCAACTTGGTTTCTGAAAGTTGGTAAGATATAAAGCAGGACATATGTTTAATATGTAGGAACCCAAAAGTAGGAATAGAACAGATGAAATTAGGTGTCTTTGGTTGGAAAGAAACTAGGGAGTCTATTTTAGGTATGTTCCAAGGAGCATGTGACATTAGTAATTTTTGCCTGAGCCTAATAGCTAACATGCAGGTAGGCTAAAAGTATTATCTAGGAAGATGGTGTCAGACTTGAGAATAGGACTAGAAAGCTGGATAAGGATAGAGAGTAGCTCTGAAAATTAATTGACTGTTAACCCCATTGATCTGACCTTGAACCCCTGTATAGTCCTACAGTGGCCTGGTGAAAACTTTCAGTTCTGTCAGTCTGAGATCAAAGTTCACGATCACAGCTAGGAACATTTATTATTATTATTATTTAAGAAAGGTGACATTAACAAAACCATAGGATAGGGGGGGAGCAACTCCACACAGTTCCCACCACCCAATCTCCATATCCCGTCCCCTCCCCAATAGCTTTCCCATTCTCTATCCCTCTGGGAGTATGGACCCAGGGTCGTTGTGGGTTGCAGAAAGTGGAAGGTCTGACTTCTGTAATTGCTTCCCTACTGAACATGGACATTGACTGGTCGGTCCATACTCCCAGTCTGCCTCTCTCTTTCCCTAGTAGGGTGGGTCTCTGGGGAAGCAGAGCTCTAGGACACATTGGTGGGGTCTTCAGTCCAGGGAAGCCTGGCCGGCATCCTGATGGCATCTGGAACCTGGTGACTGAAAAGAGAGTTAACATACAAAGCCAAACAAATAGTAGAATAATCATGGACCTAAAGGTTGGAATAGGGAGAGGAAGTGTTGGGGGGGGTACTCACTGCAAACTCTAGTGTACTTCTGCTTTCAGGTATATATTTTGCACTAGTTTGCAGATACATGTAAACATATGCTCTATCTCACAGAACCTGTTCTATTATCTAAGTTTTGGGACTTTGTTAGGAAGTGAACCACCTGGGATGGAATTAGAGAATATTATGAAAGGAAAGGTCTCACCTGAGTAATGAAACTGAAGGGTTGTCGTTCCACACCTGAAGTCTCTGGACACAGTCTGAGCTGAAACATGTTGATGTGGCAGTCATTGCGTTGATTAGGTTGTGATCGGCAGATGCAATATTATTTGATATGGATTGTGAGAGGCATGAGGGAAAGTTGGCCCTATCCTAAGGTTCCAGAACTGGGGGAAATATAGGCTCTATAGTGGAAATGTGAGGTTCCTGCTGTCTTAGGGTTCAAAAAGACAATGGATAGTTATTGTTATCATCACATTATTTGGTAATTGGGTTAACTTTGAAAAGTCCCTTTGTTAGGGTTTGCTGTATAGTACCCAGTATCTTGGATATAGCTGTGCCACCGGTTGTTTCTGATCTACTTTGGTCTAGGCTTCTGAGAGTCCGCATATCAAATCCACAGCCTATATATTAAAAAGACTCAGTCTGTGTTTTAAAAACTTCAAGACATCCAATCAATTTTCCCCTCTCATATTAATTAACTAGTGATTTATATGACTACACTTTAATAGGAGTGTACATAAACACCATTCCCACTACCAAAAGACTGAGCTAGGAACATTTTAAGATGCACTCATTGCAGGACTAGTCTTCCTTGAGTGGCATAGTAGGCTGTCCCAGAATCCCTTCAGAGAGTGGGGCAGTCCCTGCTATTGCTGCTCTATAGTGAGGGGAAAGTCCTGGACAGGCACACAAGAGGGCTTATGATGTAAGGGAACTGTTAGAGTTCTAGGCCCATCATATCTATGTGGAAGTCCAAGAATTCTCTGACTAGAACCCCAGATGATGGGGTGGTTTGGTATTGACCAAAAAGGCCATCATTAAAGTAGCACTTGAATTTTAATATTGGTTACTATCATTTAGATTTTATTGATAATTTTTGTATGGAAATACTTCTTTTTCTGTTGATTTTTTTTTTGTACATCTGCACATACATTGCAGATTGCTGAAACAAAAATTTGTCCTTCACTTCTTCACTTGTAGTGAATAAGACTCGTTGATCCTTAGTTTGCTGAGTGTATTTCTAGCTATTTGTATGGCTTTGCAGAGATGCTAATGCTAATTGATGTTTTAATAGGAAAAATGTTAGCAAATAAAACTGTTAGATTTGAAACAAACTAAAATTTCAGCTTGGTAGCCTAAACGATAATGTTGATAGTGATAGTGATTATGCAATTAATATTTTCAGAGTGATTCCAGTGTTCTGAGTTCTATGCTAAACGTTTTACTTATATTAATTTTTCCAACTTCTCTGTAAAGGTTATTATTATTATTCCTATTTTACAGGTGGATTTACAACCATTATGCTTCATACGAATAGTACATTTTAAATACTCAACTCTGGAAATTTGCACATATAAACACACACATATATATTATGCATATGTATATAACATTTTTCTGAGTTAACAAGTGAATGTTTATTCAGCATATGTATGTCAGGCTGCTTTGCTTATATTCAGGGACACTGGCATGAATCAAAACCCTCACGCTTTCCATTATACTGAGAGAACTTAATGTAGAGGAATTTAGCTTTAAGTACAAACTGAGAGTCTCTGTTTCCCAGAAGTTATCAGGGAGGGAGCTCTTTAAAGAAAAGAAGTCCAAGACTTGAGTTTGAGGGTAGGGGTAGGTAGTATAGTGGTTATACAAAGAGACTCTTATGCCTTTGGCTCTGAAGTCCTAGGTTCCATCCACAGCAGCACCATAAGCCAGAGCTGAACAGTTCTCTGTTAAAAAGAAGAAGGAGGAGAAGAAGGAGGGAGAGGAGGCAGAGAAGAGGTGAAGGAGAAAGGAGAAGGGGAAGAGGAAGAGTGGGAGAAAAGAAAGAAATGAAAGAAAAAGAACAAACAAAATTATATATATATATGAATGAGTTTGATTTGAAAAGCTGATGAGTAGAGGGAAAAGAACAGAAAGAACAGATTAGGCTATGGAGATGAGTGCTAAGTAGGCAAAATCAGTCAGGTGTTACAGGTATTCAGAGGAAGCTGGGGTCAAGTAAAGCTGGGAAAGAGAGACAGCTTGTGGAATCAGATCACTAGGAGCTTGCAATACTATTCAAAGACAATGTTCAAAAAGGAGAGGGTTATGTGAAGCGTTTAGTGTGAGGTGGTGGCTAGGTCAAAAAGGTCATGAAATACCCCACCTCTCCATCTTTGCTAAGGAAGGTAGGACTGAGCTGAAAAGATGAAAAAAATATATATATATGGTCTTTTGATGAAGAAAGTTTTGCATGAATTGGGGAACAGATTAGATCACTTGCAAAAAGGCCTAAGTTCTAGGAGAGGAAGGAGGTTTTTTTTTGTTTTTTTGTTTTTTTTTGGTAGGGATATGTACCTTGGCTTATGGGTGCTGTGCTGTTTAGAAATAGGACAGGAGAAACACAAAGTAGAATTTGGACTAAGCTTGGTATATTACACCAAAGTAAAGGACTTGGGGTGGGGGTTATAGGGTGGGAAGGTCATCTCATGTTCTGGTGTATGATGGAGGACGAAGAGGACATAGGCTGGGGGTGAGAGTATTTTGTTGAAAACAGAAATATTATACATGTATCAACAACCACTTACTGTAAACCATTAATCTCCCAATAAAAATTATAAATATGATTCCATTAAAAATTGAAGAGGACTGACATTACACGCCAGTGCCATCGCCCATGTTTAGTGGGGAAGAAATTACAGAAGCCAGACCTTCCACCTTCTGCACCCCATAATGACCCTGGGTCCATACTCCCAGAGAGATAAAGAATAGGAAAGCTACCAGGGGAGGGGATGGCATACAGAGTTCTGTTAGTGGGAATTGTGTGGAGTTGTACCCCTCTTATCCTATGGTTTTGTCAGTGTTTCCTTTTTATAAATAAAATTTTTTTAAGAAATTGAGGAGGATGGTAAAACTAATCAGAGATAATAACATGATCAGAGACACAAATCGTAGCTAAAATAGTGTAAATAATATGTCTATATTAATCATATATAATAGTGCAAATAATATATAATATATACACATATATACAAAAGTGAAATTATTACATGGCTCAAATAATTTTGTGGGTCTCTTGACATGTCCATATCTATTTTGCATGGCAGACCAGCATTATGTAGTCTCTAGTTAAAAACTAAAATATTATTTTAAAAATTTGATCTACTGTGACTTATAGATATTCAACTCTTAGTTTTCATATCTTAAATAAGGGATTCATATATGGCTCTTGATTTTATTGATCTACCTTTTTTCTAAAATAATAGCCATTTATATATTTTCCTGTGTTTCAGGTTTTATTTAGTATTTTAGAGTCTGGGTATGAGACTAGTTGACATTTAAAGTTTAATAGCTAATAAACTACAGCCTTACTGTTGATTGAATTATGTATATATTGCTTTCAGTTGAGTTTGGAAATTAAAATTAAAGTATTAAATTAAAAGAAGTATTAAAACTAAGCAACACATGTTGATCACCTTGGAAGAACTATGCGAGTTACTGCTGGAGGAGGGTCGGCACGTAAGATTTTGCTGGTGGGAGTGATGTAGAATTATATCCTTATTATCTTGTGATTTTGTAAATCATTACTAAACCACTAAGTAAAAAAATAATAAAAAAGAAATACTAAGACTTGGGTCATCTCTAGGAAGAAATTGAAATTGGTGTTGACTTGATACTTAACTTTTTTTTTTTCAGTAAAAAGTAAGAAGTAGGTCTGACAAAATACCTCATTTGCACAATGAGCTTGCTTTCCTATGCCCTTTGTGCAGGCTTACGCCTGGCCACCACTGCATTGGAGCAAGCTTTGGTGCTGTGTTATCTTTTCCTTCCTGTCTCTAACTGAAGAAAGGCTGCCCAAAATAGTGAAGCCTTGTCACGAAACTAAAATTTATATATATGAGGAGTATTGAAAGCAAGATTAATTTTGGAAAAAATGAATAACTGCTGGACTTATGAACATAAATCTGAGTGAAGATTTCTAAATGTTTTCAACATCATCTAGTTGTATGAACTTTGAATTTCCTTTTCAAAGCATACAATACCTTACACTGTATAATAGTTTGAGATTATATATGTAAAGCAATTATTTCGCACTGTGCAAGGACATAGTAAGTGTTCAGTAATTGGTGGTAATGATTTTAGACGTCATCAATACCATGCTTTAATAAGTCATCAGCAGAGAGGCATGAACAGTTTGTGAAAGTGAAAATCAGACTGTTATAGTAAATATATGTTCTAAGTTTGCATAACTTTGTGGACAAAGGGAATCTTAGAAAGCACCAAATTCAGTAATGGTCCTAATGTTTTCTGCAGAAGAACCAACTGCTTTTTATTTTTTCTCAAGTTTGGAATCATTAGACAGGGGAGAAAGGCAAGGAACATTTTCATTTGGATGATTGTTTCCCTATGATCTGGGGTGGGACAGGAAGCAGCCTTTGACTAGAACTGTCTGCTGTGTAGTCTACTTGTTGAAGATTTGGCATTCTTTTTAAGAGAGGGGGAGAGGGAAGGGGGGGAGGGAGAGGGAGAGTGTTCTTTATCTGTAAGAGAGGATTAGAGGGAGAGGGAGAGTGTTCTTTATCTGTAAGACAGAGGATTTATGCATATATACATCTCTTTTTTATGACTTCAGCTAATGTGAATGAAAGCTTCAGAAAGCTGTCTAACTCAGTGGGAATTTTGTTTCTGTAATTACAGGTCTAGGCATTTTACACTGAGCTTCTCTACTGCTGCCCTTTCTGCCTAAGCAAAATCTGTGTGGAAAGATCTGCTGGAAAGGAACTGACTGCTTATGTTTTTCCATTGTGATGAAAGCATATGACACAGGTAAATGTCTTCAAAATTTTTAAACAAAAATAACTATAATCTGAGTGTAAAATCTTTAAGATAGTGGTGGGGTGTCTATTCTCATTCACATTCACACAATAGAAACACACCACCATCTACTAACATATTCTCATTTTATTTATTCTTTGTATCTCTTATAATGATGGAGCCCTTGATTTCTAAGGGGGAATGAAGACACTTCTGTTTCGAGTTCTTTGATGAGGATGGATGATAAGGCACTGAGACAAAGGTGTAATTCTGATGATGATTTTTGTAAACTCAACTAGAGAGGTCACCATCAGATGGTGATAAACAACAATAAAGTATCTCCTGTCATCTAATCTTATTAGCCCTTTAGCAATATAATTATGATCATCTTTTCATAGCAGCAGACATTTACTCCAACATGTTTTTAATGATCATATAGAACACATTGAATGCATATTTTGAAGTGCAATTAAAATTAATGGCGTCTAGTTATACATCTAGCCTGTTTCAAATATTTTGCTTTTATGCTATTAATGATGTTTTTATAGCTCTACTCCTATTGTCACTATGAATGACTTACAGTAATTTCTTAGCAGTAAATTGTTAAGTGTAAGAGCTTTCAAATTTTTAAGACTTTTGTTAAAAGTCAACAAATTATTGATCAATGAAGTCTAACAGTTTATATTTCTAGAGATAACATACCCAGTGTATGAGAGTACCTATATTTATACAGTTTTCCTAGTGCCAGGAAAACAAAAAGAGTCTATGCTCAACAAGTGATAGGGAACCCACCTGACTAGAGAGATCCTGCATGAAACAGAGTCTTGTCTCCTAATACCTTAGCTACCCTGGGCTACCTTGCTCTGAAAGTCCAGCAAATGTCTCTAGCGAGGTTAACTTTCTGGCATTTTTGAGCCATGCAGATAGAGCAGGTCGACTACCTATATCTTTTCCCCAACACTAAACATGCTCTATTTCACTAGCTAAAGAGAAAATGAAAGCTTCTTAGCTTTTAGGAAATATATGTTTTGTCCCTCATAAACACAAAGGGAAAACTGTGGGGTCATGAATTCTTTGATCCTTTAACTTTATGATAAGGTTGAAAGTTGAAGAAATAGACTCAAAGAATTGGCATTAAGGTGACAAACACAAGATGATTTTCTGGCTTTAGTTGTTGCCTTCCACTGAATTCCCGGAACTCTGGATGTAGATGCTGAATTTGTTTGGGTCCAAGTTTTATTATTATTATTTATTTTAATTTTTATTGTTGGGAGAGTAATAGCTTACAGTAAATGGTATTAGTGATACATGTGTATGATTTCTTAATTTTTTGCAGAACACTCTCATTCCCAGCCTAGGCCCTGCTCCGTCATTGCCACCAGGGTTATACCTGGGACTTGGTGCCTGCAGAAAATCCACTACTCTTATTTGATAGGACAGAAAGAAATTGAGAGGGTTAGGGGGAAGACAGTGAACTGTTACTCATGCAAATGGGGTCTGATTGCTTTAACTTAGGTTCTTGCACATGGTAGCATGTGTGTTCAACTGGGTACCCCACCACTTAGCTCTTTTTATAACTTATTTAGAGGCAAGTAGAAAGTACGTGAAAGAAACCACAGCATTAAAGCTTCTGTCAGTGAAGTTGGGGCCAAGCTTAAACTGGGTCATGCAAATGGCAAAACAGTACACTTTCCAAGTGAGCTTTCTGCTGACCCTGGACCTAAACTTCTGGTCTAATTTGAATAGCTCTTGTTATCTTCAGCAAAAGAGGAACATCAGAATTCTTAAGATAGTTTAACTTATTTTTTTCTTTAATGGTTCATAAATTATTCCACAATTAATGATTCTGAGAACAAATAAGAAATAAAGCTTGCATTTTATATGCATATATATGATATTTCAACAAAATTAATAGAGAGGATAACAAATTTATCACAAATATAAAACAGTACTGTGCTCATAATATTCTGCCGAACTCCAGTGAGGAATCTTATAAGTGGAGGTAGAAAGACCAGACATCATGGTAATAAGAATGGTAATAACACTAGCATATGGAACATTTGGTATTTGGATAGCACTTCAGAATCAATAAGACTCAAACTGAGAAGAAGAAAAGACTGTGAGTTGCTGTGTGGCATGCAGAAATGCAGATGTGTAGCTTCTCAAGGACTTTCCACAATGAATTTCTCTAGGGCTGGCAAGTGGGAGCTGGGATTTTAACTGTATCTAGCTGTGCTGTGACCTTGAACCTGTGACTCAGCATGTTCTGGTTGTCGCATCACTAAACCATGTTTTGCTGTCAAGAAGGGTACTTATCTGCAAAATCAGGCAAAGTAATTGTTGCAAACTAAATTCATAGTGTTCTGTTAGGCCTTCAAGATACCCTAAGACTTTAGCAATACAGAACAAAGGCACAAGTTTCAAATTACGAAAAGCTGTGCAGTTTGAGATTACTGATCAGGATAGCTGACAAAACATTGGGTCGAAAGGAATGATTCCAATGATACTATTTACAAATCCAATTAGAGGGACTCCCATCAGCCGGTAGTAGGGAATGCCAGGAGATATACTATCATCTAATTTGTTCATCCTCTTAACTATATAAAATGGCTCAGCTGAGAGGTCTTCTGCTTTGCCACATTTGTGATCCAAATTCAAGTCCCTGGTACACAACATGAGAGTGGTGTAACACTGAGGAAAACTTCAGTGTTATGGTCTTCCTTCTAGCTTTTTCTCTCTCTCTGAAAAATTCAGCCTAGAGTGGTAAAACCCTGTTACTAGCAATAAAAATGCTGACTACTGTAATAAGTAACTATTTTAAAAATTCTAGTCTCATTCACTACTCATTTATTCATTAAGCAAATACTTCTTTGGGGAATAATTGTTATGTACAGTACAATTTGGAGTGTGAAAGGCATGAAGGGAGTAAGATAAAGATATGTGACCTACTATATGGAGGGAGACAGCAGTCCACGATATTATGTCCTGGTTTTGGTGAAGAGGTCTTTCATTTGAGGCCGTTCTGAAAGGAGACATAGGTTACATCTAAAATGAGAAACTAATATGAACAATAAAGAAAGACATGCTGGAATAGAAGATACAAGCAAGTGAATAGGAGAATAATTAGGAACTGACAGGTAGGTTGTAACTGCTAGAAAGACTAGATCAGGCAATGAAGGTAAGGGGAAGAGATCATTGCAAAACAAAACTTTGCTTGACTACTCAAATGTCAGGGCAGTAAAAACTACTGATCTCTCACATTAGATCATCAAAACAAACACATTCTATCTACTCCACAAGATGATTTGTCCTGAAATGAAGATTTAACTCTCTGTGATTATATAAACATGTTAGACACATGAGTGAGTGGGTTATGGTATATGATAGTGTTTCATTTTTTCAGCTATCACCCAAAGGAAAAATTGGGCTGCTTGCTTCTCCAAAATAGATTCACTTTATTTTAACTTTGACAGATTAATGTAGGAGACTGATTAGTCATGTAATTAATCCTACCTTCTGTATACAAGGATAATTAACTTTATTTAGCTATTAACTTTAATCAGATCTCATTTTTAAAATAGTCATTTTTTGAGGGATAGAGAAAAAAAAGGAATGAGAGAGACCAGTGAAGCACCTGTCATATGTGGTGCATAGGATTAAACTTGGGGCCTCATACTCACAAATTGAGAGCTCCACCCACTATGCCATCTCCTGGTCTAGAAAGATTTTAGATTCCACATCATAATAATCTCTTCATGTGTCATATGATGACAACTTTATTCATTGGTGATTTATTTCTCAGATTGTTTAGTGCTCTATTACTAGGAGCACTTAGTAGTCTCTTAAATAATATAATCCACCGAGAAATTCCTTTCACTTCATTTGATCTTCTTTATGGGTTTGGTAAGACTATACTTTTGACTTGGAGTTATATTTTCAGTATTGATGGATCCTTGTTTGATATTATGATCCTTCTTAACCAGATGGTTTTTTTTTTTTCATCGACTCAAATTCTGTTATATATGTATCCTTATAGGTATCCTCTCATTAATAAACATAGTTTAATTGTTTATCCCCTCCCCTCACTACATACACACACACACACACACACACACACACACACACACACACACACACACACACACACACACACTGCATTCTGGAACACTACAGTATATTCCCATTTAAATATTTGCATTGCATATTTCCAGGGCTAATAAAAACTGTTGACAGTTCAGCACACATGTTTCTACTACAGTTCCTTTTTATTTAAATATTAATTCATTCCCACATATTCCCACAATGACCTTGGGTCCATAATCCCAGAGGGTTAAAGAATAGGAAAGCTATCAGGGGAGGGGATGGGATATGGAGTTCTGGTGGTGGGAATTGTGTGACGTTGTACCCCTCTTATCCTATGGTTTTGTCAATGTTTCCTTTTTATAAATAAAATAAAATAAAGTAATATATATATAAATCATTTATGTGTTTTATAAATGAGAAAGAGAACTGAACACTGATATGTCACTTGCAATGCCAGGAATCATAGTCTCACATTCTACCCACTCAGCTACCTCCCTCATTTTACTGCAGTTCTTATTGTGGAGGTATTTTATATAATTTATAGCAAGCTTGGATGAAGACATTATTTTGGGACACTTAATGTTTTTTTTCATGGCAAAATGAAAAACTAGAGTCCAGCATTAAAAGAAAAAACTAGTAGCCACAGGCCCTTTGGAATATAACTAAAATATGCCTACTAGCTATCTACAGAACAAAGACACCCTCCCACCCCAACTCTTCATCTTCACTACTCCAGCCTTAAGATTCATGATTAGGCAACAGTTTGTTTGGCTTTGTATGTTAACTCTCTTTTCAGCCACCAGGTTCCAGATGCTAGCTTGATGCCAACTAGACTTCCCTGGACAGAGGACCCCACCAATGTGTCATGGAGCTCTGATTCCCCAGAACCCCGCACCACTAGGGAAAGAAAGAGACAAGCTGGGAGTATGGACAGACCTGTCAATGCCCATGCTCAGCTGGGAAGCAATTACAGAAGCCAGCCAGACCTTCCACCTTCTGCATCCCACAATGACCTTGTGTCCATATTCCCAGAGGGTTAAAGAATAGGAAAGCTATCAGTGGAGAGGATGGGATATGGAGATCTGGTGATGGGAATTGTGGAGTTGTACCCCTCTTATCCTATGGTTTTGTCAGTGTTTCCTTTTTATAAATAAATAATAAAAAAGGAAGAAAAAGTAGAGTCAACAATTTGACTTGTACATGTAGGGCTAGCTTTTCAAAACTATTTAGGAGCATATTAAAGATTCTAGCATAATTTACCAGCCTTTTGTATAAAGGCATTTTATTCTCTTTTTAAAATGTATTAGCAATTCAGTAGTGATTAATAAGATTATAGAACAACAGGGATATAGTTCCACACAGTTCACACCACCAGCGTTCTGTATCCCATCTCCTCCACTGGAAACTTCCCTATTCTTTAACCCCTAGTAGTATGGACCAAAATTCTTTATGGGGTTCAAAAGGCTTCTGTAATTGCTTCTCTGATGGACATAGATGTTGGCAGATCTATCCATACCCCCAACCTAGTCAGCCTAATCAGTTACTCTAGTCAGGTAGGGCTCTGGAGAGGTGAGACTTTGTGATGCATTGGTGAGGTTGTCTACCCAGAAAAGTCAGAATGGTATCATAGTAGTGTCTGCATCTTGTTGACTGAAAAATGGTAAGACATAAAGCAGGAAAAATTGTTTAATAAACAGGAACCCAAAGGTAGGAATAGAGCAGATGATATTAGGAGTCTTTGGATGGGAAGAAGCTATGAAATCTATTTTAGGGTATGTTACAAGGGGCCCATGACTTTAGTAATTTTTGCCTGAACTTGATAACTAACATGCAGGTGGACTAATGAGAATCTTATAAGTAATGTGATTTACTATGCCATTTTGCAAACATTCACACAGTTGTACCTCTCATAAAATAAGATAGTACATTTTTTCATCTAACAAATTACAATGCATTATGAATTGGTTGATACTAAAGCATGTTATTTTGTCTATTGGGGGGCTCTAAAGCAGAACACTGCAGAGGTATTGTCCCTAGTATGTATTAACGCTACTCTTGATGTTGGCAAATTGTCCATATTTACAAATGATGCTAACTAGAAGGATCATTTCTTTCTTTTCTTCAGATTAAATGAAAAATATATTATCAATATTTATTCTGGCATTGACTCATTATGTTGGTATAATTTGAGAAGATAGTGTCTATGAATTGGCAAGTTTTTTCTGTCACTCCAATTTTCAGAAGTATATTTTATGTTGTATCATTTTTTTCTTTTAGAGTGAGGACAGCGATTCACTCTGAGCATTATATATATGAAACTTAGTATCATATATATGAAACATCATATATATAGAAACTTAACTAATATGACACATAGTTAATTCTCCATATATTTTCTGTACTACTTCGGTTATGTTATCTTTTCTGTTTAGCACTATGTCTTTTTTTGTTTGTTTGTTTATTTGTATCCTGGTAGAGATTTTTCTCTAGAATCTAAAACAAACATAGAACTTGCATGCTAGAGATCCCAGCTTCAATTCCTGACACCAAAACTGAGGAATGCTGTGGAGAAGATAAATAAATACAACTAAACAAAACAATGAACTTTATGCTATTTTAATGTACCTTGGAATCTAGAGTTGTATTTGTTCATCTCTGCAGAGATGTGAACCTTTGAGGTTGTGTATAAATGAAACCAAGTTCAAGTGGCATGCACTTGGACTGAGAATCAAAATACATACCTACTTTTGTGCCTCCAAGCTCCAAAGCATTTATCTGTAGCATGAGTACATTGTCCTCTGACATCATCTTATATCTAAGATGTTTTAAGATTTTGAAATCTCTGTATGAAAAAAAAGCCAGTGGGGCCATGTGATGGCACGCCTGGTTGAGAACACATGTTACAATGAACAAGGACCCAGGTTCGAGCCTCTGGTTCCCACCTGCAGAGGGAAAGTTTCACAGGTAGTGAAGCAGGGTTGCAGGAATCTCTCTTTCTCTATCCACTCTTAATTTCTGGCTGTCTCTATCCAATAAATAAATAAAGATAATTTTAAAAAATTAAATACCTTGAAATTTATTTAATAAACAAAGCCAATCACAGTTTCAATTTTTTATGTTTTTGACTATATGGATTGAGTGATTCTGGGTTTATGTCCTCCATCATGCTCAGGTGGAGCTATTGATCTGCTCCCTCAATGATGATGATGAAACAACCATAAGGAAACAGTCCTTTCATGCACTAAGGCAAGCCCTTCCAGATGCTCAATCCCTTAGCTAGTATTCAGATGGCACTGAAAGAGCACCACTTTACTCGCCACTGAAATTCAGTCATCTCTGGAGTGAAATTTGGCAGCTGTGTAATAGTCAAACTGCAGTACTTATATGACAGTTTAGGGGAAGGAGTGAGACAGAAATAGCAGATTCCAAAATAATCCAATTAAAACAGCAGGGAAAGTGGAGTTGGGCAACAAAAGGGGAGGATGCTATGTCTTGAAGTTTGATTAGTTCTCTCATTTAGTCAATGTGAACTTCAAACTTAGCAGCTCTACAATGACCACACTAAAAAATCCAATACATGCACCAGGGAGAGTGGGGTTGTCTGATGTCCTATGGAGCTATGATTTCCTGGTTATTTCTCTGTCTTTTCCCAGTGGTTTAATTAACAGTCTGTGTTTGCACATAAATAGATCTGTCTTTGTAGATCCACCTCCTCCTCTTACCCCCTGCATAGGATAATATCATGGTTCAGTACTTATGATACCAGAATGTACTATGTTGAAAGTAGTTATGGGGGCTGGGTGGTGGTGTACCTGATTGAGTATGCACTCATATGTTACAATGCACAAGGACCTGGGTTCAAGCCCCCGTTCCCTACCTTCAAGGAGAAAGCTTTGCAAGTGGTGAAGCAGTGTTGCAGGTCTTTCTCTGCCTCTGTCTCTCTCTATCATCCCCACCCCTCTCAATTCCTGGATGTCTCTATTCAATAAATAAAGGTAATAATTTTTTAAATATGTTTTATGTTAAGACACCTTTGAAATGGTTCAGGAAATATGAACTGGCAGATAAGATAGGCCAGCCCTCCTATTTAGATCAAGGATCTTGGTTTAAAAAATTACTGGAAAGGAAGATTCAGTAAATGTACTAGGTATATAATGCAGTTAAACAGAATTTTAGAATCTTTGGGATTTTGTGGAATGGGAGTAATCATTGAGAGAAATGTTAAAATAAAAACAAGAAAGGTAGTAATGGGTAGTATTTTAAAATACTGAGCATTATGTTCAACAATTTAAAAGTCACAAAAATAGTCAGTGAAGGTAGAAATAATCAGATCTCCCAAAAGGGAGATTCTAGGATATAAATGATGTAGATGTTATATGAACTGAGGCATTTTAGTTTAAGTAAAAAAGTAAAACATTGAAAAGAAATATAGGGAATAAAAGGTTAGCTCACTTAAAAGCACATAAAATCTTAATGTAATGAGAAGAATTCATATACTGTACTATTATAAAGTATAACCAAAAGTGAATTCAAGGAAAATTAAATTAAATCAGGTAGTGGGTAAAAAATGAGACATGGTATCAGGAATTCTGGCTTTTTAGTTTTACAACTTATTAGCTCTCTGTGACCTTGAGGAAATCTCTTGAAACCTAAGTGTTTTTTAACCTGTAAAATAGAGATAATTATATTTTACTGTGGGAAGAGGTTGAGAAGCTTAAGTGAAGTAATACCTAAGAATATGTTTTGTGAAGTATAATCTCTTTACATATGCTAGTTCTCTTAAGTATGTGGACTGCTTTGATGGAAAAGTGAGGCCGATAGAACCCTATAGAATATAAGGTCTTTGCAACATACCTTAGATTAAAAATAATAATAATAATAATACATAAAAGAACTCAGGGGGCCAGATGGTGGCACATCTGGCTGAGCGCACTTTACAATGTGCAAGGACCCAGGTTCGAGTACCAGTCCCCACCTGCAGGGGGAAAGCTTTGTAAGTGGTGAAGCAGTGCTGCAGGTGTCTCTCTGTCTCTCTCCCTCTTTTGATTTCCCCCTTTCCTCTCAATTTCTGGCTGTCTCTACCAAGTAAATAAAGATTAAAAAAAAACTTTAAAAATAATAAAAGAACTCAGCACAAACAAATAAATAAATAAATTAGACAAGGACATGGACAGAAACTTCACTGACGAAGAAATCCAAAGGGCCAACAGACACATAAGAAAATGCTCAAAGTCATTGATTATCAGAGAAATGTCAACAAAATAATGAGATGGCACTTTACATACTTAAAAATGTCATACATTAGAAAAGACAGTAACAACAAATATTGGGAGGCTGGAAGAAAAAGGGACACTTCTGCACTGTTGGTAGGAGTGTAAGTTGGTCCAGTCCTTGTGGAAAACAGTCTGAAGATTTCTCAAAACACTAGAAATGAACCTACTTATGACCCAGTTATTGCTCTCCTGGAGATTTGCTCAAAGGAAATAAAATCGCCTATTAGAAGAGATCTATGGGAGTTGGGCAGTAGCGCAGTGGGTTAAGCACAGGTGGCGCAAAGCACAAGGACCAATGTCAGGATCCCAGTTTGAGCCCCCGACTCCTCACTTGCAGGGAAGTCACTTCACAAGCCGTGAAGCAGGTCTGCAGGTATCTGTCTTTCTCCCTCTCTGTCTTCCCCTCCTTTCTCCATTTATCTCTGTCCAACAATGACAACAACAACAATAATAACTACAACAGTAAGACAACAAAAGCAGTAAAAGGAAATAAATAGATACTTTTAAAAAACAGAAGAAATTTATGTAAACTTACGTTCATGTCAATACAATTTGTAATAGCCAAAACTTGGACGTAACCCAAATGCCCAATGATAAGTGAATGGCTAAAAACAATCATGGAATATATACATTATGAAATACTACAAGGCTCTTAAAAAGTGTTTAATCATCTCCTTTACTTCATCTTGAATAGAACTCGAAGACTTCATGTTAGGTGAGATAAGCCAAAAGGAAAACGATTTATCTTATAGGTGGAGCCTAAGATATAAGGTCATACAGGGAAATTACAAATTGAAACAATGACTAGACATAGTATATTTCATCAGAGCAAAGGACTTTGGGGTGTAAGGGGGAGGGAGGGAATGAAAAGGACCTTAGTTTTCCTGGTACATGATGAAGTAAAAGGACTTAGGTTGTAGGTAAGAGTGTTCAGCAGAGAAGTTTCATGGAGAGATGAGAAATTATACCCATGTGTTTAATGACTGCCTTGTAAACCACTAACTCTCCACAATAAAAGTGTTAAAAAAGGAAGACAATTAAAATATATATGAATGACTTTTTAATTCCTCATTTTTCTGGTGTAGAAATTTCTGCATTTATGGATTTTTTTTTTTTTTACCAGTGCACTGCTCATCTCTGGCTCATGGTGGTACAGGGGATTGAATCTGGGACCAGGGAGCCTAAGGCATGAGAATGTTTGCATAGCCATTATGATATCTCCCCTGTTCTATTTATGGGATTTTTTTTTCCCAAAAAACTTTTTCTGACCAGCTCAGTCAAAAGTTTGTCTGCTTTCTGTTGAACTTTAAACCACATGAAGTAAATATTGTCTTGGAGAAGCCTTGAGTAGAAGTGTAAAGAATAAAGAAAAATTTCTGGTAAAAAAGTTCATATTCCAGGGAGTCAGACAGTAGCACAGCGGGTTAAGAGCACAAGGACAGGAGGAAGGATCCCAATTCGAGCCCCGGCTCCTCACCTGCAGGGGAATCGCTTCACAAGCGGTGAAGCAGGTCTGCAGGTGTCTGTCTTTCTCTCCCCCTCTCTGTTTTCCCCTCCTCTCTCTATTTCTCTCTGTCCTATCCAACAACAACAATGACAACATCAATAACAACAACAATAACTATAACAATAAAAAAAATTTCCTATTCCAGAGCTGGGGTGGTTCACCTGGTTAAGCACACATGTTACAGTGTGCAAGGACCACCCATCTGCAGGGGCAAAGCTTTCCGAGTGATGAAACAGGGCTGCAGGTGTCTCTCTGCCTCTCTCCCTCTCAGACTCCCCCTACTGTTTTAATGTCTGGCTGTCTCTCTCCAATAAATAAATAAAATATAATACTTTTAAAATAATTTAAAAAGAAAAAAGCAAAAGAAAAGCCTCCATCCCCACCTTTTGGGAGATTTAGGCAGAGCTAGATGAGTGGGAGTAAGGAGATCAAGAGAAGAGTGAAAAAAACTCTAATAAAGACTTGAAATGCCAAGTAAAAGACTCGGGTGGGTGGGTGGGGAGAATATAGGTCCATGAAGGATGATAGAGGACATAGTGGGGGTTGTATTGTTATATGGGAAACTGGGGAATGTTATGCATGTACAAACTATTGTATCTACTGTTGAATGTAAAACATTAATTCCCCAATAAAGAAATAAAAAAAAAAAGACTTGAAATGGAAAAAGTAAAAAAAAAAAAAAAGCAGTAGACCTTTTCAAAGTGTGGGCAGACTCATTGAATTTCCCTTCATGCAGCATTCCAGCTGTCTCACTATCTTCTATTTCTTAATTGTAGACTTGACTGTGTGTGTGTGTGTGTGTGTGTGTGTGTGTGTGTGTATGCATGCGTGTGTGTGTGTGTGTGTTTGTTACTTTTCCCCCAACAGTTAATGAAAAGGAAATCAACTGGATTAT
The DNA here is from genome assembly GCF_950295315.1 of Erinaceus europaeus. Lineage (NCBI taxonomy): Eukaryota > Metazoa > Chordata > Mammalia > Eulipotyphla > Erinaceidae > Erinaceus > Erinaceus europaeus. The sequence goes on from NC_080165.1 coordinate 46,703,120, forward strand.
ATGCTGCTTATATATTTCACATGAATGCCATGGAATGCGTATTTATAAATGATGCCAACCTGGGAGCGAATCAGTATGCATGAATACATTTGTTCATGCATTTGTGAATATATGTGTAGTTATCCACAGACACAGCACATGTGTACATTTGTTGTAGACACCTTACCATGGAAAAGACACATTGGCATTAATTAGAAAGAGTGATAGGAAACAGTGAAAGTAAAATTCCTTTAGGCATCATTTACTATTATAATTAAAGTGCATGATGTAACATTGTGCTTGCAGAGACGTCTGCTTTTTTCTAGTTTAGAAGAATAGTAGGAGTTAAATGTTAACAGATTTATGTGTCAATAAATATCTAAAAATACTAATTCTCTTTTGTATACCGTTCTTATAGCCCTGCAGTATATTTCAGATTTGTCTTTCCTTACTTAGAATTTAAAACACTTTGGATAAAGAATGTTGCAGAGTATAATTTGTGGCAGAAATGTGCCCTGATTGTTGGTTTATTATTCCTGAGTAAATTTGCAGAGCTGAACTATCTATCACATATAGAAAAGTACAGCTTTGGAAAATACAGTAGACATAGCACAAGAAAATTGAAATAAGAAACTTAAGGAGTCCATCTTTGATTGATGATGTTTCTTATCTGTTCTTCATTATTCCCTATGAAGGAATAAAAATACCAAATTGAATTTGAAAACTGGATTAAGATAAATGACTTCTCAGATATTTTTACCTTAGTTGTTTCCAATTTTTCTAGTAAGACATTGTCACTATTTAAAGAGTTTATGTTTACTACATTTAATCTTTCTTTAAAATATGCCCTTGGGGCTTAATTTCTGAAATGTGTTTGGATATGCAGAAGCTGTGTATGTTTTTTTAACTATTTGTAGTATTATATATGTACTATATATACTTATATGCCCACTTATTTATTTTTTTAAAGATCTTATTTATTTTCATGAGAGTAAAAGAAACCAGAGAACTTATGAGCTCTGGTAGATGGTGGTTTGAACCTGTGATTTCAGGCACATTTCAGCATGAATATCTGCTTCACTGCCTTTGTTCTCTCCCGGCCCTCTGCACCCCTTATTTTTATATAGTGAGCAATGGAGTAAAAGAGGAATAGAACACTTTTTTTTTCTTGGAGAATATTTTATGCATGCTACTCTCTACATTTACATTCTACTTTAGATACTAAAGTTTGCTGCCTTCCCATGTAAGTCATTCTTACATGTTCCTTACATACTTACCAGGGAACTTGTAGGCTTGCATATGAGTCTCTGTTAACTAGGGTGTAGATCATGTTGAAAAAATGAATTGTCTTGTTTGTTGTAACTCTTAACACCTAAGATCTAAACATACTTTTTTTTTAATATGGATGAACAAATGAACAAATGGATATATCAGATACATAATTTGTGCTCACCATTGTCTTAGACATGGGTTACATCTGCTCTAAAGTAGTATGAAATAGCTGAGAAGAGGGGGCCAGGCGGTAGCACACCGGGTTAAGTGCACATAGTACGAAGCAAAGTGCAAGGACCTGCACAAAGATCCCAGCTTGAGCCCCCAGCTCCCCACCTGCAGGGGTGAGGAAGTCATTTCGCAAGCAGTGAAGCATGTCTGCAAGTGGCTATCTTTCTCTCCCCATCTCTGTCTTCCCCTCCTCTCTTAATTTCTCTCTGTCTTGTCCAACAACAATAGCAATAACAATAGAAAAAAGGATGGCCACCAGGAGCAGTGGATTCATAGTGCAGGCACCGAGCCCCAGCAATAACCCTGGAAGCACAAAATACACACACACACACACACACACACACACACACACACACACACACACACACACACACACACATAACTGAGAGGTAAAAATAACTTTAGTAAGGCAACAACCATTGGATTATAACCCTAATAATAAAATAAATATCCATGAACTCATGCTGGTATAAACAATGGAGTAAATAAGTGGGACAGAACAAACAACTTCTTGGTAGAAGAATCCCAACTAATAAACAATAAAAATATCATAGTGACACCATTGAATAATAGTAGTAGCTGCAGGAAAGCCCTACTGATGGCTATAGAATTAGTAAGCAAAAATTTAAGAAGATACTAGATTTACATAAAGTTTCAGAGTTATCTCCCTCCAGTGTATTTAGTAATATAAAGAGAGAAGTTCAGGTTGGGTGGTGGTATACCTGGTTAAGTGCACATAGGACAGTGTGCACAGCCCTAGGTTCAAGTCCTAGATTCCCTCCTGCAGGGGATGAAGTAGTGCTACAGGTATCTTTCTCTTTTGCTCTCTGTCTCCCCTCCCTTCTCAATTTCTCTCTGTTTCTATCCAAAATAAATAAATATTAAAAAATCAGTAAGAAACAAATAAATATAAGCTTTAAAAATAGAACATTTTACTTTTGTTTGGAGAATCCAGACAGACACACTTTAAATGATTAAGATTACATAGTGATGCACAGTGACACCAGTGATACAAAGTGCAACTTGTGCCTTTTCATATGAAATTCCCAGGAGGATACACTACTTTGGTTGCATTCTTTCCTGTAGTTGTGCAATCTCATTCTCAACAGGAAAAAAATATATAGCCCCAAATTGAAGGACAGCCTAGAAAGTTGCTGCTGATCTGTACTATGAAAAATGTTAAGACCTTTAACAGTAAGGAGGGCTGTGGCACACCTAGTTGAGCACATGCATGCTACCAAGCACAAAGACTCATATGCAACCCCCCAGCCCCCACCCCACCTTCAGTGGGGAAGCTTTCTGAGTTGTGAAGCAGAGCTGCAAGTGTCTTTCTTCCTCTATCTCTCTGTATCTCCCCATTACCTTCAAAATTTCTCTCCGTTAAATAAAAATTAAGCAATATAAAATAAGAAAGGATAAGGAACTATCACAGAGTGACAAGAACAAATAGACTTAGCAATCAAGTGCCATGTGAAATCCTATACTGGATCTTGAGACAGAAAAGAACATTTGCAGAAACACTGATGAAATGCTAATAAATTTCATAGTTAGTAGTATTAATGAAGGCTAATATTTTTTTCATTTGATCATTGCTGTATGGTTGTGTAAGGTGTTAACATAAAGTGGTGGAGTGTTCAATTGAAAGACCCCAAAGTCAGGGGAGGGGATAAGATGCGGAGTTCTGATGATGGGAATTGTGTGGAGTTGTACCCTTCTTATCCTATGGTTTTGCTAATATTTCCTTTTTATAAATAAAAAAGAAAGACCCCAAAGGAACTTCATACTATTTTTGCAACATCCTATTATCTAAGATGATCTTTATAAAAACTTAGTTGAATGTGCAGTACTAATCCACAAAAAGCAATTGCAGAGCAATATATGATAATATTCAGCTGAGAATTTGCAAGATAAAAGCCACAGATTCCCAAAGACCCCAAACATAACAGTAAAATCACCTCAAAAGTACTATGAACTTCAGAAAATGAAAATATAAGCATATCTGCTTACGTTTCAAACTCCTAATCTGTAAACATCTTATCATTCTCAATTTGTTTTCTGTAGTGTTATCCATTGAGTAAACCTTTAACACTCTTCTGGATTGGCTTGGCAATGGTGCTCATTGGGGATTTTTTTTTTTCTTATTCTGAGTTATCTTAGAAAGAGTTTCTATAGCTTTTATCTTTTTGTCACCATCAATTGTATCACAGATTTATACCTCAGGAATCCATGGACTGTCGGCCTATGTATGTATGCACCTCCCATCCTTCTTACCATTATTTTTTTTCCTTCTTTTTGTTCTTTTTTGTTCTCATTCTTTTGCTCTTTCTTTCTTCCTACCATCTATCAGCAGATATATGTCTATCTATATGTGTAGATGTGAAATCTGTGCTACAAACTGTGAGTGTCATTGTCAGTAATGATGACCAGCTATCCCATACAGTCTGGGATAGTCTTGTGGTTTGGGTAATTTAAGGTTAGGACTAGAAAAGTGAGTATACTCACTAAGTGCTTAGTTGAATATACACACATTCCCTGATGTTCATAAATGATACCATATGTTAAAAGGCAAGGGTCCAAAATACTGCTAATAGGATAGAGCAACCCTGCCAATTCCATGGGTGTAGAAACTATGTCACCTGTCTATGTATGTGGTTAGGCTGCTTTTATTTTAGTCCTCCCAGTAGTACTTCTGTTATGTTCCTGTTTACCATTACTAAATTCCAAGGGTATACCTGGAATTATCCTAGTTCTTTCAGATGTCCCATATTCACTGTTTGACTATATCCCATTTCACTCTTCTATGGCTGTATCTTTTATCAGCACTCTGGAAAAAAAATATCTCCAAACTGCTTGAGTTGTCTTGCCTGGGTACAAGGAGTAAGTATTGGGATAACCTTAATCCTATCTCTACAAAATTTATTTGGGGTCTGTGACATGAGTGTGGTATGGGAGAAGCATATAAAGAGACACAGGCAGATGCCAGAAAATTCTTCGGCAATTCCATGTGAAAATAAACTTTCTTTCCTATCACCCCCTGATTTATGTACTTGTTTCCTGCTCAACTTGTTTGAGAATGAGCAGTAATAGAGTTTGTCTTCATTCAAAACTCAGTAACTCTTGTTTGCCTTCCTACGAGATGAAGCACTATTTGTTTATAGCATAGCTTCTCTGGGAAATTAAGTTTAGAGTCTCAAACAACTGACTTACAAATGAACTTTCTGTACAAAGCTCATTCACAAATTGAGTACTGCTTGTACTGGACACATTACCCAGAGATAACATTTATCTGTGCTTGATCAGTATGACTTGTCAAGTTAGCTCATGTTTATTTTTCTTTGCCTTCATTTTGATGATAGCCCAGCTCTTAAAATTTAATACTCTCTTTATGCTTGGAGAAACATTTCCTTTGGAGGTTCCCAGATATACTTTCAAATAAGAATAGTAAGTTTACTTTATCTTCTGATTTATCTTAGGATTCATGGCTATGGAAATTTCTTATAGAGTCAATTGATAAATTGTAGAAAAATTGAAAACTATTTTGAAAGTTTTTTTTTTAAAAAACCATTTCCTGGTGTTATACTGGGATGTCAATTGTCTTGGAATGTAATTACTTTATTAATTTGCAAAGGTTAAAAAACTTTGATGTTATAGTTCTCCTATGTGTGTAAGTGTAAATGAGAGTGTGTATGCCACAAAATAATGAAATAATCTATAACACATTAAAACAAAATTTCTTGTTAATATATTTTTCTGGGCGTATTATAATTTTCCAGTATGGAGACACAGTATGTGATTTTGTATGTGCTTCTAAAATAGCAGATGAATGAATCAGTTATATTTTCCTGGAACCAATTTTCAGATTTTAAACTCTTGCTTACTTCTAATTTGTATGTATATAAAATGTGTGTACAGAAAAGTATCCCAATGGGCTTCATATCATAAAAATATAGAACCCTGGTCTTAGGGATAGTATGTAGGGAACCTACTATACATCTACAAGTAAAACTGTATGCTGTTATCAGAGCGCCTGATAGAATATAATCACAATATCACTGATTTTGTTCTTTTGGGAGGTAGAAATAGAATGCCTAGCTAGGACTGTGTAAGCTTGTCATAGACTGTCAGGGTGATGTGATTCCATATTAAAAAGAATACATTGTTTCCCCCTTACACACCCTGCGATGGTAAGGAAATGCTTCAGCTGCTATTCTGACTTGCTCTAGCAGTCTCAGATCTTGATGCTGATGCAGTTAAAATTTAGTGAGTAGCACTCATGTTAATAATCTTTCACTTCTGATTTAAGTTAGAATGCAACATCCCATGTAAGAAGCATTTCCTTTTAGTTTATTTATTTATTTTTAGTTATTGATGTCTTTTTTTTCAAAATTATTTCTTTATTGGGGGATTAATGGTTTACAGTCAATAGTAAAATACAGTAGTTTACACATGCATAACATTTTCACATAACAATACAACCCACACTAGGTCCTCCTCTGCCATCATGTTCCAGGATCTGGATTCTCTGAAAAGCTGTGGTTTAATAAAAATAAGTCTATGCAAGTGTGAGAGACACTTTATGAACTGTAGAGTACTACATGAAAATGAGGGATTATAATTAAGTACTCTCAGGTTATTTCTGAGCATTGACTGTCAAAACATATAAAATATAACTTTTATTTCCCCATAAGTACACTGCTTATAATGTTATAAGTGTAGTTAGTTTATTCTAGATTGCAAGAAGTGGTTAGGGGAATCTAGAGTTCTAAAATGCCCCCAAAGTCATTAATTAAAAAGCAACTAATGAAGTTACTTCTTTAAGATTGCATTGGATACGTTGTAATACCAGAATTTTTCACCCTTATCCAGGCAATAGCAGAATGGAGCATTTCACTTTTTATATCTAGTTGCAAAAACATAAAGCACTCAGTGTAGAAAGTATATCATTAAGTGTAGTGGATTTATGTTTTATCACCAACTCAGCTTTATAGGTTCTTAGATACCTACAGATATATGAAAGTTTTATTTGGGTTATTCAACCTAAATCTTATGTGATCTGCTGTTATTTTCTTTTAATTGGAATCCTAATAGTTTACAGTACAGTTGCTGACACATGGGTAAAATTTCTTATCTCACCATAATAGATGTCTGCAAAATACTCTCACTCCCATACTAGGTCCTTACCACCATCATGCAACAGGTCACCAAAGACACCACCTGGACCCCTGCTGTTGGGTTCTACTGTCTTGAAAATTCTTTTGGGCTAGCAAAAAAATCTTTCACCTGGATAGTGCATTTTTTATTGTTTGTTTGCTTGTTTTGCTATATTTGTCACCCAGGTTTGAACCCAACTTCCAGATGAAAGGAGTTTAAGTGTTTTGGTCTATCTCTATCTCTGTCTCTATCTCCCCATCTGGAAATGTTGAGCCAGTGAAAGCTCAGTAAAAGAAAATAAATTTAAAAAAGAAAAGAGAAAAGAAGAGGGAGAGGGAAGGAGAGAAAGAGGGAGGAAGAGGGAAAAGGAGAGAAAGGTCTCTTTTCTCCTATATAGTTGTCAGCTGTTAGCACTTAGATTTTCGTTTAGATTCTATGAACTAAGTAGGACTGACCTCTTCACCTCTTCACCTCTTCATGGATATAGGGCCTGGCAAACTAATTTACAGTTCTGAATGTTCTCAGTGAGACCTGCTATTGACTAGAATTTCCTGTTATAAAACATGAAATGTTACTCTTTGTGTCTAGTACTGAGCATTTGAGATAAAACATTAAGATACTTTATTAACTCTATGTATTCAAATGGCTTACAGAGAAATTCTTTTAGAAATGCTTTTTGATTCCTGGAATGTTCAAATAATAAAGGCAGGTGGTGTTTTTTTAATTGTTTTTGCCAAAATCCAACATTATCAGTTTCTTTTTTTTAGTTAAAAAAAATTTTTTATTATCTTTATTTGATAGAGACAGTCATAAATTGAGAGGGAAGGGAGGGATAGAGAGAGTGAGAGACAGAGACACACCTGTAGCCCTGCTTCACCACTTATGAAGCTTTCCCCCTGCAGGTGGAGCTGGGGGCTCGAACCTGGACCCTCATTCATTGTAACATGTGCGCTCACACAGGTGCACCACTACCAAGCCCCGAGACCATCAGTTTCATGTAGAAACTAATACTAGTCGTTGTGATTATAATTATTTTTGTAAATTCATCAGTTGCTATTGTTATTTTTAACATCAGTATTCCCTTACAAACATTGTTGACTTGATCTCTCTCTCTCTTTCTCTCTCTCTATCTCTTGCCCCCTCTCTCCATCAGGGTTATTGCTGGGGTTTAGTGCCAGCAGTGTGATTCCATGATTCCTAGCATTCACTTTTCCCTTTTTTTGTTCTATTTTATTTGATAGGACAGAGGAGGGAGGAGGAGAGAAAGACACTTGCAGACCTGCTTCATCACTTGTGAATTGTCCCCAGGCTTGAACTTGGTTTTTTTCTTTCCTCCTGTTGTTTTTTATTTGTAATTAATAGTATGTTACAAAATAGTGAGATTATGGTATATAGTTCCACACCACACCCACCACCAAAGTTCTGTATCACCAACCTCTCACCTCCTAAAGATAACCACCACAGTTCTCACAAGTCTTAGAAGCAGTTTTCTTGCTTGCTTCCTGTTTTTTTTTCCAAGTTAATGTGTATCAGCTCTCTAGATTGCAAATATTAGTGAAACCATTCAGTAGTTATCTTCAACTCTTTACTTATTTTGCTAATCATAACCACCTCCAGTTTCATCCATTTTGTCCCAAAGGACACAATAATCATCTTTTTTTTTTTAATTGCAGAGCAATACTATCTGGAATATATATCCCATAACTTCTTTAGCCAGTCCTCTGTTGATGGACATGTAGGCTGCTTCCACTCTTTGGCTATTGTGAATAATGCAGCTTTGAACATATGAAGTGTGTATGTCCCTATGAATTACTGTTTGAGTGTACTTTGGGTAACTACCTGAGGGTGGTATTGCTAGATCATAAAGTATTTTCATTTTTTATTTATTTAGGGACTCTCCATACAGTCTTCCAAAGGGACTATACCAGGCTGCACTTCCACCAACAATGCAGCAGAGTCCCTTTTTCTCCACAACCTCTCCGATACCTGTCATTTCCTGTTTTGTTGATGTAAGCCATTCTCACAGGTTTGAGATGGAATTTCAGTATAGCTTTAATTTGCATTTCTTTGCTAATGGAACATGGGTTCTTGTGCATGCTCTACTAGTTGTGCTACTGGCTGGCCCCTAAAAAAATGTTGCTTTTTAAGATCAAATTCATTTCCTAAAGCTGATATTAATTTGTTAGAAGTTACTTTTCTGCAGTTATTGGCATGTTCATCAGTTTAACCAAACATCAAAATGAGCCCTAAGGAATATGTTTTCAATACTTTTTCCTTGTAGTTTATCCCCTAAAGAAAATGTGTCTTTTTAGCTAGAGTGACTTGGAAATGCACTGCTTTTTAGGAACCTTGTCCTCATAGTGTGTTGCAGCAAAAACCAGTGCTCCCCAAGGGCCCCTCAGTATTTTTCACAAGCTTTAAGCTGGGTATAAAAGACCCATCCACTTTAAAGCTTTTTGCCTGTGAAGTTCAAACAGAGATTGATTTTTAACCACTGTGCTCCTGGGGAAACAGCATACAGTAGCTAAGACTGAAATAAGCAGATAGGGAGTCTAGGAGAAATAACCTCCCCTGATGCTTACCTGAGAATATCTCTGGAGGAGGAGGATCAATACCTTCTGATATGCATAAGTAAAGGAGCCGCTGGAATTCTACATTTCATATGATCTGCCCATCAGGACCTCTCACCCAGAGAAGATGAATATTCTTTATTCAGGAGATAGGAGATATTAAGAACCATATAGCTTGCCATTTTCTCTTTATAAAGTTCAGCCGGTGCTTTTTACTATATTTAGGTAGGTATACCACTATTACCACAAAAATTTTAGAGCATTTTTATTACCCCAGGAAGAACTTCTATAATCATTATCAGCCACTTCCAGTTTGTCTCAGTACTCTGTCCCAGCTCTAAGTGAACACTAGTCTGTTTTATAGATAGACTTGGCCATCCTAAACATTTTAAATAAATGAAATTACACATGTGAGGTTTCTTTCACATAGCATGATGCCTTTAAGGGCTGTCCTCACTCCTTGTGATGAAATGAATTCTTTTGCAGGGATATATTACATTTTGTTCATCAGTTCATGAGCCGGTGGATCTTTAGGCAGGTTCTACTTTTTGGCTTTGATGAATAATGCTGCTACGAACATTCCTGTATATATATAGGCACTGCTTGGCTCTGGTTTATGCTGGTACAGAGGATTAAACCTGGGATGCTGGAGTCTCAGGCATGAGAGTCTGTTCGAATAACCATTGTGCTATTTCCTCCACTCATGTGTACATTTTTAAATTTCTATATGACTTATTTTTAATGATTTATAAGTAATACTACTAAGTGGTATTTTATTCTCTTAAAATAATTTAAATATTATAAAAATATTAATTAGCATTTCTAATCAATAACTATCACACTCTCTTCTAAGCATCATGCATTGTACAATATCTCAGATAACCCTTATTACAGATGTGATGACTGAGGTCCCATAGGAAGCCCATAGGAGCTGGAGAAGATGAGATTTGTAATCACATCTGTTTTACCTTTCTGCCACTGGAGTGCCTGAATGATTCCACCACTCACAGCATGCGTTTTTACTTTTTTTTGAGGATAGGCAATGAGAGAGAGAGAGAGAAGAAACACTCTACCCCTCATGCAACTTTCCCCCATGCAGGCCCTCCTATGTATTGATCAGGAGTAAAACCTGGATCCTTTCACATGATAACATGCACAATCCACTAAGACAATGACTAATATTTTTCCCCTCTAGTGATTGAACAATTTACAGCTGTTTCTTATTTATTTATTTATTTATGTTATAGCTGTGACTTCATCACTGTGCGTTGAGTTCTTCAGGTACAGACACACACATATGTGCACATATTTAGAGCAAGAAAGACAGACAGATTGACTAAGGAAACAGGGAATGAAACTTCAGCTAAGAAACTTCCTCTAGTGTGATCAAGGCCAGGCTGCAAACCATGTTGTGCACATGACAAAGTAAGTGCAAGGTCCAAGTGAACTATTTTGAAGATCTTTATAGATGTTTATTTCTAAGCTGAATTGAAGACCAGTAGGAGGCCTAATTATTCAAGTTAGATGAAATAGACACAACTGACCCTTTGTTGTTGTTATATTTTACAGATAAATCTAAAGTAGCTTAACTTGTAGGCCTGTCTCCAGCTGCAATTTAGGTCAACTATGAATTAATCATGCAGACTAAGGTATACCCTTTGTTGGTGAAGCTGCACGGCTCACTCTGGAAGTGGGAGGCATATATATGTTTGTAGGGAGGAAACTCCTTTTAAAAATTTAATATATATTTTTATTTTATTAGTGATTTAATAATCACTTAATTCATAATTGTGGGATGAGTAGGGTACCGTTCCCACCACCTGAGCTCCATATAACCTCCCCTCCATTGGAAGGTTCCCTGTTCTTTATCCCTCTGAGAGTATGGAACAAAGATCTTTATGGGGAGCAAAAGGGGGAAGGTTTGGCTTCTGTAACTGCTTCTCTGCTGGACATGGACACTGATATGGGCATTGGTCGATTCAAACCCCTAGCCTGTTTCTATGTTTCCCTAGTGAGGTAGAACTCTGAGGAGGTGGGGTTCCAGGTCACATTGGTGAGGCCGTCTGCCAAGAGAAGCCAGGTTGGAGTCATGGTAGCATCTGCAACTTGGTGGCTGACAAACATTAAGGTGTGAAGCAGAAAACATTGTTTAATAATCAGGAACCTAAAGAGAAGAGCATAACAGATGAGATTTGGGGTCTTCATTTTGGAAGAAGCTAGGAGTTCTATTTTAGGTATATTCCAAGGGGCCCATGAGTTTACTAATTTTGACTGAGCTCAACAGCTAACATATAGGTGGGATAGGAGTATTGTCTGAGGAGATGGTGACAGAATTGGGAATAGGATCAAGGCAGAAAGAAGCTTGCAAATATTGGAAAAGTATATAAACACTGTCAACTATAAATCCCATCAATCTGACCTAGGGCTCATGTCTATTCATATTTAGAACAGAAACCTGTGTAACGATTGCATCCCCACCAGTCTGAACTCGCATTCCATGGTCACAACTAGCAACATTCTAAGCTATACTCATTTCAGGACCAGTCTTCCTAAGTGACAGAGTATGTTAACCCAGCCTCCCTTCGGATACTGGGGCGAACAGTTCCTACCATTGTTGTTCTGCATTGAGGGCAAGGTCCTGTAGATGCCCGCAAGAGGGTTTATGATGTTGTTCCTGGTGAAGATGACCAGTGATGGTGGAGAGAGGGATTTGTTATAGGTCTGGGTCCATCGTATCTGTGTGGGAATTGCAGGATTCCCTGACTAGGGGCCCAGATGAGGTTGCCCTGGTAGTGACCAAAAGGGCCATCATTAGAGTGTGCCATTCTCTTACCCTTATCCAGCTTTTGTAGCCCTTACTTTATCTGAGAGGGTTCACTTGGAGTGGTTGAGGGAAGTGAAATGGGAAGTAGGTGAGGAGAGTATATAGGTCTAAGTAAAAAATATTTGATTTAAGTACTTTATGGTGCCTTTTTTTTTTTTTTTTTTTTTTTTTTAGTTCTTCCTATTTGCTTGCTGCACTTACTGAGTCACTACAGACCATTGTACACTTTCACTTTAAGGTATATATTTTCCCCCAACTTATGGATATGTGTGCACATGTGCCCTTTCTCAGGGGTCCTGTCTATATCGAAGTTCTGTAACTTTGGAAATGTGATATCTGAAATAGAATTAATGAGCTAGGGAAGGTCTCATCAGAGTAATGGAACTAGTGACATCCCAGGCCTGGCATGTCTGGACACAGTCTGAAGTGAAACATGTCGAGGTGGCACTGGTTGCACTGACTTGGTTGAGATCAGCAGATGCAGTATCACATAATATGGATCAAAAGAAGCATGAAGGAAAATAAGCAAAGCCACAGAGGTTCCAGGACTGGGAGAAATATGAGATCTATAGAGAATAAGGAAGGGTCCTTGCTGTCTTAGAGTTTAAGAAGGCAATAGATAGTTATTATTAGAACTAAGTTATTTGGGAACTTGGTTTACTTTGAAAATCCCATGGTTAGGATTTACTGTACCATACAAGACCTTACCATAATTTATTTCATTTAATGCTGTTTACAAATAACTATCTTCTATACTGACAAGAGCAGTTCTTCTGGTCTCCCTGGTCTCAGATTATAGGTGATTTAATATTTCAAAAAATATTACTTGAACTGCATTAACAATTTAAACTCAGTATTAAAATCCAATCAGTTTACTAATCTGAAACCTTAAGTGCTTAGATTGAAGGAATATATGTACTCAGAACTGAAGTCTATGCATTAAAAATCTGGAGATAAATCAATCTGTTTTCCTCTCTTATTGACTAAATACTGATTTATAAGACTATAACATAATAGGAGTATATACATATCAACATCATTCCCTCCACCAAATGTTTGTGTCCCTACTCTCTCTCCACTATAGTGGAGTTGAAAATTTACCCACCTCTCCCCCAGTTTTTTATTTTATTTTACTTTGGTGCAATACGACAAGCTCGGTCAATTTCTGCTTTGCATTTCCCTTTCTGTTCTTCTTTCTCAGCTTCTCATTATGAGTGAGATCATTTCATACTTGTCTTTCTCTTTTCGGCTTATATCACTTAACATAATTCTTTCTAGCTTAAATCCAAGCTGGGTCAGAGAAAGTGGGTTCATTATTCTTAGTAGCTGAGTAATATTCCACTGTACATACCACACTTTTCTCATCTATTCATCTCTTGGTGGACACTTGAATTGTTTCTAGGTTTTGGCTGTTATGAATTGTGCTGCTATGAACATAAGTGTACATATATTTTTGGATGGGTGTGCTTGATTCCTTAGGATATATCCCTAGGAGAGGAATTACTGGGTCAAAAAGAAGGTTCCTTTCAAGCCTTGTGAGGGTTCTCCAGACTGCTCTCCACAAGGGTTGGACCAATTTACATTCCCATCAGCCATGCAGGAGGGTTCCTTTGTCCTTACAGCCTCTCCAGCATTTGTGGCTGCTGTTGTTTCTGTTGTATGACATTCTCACATGGGTGAAATGGTATTTCATTGTTGTCATTATTTGCATTTCTGTGACATAAAGTGACTTGGGACAATTTTTCATATGTCCATTGGCCTTTTGTATCTCTTCTGTAGTGAGTATTCTGTTCATGTCCTCTTTCTACTTTTGAGTTGGGTCATTTGCTTTTTTGATGCTAAGTTTGGTGAGCTCTTTATATATTTTGGTTATTAGCCTCTTGTCTGATGTATGGCATGTAAAAATCTTCTCCCATTTGATGAGAACTCTTTGTTTGGGTGATGATTTCTTTTGCTGTGCAGATTTTTTTTCTTCAATTTGATATAGTCCCATCGGTTTACTTTTATTTTAATCTTCTTTGCAATTGGGTCTGTATCATCAATGATGCCCTTGAGATTTAGATGAGAAAGTGTTCCACCAATATTTTCCTTTAAGTATTTGACAGTTTATTGTCTAACATCCAGGTCCTTGATCCATTTGGAATTTAATTTTGTTTCTGGTGAGATAAAGTGGTTCAGTTTCATTCTGCACATCTCAACCCAATTTTCCCAAGGACCATTTATTGAAGAGAGGGAGGGAATTTCTTGCCAAAGTCCCCTGTGCAGGAAACAACTGAATGCATTCGTATCACATAAACAAAATCAGTCTCCTAGGTTTCTGAGTTCATATGTGAGAATTTCTCTAATTATTTTTATTAAACATGTCTCTATTAAATAATCTCAAAAAGTGATTTGAAATTAGGCTACAACTTTTTAAAAAATATTTTTGATTCTTTTTTTAAAACTTTATTTATTATTAGAGACAGAGAGAAATTGAGAGGAAGGGAAGCTAGAGATGGAGAGAGACAGAGAGTCACCTGCAGCCTTGCTTCACCACTCGTGAATCCTTCCCCCTGCAGGTGGGGACTAGGGGATTGAACCCGGGTCCTCGCGCACTGTAGTGTCTGCGCTTAACCAGGTGCATCACCGCCTGGCCCCTGGGCTACAACTTTTGTGTAATTCACTTTACCAATGCCCTAGTTATACTTTTTCTTTTAATTAGAAGAAACTTCTTTTTAAATCACTCATAATATGAAAGATACGCAAAAAAAATGAATGTATCTCTTATTTTTGCTGTCCCCCAGTCACTTTATAGGCAAGCACTATTGGCATTTTCTTGTGGGTACACTTAGGAATGTTTTATATTTATATAAGCAAAAAAGTAAACGTTTTAAAAGATGTTTATACCAGGCCCGGGAAGACAACATAATGATTATGCAAAAGACTTCCATTCCTGAAGCCCTGAGGCTCTGGGTTCAGTCCCCAGCACCACAATCAGCCAGAGTTGAACAGTGATCTCGTCTCTCTGTCTCTGTCTCTCTCTGTCTGTCTCTCTCACTCATTAAAATAAAATAGGTAAAATAGTTTAAAATATATATTCATACCATAAACACTAATATGCCCATTAGCTCTTTCTACCTACCCATATATCCTAGAAAACCTTTCTTGTTTTCTTTCTTACTATCTAAATAATATTCTGTTCTGTCAGTTTGTTGTAATATATTCATTTCCACATTAATGGACTTTTAATTGTTTGCAGTCATCTGCTGCCATGAACAATGTTTCAGTGAATTGCTTTCTTTAAATAGCATTTTATATGTCAGCAAGGATCTCTGGAGAAAAAAAAAAATTCTAAAGTGGGATTGTTGGATCAAAAGGAATGTGCAGTTTTAACTTTGGTAGACCTTGCCAAATTGCCCTCCAGTTTGGCATTTGTACTAATGTATGCTCCTCCTAGTACTGTGTGATGTGCCTTTTCCCCCACAGACAATGTTATTAAACTTCATAATCTTTGCCAAACTATGAGGTGAAAACTGCTGTCTTTCAGTAGCGTTCATATGAGGTTCACATATTGAAGTGATGATTGTGTACAGTTTGGTGTGTTTGAGAACCATTCCTGTTTTCTTTTCTCAGAAATTCATATTCACATCCATTACCTTTTTTTTTTTTTACTGGGTTTGTGGTCTGAAAAGCTAATTGATTTTCAGAAGCACACAATAGCTCAAAATTCATGTTTAATTTTCCCATTTATTATTATTTTTTACTTATTATATTTATTATCAGAGTGTGTTTCAAATTATCTAGTCTTATTCTTTTACTTTTTTTAAATTTTAACATTTTGACATATGTAGGCTTTCTCCACTTAAAGAATGTGTTTAAAAATTGTCTTATTATTCTTGGTATATTTTAAAATATAGGTTTATTGAACTATAGTTAACATACCATAAAATTCATTCTTTAATGTGTACAATTTAGTGGTCTTGATATATTTGCAGAGTTTTGTAGCCATTACCACAATCTAATTTCAGAACATCTTCCTTACCCTCAAGAGAAACCCTATACCCATAAAGAAGTTATTCCACATTCTGTAATTCCCCGTACCCCAAAACCACTAATCTACTTTCTTTCTCTCTGAATTTGCCTATATGGGACATTTCAGATATACTAGATTATATAGTCTATGGTCTTAATTTGACTAGCTTCAACTTAGTGTCATAATTTCAAGGTTTTCTTGTTGTTTTTTTTAAATGTTCTGATTTTTTTTAATATTAATTCTTTGACTACTTTGGGCTTGTTTTTCTATGAGATATGAATTATGAGTCTGAACTTTATTTTTTTCAGATGTCCATCTGGTTATTGAAATTCTTTCCTTCTCCCACCTAAAATACAGTAATATTGACTTTATCACATATAGAATTCAATATAGGGCAGAGGTAGATAGCATAATGGTTATGCAAAGAGACTTTCATACCCGAGACTCTGAAATCCCAGGTTCAGTCCCCTGTACCACCATAAACCAGAGCTGAGTAGTGCTCCGGTTTAAAAAAAAAAAATTTCAATATGTATTTTGAATTTATTTCTTCCCTGTTGATCTTGCCTTTTATTGATGTACCAATGAATTCTGATATGATTTCTGGAGCTATAGAGTATTTTTAATATTAATAGTACAAATGTTTATTTCTTTTTCCATGATTTGACTACATTTTCTATTTCTTTTCATATGAATTTCATAATCAGCTTCAAAGTTATATTTTTAACATATCAGTTTTACAAATTAATTTGGGAATAGTTAATTTTAAAAACAAGTTCCGTTTTAGGACAAAGTAGAGTTTTCCAATATTTATGGAAATTCATATATTTTTCTTGTGTGTCAGTAGTGTTTATTATTTTTTATGGAGAACTCACATATATTTGTTAAGCTTATCTCTTAAAGGGGAGTCAGGCAGTGACATAACTAGTAGAGCACACATTGCCATATACAAGGATCTGAGTTCAGTCCCTTGATTTCCATTTACAGAGGAGAAGCTTCATAAACAGTAGACTAGTGCAGCAAGTATGTCTTCACTTTTTCTTTTACCCTCTCTCTGTCTTTCACCATCTGTCAAAGAAAAAGAAAATCATTGTCACTGGGAGTGATGGACTCATGTGTAGGCAGGCACTGAGCCTCAGTGGTAATTCTTCTTGGAAGAGAAGTTTGTGTATTTGCATTTTATTTGTTTTTTAAGTCATTTCCTTGAAGGATTAATGGTTTTAATTGCAGTTGACACATGGATACATTTTCTCATCTTCCCATGATAGGTGTCTTTAATATTTTATATTTTCATCCTATGAAATTAATGTCTTTTTACAAGATGTTATTTAAGAAAACTATTGGCTCTGACATACTACCTTCGTAATTACCATACAGAACTCTCTAATTGTCTCTAATAATCATTCAACCAAGTCAGTATTAAAGTCACAGCATTTGCAAATAATGTTTTACTACTTCATTTCCTATTTTTTTTTCCTCCAGGGTTATTGCTGGGCTCCGTGCCTGCACCATGAATCCACCACTCCTGGAGGCCATTTTTCCCCCTTTTTGTTGCCCTTGTTGTAGCCTTGTTGTAGTTATTATTGTTGCCATTGTTGATGTTGTTCGTTGTTGGATAGGACAGAGAGAAATGGAGAGAGAAGGGGAAGACAGAGAGGGAGAGAGAAAGATAGACACCTGCAGACCTGCTTCACCTGTGAAGTGACTCCCCTGCAGGTGGGGAGCCGGGGGCTAGAACCGGGATCCTTATGCCCTTTGCGCCACATGTGCTTAACCCCACTGCGCCACCACCCCATCCCCCATTTCCAATGTTCATATTGCTTGTTTCTTTTTCTTATATAATTAGATTGACTAATTACACCAGAGCAATGTTAAATAACGGTAACAATGGTGTATACTACATGCTGTTTCTAACATTAATGTAAATTTTTTCATATCTTCCCCAATGATGGTGAGGTGGCCTTTGGAGTTGAGAATATTTACTGCATGCTTAGTGTGTGCAGGTTCTTATAATGAGCAGAAAGCATTTTGGTTTTCCTGAATTTGAGGAAATCATGTACAGCAAGGTAAAGCATGCTACACAATTCTTCGTCTGCACTGATAAAGTCATGAACAGATTTTTCTTTTCCAAAACTATGTGACTATAGTTCATGCTATAAAGGAAGAAAGAAGCAATTATATTTTAATCTCATTCCATTTTTTCCTTTTGCTGATCAAGTGAAAAGACTAAGAAGCTATAGAACTATGTAACTCAGTGACGATTAAGTGGCTTTCTTTTGGTAGAGAAAATGTAGAAAGAATGTAGAATGGAAGGAAAAGAAAGAAGTGGTTAATATATATATATATATATATATATATATATATATTAATTGTATCCCTCTAATAAAAGCCTACCATAAACCAAAATGTCCACAAGCATTTTTGTTATTGTTAAGAATTTTGTGAATAAAAGAATTACACAAAACACTGATTTTCAACAAGTATGATAGTCTTTAGAAGGCTCAGAAAAATTTGTGAAGTGTGCAGGGGTAGGTAGCATAATGGTTGTGCAAACAGACTCCCATGCCTGAGGCTCCAAAGTCCCAGGTTCAAATCCCCTGTACCACCATAACCCAGAGCTAAGCAGTTCTCTGGTTAAAAAAAAAAAAAGACGAAAATGAAAAATTTATGAAGCATCTTATTATTTGTAAGCAAAACAGACTAATAAAAAGTTCCACATTAAAAAAAAAAGCACTGAAGTCTGCAGAAACATATTTAGATCTTTATCATTTTGATATTGCCATAAACAAAAAGTGTTCTGGCCTCTTGCAAAGAAATTGGAGAGGTATTTTATGTGCTAACCTGGAATCTGACTTCTGTTTATTACTCTAGTAATAAATACTAGGACAGGCTGTCTCTATTGGCATTAGTAGAACTAGAAAACGAAACAATTGAGGCTTAGATTCTTGTTAGGAACACCTAACATACAGAGATGGTGAATTGTGGTACATGCTGAGGGAGCCTGGCAGTGGTGTATTGGGTTAAAGGCACATAGAGCAAAGCGCAATGATAACTGTTCGAGTGAGCCCCCGATTCCCCACCTGCAGGAGAGTCCTTTCACAAACAGTGAAGCAAGTCTGCTGGTGTCACTCTTTTTCTCACCCTGTCTCCTCCTCTCAATTTCTCTGTGTCCTATCCAAAAACAAAACAAACAAAAATGTTGATAATTAGTATGAAAGGGAAGTATTAGTGTGGTGGAAGCATTGAGGGGCACCTGACCCTCACTTGTGAGGAGAGGGAATAGAGAGTTTCCTAAAGAACAAGTGGAATAAGATATACTTTCAAGAGTTTTAAGCTGATTTTTTTGACACCTCTGGGACCTTACAGACATGATTTAACTGCTCTTGGCTGACTTTTTGAGATAGATTGAAATTTGGAGTGGGGAGGGAGGAACAATGCAGCATTGATGCTTCCTTTCCCTAGGACCGTGGCAATACCATGTGTTCTTCTGGGTGTAGTAGCCTAGGCCCTACACATAGCCCCTACACAGGCAGGTTCATCAGTAGGTGAGATAGCTCCCTGGCCTTGGTTTTTATCCATAAAGTAAATGTTGGTGTATTGTAGATTTATTACAGATTTTTAATAAATCCATGAAAATAACCTTTGAGTAGTACTATGTTTAGTATATACTTCATGAAGATAATTTAAGTAGTAACTTAGCAGATCCAAACTATAGTTTACTGTCTATCTTGACAGGACCAATTGGCCATGAAGTCAAATCCCCAAGACCACTTCACTGGCATGAAAGAAAGTAAAACCTGAATAGTATCTCAGAAAATATTTACAAGTAACAATACAGTTGTCCGCATCCAACATTCCTGAAATGAAAGCCATTTTTTTCTCCCTGAGATTTTTATGATTCAGTATTATTTATTACCTAGAATGCATGGAACAACTATACCCTAACACAGAAGGGTCCAGTCTAAGATGTGTTCAGTGAGAATTTAGCTTATAATCTGTATTGAATGGAAGTTAGAGTCAAAGCTTGAGATGCAGTTGAACAGCATGCTGTGAACCAACAGGTATACAGACACAAAGGTGATACCACCCCCACGAGAAAACACGTTGACCAGATCCTCTGGTCAAGGCTGAGTAACAGATATCAATGGTTCATGTCACAACAAAAATAAATTTTGGATGTAGGCTGATAGAATTAAGTCTGTGAGAAATCTTTAGTATCTTTCATGCAAAGTGTAGAACAAGAACTCACCTATATACTTAACTAATTTTGCTATCAGAAACTATGTCTGCAAAGGAGAAAAGGATTTAATCTACAAACACCTAATTTGATACATATTTTAGGGGTTAATACCCTGCCTTTCATCAGTGTTAAAACTGGATTTTTCACAGTATTGTTTCTCTGAAAGTAGAAAAATGTACTACACCTGTTTTTTGTCTCTTTTAGGAAATTTTCCACTTTTTTTTTTGAGAAAGTAGAGGCAGATTAAAAATGCTTTGCTGCGATCTCATAAGAATTCAAAGACTATTTGCTCAACAGAAATCGATTGAGTTGACTAGAGTGATGGGCATGAGTTATTTTGGGTTCAGGTGCATAGAATGCTTCAACTACTTAATTACTCAGAATTCTTATCTAGTACCTTGTTTCCAGAGCCAACCTTTCTGTATACAAGGTAGCAGCTTTCAGTGAAAAGCCTTCTGATTTTTCTTTTATTTTTTATTGTTATTAATTTATTTATAAAATAAAAATATCAACAAGACCATAGCATAAGAGGGGAACAGTTCCACACAATTTCTACCACTAGAATTCCATATCCCATCCCCTTCCTTGAAGCTTTCCTAATCTTTATCTCTCTGGGAGCATGGACCCAGGGTCATTATGGGGTGAACAAGATGGAAGGTTTGGCTTCTATAATTGCTTTCCCGCTGAACATGGGCAATGGCAGGTTGATCCATACTCCTAGCCTGTCTCTCTCTTTCCCTAGTAGGGCAGGGATCTGGGGAGGCAGGGCTCCAGGACACATGGTGGGATCATCTGCCCAGGGAAGTCAGGTTGGCACATGTCCTTGGAAAGTGCTTTAACGATAACCTGTTCAATTCTCCCACCTTATATTCTTGCATACACATTCTTATATATGCACAGAAAGTGTTATATATTTAAGAACTTCAGTACAGAGAGGATGATTAATAAAATAGATTTATTTTCAATCTAAGACATTGCTCTTTTTGTTCTGCCTCTTGAACATAAATTTTTTCTTTTATTTTCAGCACCCTAAAGGGATTTTTCTTTTCAGACTCACAACTTGTGTGTGAATTACAGATGGTTAGATCTGGAAGGAGGAATTTTGACAGAGACATAATATCCTTAGTTGTAAGTACCAGCTGGTCAACCATGTAGAGATGTTCAACAGTCATTCTGAAAAACATGACTAGGTTTTAAAAGATAGGTCAGGGCTAGACTTGTATTTCTTTCTTTTTTTAATGCTCTTCTTTAAAAGTTATTTTTCCCTTTTGTTGCCCTTTTATTACTGTTGTTATTATTATTGTTGTTATTGATGTCATCATTAGATACGACAGAGAGAAATGGAGAGAGAGGAGGAGAGAATGATAGACACCTGCAGACCTGCTTCACCACCTGTGAAGTGACTCCCCTGCAGGTGGGGAGCCGGGGGGTCGAACCTGGATCCTTATGCTGATCCTTGTGCTTTACGCCACATGCGCTTAACCCGCTACACTACCGCCTGACTCCCTAGACTTGTAACCCACTATACTACCGCCTGATTCCCTAGACTTGTATTTCAGTAGTTATTCTCACTTAGAAGCAATTAATAAAGCATATCTGATAATGTCATTTATCTGCTCAAGACCTCTTGAAGCACTTGTAGATTTTAGTCATAGCTACTCAGCAAAGGCCTTGATACCCTCTATAATTTTGCTTGTTTCTTGTCTTCAACTATGTTCTCCCTATGTATGTATCTTCAACCACAGTAGTTCATTGGACTAAATGTGTTTGTGACATATTTTTTCTAAAACTGTTTGTTCTTCTATGTTAGTTCACAATCCATTCCCATCTAAAAGTTTCTCCCTTTGAATGTGGGTTGTGAAAAACAATGGGGGGGTGGGGCTTGCAACCTATAATGAAATACTAGAAAATGTGTTCTCTCTCTCTCTCTCTCTCTCTCTCTCTCTCTCTCTCTCTCTCTCCCTTCCTCAATCCTTCCCTCCCTCCCTGTCTTTCTCTCTCTTCTCCAGGGTTATCACTGGGGAATATGGTCTTTGTACATTATCAAATTAAGATGAATTCTCCTGTGTGGGTCCTAATGTGACCTGACCAGTGTCTATATACAAGGAAGGAACACAAAGACAAGAGTTGTTGGGAGAACATTATGTTAGAAAGAAGTCAGTGAGCTTGAAAGGTTGCCAGCAAACCAGCAGAAGCTAAGAGACAGCAACACATAACAGATTCTCCCTCATAGCCCTGAGGAAGGACTAATTCTCCTGACACCGTGGACCTGAGATCTTAAGCCATCAGAACTGTGAGACAGTACATTTCTGTTATTTAAGCCATCTAGTCCATGATACTTTGTTAACACAATCCCAAGAAATTAATACCAGGAGGTAGGCCACTCCCCAAATCCAACTTTTTTTCTGTGACATTTGGCCTAGTTTGCATTTTATGGTGAGGTTATACATGGTGTATATTTGTTGTCAGAGTTTATTTAAAAAATGACAAGATTTCCTGTGGTTCGGCTTTTGAAAAAAAAAAATGTACTGAAAAAGCCTAATCTCAAGACTTGGACTTGGAGTAGCATTTCTTAAATGTTATAATTATTTCACTCCCATAATTTTCCTAATTTAGTACCTTTCTGGATGCTTGAGAAGGTAAAAGAAATTGAGCAATATTTCAGTGATTTACATGAGTTTTTGTGTCAGTTATAATTTTTTGAAACTTGGAAACTTTCTTGAGAATGTTTGGTGTTCTGTTATGAGTCTTTTTCATTTAGGGGTTTGGCAAGTTCATGACAAAGACAGAATGTTTCTTTATTCTTTTCACTTTCATTGGGCTTGCATGCTCTTTCTTTGAACGATGTTAGAACTTCCTCAGGAGAGGGTTTGCCTCTTTCGTCTTTGGGAAATGTTGGTGTATATATTATATGAAACATTTGTTTTTCATAAAACCTTCCATTTCAACATGTTGAAGTAGTTGGTTCTAATTTATATGTGAAAAATAAACTTGTCATGGAAATGTTCTCAGGGAACAGTTACATAATAATTATGTATGCTGGCCCCCAACACGTTAACATAGATCTTACATCACAATAGTTTTCAAAGCTTTATGGCATATAACAACTTTTCCCCAACTCTATGAAAACACATTAAAAATTCCAGTTAAAAACTGAAAGGCAACTCTTTTTATAAATATGTCATAAATAATTGTATCCCGTATTGGCAATTTCATCTTTACTTTGTATCTGAGACTATTAAAGCTCAAAAAGAATGGCAATGTTGACATTAAAATTCAGGATTTCCTGATCTACATCTATTGTAGCCCATATTTTCTCTAAAAATATTGCTTCTCAGGGCCCTGTTCAGATTCAAACATGTGAAGGTGCATGCAAAGGCAAGAATGACAGAGGAACGTAGGGAGGACACTCTTGGCACTCCATACTCTTAGATGGGTCCGGTCCACTGGGATTCAGTCCCTGCTTTTCTAGTTGTCTAACAGAAAAGCAAGGGGTGTATGTGGGTGTCATCTGACTTATCAGAGCTCCAGAATAGTGACAGAGCTTAAAAATGTCTGTGCTTTATACCACCCTGTCCAACGCTTGACGTCTCGTCACCCAATCTGGTCCCCTATGCCTACACTGAACTTCTCTGTTCCAGTCTCTTGGAAACAGAGCTGGCAGTCAGCTGAGGTGAAGAACAAACACCTCATCACAGACCCCTGCAAGCGTCAACCCGGCTTTGACCTAGCACGTTATGATTGGGCCCTCCTCAATCGCTATCGAACAGGCCATGGCCCGTGCGCCACTATGTTCCATCGCTGGGGAGCCAGAGACGACCCAAATTGCCCCTGCGGCTCCAGACAGACTATGACCCACATAGTCAATGACTGACACCTCTCCAGATTCAAAGGAGGTCTCAAAACTTGACATCAGGCTCAATCTGATGCTGTTGACTGGCTACGGAAGAAGGGCAAACGCTAGAAGAAGAACTGAAACAATTACAACTAAATAGTATTTTGGAAAAAAAAATGTTTGAAGATAGATCAGCCACAAGTTAGTCAGTATAGATGCTTGCTAATTAATATCTGGTAGTCAAGTCTATTGTAAGTCTTTTGCACATGTTTGAAATTATCCAATAAAAGTTTCAAGTATGGGGGTCGGGTGGTAGCACAACAGGTTAAGTGCACATGGCACAAAGCGCAAGGACGGGCATAAGGATCCTGGTTCGACCCCCTGGCTTCCCACCTGCAGGGGGTTCACTTTATAGGTGGTGAAGCAGGTCTGCAGGTGTCTGTCTTTCTCTCCCCTGTCTTCCCATCCTCTCTCAATTTCTCTGTCCTATCTGGTAACAGCAACATCAATAACAACAACAATGACCACAACAATCATAACAAAGCAAGGGCAACAAAAGGGAAAAAGTTAGCCTCCAGGAGCAGTGGATTCATGGTGCAGGCACCGAGCCCCAGAGAAAACCCTGGAGGCAGAAAAAAAAAAGTTTCAAGTATGGTGCATCTGGTAGAACACACATACTACAATCGAGAGTGGTGAAGCAGGGCTATAGGTGTCTGTCTCTGTCCCTCTCTCTCTCTCTCTCCCTTTCTTCTTGATTTCTGGTTGTTTCTATCCAATGAATAAATAAAGAAAATTAGGAAATAAATTTTTTCAAGTGAATTATACCAAAGTAAAGGACACTGGTCAGCAGAGGTGGAGATAGGGGTGGCGGGTGGTTTAGGTCCTGGTGCATGATGGTGGAGGAGCCCCTATGCTGGGGTTAGAGTTGCAGAAAACTGAGACATTTACACATGTTCCAACAAGTTTTATTTACTGTAAACCATTAATCCCTCTCAAAACAAAATGAACAAATAATTTTTAAAAACTTAGTACTTCTAAACTGTTTACTTTTGACTCACACCATTGCCTCCACTATGAGGTATTGTTGTTTACTTCACTCATTTTCGCTGAAGAACAGTTCGCTGATTCCTCTTTAAATAAAGCAAACACTTTTTCTTGGACTGATCCTAATGTATGGACTACTAGAGATTCTCTAGCACTTTCCTATTTTTTGTAATATTTATTTATTCCCTTTTGTTGTAGTTATTATTCCTTGTTGTTATTATTCTTGTTGTTATTGTTAGTTATTATTCCTTGTTGTTGTTATTCTTGATGTCATTGCTGTTAAATAGGACAGAGAGAAATGGAGAGAGGAGGGGAAGACAGAGAGAGGGAGAGAAAGACAGACACCTGCAGACCTGACTCCCCTGCAGGTTGGAGCCGGGGGCTTGAAACAGATCCATATGCGCTTTACCCATTGTGTTATCACCAGACCTCCTCCTTCTCCTTCTCCTTCTCCTTCTCCTTCTCCTTCTCCTTCTCCTTCTCCTTCTCCTTCTCCTTCTCCTTCTCCTTCTCCTTCTCCTTCTCCTTCTCCTTCTCCTCCTCCTCCTCCTTCTTCTTCTTCTTCTTCCTCCTCCCCCTCCTCCTCCCCCTCCTCCTCCCCCTCTTCCTCCTCCCCCTCCTCCTCCCCCTCCTCCACATCTCCCCTCCCCCTCTTTCTTCTTCTTCTTCTTCTTCTTCTTCTTCTTCTTCTTCTTCTTCTTCTTCTTCTTCTTCTCCTTCTCCTTCTCCTCCTCCTCCTCCTCCTCCTCCTCCTCCTCCTCCTCCTCCTTCTCTTTCTCCTTCTCCTTCTTCTTTTTTACTAGAGCACTGCTCAACTCTGTGTCCTCTGTGGTGGGGGGGAATTGAACCTGGGACTTTGGAGCCTCAAGCATGAGAGTCTCTGTGGATAACCATTATGCTATCTACCCCTGCTTTTCCTGTTTGTTTTTTTTTTTTAATTTCTTAGCAGAAAATATGATGACTGGGCTTTCAGAATAAATTCAGAATCTGCCCTCTCTTCCTCACTAATCTGAACTGGGGGGAAAAAGAACACAGAAGATTACTTTAAAATAAATCTCAGCTAATTATACATATAGCTGCATTCATTGAAAGTGAACATTTTCAGAGCTTTCTTTGCTACCAAGTACCACCTGCTCACAAATTAAATGGGCACAAATTTAGTTCCATTAAGCAAAACACACCAACTCTTCTCCTATAGCATAAGCTCCTTTCTTCTCTGTGTTGGAACTGGGAAACACTAATTTGAGTGTTCCATTGTTAAATCTGAGACTATGTTGACCACACCACAGGGCTAATGATTTGCATTTTTTAAAATCTTGCTTTAAAAATTCTGGAAGGCTAATAGGTTATGATTAAGTGTTTCATGTTTTATAAGGATCTCTATGAATGAGATGACATTTGAGCTTGTAGTTTCAGCGGTTACTAGGACCCTAAATTGAAGAATACAGGCCTTAGCTTTTTCAGCTCATTAAGAAGACTTTGTATAATCTCTTGCCAGAAAACAAGGAAGAAGAAAAGAAACCCTGTCTCAGAATGTTATGCTTTTGACCCATACCATGTTCTCTCCACAGGCTACTGGACCAACCGCACCTTGATATTTTAAAGCTTAAGGCCATTTAAGAAGAGTTCATTCATTTACTCATCTGGATCATTCATGACATCTGTAGATCCAAAGGTGTTTATGTAGACTCTAAGTTAAAGCAGTATTAAAACCCAATATTAATTATAACACTTTTTTTAAAAAAAATGGAAGTAGTATAATCTTTCAATTTTTTAATTATCATTTTAGTGAGAGAAAAATACAAAGAGAAAAATCTACAGAGAAAGACAGAATAGAGCACTGCTCGGCTTTGGCTTATAGTGGTGCTGGGTATTGAACACGAGTCCTTATAGCCACAAGTACCTATGTTCATAGCAGCACAATTTGTAATAGACCAAACTTGGGAGCCATCCAGGTGTCCAGCAATAGATGAGTAGCTAAGAAAGCTGTGGTATATATACACAATGGAATGCTACTCAGCTATGAAGAATGAATTTGCCTTCTTTACCTCATCTTGATGGGCTCAAAGGAGTTGTGTTAAATGAGATAATCCAGAAAGAGAAGGATGACTATGAGATGATCTTACTCATGGGCAGAACTTAAGAATCAAGAACAGAAAGAGGAAACACAAATTAAAACTTGGACTGCTTTGGTGTATTACACCAAAGGACTCTGGGCAGGCAGGTAACGGGGTTTGGGGATCAGGTTTGGTAGAGGAGGACATAGACATAGGGCTTAGAGTGCTTTAGAAAACTGGGGAATTTTACACATGCACCAACAGTTGTATCTACTGTAAACCATCTCCCCAATAAAAAAAAAGAATATTTCTAATAAGAAAAAAAACAAGAAAATATTTTTACATGACCATTATGCTATTATACCTCATACTCTTTTCTAGGAAGATTTCTATGGTGAGTTCATGTAATGAATTTGGAAGGTGAAAATCCAACACGAAGTATACATTTTCCATGCTAGTAGAAACATTATTTCCATCCAATTACTTCTTTGTCTCAAATTATTTTTTTGACTATAGTCATCTATCATTACAGGAGTCCTTATTTTCCTTAACCTCTCCTCTTTCTGCCACATGCACACCCTTGCCCTAAATTCCTTTCCATCTGCCCTTTCAAAAACTCCTCCCTCCCTGAGAAAAGCTAAAAATAATGGTAATGCTTTCCAGTGATCCTCCCTTATAAGTATCTCAGATCCAGCCTATAGACAAAAAAGGAAACCCTTCATTATTGTTTCTGCTCAGAACTGTATGTTCAATATGTTGGCTTACCCCGACATAGTTTCAGATGAAAATCTCCTCTTAAATTTTTACTCTCACTTGGTTATCATTATTCTTTCTTCATTCTCATGACATACCAGCTTGTTCGAAAAAATCTGCTCTTCCTAGGTAGCTGATGCCAAAGCACCCTACTAGTAGGGTTCTGGAGTCAGAAAAGAATGGAAGCCTGCATACCTGAGTCATCTGACTGTGATCAGGAGAATTTCAAATGATTATGGCTTAACTCTAGACCCAAGTGTTATTAATTAAAGGTCACAAATCCATTCTTGTTTTTCATGAGTGCACTGACCTGCAGACAATGGCTGTGAGGAAGTGAGGAAGCCTGGAGGTGGAGTCCCCTAAGTATGATCCCCAGTTGTATGCCATCAAGTGCTGTAACTTGGCTGGGCTGCCAGGACAGCTGGCTCTAGTTACTGTGGGAACAATGCAAGGAAGGCCCTTGTCACATTCCTCTGGGGTCAAAGACACAACCTTCCTAACACACTCAGTCTCTGCTAGCAAAGGGAAAAGAGAAGGAGCACGGAATCAGAGATGTGGACAATTCAAAGGAAATCAGAAACTATAGCTGGGGGAGGTAGCTCCACAGGTGGGATGGAGAACTTGTTTGCATCAAGTTCCAGTTTTATCCCAGTCACTGCATATTCTCTTTCATGAAAAAAATAAAATTTAAATATCTATTGTTTATCTTAAAAAAGTGAAGGGGAAAAAAAGCAATGAAGGAATTTAGAAATCCTTTAACTGCCTTGTTTCACTGACTCATAAAGAGGCTGTCTGACTTGCTCAGACCCAACAGTTGCTGGCAAACCCAAGACTGGCATTTGCTATCTCACAGTCTAACACCCAGACATTTCTCCGAGCATCTTAATGTTTTGGATTCGTACTGGTAAGAATTTGTTATCTTTATACATTTTGTGGATGGGTCTGGTCTGGTACAGGAGTGAAAACCTCTTTTTTTGTTTGTTTGCTTTTGTTTTTTGCTCAAGACCTTTAACTATTCCAAGGATAAATCTGTCCAGCAAATAGCATCTTTAATGGTCCTTTGGGAAAGCATTGGCTTCTAAGTCCAAATGCAGAAACTAGAGTGAATATTCAGTTGTCTACCTTTAGCTTGAATGTGAAGCTCTAAAAGCAGCCTAGTAATGCTTGAAAACATCTAAATTCCTCTGAGTTCTGACCTTGTTTGAACTCTTTCAATAGCTGAAATTGTAGTGGTTAAGACATGTGAAAACAGGATTACTGGATAAAATTTGTCACATAATGTGTTCCAAAACAAAGAGAATTAAGAACAGTATTTTTGCATGCAAACTTCTAGTTGATGATGTCAATGTTCCATTCATAGGATAAAAGACTCTCTCTCTGTCTGTCTGTCTCCCTCTCCCTGCCCCTCTCCCTCTCTCCCTTTCTCTTCCTTGCCCTCTCTCTCCCCCCTTTCTATATAGATATGGAGTTAAACTACTTCTTCCCCAGGACACTGTGGTCACTGGTGGAAAAGGGCACTTTTCTGGTCCTACCTGTACATTTGGCTTTTTCTTCCTTTCCTTAATTCCATATTCCTCATCCTCAGAGATCATTTGTGAATGTGCCATGATTTAATGCATCATTTCTGTAAAGAGCTTGCCCCTTGGTTTCCAGTGAATTTCTCTAGGTTTGGACACATGATTGTAGTTTTTTTTTTTTTAAATGATTATAGCTTTGGCTGGGGTTGTAGCTCAGTGATAGAGTTCATGCTTTGCATGCATGAGGCCTTGAGAGCAATCCCTGACAATAGCTGCTCTTTGACAAGTGGTTATTCTAGGTATAAGAAATATTTAACTGCAGACACTTGGACTCACTAGAGGCTGCCACAGCCTTGGGAAGTTGTACCTCTTACCTTATTTCCCCTCTACTTAAGAACCCCAGCTTGAAAACCTGGGCAGTGGCATGTTTTCTGATGCCTGGGATGAGCCTGGGAAGTACTCAGTAATAGGGTGATGGGGGAGGGAGAGAAGATGAAATTGCAGCACAGTGCTTACCGTGTGATCACTTCTCTTTCCTCTTACTGAAGCATAGTGCTCTCTGCTATTTGAAGAGAGCAATTTAGATTTATATTAAGGAATGAATAAATATGATGCAGTGATGAAATCTCATCTGGAGTGAATGCAAATTGGGTATGCTAATGATCGTGTGGCTGTTGCTATGTCTCATTTCAGCAAAAGCAGAGAGACCATTGGAGGCCTGGGTGTTTCTCCTGTCTCTGCTGCCCACCGTCTGCAAGATTCAGAACTTAGACAGTGAGGAAAAGATTTGGCAATGAATGCTGTCTGTTAATACTGTACCTCACTTTGTAGAGTGTTAAAGCACTTGATAAGCCATTATGTCTTACCGGATGGTGGATTTCCTTTTCCCCAGTAGATCTTAAGAGATGATTTTGCACTGATGCACATAATAATCCAGTCAAAATCTGGACATTTTACTGGAATGCATCACTTGAGACATTGATAGAAAGTACTTTTGGGGGGTCATGTGGTAGCATACATGTTTCCATGGACAAAAACCTAGGTTCAAGCTCCTGGTCCCCATCTACAACAGGAGAAGCTTCACAAGCAGTAGTGCAGTGCTGTGGGTCTCTCTTTTCTGTCTCTCCTTTATACCTCTTTGTCTTTTACCCTCTAGAGGCCACCAGGAGGGGTGGATTCATGCAGGCACTTTGCAGTGATAACCCTGGTGAGGAAAATAAAAGGAGGTGAAGCATACAACCTCACCAATGTGCCTTGGAGCTCCGATCCACCAGAGCGCTTCCCCACTAGGGAAAGAGAGAGACAGTCTGGGAGTATGGATTGACCTGTCAGCACCCATGTTCAGCGGGGAAGCAATTACAGAAGCCAGACCTTCCACTTTCTGCATCCCACAATGATCCTGGGTCCATACTCCCAGAGGGCTAAAGAATAGAAAAGCTATCAGTGGAGGGGATGGTATACAGAGCTCTGGTGGTGGGAATTGTGTGAAGCTATACCTCTCTTATCCTATGGTTTTGTCAGTGTTTCCTTTTTATAAATAGAAAATTTTAAAATAAAAAAGGAAATAACTAAAAATTTAAAAAAAACTATTCTTTTTTCATACTTCATCTCCTTAGGGTTTTAGAGTTTGGGTCTTTGAGAATAGCTTATCAGAAGTCCATAATTTCAGCTATGCCAGTGTAGCTTTGAGTTGGTAGCACATGGTTTGTCTGTTAAATTGGAGACTAGCTTGAAAGTTTTGGAGGTTTGCTTTAGCCCTGACAGCCTATAATCCCCTGAGTTTTCTGTCTACTGAGATGCAGAAGTGACAGGATACAAGATCAGCTGCAATACAGTTCTTACAATATTGCTTCTTCTCCCTGATCAGCTTTTCCATCACTACCACTTTGCCTAGATTTAATCAAAGGTGACCATTTCTAGGGAACATCTTGCAACGCCCCTGAGCATAGTTTGTCCTCTTCTGCTCTGGTTGGTGATGAGTAATCACTGCTGGCTGCCTCCACCCACTTATCATGGGGGGGAGTTGTGAAAGAGCAGACACAGAAGGGTTTTAAAGAAGGAAATAGAGGTACATGAGAAAGGAGGCTATGAATGGGCATTAGTGAGCCCTACCCCTTTTTAGAGGGAGAAAAATGTGAACCTTGTTACTTAGGAAGGACTGCTGTCCTGTACCTGCTTCTTCAGGGCAGTAGAACTGGCATTAGAAGGAAGTATCTGGTTGCCCTTTTGCTGGAGTTCCAGGGTCTTTGAACAGAATGCTCTGTATTTTGCTCTGGTTGGATGCCATGAGTGTTCCATGTCACTATAGTGGTTCTCCAACTAACTTTTTTTTGGCTTCCAGGGTTATCACAAGAGCATGGTTCAGCCACTATGAAACTACCCCTCCCAGTGACCATCCCCCCCCCCCATTTTATTTCATAGAACAGAGAGAAACTGAAAGGGAAGAAGGAGGTAGACAGGGAGAGAAAAAGTGAGATACCTGCAGACCTGCTTTACCACCTGTGAAGCATCCCTGCTGCATATGGGGAGTGGTGGCTTGAACCCAGGTCCTTATGAGGGTCCTTGCTCATAGTACTATGTGCATTTAACTAGGTATGCCACTAACTCAACCCCTCCAACTATCTTCTGAGGAGCACTTTGTTCTCCAAATAAAAAAAGGGTCCTGAGCTCTCAGCTTCTCTTCACTGGAATAGCACCTCCTTCATCTAAGGTTCTTTTGAGGTTATGAAAAAAAATTTTTTTTTATTAAAAATAATCCATTTAGGGGCTGGGTGGTGGTGCACTTGGTTGAGGGCACATGTTACAGTGCTCAAGGACCCAGGTTCGAGCCCCCAGTCCCCACCTGCAGGGGGAAAGTTTCACGAGTGGTGAAGCAGACTATAGGTGTCTCTCAGTCTCTCTCCCTCTCTAGCACTCCCTTCTCTCTAGACTTCTGACTGCCTCTACCCAATAAATAATAATAAAGATAATAAAAAAATAATAATTCATTTAAAAATTTTCAATAGCCATTGTTATATCATGGAAGAGCTTTTACGAAAAGCAGTATGACCTTAGACAAGTCATTTGATTTCCTTGAACTTTGTCTTCCTGTTCTGAAAACAAATTTAGTCATATGCTCTCAGTCTGTCTCACAGACTGATTTAAGAATTAATTAGATGTAATAATTAATTAGAAGCACAAAATAATGAGGGCAACATCCAAATACTAGTTAAGAAAATAATCACAGTAGTGAGTAAAGAGTTTGAAAGAATTGTCATCAGAAATGCAGAAAGAACGAATGAAACTGGAATAAAAACACTAATTATCTCAAGGTTATTAGAGTGCTGAAAGTGGAAATAGCTAAGCTAAGAAAACAACTAGCTGAGCAAGCTAAAACAGTATCAGAACAGGGTAACAAAATAGATGAACTCCAGAAAACAGTAGAAGGGAGAGGGAATAGAATAAATGAGGCTAAAGACAGAATTAGCAAGATCAAGGACGAATTAAAGACAACTAAAAAAGAAGTAAGAGATCTCAAAAAGAGATTAAGAGATGCTGAAAACAACAACAGAGACTTATGGGATGACTTCAAAAGAAATAATATACGCATTATTGGCTTACCAGAGGAAGAGAGGGAGGGAAAGAAAGCATTCTTCAGGAAATAATAGCTGAGAACTCAAGTCTAGACAACATCAAAGACATAAAGGTTCAAGAAGCCCAGAGGGTCCCAAACAGAATTAACCTAGACTTAAAGATACCAAGCCACATCATATTTAGAATGGAAAGGAATAAGGATAAAAAAAAGGATCCTGAAGGCTGCAAGAGAAAAACAAAGAGTCACCTACAGAGGAAAACCCATAAGATTAGCAGCAGACTTCTCCACACAAACACTAAAGGACAGAAGAGAATGGCAAGATATCTATCAAGTGCTCAATGAGAAAGGCTTTTAACCAATTCTACTGTATCCTGATAGACTGTCATTCAGACTAGATGGAGGCATCAAAACCTTCTCAGACAAGCAACAGTTGAAAGAACCAACTATCACCAAGCCTGCCCTGAAAGAAGTTCTGAAAGGTCTCCTATAAACAGACCACCATAAATATGCCATATATCAGAACACTCTAAAAAGCTAAAAGAATGGTGTTAAAATATCTTCAGTCTTTGATATCAGTAAATGTCAATGGCCTGAATTCACATATTAAAAGACACAGAGTAGGAAGATGGATTAGAAAACACAACCCAACAATACGCTGTCTACAAAAAAACCCCACCTAACTCTAGAAGACAAACACAGACTCAACATGAAAGGATGGAAAACTACCATACAAGCCAATGGCCTACAAAGTAGGGCAGGAACAGCTATTCTCATATCTGATGTGGTAAACTTTAAAATGAATAAAATTGGGGATTCGGGTGGTAGCGCAGCAGGTTAAGTGCATGTGGCGCAAAGTGCAAGGACTGGCATAAGGATCCCAGTTTGAGC
This sequence comes from Erinaceus europaeus, assembly GCF_950295315.1. NCBI lineage: Eukaryota > Metazoa > Chordata > Mammalia > Eulipotyphla > Erinaceidae > Erinaceus > Erinaceus europaeus. Next base: position 46,737,064 of record NC_080165.1, read on the forward strand.
CCCTGGCTCCCCACCTGCAGGGAAGTCACTTCACAAAGTGAAGCAGGTCTACAGGTGTCTATCTTTCTCTCCCCCTCTCTGTCTTCCCCTCCTCTCTCAATTTCTCTCTATCTTATGCAACAACAACATCAATAACAACGATAATAACTACAACGATTAAACAACAAGGGCAACAAAAGGGAATAAACAAATATTAAAAATTTTAAAAATAAAATTAAAAAAGATAAGGATGGGCACTACTTAATGCTCAGTAATCAGTCAATCAAAAGGACTTAACACTTATTAACATCTATGCACCCAATGAGAAGCCATCTAAATGCATCAAACATCTACTGAAAGAGCTACAATAATATATTAATAGCAACACAGTCATAGTAAGGGACTTCTACACCCCACTCTCTCATATTGACAAATCATCCATGCAGAAAATCAATAAAGACATGAGGGAGCTAAATGAGGAGATAGATAAACTAGAACTATTGGACATTTTCAGAGCCATTCACCCCAAGAAACTAGAATACACATTTTCCTCAAGTCCACATGGGTCATTCTCAAGAATAGACCATATGTTAGGACACAAAGACAGCATCAGCAAAATTAGGGGCATTGAAATCATCCCAAATATCTTCTCAGACCACAATGGAATTAAACTAACACTTAACAATCAACAAAAGATTAGTAATAGTCCAAAATGTGGACGCTTCACAATACACTACTTAACAACTACTGGGTCAAAGAGGAAATCAAGAAAGAAATAAAAATGTTTCGAGAGTTCAATGAAAATGAAGATACAAGCCATCAAAATATTTGGGGCACAGCTAAGGCAGTACTGAGAGAAAAGTTCATAGCCATACAAGCACACATCAGTCAACGAGAAAAAATACAAATAAACAGCCTGATTGCACATCTTAAAGACCTAGAAGAAGAAGAATAAAGGAACCCTAATGCAACCAGAAGGACAGAAATAACTAAAGTTAGGGCAGAAATAAACAACATTGAAAATAAGAAAATCATACAAAAAAATCACCCAGTGTAAATGTTGGTTCTTCGAAAGAGTGAACAAATTAACAAACCTTTAGCCAGACTCACAAAACAGAAAAGGGAGAAGACCCAAATAAATCGTATAGTAAATGAAAGAGGAAATACCACAACAGACACCACAGAAATTCAGCATATCATGTGAGACTTGTGAACAACTATGTGCCACCAAGCTAGAGAACCTGGAACAACTATATGCCACCAAGCTAGAGAACTATATGCCACCAAGCTAGAGAACCTGGAAGAAATGGGCGATTTTCTTGATACCTATGAACTTCCAAAAGTAAGGAAAGAGGAATTAAATAACTTGAACAGGCTAATGAAATTGAACACAGCTAATGAAATTGAAACAGCTATCAAAAACCTTCCCAAGAATAAAAGTCCTGGATCAGATGGTTTTACAAATGAATTCTACAAAACCTTCAAAGAAGAACTAATACCTCTACTTTTAAAAGTCTTCCAGAAGATTAAAGACACTGGAATACTCCCTTCCAGCTTCTATGAATCCAACATCATTTTGATACCTAGCAGACAGGGACACAAACAAAAAAAGAAAACTACAGACCAATATCTTTGATGAACATAGATGCGAAAATATTGAACAAAATTCTAGCCAACCAGATACAACAGTGTATTAAAAAAATTGTCCATCATGACCAAGTAGGGTTTATCCCAGGCATGCAAGGTTGGTTTAATATATGTAAAATCAATCACCGTGAACCACAACATAAATAAAAGCAAGACCAAAAGCCACATGGTCCTATCAATAGATGCAGAGAAATCCTTTGACAAAATACAACATCCCTTTATGATCAAAACACTACAAAAAATGGGAAAAGATAGAAAATTTCTAAAGATGGTGGAGTCTATATATAGCAAACCTACAGCCAACATCATACTCAATGGTGAAAAACTGGAAGCATTTCCCCTCAGATCAGGTACTAGACAGGGCTGTCCACTATCACCATTACTATTCAACATATGTTGGAAGTTCTTGCCATAGCAATCAGGCAGGAGAAGGAATTAAAGGGATACAGATTGGAAGAAAAGAAGTCAAAGTCTTCCTATTTGCAGATGACATGATAGTTTACATAGAAAACCCTAAGGAATCCAGCAAGAAGATTTTGGAAATCATCAGGCAATACAGCAATGTTTCAGGCTTCAAAATTAACATTCAAAAGTCAGTGGCATTCCTCTATGCAAACACTAAGCTAGAAGAAGTTGAAATCCAGAAATCAATTCCTTTACTATAGCAACAAAAACAATAAAATATCTAGGAGTACACCTAACCAAAGAAGTGAAAGACTTGTATACTGAAAATTATGAGTCACTACTCAAGGAAATTGAAAATGACACAAAGAAGTGGAAAGATATTTTATGTTCATGGGTTGGGAGAATTAACATCATCAAAATGAATATACCACCCAAGGTCATATACAAACTTAATGCTATCCCCATCAGGATCTCAACTCCATTTTTTAGGAGAATAGAACAAATGCTACAAATGTTTATCTGGAACCAGAAAAGACCTAGAATTGCCAAAACAGTCTTGAGAAGAAAGAATAGAACTGGAGGCAGCATACTCCCAGATCTCTAATTGTATTATAGGGCCATTGTCATCAAAACTGCTTGGTACTGGAACGTGAATAGATACACTGACCACTGGAATAGAGTTGGGGGGAAATAAGCCCCCACACCTATGGACATCTAATCTTTGACAAAGGTGCACAGACTATTAAATGGGAAAAGCAGAGTCCCTTTAACAAATGCTGTTGGAAAAAATGGGTTGAAAGATGCAGAAGAATGAAAGTGAACCACTGTATTTCACCAAATATAAAAGTAAATTCCAAGTGGATCAAGGACTTGGATGTTAGACCAGAAACTATCAGATACTTAGAGGAAAATATTGGCAGAACTCAATTTTAAAGACATCTTTAGTGAAACGAATCCAATTACAAAGAAGACTAAGGCAAACATAAACCTAAGGGACTACATCAAATTTAAAAGCTTCTGCACAGCAAAAGAAACCACTACCCAAACCAAGCAACCCCTCACAGAATGGGAGATGATCAGACAAGAGGCTAATAACCAAAATATATAAGGAGCTTGCAAAAATCAACCACTAGAAAACAAATAAACCTATCCAAAAGTGGGGAGAGGACATGGACAGAATGTTCACCACAGAAGAGATCCAAAACGGCCGGGAAACACATGAAAAAATGCTCCAAGTCTTTGATTGTTAGAGAAATGCAAATAAAGACAACAATGAGATACCACTTCACTCCTGTGAGAATGTCATACATCAGAAAAGGTAATAGCAGCAAATGCTGGAGAGGTTGTGGGGTCAAAGGAACCCTCCTGCACTGCTGGTGGGAGTGTCATTTGGTCCAACCTCTATGGAGAACAGTCTATAGAACTCTCAGAAGGCTAGAAATGGACCTACCCTATGATCCTGCAATTCCTCTCCTGGTAATATATCCTAAGAAACCCAACACACCCATCCAAAAAGATCTGTGTACACATATGTTCTTAGCAGCACAATTTGTAATAGCCAAAATCTGGAAGCAACCCAGGTGTATCAACAACATATGAGTGACTGAGCAAGTTGTGATATATATACACAGTGGAATACTACTCAGCTATTAAAAATAGTGACTTCACTGTTTTCAGCCGATCTTGGATGGACCTTGAAAAATTCATGTTAAGTGAAATAAGTCAGAAACAGAAGGATGAATATGGGATTATCTCACTCTCCGGCAGAAGTTGAAAAACAAGTTCAGAAGAGAAAACACAAGTAGAACCTGAACTCCTGAACTGGAGTTGGTGTATTGCACCAAAGTAAAAGACTCTGGGGTGGCAGTGGGGGGGGGCACTACAGGTACAAAAAGGATGACAGAGGACCTAATGGGGGTTGTATTGTTATATGGAAAACTCGCAATTGTTATGCATGTACAAACTATTGTATTTACTGTTGAATGTAAAACATCAATTCCCCAATAAAGAAAACAATTTTTAAAAAAGAGTTAATTAGACTCAGTTATGCAAAGCTTCATTTGACATCATGTATTGAATACCACCCTAAACAAAGCTTTGTTATGAAAGAACTTCATAAGTTAACATGTAGTCATTTAGTCCAAGAAGATGAATAAAACATGTGGAGAAGGCCTAGACAGCTTTGCATAGCGACTTTGAAGCTGAAGTGCTCAGTTTAAATTCCAACCCCATCTATTTAATGGTGTAACTTCAGAGTCTGTATGTATCCTTCTTGTGCCTCAGTGTTCTCATCATGGGGATAATAAATGAACCTAATGCAGACCAAGACGATTTATCATCTTGTAAGAACACAGGACTTACATGGGTTAGTCCTCAGGCACTACAAGTGCAGTCCCTGGCACCCCCTTATATGAGCACTAAGCAGCTTGTTTTTTCTTGATGCCCTTCTTTCACATAATAAATAAAATTTTAAAGAGAATAACTAACTGCATTGGGTTGTTAGGGCTACTGGATGAGTTAATATAATTAGAACAGTACCTAGTACATAGTAAGCACTTACAGTGTTTATTATTACTGTTATTGGTTATTTCATCTATGTATTGTGAAATCATTGTTGTGGGGCAAGTTTATAAAGCCTATGTTTTGTTTCTTTGGTTCTTGGCATTGCAGTCTGTTGTAATTATACTTCCATGTTGTCTTCCTTTCTGCCCTGTCAATGGATCCTATGTTTATGTGGAAAGGTGCAAATAGCATATTGAAAAGAGTTCTAACAGTGGGGAGCATGGTGGTAGCTCAGTGGGTTAAGCGCAGCAGGTTAAGTGCACGTGGCACAAAGCACAAGGACCGGCCTAAGGATCCTGGTTCAAGCCCCGGCTCCCCACCTGCAGGGGAGTCACTTCACAGGCGGTGAAGCAGGTCTGCAGGTGTTTATCCTTCTCTCATCCTCTCTGTCCTCCCCTCCTCTCTCCATTTCTCTCTGTCCTATCCAACAATGACGATAGCAACAACAATAACTATAACAATAAAACAACAAGGGCAGCAAAAGGGAATAAATAAATATTTTTAAAAGAGTGCTAACAGTGCAGTTCTTATACGGATTCTCTATTTACTGCAGTTCTCTTTCCCTTTTCCTTCTCTCTCTCTCTTCCTTTTTCTTCCTTTTTTATTTTTTCTCTTTTTTTGCAATTGGATTGGCACTCTTCAAACTGAACAAAGGCTTTGCTTTGCTTTGCTTTGCTTTGCTTTGCTTTGCAGAAAGGAGCTTTCTGTGTTCTGTATGTCATCTCCCTTTAAGGGTGTAATTTGTTTCTGATGTATGCAGGGCGCTCCCTCGAGAAGGCTTTGTTGATGATGTGCAGAGGTCTCCTGTATCGATTGGTGATATAACAGTCTATAGTGGATAAATGAGGTAATTCTCATCGAGTTACCCAAGTCGGTGACCTTGAGGTCCATTGGATGAGTAAGCCACATAGGTGGATGTCTGGTTACAGAATGTCCTTGTTTAAAGGTAAATCTATATGAGTTTGACTAATAGTTTGACAGAAACAATTGCAAGTGTAATGCCTGACCATTGTTAAGGACAGTCTATATTAATAAATTCTGAGGCTATCCACATCTTGGTAAGACTGTTGGGGCTGATTTTTAAAATTTCCTTTATCTTAGTACTCTCTTATTTTTTCATATTAGATTCTAATTCTCTGTTAAACTTCCATCACTGTGTATAATGCAGTTAATCTGAAGTTCATAGCAAAACACTTAAGTTCCTGAACTAATTTGCTTTTTCTTTCCTTTAAAGAAAAAAAAATTAGCAGTGGGGTGGGGCAGAGCTGAAGATGAAAGATTTTTAATACAAGAAAGGAAGTAAGCCTGATGATAAAATCTGCATGTGAAAATCCCTTATTTAACAAAAAGGAGAAGTGGATTGTATAATTAACTATATATTTAACCTGGAAAAACACATTAGCCATGCAAGAGCTTCTGAGTATATCTGCCAGTATCCCTGCTATTGCTAACTAGGTCTTCTCACAATGAAATAAGTGCAGGTCTTAACTGAACAAACTTTGAATGGGTAGGCAGGTAAAGCCAGCATGGAAGGGGGGAAGGAAGTTAGTGGAAGAAATCAGTTAAAACAGCTGTTTGGAACAGGCAACAATTGATTGTCAGTTGTTTGTCCAGTGTAAAAAACAAATGTTTATATTGTATTTACTGTGTACCAACACTATTTGCAGGGTTTTTTCTTTTCTTTTCTTTTCTCTTCTTTTCTTTTCTTTTTTTTTTTTTTTTTTTTGTCTCTAGTGATATCACTGGGGCTCAGTGTCTGCACTACAAATCCACGGCTCTTGAAGGTCATTTTTTCCATTTTGTTGCCCTTGTTGTTATTGTTATTGTTGTTGTTGCTGGATAGGACTGAGAAAAATTGAGAGAGGAGGGGAAGACAGAGAGGAGGAGAAAAAGACAGATACCTGCATACCTGCTTCACCGCTTATGAAGTGACCTCCCTTCAGGTGGGGAACTGGAGGTTTAAACAAGGATCCATATGTGATCCTTGCATCCTGAGCCATGTGTGCTTAACCCACTGCCCTACCTCCCAGCCCCCCACAGTACTCTTTTATATATTAATACTTTAAGTCTAAGGATCATTATTACATGGATTTTGTATCTCTGAATTATGAAGTTATATATTTTTTCCAGGGTCGTTCAAACACAGGTTTGGGGTCCAGAGTTGATACTCTGACTTCTTCAGAGTTTCACACTGATGTGGAGCATCAGCAATCTTCAGGAAGCAGAAAAGACAAAAAAAAAAAAAAAAAAAAAAAAAAAGGTGAATTCCTGTTCCCTCTGGGTATATTTCTTGTGCAGATGGAAAAAAATAATTATTTCAAAGTGTTTCACCAAATGTACTGCTAGCATACTAGCATACTGTCACTATGGACTCTCACATATCACTTGAGAAATAAGTTTTTTTTTTTTTCAAGCATGCTGATCAAAATTCTGTGGTTTTTTTTGCCAGAATTAGGATGGATTATGATTATAAATTCATTTTCAGCACACAGTTTCAGGTGCAAGTGCCCTTTCTGAGAACGAGCTCTCACCTACCTTGATGACATTCACTTGGCAACATGGATATACCTTTTTTTTTTCTGTGGCAGTTGGTAAAGCCACTGGTTTGCTAAGAAGGATAGCAGGAAAACGCTTCCTACAGCTTTCACAACTATTGGTGTTAATGAATCTGCCAAGCAGCTAAACTTAAGACAGTACACACTTTATCTGGAATATAACTTAATTTTATAAATGACAAGTTGATATTAGAATCAAAAACATTGCATTTTTCATAAATTGTTTAGTTGACTCCTATCTCAAAAATTTCACATTGTACCAAATAGATATGAGCCTAAAATTAAGTGCAGTCAAGTTAAGAATTACAAGGTAGAATGAGTAAATTGCTGAATTCATAGAAATTATAAAAGAAATAGCTGTTATTATAAATACAACATTTAACTAGGAGTTTTTTTTTTCCTGAAGCAGTAATAATATATTTTGACCTACAATAAATACAAGAGTTGAAATTCACCCAGATCACAAAAGTGATTAAAGGTCTTTTTTTAAAATTTTATTTCTTTATTGGGGAATTAATGTTTTACATTCAACAGTAAATACAATAGTTTGTACATGCATAACATTCCCCAGTTTCCCATTTAACAATACAACCCCCACTATGTCATTTATCATCCTTCATGGACCTGTATTCTCCCCATCCACCCACCTCAGAGTCTTTTACTTGGGTGCAATATGCCAATTCCATTTCAGGTTCTATTTGTGTTTTCTTTTCTGATCTTGTTTTTCAACTTCTGCCTGAGGGTGAGATCATCCCATATTCATCCTTCTGTTTCTGACTTATTTCACTCAACATGAATTTTTCAAGGTCCATCCAAGATCGGCTGAAAACGGTGAAGTCACCATTTTTTACAGCTGAGTAGTATTCCATTGTGCATATAGACCATTGTGTATATATCCTAAGGTACTCAACACATCCATCCAAAAAGATCTGTGTACACATATGTTCTTGGAAGCACAATTTGTAATAGCCAAAACCTGGAAGCAACCCAGGTGTCCAACAACAGATGAGTGGCTGAGCAAGTTGTGGTCTATATACACAATGGATTAAAGGTCTTTGTGGAGTAAAAACTTCTCTGCAGTCTACATAACATTGAAACATTTGCCTTTGTCACTTACTTACTTTGTCGAGAACTTCAGTGGTGGACACTGCAGAAAAAAAGTCATTCACTGCTTTTAAATACTGTGTTAGAGGTGACAACTCCTTTTTACTAGGTTAAAATATACTCTGTTTAGGGATGGAGAGTGAAGAAAATAACCTTTGTCTTACAATTATCTAGTACAGTAATATTATAGACCAGGGACTGATGAACTCTACTCTCTCATGTACAAAATCCTACCTCTCCCTTGTTTTTAATAGGTAAGTATTTCTTGGAACACAGTACATTTTTACCATATTGACTGTTTTTGTACCGCAGAGGTAGAACTGAAGTATTGTAACAGTACTTGTCAAGCCCACAAATCTTAAAGCATGTGTTACCAGCCCCTGTTAGTTTCAGGCATTTAAGGGGTACTGCTTTTTAAAAAAAGTATATATATATATTAGAGTATATTATATGTTATAATGATCTTAACTCCTGGTTGTGCTCTCTATACTCAGTCACTTAGAAAACTATAAAGTTCATATAGATATAAGATATTATAACTTTAAGTATTTACTGAACTCAAACTTTGTGTCCAAAGCTGTGCATTTTTTTTTTTTTTAGTTGCGTGAGGCAAAAAGCTTTAGCATCGAGCATCATGAGCAACTATGCCATATGTGACTACAGCATTTCTAATATGGGAAGCACTGTTTAAAGTTACAGGGTCTGAGTCTTGCCTTTCCCTTATGATGTTTTCTATTTGTACTAAACTTTGGTTAAGGAACTCTGATCTTTAGATGCAGTGAAATAGTTTATATTAGAAGGACATAGCCCCAAAGTATAGAGCACAGAAAACTTGCTGCCTTTCACTGTAAGAATAGCACCTTGCTTCTCTAACTCCTCCTCTCAAGTCAGAGGTAAAACTTTGCTCATCTGTAATTGCTAATTTTGGACTTGTGATATACCATTTGTTTGCTGGTTTTGTTCCTTTTTGTTCAACCTTTTGATCATTCATACAGTAAACCTACACTAAATGCTAGAAGAACTGCTGTGCTATATGACAGGCTCTTTCAGAAGTATACACGGTGAGTTTTTGGAATTAAAGAGTGTTAAATACTTTAAGACATTATAAATAATGCTGCTGTAACTACTGGAAATCACACATGCGTGTGTGCTCACACACACTTTTATAACTACCCACTCAAACTTACCCACAAACACAGACACCCAGGAAATCATAAAACAAAGAATTTTACCTACCTGTAGGTGTTTCTTCATTAAATAGTAGGGTAATAACTTGTTACAGTCTAAATAGGATCCTAATAATTGAAGAATCGGATGAGATGCCAATTTTTAATGCAAGTATTTAAAGACTAAAATCCTGGTTCTGTTTTTTAGATTCTTATTGTCTCATCTAAAATGTAAGGGAAGGGCTGGGTAGTTAAGTACACATGTTACAATGCTCAAGGATGCAAGATCAAGCCCCTGGTCTCCACCTGCAAAGGGAATTCACAAATGGTGAAGCAAGGCTGTAGGTGTCTCTCTTTGTCTCTCCTTTCTCCCAACATTCCTCAAGTTTCTGTCTCTAGACAATAAGTAAATAAATAAAATTTGTAAATGACATTAAAGACTTGAGTTGTAATAATGCTAGTGTATTAGAAATTTTGTAGCCCTCTCCTTTCCTTCATGACTAGGAAATTTTACCTTTTTTTCTATAATAAACAGTATTTTTTCCATATTTGATTTTTCAAATGATTTTAATTACTGTGATTAGGAAGTCATTCCTAAAATATTACTTTCTTTTTCAGTTTTAGACTTTCTTGTTGAAAATGGAACTGTGGTGAGATTTTTTTGCAACTGAATTATTTTAGCCAGTATTTCCTTATTTTGTATATTTTTCTGTTATGTATATATTTTTTGTTTTTACTCCATAAGTGCAGCTCTCTGTGTAGTAGCTTATCTATTAGAGCACATACTTTACCACATGCAGGGACCCAGTTTCAGTCTCTTGACCACCATGTGGAACCACCAATCAGTGGGGAAGCTTGGTGAGTGGTGGAATGGTGATGTGATATTGTGTTGTCTCCCTTCCTCTCTCTCTTTCTCTCCCCTGCTTTCCTCTCACCCTTTTTCTGGAAAATAGAATAAAAAGTGTCTGCTGGGACTGGTGGAACTGTGTAGGTATAACAGCTAAGGGATGCCATTCTGGTACAGACAAATACACACACACACACACACACACACACACACACACACACACCCCTCTGCTGAATTACATGGTGTATATTTACAGCTGTTTTTTTTCAATTTGAAGACAAGTTTTGCAATTTAGATGCTACCCATTGAAGTACTAGGGACTACTCAAAGGGGAGTTTTCTTTTACTCTGTAGGTATGCTGTATTTACAATTCAATAATAAGTCATTATTTCCTGAATATTTTATATTTTGGGTATCCTTTTTGGGGGTATTATATTTACTGATGTAGTAGTTGATCATACAAAGATAAATTGTATAAATTGCATACTTTTAGTTCAGTACCCGATTTGGGGAGTTAAGTACCCACCAAAAATGTACAACTGAATATAAACTGTGTTATATAGAGCTATTATGTACAACATACTATTTAGTCTGAGTAATTTGTAAATGTACTTAAATCTAAGTTAAGACTGTGGGTAAGGTGATCAGAGGAGATGTTCGTGCATATCATTTACTTGATCTGAGATAATAAATTGAAAAATTGAATAAAATTAAATGCTTTTACTGTAACCAACAGCCCCAGCAAGGCCACCATTCATATGGCATTATTGTTCCTGCATGCGCTTTGTGTTCAGGTCATTAACATTGTGTTTAGGTCAGAAGAAAGTGTGTTCCATCTGCCATGCTTTGATAACTAAAGTAAAATGCTGATGGAGATCATTTAAGATTGTCTCTATGCTGTTGATTGCATGCTTGTGGCTCATAATCAGAATGATGCAAAGTAATTGTTAGAGCGACTTGCCAAGGCTACATTTTGTGTCGCTGCAACTGTCAGCACTTTATTCCTGCTGCTCTGCCAGAGCAATGCTTCCTAACACCTGTTGGATGGAGAAAGTACCGCTTTCTACTGAATGTCACAGACTTTTGTTCTGACTTCCTCGCTTACTAGCCCCAATCCCTACAAATAAGCTTAAAAGGAAGACTCTACCTATCTAATGAAGGCAGATGGTGCGTGCGTGCGTGCGTGCGTGCGTGCGTGCGTGCGTGCCTGCGTGTGTGTGTCTCCCCATCCAAATGCTTTTTCAGATGAAAATCTAGGGGCATGTTTCCTGAGTGCTCTTTCTCTTTGGACCTGAAACCCAGAAAAGCCTAGCTTTGTTTAAATTATTGATTTGTCACTTTCTGACTAAATGATGTTGGATGGGTTCTTGTTTTGAAGCATATTTTTTTTCTCATCTGTGCAGTGGGGCTTATAGAAGCAATTTTACAAAAGTTTTATGAAGACTACAGATAATAGATTAAAAATAAACTTTTGCCCTGGGAGTTGACTTAGTGGGTAGAGTGCATTCTTTGCATAACTGAGGCTATGAATCCCTAGCACCACATATGCCAGATCAGTGTGCTGGCCAACCTCCCTTCCTAGGAAGTAAATTTAAAAAATAAATGCATAAGAAACTTTTTATCACTAATTCGTTATTCAGAAAGTGATAGTAGTTGATCAAGAAAGTTAATGTACTGATTTTTTCAATGATGCCAATACAAAAATTTTCTAAGTCACTAATTCAAAATTTTACTGTAAACATGGAAATAGATACATAAATGGAACATAAATATTCAGTACAGTTTTCCTGGTTAGGCCATATATATCAGAGAAACATAGTTGAATAAAGAATGTCAGAACCTACCCCATAATTTTTTCTGACCAAGTTTGCTGTAGAGAATGTATTCTGAACCACCTCACATGCAACACTAAAGGACATGAAATCTCCTTCGAATGTGTATCATTTATCCTTCACTGAATAAAAAGACATTACATAGTACATGATGCAGACAAACCATCTAATACTCTCTTATATTAAAAAAAATGGCCATAAAGAGTTAAAAAAAAAACTCTCCCTATTTAAATTATTAAATTTAGGGACAGCTCACTGGTTCTTAAATTGTAATCATCCATAAAGATATAAGATTGACCTGTCAATGCCCATTTTCAGTGGGGAAGCAATTACAAAAGCTGGACCTTCTATCTTCTGCATCCCACAATGATCTTGGGTCCATACTCCCAGAGGGTTAAAGAATAGGAAAGCTATCAAGGGAGGGAATGGGATACAGAATTCTGGTCGTGGGGATTGTGTGGAGTTGTACCCCTCTTATCCTATGGTTTTGTCATTGTTTCCTTTTTATAAATAAATAATAATAAAAGAAAAAATAGATCACACAAAAATATGTTAACATGTAGCTCATTCCATGTTTCTTGTCATAGTAAAGGTCCTACTGGTACTTCCATCCAGTTCTAAAATATAAGACGTGGACTCATACTTCTTAGTGATGATTCTGCTTCACGTGTTCAAATAAAATGATAAACATTTAGGGTATATTAGTTAACAAGTATTATGCCCAGGGGTTAACACCTGTTCATTCATTGTGTATTCTGGTTTATGAATCAGATTCTTGTTTCTCTACCTTGTTTCTGTACTTTGGGTTTCTCTAAGATTTTTTTCACTGGCATTGATTTGATATGTTTCTGTTGTTCAGTATGTCCTTTCTTCCCTTCTCTACTGCTCCCTGATATCTTCTGCTTCCTCTCTGTTTGTAGGAAAAGTTTTTGAAATACGTAACAAAGTTATTTGTATCCAGAGCTGAAAGAACTAGCTCCATACTGTGCTGATTTAGGAATACATTCATTCCTGCACAGTCCCCCACCCCACCCCAAGAGGTGTTTCCCCAAAATGTTGCTAGTTAGAAACATTTATAGGTATGACACAATTTTTTCAATGGAGGACTACGATGTGTCATGAAACTCACACAAATTATGTCATGTATATTTTACTCAACCAACCATTCTCCTTGAGAAGGAAATTAGAGTAGAACTATCCAGGCTGTGTAAACATTTCAACTTCTGATGCCTTCTAAATATGGAAGATTCAGATTTCTTTTAAGTTTTCAGATTCAGATAATATGATTATAGTTGTTAGGGCCACTCAAATGTACTATTTTCAGTTTAGTTCCTCTCTAGTACTGTGTAACTCTATCATGATTGGACCAAAGCAGGAATACTTCTTTAGCTTGAGACATGATTTCATACTTGATGTAGGCGTCTCTCGCCACCATATGCTTCAGTCTTGACAATTTTTTTCCCTTTCAATATATTTAGGAAACTCACAAAATAATGTGACTTGTGATATTATCCCCTTTGGTATTTGTGCTAGTTTGTATTCTTCTAAGTTACACCCACTCAAACCAAAACATTTTTTTTTGTTGTTAAGACTTCTTATGTTTATACAATCTGCCTTTTCCAATTTTGATGAAAATGTAGAAGAATAAGAACCACACATTACCACATGTGTAGTTGTTTCTCATAAATGTGGGAAACTTTTATAGATTATGAAAATTCAACAGATATGTGTTTAGTGATTTATTCTTTCAGTGCAATAACCTAGTAGTTCTTAAAAAAATATTGTGATAGAGATAGGTTCATTGACATTAAAAGAAATTAGTCATATAACAAAGTTTATCAGGCTGTGCATCAGTATATTAGCCTGTCGTGTTATAAAAGTTGCATGTGTGTGCATATATTTATATAAGCATATGTATAATACATCCTGTATACATATACATTAGCATAGGAGAGAACCTAAAGCCATATAAAATCAAATGTTCATAGTTATTTTTATAGTGATTTTTTTTACTGATTTATATTACTTAGTTATATTCTTTTTATCTATATCATCAAACCTTCTTGAATAAACACTTTTACTTTGTCCTCATTTGTCTCATTTAATTTTGATGGATGGGGAAAGAAGAGAATACGGTGGCAAGTACTCATTCATATCTTGATAAATTATAAAATTATAATTGATAAATTATAAAATTATAAAACTATAGAAGTCTTCTTTGCTTTTCTACTAATGGTACTAAAGCCTTTTTTTAAAAAATTTAGTCCCTTCTGGGTGCCACATAGTGCACTCAGAACTTGAAACATGGGGGCCAGACGGTGGTGCTGCAGCTTAAACGCACATGGCGCAAAGCGCAAGGACTGGCTCAAGGATCCAGTTTGAGCCCCTGGCTCCCCATCTTCACAAGTGGTGAAGCAGGTCTGCAGGTGTCTATCTTTCTCTCCCCCTCTCGGTCTTCCCATCCTCTCTCGATTTATCTCTGTCCTATTCAACAGCAATGACAGTAATAAGAACAACAATAACAACAGTGATAAACAACAAGGGCAACAAGAGGGAAAAAAATGGCCTCCAGGAGCAATGGATTAGTAGTGCAGGCACCAAGCCCCAGCAATAACCTGGAGGAAAAATAAATGAAGGAAAAAAAAAAGAACTTGAAACATTATGTGAAGTAGGTATTATTATTGCCATTATGCAAATGAGTAAAGGATTCAGCAGATTTATGTAACTTGAATCATACAGCTGGTAAGTGGCTCAGCTGAGATTCAGATCAGGCTTAATTCTGAAATCAGTCTTTGTGGTTTCTGTGATTCCAGTTATAGACACCTTGTCTGCCCTGAGGATGAAAAGGTTAATGTATGTGAGTGGATTATGAAGTGTTGCTTTAACAAGGAGGTACTTTGAGGCTGTACAAACACATACCGTCTTTCTTGACTAGCATTGTTTATTTGGAGTATAACTTCTCAAGAGCCGGAATGTTATGTCTCAGAGGAGACCCTTTTTTCAGTAGTCTGGCAGTGTGGTCTGTCACTGACACAGCCTTTCTGATTCTGAGAAACCGACTAAGCCTAGGAATCTGTGACCAAACTCTTGGGTTTCTCAAGGAGGATGCTTCTGACTGACCCAGTGGCTGCAGCAATCTCTTCCTTTTAGGGAAACACAGGGGAGTGGGGGTGGGGGAAGCAATGACCTTCTTAGCACAGCTCATTGAATTAATCCCTAGTGCTCTGGGATCACAGGAAATTTGCCAATTTCAGAAGCCAGGCTAGCTCTACCTCCCATGCCCTCCTAAACTTTTAAAGGCATCTTCAAAACACTTTGGAGATTTTTTTTAAGCTGAATTTGGAGCATAGTTCCTTCTATAGTGCAGATTGAAAAGTCTGTTGCTGCCCTTCTCTTATCTGCCTTTGTCTTCCAGGCTTTCTCTTCCAACACTCACATTGTCTTTCCCACACTCTATCTCCAACACCACAGCTTCCTCATGGATTACTCAGTTGGCCTGTTATGTGGCCCCCAGTGCTTCTCTGCCAAGTCCATATTCCCATCTGAGCCCAATTAGGGGTCACTGACTTGGGTGGGTGGTGAAGGGAGTTATGGGTGTGCCATTTTGGGAAGGGTAGAGTGCAGTAATGGAATACATTAGCTACTTATTAAGATATCTCCAGTCAGCTCCATAGTGAGGTACAGACACTGCATTTAAGAGATTCACATTCACAGATCTCAATATAGAGGAATCTTGTACTTAACTGTGATTGTTCAGAGGTGTGTGTGTGTGTGTGTGTGTGTGTGTGTGCATGTGTGTGTGTTTACAGGTATGTATGGTTATTGGGGATTTTTTTTCAGACAGATAGACAAAGCTAGAAAGAGAGAGGAAAAGATATGACAGAACTGAATCTTCCTTCAAATGCAGCACTGGTTGGTCTTGAACCTGGATCACTTACATGACAAAGCAGGTATACAATCCAAGTGAGCTACTTTGCTGGTTCTCAGATATCCTTTTAAAAATTCATACTATCAGGCAAAGAAATGACATCTACAACCCTCAGACATTTACTATGCATCTACTGAGTGCCAAAGTGGAAGGCCCTGGAATTTCTTATCAGTAACAGGACTGTGTGCTGTACTGATTTATAACATGGAATGAATGCTTTAAACATTTTTTTGTTTTCTCTTTCAGTTTTCCAAAGAAAGTAGTTCATATATTTGGTGAAGAATAACCAATCTGCTGTCTTCATAGGGTAAGTAATCCTTTGACACTTTCGTGTATCTTTACTTTCACATCGTTTATCAAGTGATTGGCATGCTCTGAGTGCTGGCTAGCATGTGTTCCCTGCAAGTTTTCTTCTTCTGGGAGCCAACATATTCTTTGTGTTCCTTCTTCCTTTTCATCTTTGAGTTTGGGTT
Organism: Erinaceus europaeus; assembly: GCF_950295315.1. Taxonomy (NCBI): domain Eukaryota; kingdom Metazoa; phylum Chordata; class Mammalia; order Eulipotyphla; family Erinaceidae; genus Erinaceus; species Erinaceus europaeus. The sequence goes on from NC_080165.1 coordinate 46,753,562, forward strand.
TATCAGAAAGGATGGTTTTCTCTTAGATCTTCCTTCAGTGTCTTTTTGTCATTCACATACTTTGCCTCTTGTGAGGTTCCCCCTTCCCCCATTACATTTTCCAGCTCACAAAAAGGAGAGAGGTGGTGTTCTTTTTCTTTACTCATTTATTCATAAAATGTCTGTAGGCAAGGAGATGCCATCCATTTTGTTCAAATGATGCATATTTCCAGAATACCATGGCAGAGAGTAATGGAATATGAGCACTGGATGGAATCCCCGGCTCCTCTCGCAAAGGCCCTTTGTATAGATGAATTATCCGAGGACCAGAAAGTTTAAAGCCAAGTGCCTAGGAGCTTTGGGGACAGCAGCAGAGCTGGGATTATGAAAGAAGCAATTAATTCCCAACTGTGGGGGCGGCGCTGCTAAGAGCTGTCTTTCACATTCTGCTTCCTTCTGAGGAAACAGAACCACTACGTGACTTGATCTAGGATAACACTAGTAAACTTATACTAACACTCCTTTATGGCAAGTGGCAAGAGTTATGCTGTTTATCAGTTTTTCTTTCTAGTAGTCATACAAGGCTACCACCAAGAGAAGATGGTGGTAGGTATAGACCCAGAAGACTTTCGTATGAAGGTCATCTGAGAAGGCATATTTTCTTTTGCACCTTTCCCAAACCACTGCATTTGCAATGCCACATCACATGCTGAGAAATGGTAGTACATCTGTTTTGTAGCTTGAAGCCATAGTTCACCTGCAGGTGCACAGGACCAGCTGCAGACCTGCACACCCCCACTTAGGCTGCCTGCACCTGCAGTGTAATGCTTAGTAACTTTCTTATAGAGCAGTGCAAATTTGGCCAGTAGTAGGAAAAACATTTCTTCATAAGGAAAGGTCATGCTGATTTGCACATAACCATGAACCTTTGTAGTAAGATGGAGTGAAATGTGAGAACATGATTCTTTTGAGAATGCTAGGCCTAGATATGACTCTGGGTTATGTCCATTTATGTTGATATTCTAAGTGTACTTATTTCCAAAATATTTGATCTCACCTCATGATTGGTCTGAGTGAAGCATTGACAGTTTGTGCCCACCATTTTATCACACATGTCAGCTTAATCATTTTATCTTAACAAATGGGGACTACTCTTCTGTTCCAACTGTTATTGTTAAGAAACTTGATGTCTCCTTATAAGGGTAGAGTGATAGTATGCATTCTTCTGGTGGTTTGCTTTTTGCCAGTGAGTGGAGTTTTGAACACAGTTGCCGAGAGGTCACCTGCTTATTATTCTCCTATTGATCTTTCCTGTCCCTACATGCTTACTATATATGAGTATGCAGTCATTAGAAGTGTAAAATTAATGGTTTCCATTTTCTTTTTCTAGCTACAAGAATACGTGTTTGCAGAACACACAAAAGTAGTTGATATGTATGCAATCTTCTGCTCTGTTTTGAATCTAGTGGTGCCTGTGGAATCAAAATATTGCTAAGACATTAATCAAGGGTGAGCCATAGACATGCCTCAGTGGGTAGGGCATAGCCTTTGCCAGTGTCTGTTTGGCCCAGATTCAAGTCCTTATATCGCAGGGTGTCCTATGGCATTAGAGGGAAGTTACCATAGTGTGGTATTTCTGTTTCTCTCTCTGTCTTTTTTCCTGAGAATGAAAAATGTAGTTTAGGACTGTGTGCATGTGAGACCCAGGTTCTGCAATCAATTAATCAATCAAATCAAAACTGATGGCATTCGAGGGTTCTAAGAAAGTGGGGGAAATGCCAAATTCCATGAGCATGTGGAATGAAGTGGCAGTGAAGGGGCTAAGAAAAGACTTGGCAAAAGGATAAAATTAAGGACCTCTTGAACTCATGTTGGGGTTATAAATTTCAAAGTTGGCATTAATGGAAACATCATGTTACTATCCTAAATATTATAAACTATTTTTTCCAGTTGTTGGGGGACTAAATATAAACTAAAACTATACATTTCTTTTTTTAAAAAAAAAACTTTTTGTCTTTTACTCTTTTACTTATTAAGTGATTGTTGCATAGAAATGTAGAAATTGAGAGGAGAGAGGGGTAGAGATAGGGAGAGAGACAATGAGACACCTGCAGCCCTGCTTTGACATTCATGAAGCTTCCTCCTGCAGGTGAGGACCAGGGGCTTGAACCTGGGTCCTTGCACACTGCAATGTGTGTGCTTAACTAGGTGTGCCACCGACTGGCCCAAATTGTACATTTTTTACTTAAAAAAAAAACAGCTGAGATGAATCCCTATACGTTGGGTTTATGCCATGTAAATATGCAAGCTACATGCACATACACCTTGTAAAACCTGAGTACCAGGGCTCCATTTCATGGCATGCAGGGGCGTGGGTGGTAAGCTCTGGAACAATGATGTTGTTGTTTCTAAGCTAAAACAGCTTTTGCTATTGATGGAATCTCTGTGAGGGAATCTAAGGAAACGCTCTTGCCAGCATTATGGTTTTGTTTGCTAGAGGCCAGGTAGCAATGATGTGTATTGATTCCATAGCAGCATGTTTGTTCAGCCAGGAAAAGTGTGTGTGTGTGTGTGTGTGTGTGTGTGTGTGTGTGTGTGTGTGTATAATGCCCTGGTGGCCTCTTTTTCCTTTCCATCTTATTCCAGTCTGCCTTTTCCCTGATAATTGTTACTATCTATCCTTGCTGCCAACACTTGCCTCTTGTCTCCATCCTGCCTGGGTCCTGATGAGAGAGGTAATGTCTGTAGTAAAATCCTGTAGCCCCAAGTGTGCCAGCAGAGTTGGCAGAACCTCCCAGCCTTAGCAAATGAAATTAGGTAGAGAAACTGTGCTTTTCATCATCCCTGTGGCAAAGCATGACTGTCAGAATGGCATCGTGAGCAGAGCATTTCCTGTACGTTGTGGTCAGCTGCTCCTTGCTGGAATGTGGGTAGTGGAATGCAGCAAGCATGTGTAATCTGGGGAGCACAGTACCCATTTTAAGTGCTCCACAGATTACAGAGAAATCTACCAGGGTAGGGTGCACTGCCAGGCACAGCCAATCTACACAGCGACAGACTGCACACGTTGCATATTTTCTAGAGCTGCTAGCAGCACTGCCGTTTCTAATTGGAGTTTCTCCAGAGTGTGGAGTTAAGCTTCTAAAATTTTTGTATGTTTTCTTATTGGTAAAGTCCTCCATGAAACCATCATAGTCTTTCTTGCTTCCCCTATGCCTTGCCCATGAACTTCTGAAGCATTGAAAAAAAAAAAAAGTCCATCTATGTGACACTTACCTTGTATTTCCTTTCTTGATGCATAATGCTTTGGGGCCTGACCATCTTTCTAGGTGGTGGGGAAGACCCTAAGGTCAGGAGCCATCTTTATTCATCTTTTTTTTCAGTTTCTCTAATAGTTATTACTATTAATAATACTGAACCTTCTTCTATATAGTGATTTTTCCATTAATATCCCTATGTGATAATGTTATAGTCTCATTCAATCACTTAAGGAAGTTATAAGACAAGTGAATGCATATATTAAAAATGATTTTAAAGTCTCGCATGAAAAGATAAATTCAAAAAATTCTTTTTCTTGAGTGGTTTTATGAAAACATAGATATGAAATCACAAGGTAAGAATATCTGAAGACTTCACATTTCCTCATCTTCCTCTTTGTGGCCACTGAGCATGAACTGTGTAACTCGGGGTTTTACACTGACACTGAGATGATCCCCCTCACATTTGCCACTTCTACTGAATTTGCCTGATTATACCATGTGGGTCAGGCTTCTTAGCTAAACCCCTAGCAATGTCTTCAGAACTATTAAGCAGGAGATTTGAAGGGTTTTTAATTAGAGTGACAGTTTTGACAGATTGGGTTAGTGGTTCCTAATTTAGACTTGGAGTCTGTTAGGGGAGGGAAGGTTTCTATCTTACAAATTTTTTTTCTTAAAAGTATTTCACTTCCTGGGCCAGTGAAATAGCTCAGTTAGTGTGCTACTTTGTCAGGTTCTCAACCCAGGTTGGATCCTGGCCTTCACTGCATTGAAGAAAGCTTTGGTGATATGGGGCTTCTTTCAGGAAGGGAGGGAGGGAGGAAAAAGAAAAAGTAGGAAAAAAGAAAGGAAAAGAAAAAGAAAGAGAAAAGAAAAGAAAGACTTCTCAAGTTGTGAGCCAGCAGCGAAGACAAGTATATGTGGAAGATGGAAGCCCAATGCACCTATGTGTCTGGTAACAGTGAACTGAATTTGATGTTGTATCTTGGGTGGAAGGCCAAATGGACTTGCCACCACTCCCACCACCCCAACCTTCCACTCTAGGCTTAGGAATAGCCCACCTGAAAAAAAGAAAAGTTGAGTCTCCAGGCTACTGTGTGTATGAAAATGGAAAAAAAAAAAAAAAAAAAAAGAAACCAAACTTCCCATCCCTATGAATACATTCCTTCTAAACTCTTTGCTCAGATTGTAACTCCACATGGTAGCAGATTAATTTTCCCAGTGTACTTAACAGTGCTTAAGGAGAGAGGACCTAAGGACCTTTGTTGGTTTCAACCCCCAGTCAGATAACTAACTCTTGAAGGAAGGGCAGGGAAGAAATAGAGTAGGAAGCCACAAAAGTTTAAGACAAATCCTCTGGCTAAAAGCAGAAGGGTAGTGCCAAGAGGGTAGTTCATCTTGCTAGGGTGTGTATCTTACACAACTGAGGTTGAGATTGCAGAGGCAGCAGGTTCAATTCCTGGACTCTTTTATGCCAGAGATGAGCAGTGCTCAGGTGTCTCCTTCTCTCACTCCTCTCTCATCTCCCACCCCCAATAAATAAGTAACTAAATCAATATGTAGATGATCTCAAAAGGGAGGGGTAATGGGGTTTCTGACTGCTCACATTTACCTCCTGCATTTTAGAGTAGCAAGATTACCCCAGATTCCCCTGAAGTCATCTTACCCACTGCACTTTCCTTTTTTTTAAGTTGAGATACCAGAGCCTGTTCTGCCACTCCATACAATTCCAGGGATACATTTCAGGGCCTCAGGTGTGCAAGGCAAACACTCTAATGCTGAGTCACCTCCCCAACCTCCTCATTATATTTTCTTAATAATTGTTGGGATCATGTATTTCTTTGTTTTTATATATTCACTTCAGTGAAAGCAAAAGCCTTGTCAGTACTATTTTCTATTATGTACCAGTACTTGAAACTCTGCCAAAAACATAAAAGACATTTGACACATATATGTTGAATAAATTAATAGATGTTGTTATTTTAAAATATTTTAAACTATTTATTATTGGATAGAGACAGAAAGAAATTGAGAGGGATACAGAGATAGGGAAACAGAGAGAGAGGGAGAGAGAGAAACCTGAAGCCCTGTTTCACCACTTGTGAACCTTTCCCTACAGGTAGGGACTGGGGGCTTGAACCTGAGTTCTTGAACACTGTAATATGTGCACGTAGCCTGGCATGCCACCACCTGACCTGAATAGAGCTTATGTTATGCCTCTTTTTCACACTACTTAGTTGCCTGGCCATCCATTGTTCCCTGTCTTGCCTGGTAAACACCTATCCTATTTTAAGACTCATCCAATCTTTCTGGAAAGATAGCTCCTTATTGTTTGCAACTTACCATTTATCAGTAGCTGTACACAAGTGTTAGTCCACATGTGTGAGTATGTGTCCATGTATGTGCATATTTAGATATGTGTGTTCTATAATGCTTTCTTTTTTTATATAGCTTTCATTATTACTAGATTATAAATTCCTTGGGAATGAGAAAAATCTGTTTTCTAATGTCTGCCATGTAGTTGTTGCTTTGAAAATAATTAGTATTCCAAATAATTGCAACGTGTCACATACTACTATATCTTAGCACTTAAAATAGATTTCTAGGTATCTTTACTAATATTCACTTGGAATTTTAACACAGTGCTTACAGAATACTTTTTAATTTTTACTTTATAGGTAAAATACTAGAGCTATGAAGAATTCAAGTGGCTTAATTTACTGTTAGTCTAGCAATGTCAATGTTATTGTCATCTAATTCTTTAAAATGATTACATAAATGAAAATGAATGAATGAAAAACCTAACTGCCTGGACTTTCTCACTAAATCTGGCCTCAAACATTGAGAGTGTTGTAGATATATTGAAAAGAGATAAGTGCCTAGCCAACCTGTGATTAACCTTTGTTGACATCATGTAATGGGCCATTACTGAAGGAAATCCACAGACAAATTCCTAGAGCCTAATTGTAACTGTTGCATTTAATTCTTAATTATCCATGCCAGCATAATGATGTTGGTTAATGAAAATAAATAATTGGTATTCTATTTTGGGAACTACTTCCTAGCTGGAAAAGAATAGATCATCAATTATGAGTCCAAAAGTTGCTCTGTGCAAAAATCACTCCAAAATTTAAGGGGAATTTGTGAGGTAGAATAATGTGAGTCAGAGGGTTTAAGTATAAGCTCAAGTCACTATACTGAAGAGGCTGTCTCAAAGTTGAAGGGACAAGGAGACATGATTACAGGCAGAGTTAAAGAAAAATAATAATAAAAGTCAGTAAATTTGAGAACTACCACAAAGTGTTGTTGACACCATTAAGTATCAGTGATACTAGATAAAATGAAAACTCTTGTGTTAGTCATCATAGGATAGACTCAGTCTTCACAGAGTCAACTCGAAAGTCTCGTAAAAAGGGTTAAATAAAATAGAAGTGTCTTTCTCACTTACAGAATCTGTTGTGACTTTGCTGTCCTCAGTGCCTGGCTCTAGAATACAGGCTGCTTTGATCTTTTATCCTACCATCTCAGGGCCTCCTTCATGATCACAGGGGAAGAAAAAAGAAAAAAAAAAAAAACTGGAGAATTACACTGCAATTAAATGCTTCAAAGCTTTGCCCTGGAAGGGACATGTGTTACCTACTATGTCTATGCATTGTATTCAATCTTTTATACTGGAGTCTATCATTCCAGTTTTTTCATTTCTTTCTGTTTTTCTCCCACCCATCCATTAAGTAGGTACTTAATGGATATTTTTGGTAAAAGAATGAGTAAAGATGAGAATGAGTTGCCAAGGGGGCTGGGTGTTGTGCACTTGGTTGAGCGCACATGTTACAGAGCACAAGGATCCAGGTTCAAGCCCCCAGTCCCCACCTGCAGGGGCAAAGTTTTGCAAGTGGTGGAACAGTGCTGCAAGTGTCTCTCTGTCTCTCTCCCTCTAGGCCACCCCTTTCCCTCTTGATTTCTGGCTGTCTCTATCTAATAAATAAATAAAGATAATACCAAAAAAATGAATGAGTTGTTAATTGCTCGTGATAGTGGTTTTAGCAGTAACAAGGCAAGAAAACTAGATTTACAAAAATTAGGTCCAGTTCAAAAGTACTTCCTAAAAGTAAAAGACACTGATGAAAATAAACAACACGGGAGTCAGGTGGCAGCAAAGCAGATTAAGTGCACGTGTCGCAAAACACAAGGGCCAGCATAAGGATCCCAGTTCGAGCCCCGGTTCCCCGCCTGCAGGGAAGTCGCTTCACAAGCAGTAAAGCAGATCTGTAAGTGTCTATCTTTCTCTCTCCCTCTCTGTCTTCCCCTCCTCTCTCCATTTCTCTTTGTTCTATCCAACAACAATGACATCAATAATAATTACAACAGTAAAACAAGAGCAACAAAATGGAATAAATGTTAAAATAAAAAATATTAAAAAATTAACAACACAACTAACATTAAACAAGGTGAATGAAAAATCATAAAGGCATGGGCACATTAGACCCATTTAGGTGGTGACTAAGCTCATGATTATGGCCCAGACTTCAGCCTTCTCTTAGCTTCTGTCCACAGCTGGACTTGACTGTGTATGATAGCTGTCAATTATCTTCCTACCCTTGTTCCTTCAGAATGAGATTTGAGAGCTTGATCCTCATTTAAAAACCATGAAACTGAGTCAAGGAAAAGTCGATCTGTTCAGAATGCCTCCATGAGTCCAGTGAGGGATTAAATGACCACATCTCACAAGTCTTACTTTTACAGTGGGCTCTCCAGCTCTTTCTCCTATTGCTGAGTCCCTGGAAACATGAATCTGTGGACAGGGCACCAAAATAGAAGTTGGTAGTTACCTGAAACTTTTCAGCAGGTTGGTGATGTTACCAACGGTGCTTCAGTGAGATTTGCTTTACAACTGTTCTTATGGCCCTTGAGTTGGCAGGGAGAAACCTGGGGTTGAGACCTTGTCTAGTTTCCTCCTGTGGCAGGCAAGAGGAAATACAACTTTGGAGAACCACTGTGGCAACATTATTGAAAGGACAAATGTGGGTGATAGTACATAGAAAGAATTGACCAAAACAAGAAGATTGTTTACATATGGGGTGTGTGTCAAAGATTACTGGATTTTTGAGCCCAGGTGTTTATTAAAGGTGACCTCTGATCTATATTTGGAGATTATTTTTGTAGTGGCACCATTCTGTGAATTGAGTCTTCTTTGGTAGACTTGTCAGATAACTCTGGCCTAAGGTAAGCACCCTTTGAGTAACTGAATCATTGCCTCAACCTAACCCTCTTAGCATACTCCTTTCTCCCAACTCTCCTTCCTGAAGGTGTAGGAGGAAATCTTAAACTAGCATCAACACTGCAATTTCATTTCCATCCTGGCCCTCTAGTGGAGATAAAATGGACTAAAAGTGGGAGAGAAAGAAAAACCGGAAAGTGTAGTTGCTGAGTCCAGGCACTGGTAAGAAGGCCTCTCACTGTCCACACTGTCCTCTGCTGCTCCACCCTCCTTGCCTTACTGTCAGACAGTCTCCCCATGACTCTGGAAAATGAGTAGTAATGTTGTACTGGTTGGTCACATTTTTGCAAGCTGACAGTTTTTGTTAAGCTTCAGAAAGCCACTGCACACAGCTTTCACGGTCTTTTTGGAATGACAAGAGAGAACCAGGCTTGATTTGAGACAGGAGGAAAAAAGAAAACTGATGCAAAAGAGTTGTCATGCATTACCTTCCTAGTCTTCATGCTGGCGGCTGGGTGAGTCACTTTTGGTAGGTGCTGGTCCTTAGTGACAGAAGACAGTCTTATGAGAGCTCGTGCTAACAATTATAGCTCACATACAGCAACTCACAGCTCTCAGGAACCAAGTTAGTGTCTGGAACTCCTGGAGTTCAGGAGTGCATGAGATCCAAATCTCCTCCCTCTTCATTATTCACTGAAGTTAAAGAGATGCTATTGGTGATGAGATTGCCTAACATTGTGCCTTTCTTCTCTGTTTTCCATATGGACTGTGGCCAAAGGCAGAGAGAATGTGATAGAGTAGAAGGGCTTTGATATCACTGTCCCTTTCCTCAAATGCCCTTGTTCCTTCTGGTGCTGCCTTCTTGGATAGACTCAGCTGCTTGCCCAAGATGACATTTGAGCTACTGCTCCATCATGCTACTGAAGACTAAAGACATGACATCTTCTTCAGACCCAGCAAACCATCTGGTCTCATCTGGCACAGCAAACACTAGGCATTAGTCATCATATCAGACCCCATAAAATCTCCATGGTTTGTTAGAGTGATTTATGTGTAAGATCCCTTTGACTACCAAGATGATAAGGAGCCTCTATCATTTTGGACAGATGAGTATGTATATTTTAACAGAAAGGCTAACCTATTTATAGACTGTTATGTTTCGTGTTGCAGGAAGAAGGTAAAAATAGACTTTAATCCTTTGGTCCCCATCATCTGTAGTTTGAAGAGTAGTTTCTCACTAGTACTAGAGACTTTAAACATTTCTTGTCTCCAGTGATATCTATATTCTTTTGATGCACTTTGCATAGAAACTAAAGTAGGAACAGGCTTCAGAGTAGGCTAACCAAAGCATCGTGGGCCTTTTAATCGCTTCCCATTAGCATAAATAGTAATTTCTGTCCTTTTGGATTTTTTAAATATGGACACTGGTTAATGAAGATAAACATTTTGCTGGGTATGTAATATGTCTTCTCTCAACTCAGGAACAGAAACAGTCATATACAAGATTAGCTCTGCTGGTATAAAGGGAAATCTGAATGTTCCAAACATTTCCCTTGTCATTGACTGAACTTTAGAAATGTGCTTGCTCTGAAAGAACAAATACCAAACAGATATTTTGCCTACAAAACCTTCTGTTTTAATGGTGTGTCCCAGGGGCCTCTCAGCCACATCTTACTATGTAACATTTGCTCAGAAGAAGCCTAAGTGCAAGGGAGACATGTGATCACAGCCACTCACAAATTCCTAGAAAGTGATGCTTCTTGCCTGTTTCTGCTTAGAGGCAAGATGGTAGTGAGGGGTAGAGGGTCTAAGCTGCTTTGCCTGTCACTGTTTTATGAATATTCTGCTGTTACTGCCACTTTTGGCTTTAGCTTTCACTGTGACATGCAGAAAGGAAGGCATAACAGTTGCTGTTTGTGTCTTGAGAGTCTGAGGGCCAAAATCTTTGAGAAAGCAAATCATACAGCCACTCATGTACTTACTTCAGTCCTTTGTATTCCGCTGTGCTTTTTGACATGCTTGGGGGAAGAGATTTGCATTCTAATTTGCTTCTGTCTTAAAAGGGACTGCCTTTCAAATGATTAGATCTTGGAAATATTTTATTTTCTATTTGACAAATGGGTGTGCTGACTTTATCCCTGGAGTACTGTTTCCTAACTGAGAGACAACGGTAAACAAAATGATTACACTGCTTTTAATTTAATATGTGTTATGTTAGAGTTGTGATTTGAGATATCCCTGTTTTCATACTCAGCTATTTCCTGGTTCTGTGATCATAGTAAATTCCATAGCTCCAAAGATATTAGAGCAAATCACATCGTGTATTTGGCAGGAGTTATTTCTGAATACCCAAACAAATGATGCCTTCAAAGGAAGGAGAACTAGGTATGAAAACTCGATGGTGAAGCCTTTTGTATTAGCCATGATGGCAGAACTTCTAAAGAGATGGCTTTGAGAGTAATAATATCCCCATCATTGTGAGGCCAGTGGAGGGGGAGGCCCTGTGTGTTCTATTGCCAGCCAACACCTGGCTGCTTCAGGGCCTCCTGCCTGGTAATTAAACCCAGGAGCCTGTGCAAAGATTAGAGGGACCTGGTGAGGACAAAAGTGGGAAGCGTAAAGTGAGAACCTTTCCCTTATAAGCAGAGGTGCAGAAGGAGCCAAACTGCTTGGGAGGCCTCTCTGGCTTGGGCCAACAACTCAGGCAGTGAAGCTTCACCGTCCTTACAGATTCTCCTCAGAACAGTACTTCCATACAACTAACTGTAATCCTCCCCATCCCCACTTCTCTTTTGCCTACTCTAGGAAGGACATTGCGGTACTGGAAGTGTTCACAATATTAACTGTTTACAATTTATTTTATTTTTATTAGTAATTTAATAGTGATTTACAAAATCATACCACATCAGAGGTATAATTCTACACTGTTCCCACCACCAGGAATCTATGCTCTCCTCCCCATACAATAGAAACTGCTAGAGTTCTTTCAAGGTCAGAGATATGGGTTGATTCTATCTATATATCTGTCTTTTTTCAATTTATTTATTTTTTAATTAGGAGATTCATGGTTTACAGTAAATATAAGTTTTGATACACATTATTTACTGTTAAAAACAATAGTCAGGAGTCTGAAGAAGAAGAAGGTATACATACATTCAGACATTTTTTTAATACTGGGCTTTTTCTGATGTAGGATGGATAATGAAGGGTTATAAACATCTGATAATGAAAACAGGATGATCTGAATGCAGTTGTATACTGACCTCCCGTCTCAAGCTTATTCACTTAAATGTCTATTGTATGAAAACACAAAGGAGTTGAGATGTAATTGCATATCACTGAAGTTAACTCCCTGCCTATTAATGAATGCAAACAGATGATTGAAGTAGTTACCCCACTAGTTCACACACAGAGTATCCTGTTGGGATTATGGGAGTCAGAATAACTTCATTCACTTATTACTGCCCTCTAGTGGCTAGCAAGGTACCCTTTAAGGTGCCCTTTGCCAACTTCTGCTACTGACTAAATTAAACACCTTTCTCACAGTAGCTAAGTGTGTGTCATATCATTTCTGTATTTACTTACTGAATTTGTTGGCCACATAGAAAAATCAAATGCTTGTTAGGGAACAGAGAAAGTAGTGCACTGTTATGCTAAATTAAGATACATCTTGCATGTACTGCACCCATGTATTGTAAATCAATTGAATGTGGTTGAAGACTCTTTAAATCTATAAAATAAATATATTTAGAGAAGCTGGGGAAGTGGCTGAACAGGTAGAGTTCCAGAATTTCATTTTAAGGACTGGGATTTGAAAATCAGTACTACATATGCTGTGGAGCGAGCACAGCTTTGGTGCATCTCTTTCTCACACAATAAATATTTAAAAATAAATAACTATTTTCAAAGCCAAATGATTCATTGAAATGGGAAACTTAACCCTATTAGCACTTGTGCGCAAACCCTGTCTTAACTTTTGACCCATAGACAAGCTTTACAAACTGTAAAATCTTTTCAGCTATATCTTTTCAGGTGATCAAAGCACAATTTGTTTTCCTCACTCAAAAAATTGATATAGTTAACCTTGTGGTGTCTGCACTGCTTGACTAAAGCTAAACATTCATTCACAGTTGTCTTTGAATGAATCATGCAAACTATGTTTTGACTTTGAGACCTTATTTTAGGTAAGTCAGCCTAGGATTAAAAGAGGGACAATTGTGAGTTTGATCAACACCTGAGAATCTCTTGGGGGATCTTAGTAAAAATGTAGCATCTGGTCCCAGAGGTCTGAGATGAAGCCCACAGTTCTGCATTTCTAAGATGCTCCCAGATGATAGCAGTGCTCCATATGACCTGAATATCATATTTTGGGTTATGACATAAAGAAGAAGGAATAGCACTAGATGATCAGTGATGCAGTCTGTATTTGCAAAATCTTGTGATCCACAAAGGGACTAGAAGAAGCATCCAAGCAATTGTGACAAAAGATAGGATGAAATAAAATATAAAATAAAACATAAAAACATGTGGTAGAACCATAGTTAACAGATAAAAAGTAATCATTTCTGATTGGAAAGTGCTGGAAGTTTTTCATGGAGTGGGTAATTAAAATTGCACTTGAAGTTTGGGTTATTTTGCAACCATGATGGGTAGGTGTGATGATGGCAAAGGAATGAAAAATGACGGATTTGAAAATGAAAGGTATGTGTAGGGAATGAGAAGCATCCCATTTGCTGTGATGTGAAAAATATGAAATACATTTAGAAAGGTATGTTGAATTAACATGGATGGTTATATAGGCTAGCACAGAATTGGAAACTCTGGACTCAATTCGGAAAGCACTGATGAGCCAACAACTAGAGAGTCTCAAATAAGAAAGTAGTTGAATTTTTTTTTTTTTTTTTGCCAAGAGGTTATCACTAGGACTCAGAACTTCATGACTCCACCATTCCCAGTAGCCACCTTTTTTCCCCTCTTTGTTTTTCTGTTTGTTTGTTTTTAATTTTTATTTATAAAAAGGAAACACCAACAAAAAACACAGGATAAAAGGGCTACAAGTCCACACAGTTCCCACTACCATATCCCATCCCCTCCACTGATACTCCATATCCCATCCCCTCCACTGATAGCTTTCCTAGTCTTTAACCCTCTGGGAGTATGGACCCATGGTCATTACAGGGTTGCAGAAGGTGGAAGGTCTGGCTTCTGTAATTGCTTCCCAGCTGAACATGGGTGTTGACAGGTCGATCCATACTTCCAGCCTATGGGAGCAAGGTTTGCTAAACACTATTTCACCATGACTCTACCACTGACAAGTCAAATTTGTTTTCTAATTTGCTTTTACTACCTCTGTCTATTAATTGCTCTATCTAAGTCATTGTTTCTTAGTAACTTGTTGTTAATATAACTTCTTGGGGGGGAAAGTAAAGAAAAGAAAAAAAGCTAAAATTAAAAAAAGAGTAAAAAATAAAAATGTTTAACACCAACACCAAAAACCAGTCTTTCAACCAGTTCTCTGAGAACATTGTAAAGTTCTCTCAGAACACGGTGAAAACTCTTCTGAAGTCTCTGAATCTTTCCTGGAATATAGTCCTGAGTTTAACTTTTTCAGTTTAATTTTTTAATAAACTCACCTAAAAATCAAAAAAGAAAGTAGTTGAATGAAACTGTAGTCTAGGAAGATTAATCTGCTACAGGTAGGAAAGATAGTAGGGACTACGTCATTTTCCAGATAAGAAAAGATAGCACAGATGACAAAGATAACATTGCCAATAGAGAGAATACTAAATGAAAGAGAGAATTCCTACAGAACACCTGATAACTTTTAGAAGCATGGATACACAATAATCATAAACAGGAAAATCAAAATGAGTTACTGAAAACACTGGAATAGGAAAGTGTCCTGTATGGTCAGATGTCACTTGCAAGAAGTCTTTCTTGTCTATCATAGCTAAAATAGAAGCTGATTTTATTACTTTCATAATACTCTTTCCTCTCTGACATTATAATTTTTGTGCTGAATATTAAAAATTCTTGCTGTCATGGAATTTATAATATACTGAAGGAGGGAGGTGATAAACATGTAAACAGATACATGTAGTTAGAAATGAAATAAAAAGAATAGTCATATATGAGAAAGAACAAGAAAATGAGACAATCCAGGCAGGGACAGAATGTAAGGCCTGAAAGCATGAGGTCCTAAATTGTGATAGTGCACATTGCAGATTATGCCAGAGTAATGCCCTGCTTTTCTTTCTCTCTCTCCTTCCCCTCCTCTCATTAATAGGTAAACATTTAAAAGAAGAAGAAGAAGAAGAAAAGGGTCAGGGGATGGGTCACCTGGTTAAGTACACACATTACAGTGCACAAGGAACCAGGTTCAAGCCCCTGGTCCTCACCTATAGGCGGAAAGCTTCACGAGTGGTGAAGCAGGGCTGCAGGTGTCTCTATCTTTCTCCCTCTATCTCCCACTCCCCTCCCAATCTCTCTCTGTCTCTATCCAATAATAAATAAATAAATAATATATTTTTAAGATATTTTATTTTCCCTTTTGTTACCCTTTTTTATTGCTGTAGTTATCGTTGTTGTTGATGTCATTGTTGGATAGGACAGAGAGAAATGGAGAGAGGAGGGGAAGACAGGGAGGGGGAGAGAAAGATAGACACCTGCAGACCTGCCTCACCGCCTGTGAAGCAACTCCCCTGCAGGTGCGGAGCCGGGGACTCGAACCGGCCGGTCCTTGCGCTTTGCACCACGTGCGCTTAACCCGCTGCGCTACCGCCTGACTCCCAATAAATAATATTTTTAAGTGGAAAAAATATAGGAAGGTTGAATCTATTTTAGACTGGTCAGGTAGGGGAAGCCTCTCTTATCAAGTGATATTAAACTGAGTGCACATGGAATAGAGTATGTGAAGACTAGGCTGAGAAGCGGTTGGCACATACAGAGAACTTGAACTAGTATAGCTAGAAGTTAGTGTGAGGTAGAATAGCAAGGGAGGAACTTAGAGATACAATTCATGAATACTGAAGAGCCTTGAACTTTAAAGGTTCAAAACACAATGTATTTTCATTGTAAGCTGGCTAGAATTTGAGGATTTATAATGCGGATGAAGAATAGAATGATGCTTACAAGGAAGGTCTCAGGTTTCTAACATGAGGAGTTAAGATGAATGTACTACCTATAGAAATGAGAAGGATGGACAAGTACCAGAATTTTCAAAATATTGAGTGTAAGGTATACATAAAACATTCTTGTTTTTAAAAATTGGGGTAAAATATTGACTACATTAAATGTACTATTCTTGGTATATAATTCACATTACTTTGCCTCTTATTTCTAGAACTTCTTATACAAAGCAGGCACCTTCCCAGGGGAACTATCCAGCCAGCCCACTGGAGATGCAGTATTTATTTAATTTATGTGATACTATCACCAGAAATTCTATCCCAAGATATAAAATCCATTCCTTTACCTATTTATTATAGTTTTAATACTTCACTGACCCAAAAAATTTCCCTAGCCAAGCCCACAGGTGAGACAGGAAGCATGACTATCAGAGATCATTACTGTAGTCAAGCTATATTTATTGGGGACTCAGTGGTTTACAGTACATCTGTTGACCCATGGGTATATTTTCTCATCTCTCCATGATAGATTTCTCCAAAACACTCTAACCGTTAACTTAAGTCCATTTCCACTGCCATGCACCTCAAACCAGTCCCTTCTCAATCCTCTCCCTTTCCTTTCTTTCCCAGAGCCAAACAATAGTGTTAAGAGATTTTTTTCTCTATTCTTACAGTGAGTATGTATTCATGAAATATACAATGTAACTACTTACTGTGTTATTTTTGAAAGCAATTTTTAAATTGCTTTCTAGAATTTATAATGATAGTCAGTGTTTGTAACTGTAAAGTCACATTTACAAGAATAATTGCCAGTTAAATTTGTTTTCTTCCATTAAAAATATCTGTTAGGTGACTTTCATAAGCATACAAAATTACCATTGATCAAGATGATGTCAGGAGAATGTGTTTTCCATCATAAATATTTTGTGATACAAAATAAAATATGATGGCAACAAATAATGTGGTAGACTTACAGGGGGGGTTCAAAAATAAGTTTTGGAGGACATGGAAATGCCACTCACCAGGTAGAATGAATATCTTGTACACATGGCCCAGATTCAAACCCCTGCACCATAAGGGGAGGTGCCATAGCACCAGGGGGGAGTTCCATGCTGTAGGGTAGGGTCTCTCCCTTTTTTCCCTGTCTCCTTTACTGTTTGTGTTTCTCTATCTAAAAAAGTTGGCTAGGGAGTGATGAAATCACAAACGTGTGAGGTTCTAACTCCACAAAAGAAAAAAGAAAAAGAAAAAGAAACAAAGAATGTAAGGAAGGAAAATTGATTGAGAAGCTAGTCTTTTTTTTCTTTTTGACAGCAGGATTATCCCTGGGAATATCCATGCCTGCCTGTGTCCACTGCTTCTAGAAAACCCTAACCCCTTTCTTTTTTGGATAGAGGGTGAAAGAGAAAACAGGAAACACAGCCTGTGTGCACAGCCTGGCTTCCAGCCCCTAGCATGCAACATGGGAGTGATATTGAACTGGGAGGAGATCAGTACTGTAGTGTCTCTCTATTTCTGTCTCTGTCAAAACACACACACACACACACACACACACACACACACTTGAAAATAATCAGCCTAAAGTAGAGGCTTCAGTGATAGTAAATAATCCTGTGCTCAGAGCATTGAACATACAAAGCCTTTAACCACTAAAATGAAATTGATTTTATTTCCCACAAGTATTTAGTGTTTTTTCAAATTTTCTGGAACGTTTGAATTGTATTTTATTGTTTATTAAATTATTTGACAGGATGGAAATAAATTAAGAGGGAGAAGGCGAGAGAGAGAGAGAGAGAGACCTGCAGCATTGTTTCATTGCACATGAAGCTGTCCCTCACCTCCACAGGTGGTGGTCAGGGTCTTGAACCTGGTTTCTTGTACATGGGAATGCATGTGTTCAACTAAGGGCACCGGCATCCAGCCCCTAATGTTTTAATTTTATTCTTTCCAAAAGGCATAAGAAAACTTTGAAGGTTCCTTCTGATCTTGCAATGCTGTTATTTCACAGTACCTCTTGTATGTCTAACTATTCATTGATTTCAAACACCTGTAATTCAGAGAACTTCTAAGGGCAGTTTAAGAGTAAATCTTTATTTGATCAGGTTGGACAGCAATGAAAATAAGTATCAACAAATAATAATGGCAGCATACTATAATAGCAAATAATAGTAATAGTAAGAGCACTCATAAGATGAAGACATCAAAACTAAAAAATTTGTAATACCTCAAAAAATGAAGAAATTTATATTAAATGTCTTAAAATGTTTGTGTGTGTGTGTGTGTGTGTGTGTGTGTTTAGTGAGAAAGATATAGAGAGAAAAATACAGAAAAAGAAACCAGAGCACTGCTTAGCTCTGGCTTATGGTAGAACTGAGAATTGAAACTGGAACCTCAGAGTCTCAGACATAAAAGTCTTTTGCAGGGAATCGGGCGGTAGCACAGTGAGTTAAGTGCACATAGCGCAAAGCACAAGGACCAGTAAAGATCCTGGTTTGAGCCCCCGGCTCCCCATTTGCAGGGGGGGTCCTTCACAGGCTATGAAGCAGGTCTGCATGTGTCTATCTTTCTATCCCCTCTCTGTCTTCCCCATCTCTCTCCATTTCTCTCTGTCCTATCCAACAACGACATCAATAAAAACAACAATAATAACTACAATAATAAAAAAAAACTAGGGCAACAAAAGGAAAAATAAATTTTAGAAAAATACTAAGTGCCTGTGCTCCACCAAGCATTGTGGCTATAATGATTAATTGGGGATCTAACAAAGAAGAAAAAAAAGTTTTTTTGCATAACTATTCTATTATCTCTCCAGCCCCATATTGAAAATTTTTAACCAAAAGTCTCATAGATTTTATTTAGTGGTTGAATAGGTGAGTAGATGAATGAATGAAACTGGCAATTACATATAGTTCTCTTTGCTATACATTAAGGATGCCTCTTTATAGTCCTATCTTCTTTACTAATATTATCACTGCACAAACAGGTCATCATACTTTGAGTTCTAGAATATAATAGATTCATTCATTCATCTACCCGTTTATTCTTTTATTCACCATAGTATAATAACCTATACATTTGTTTATACCTGCGTTAACTTACTGGATAATACTGAAAATTCTCAATAATTATGGTGTATTTGTGGCTCTGTTGTCACAGAAGATAGCTGATAAGTCAGACCAAATAAAAATGTCGTTTTTCTCTTCAAAGGAATCGCTGTATCCTATTTAGGCTTACTAGACCACACTTTATCATTGAGAATCTACTGAAACAAATAATGGCAGTGTGATGCAAAATAATAATAATAATAATAATAATAATAATAATAATAATAATACTGTCAGTGTTTATTTTATATTTCTGATGTAGAAATTTCACAGTGCTTTGCCAAAGCTAATTCATCAACCCACTTAACACCTATAAACAAAATATTAATATTTTAACTCAGCACATGCAGTAAAGTTTTTTTTTCTGGAGAATTTAAATGTTTTGACTATTATTATGTACAGATGTACAGATGTACAGAGTAAGGCTAAGAATTAAAGCTGAAATTGCCATTTTCTGAATTATTAATTGGTGACCTCACATCTACACATGAATATATTTTATTAGTGGTTTAATATTGATTTACAAAATTATGAGATAAGAGGGGTATAATTTCACATCATTCCCACCATCAGAATTCTGTGTCCCTATTCCTTCTATTGAAACTGCAGTAGTTCTCCCAGGGTCATGGATATGACTATTATTTCTATAGCCATACACACACACACACACACACACACACACACATACATTCTATGTGTATTATTCTATGGTCCTGCCTTTTTTTCCTTTCTACGTCACACCTCCACCTATTGCTACTTCCAAATATCCTTCCTGTTTTCCTCTTATCTCTCTGAGTCTTGATGGAATTGCTGTTCAGAGTCTTTGATCATCTTCCCCTCTGGGGATACAGACCAAAAATCTTTTTTTATTAGTGATTTAATAATTATTAATAAGATTTTAGGATAGAAGTATAATTCCATACAATTCCCATTACTAGAGTTCCCTATCTTAGCCCCTCATTAGAAGCTTCCCTAGTCTTTATCCCTCTGGGGGTATGGACCAAAAAAAATTTTTTTAATAATTAAAAAAAATTATTATGTTTATTTATTGGATAGAGACAGCCTGAAATCAAGGGGAAAGGGGAAATAGAGAAGGAAAGAGACAGAGAGACACCTACAGCAGTGCTTCACCACAAGCTTTCACTCTGCAGGTGGGGACTGGGTGCTCGAACCAGACCCTTTTGCCCTATAATATATACACTCAATCAGGTGTGCCACCACCCAGCCCCTGGACCAAAATTCTTTATGAGGTGTAGAAGGTAAGAGGTCTGGCTTCTGTAATTGCTTCTCTGCTGAACATGGACTTTGGCATGTCAACCCATCCCCCCAACCTGTCTCTCTCTTTCCCTAGTGAGATAGGACTCTAGGAAGGTGAAGTTCCAGGACACATTGGTGAGATCAGCTTCCCAGGGAAGTCAGGATGTTGTCGTGGTAGCATTTGCAACTTAATGGCTGAAAAGTGGTAACATATAAAGCAGAAAATTTTGTTTAAAAACCAGAAACCTAAAGGTAAGAATAGAGCAGATGGGACTAAGCTTCTTGGTGTGGGAAGAAGCTAGGAAGTCCATTTTAGGCATATTCCAAGATGCCTTTGACTTTAGTAGTGTTTTTCTGATCCTGATACCTAACATGCAGGTGGGCTAAAAGTATCATCTAGGACTAGAAAGTTGGATTAGGGCAGAAGGTAGCTCCTAAATATGAGGTAAGTATACAAATACCATTAATTGTAGACCCCATTGATCTGACCTAGGGCCCATGTCTATTCATATTTAGCACAGGAGTCTGTGTAATCTCTGCATCCCTATCAGTCTGATCTCGCAGTCCATGGTCATAACTGGGAACACTCTAGGATGCACTCATTTCAGGACCAGTCTTCCTTGAATGGCAGTATAGATTGTGTCAGCCTCACTTCAGAGAGTGGGGCTGTCCCTCCTATTGCCATTCTATATTGAGTACAAAGGTTGAAAATTCTTTGTGCAGTGTAGGAGGTGGGGGTTCTGGGACCTTATGGTGGAAAAAAACTAAAAAGTTTATTTTAGGAATGTTCTTGGGGACTTGTGACTTTAGTAACTTTTGCCTGAGCTTGATAACCAACATGAGGTGGACTAAAAATATTGTCTGGGAAGATGGATGGTGTCAAGAGTTGAGCCTCGGGCTAGAAAGTTTGATTAGGGCAGAGAGTAGCTCCCAAGCTTGAAAAAATATATAAATGCACTTAACTGCCAGGCTAGTGTAGGGGTGCCTGTTCCTGGACACATACTGGAGAGAACTTGACCGGAGCCAGCCTGGGCTGCTACTCACTCAGTGACCCGAGGGAGATGACTCAGGAACCAAACATGTGGCGAGACAGTGCAATATCTTTATTGATCAGAGAGCCACAGCTTTTAAAAGACAGGCCCGGAAGTGGCAAGTCGGAAATGGAAATGGCTAGGAATGGGGCAGAGAAAGGCAAAATGGAGCTGGAAAGGTAGGAACTTCCTTAGCAACTGTTGCAAGGGTTTTAACTGGTAGGATTAATAATATCCTGGAGGCAGGGAGGGTCTTGAGGGTAGAAAGAAGATAGATCAAAGGAATGGAATGGGTGGGGATCTTTCAGACAAAGCAATGATTATGTAGATAGGCCATAGTATCAGGAATGCAGGGTGCTTTGTGAGTCCTGCCAAGCTCAGCCACATCCTCACAATTTCCTGACATCTCCCCTTTTTTTTATTTAATGGCCATAGTATCAGAATGCAGGGTGCTTTGTGAGGCAGGGAGTCTAATAAGATGAGGCGGACCTTTGGGGTTACTCCTGTCCCTCCTTGTTCAACCTCTCAGTAGAGAGAGAAACTGACAGGATAGACGAATTCCTCAGGTCAAGCCCTGCCAAGTTCAACCACATCCTCACAATTTCCTGACAATTAACTGTTTACCCATTCATCTTACCCATGGCCCATATGTATTCACATTTAGCACAGGAGCCTATGTAACCTGAGAGTCCCAGCCAGTCTGAGCTTGAAGTCAATGACCACAGCTGAGAATATTCTAGGCTGCACCCATTTCAGGAGCAGTCTTCACCAACTGGTAGAGTAAAATGACCCAGCCACCCTTTAGAAAGTGGGGCAGTCCCTACCATTGCTGCCTTATAGTTAGGACAAGGTCTTGGAAAGCCCCACAAGAGTGCTTATAATAACGTTCCTGTTGGAAGTGGCCAGTGATGGTGGAAAGAGTGACCTATTAGAGGTCTAGGCCCATCATAACCATGTGGGAATTCAAGAATTTCCAGACTCTGGCCCCAGTTGATGGGGTGGCTTAGTATTGGCTAAAAAGGCAATCATTTGGTGAACCAGTCACTTGATATTATCCAGCTTTTGTAGTCCTTTCTTTGTCTGATGAGCTTACACTCCCTCTCAGTTGTTAAAGCCTTGAGTGTCATTTGTTGTGTCCAAGGGGGTATTGCGTATATGGAGTCGGAACTTAAGTTAGGGAGGAAATATGCTTAGGATTTTAGTGGGGTCTAAGTTACCCTTAAATTTTACAGCATTTACGTGTTTGATGATTCTAGTAAAGGTTGTCATAGGGACAATAATCATCCTTTAGTTGACATATATATATCTTTGCCAGTATACTTCTTAGTCAATTGTATACAGCGTTTCTTATAAAGATTATCAAGGGGCAACAATAATACTGATTGTGTCAGAAGACATTAGGAGATATATCTTTTTTTTTTACTTTTTTAAATTGATTTAATAATGATTGACAATGCTGTAGGATAAGAGGTGTACAGTTCCACATAATTCCCACCACCAGTGTTCCATATTCCACCCCCTCCATTGGAAGCTTTCCTATTCTTTACCCCTGTGGGAGATATATCTTACTTCCTTTTGGTAGTTGGTTGAGTAGATAAAGTTATTGAGGGGAATGAGGTAGGGGGTATGAGAGGAGGGTGTCTAGGTCTAAGTAGTAAATATTTGACTAGACAATATATGATGCTCTTTTTAGGCCTTTTTACTTGCTTGCCAAGCTTACTAGGTCTAGGTCTAATCACAGTGGACTATTAAGCACTTTTTCTTTGAGGTATATAGTAGCCCCAGACTTATAGTTACTTTTATAAATGTATCCAGTTCTCTAGGCCCTAGCCTCTATCTAGACTCTGTATCTTTGTTAGAGAATGTTCCATCTGAAATAGAACCAGATAGTCCCATGTATTAGTAAAGGTCTCACCAGATTATTGAAGTTGGAAGGTTGGCATCTCAGGTTTGGCATCTCGATACAAACCAAAGCAAAAAGGCAAGGGCAGCATAATGCAGCATGATGGCACAGGTTGATTTGATTTAGTTGAGGTCATTAGAGGCAGTATAACATTGTAGGGGTTGGGGACTGGGTGGTGGCACACCTGGCTAAGTGCACATATTACAGTGTGCAAGGGCCCGGGTTCAAGTTCCCAGTCTGTACCTGCAGGAAGAAAGCTTCATGAGTGATGAAGCAGGGATGCAGGTGTCTCTCTGTCTCTCTTCCTCTCAATTTCTCTGTTATATATATATAATTATTTAAAAATATAACATGGTAGGAGATCAAGAGGAAAGGCACCAAGTAATACAAGTGAAGTACCAGAGGTTCCTTGACTAGGAAAAATACAGAATTTAGAAAAGGGGAGAAAGTGGAAAGGAAAACCAATGCATAGTGGAAAAGGCTCATTAGAACCCCCAATGGCCATTTTTCTGGAAGCATTCTGTATATCTGATTCAATGCTTGATAAAATGATGAACTTGAAATGATAGCGTCTGATCACTGTCTTCCAAAAGATGAGTCACATGTGAACAAATAAAAACATTACCAGTTAAGAGGCCAAACTTCTGTGTTACCCTGGAAATATTTCTCATATTTTTAGGACTTCCGATGTTCTTCCATTACGCACACGTAGCTCAATTTGAAGTAAACACTGGTGCCAAGAGTTTCAGTCACTTCCCTGCCAAAACCTTGATCCTCTCAGCTTGGGCCTCTCCTCTGGGAGTGGGCAGATGGAGTAAAAAGCAGAATCACAGAGAGAAGAAAGAATATTTCTTATGGGAGGAAATGGGACAGGGCGCTG
Source organism: Erinaceus europaeus (assembly GCF_950295315.1). Classification (NCBI taxonomy): domain Eukaryota; kingdom Metazoa; phylum Chordata; class Mammalia; order Eulipotyphla; family Erinaceidae; genus Erinaceus; species Erinaceus europaeus. The sequence goes on from NC_080165.1 coordinate 46,777,318, forward strand.
TTAACTGTAACATCATTCAGCATTCATTCCTGGATATGTGGAGGCTTTATGAGAAAACAGATTTTTATAACTTATTTTGTCTGGCAAGTAAATGTGTACTAAGATTAACTTAAACATTAAAAAGACAGAAGCATAATAATTTGTGTTCAACTTAAGTTGCCACTGAGTCCCTTATTTGCTCTGTTTACACTACTTATTTTTCCCAAACACGTCGGTGATAGGGTCTTTGTAACAATGGCACAGGTCAGTTATATTGCAGTATTTTAGGAATTGTAAGTACTCTGTAAGTAGTTAGTTGCTGTTTTGTTAAGGAACAAAGACTGCTTTTTCAGTAAATCTGGCTTGTGTTCATTTTATATCCCCCTCTCCATTTTTATTGGAAGGGAAAATTTCATGATCTTGTTGCTGTATTTAACTTTCTATTTTAATAACTCTGGGTGCATTTATCACTTCAAATGAAGCCTGCATGTACTCACTTCCTTGCTAATTTATTTTTTATTTGGGATGTCCAGCCTGACCTAATGATAGAATATTCAAAAACATGACTGATACCAGAACCCTAGACAATAATTGTGGGAACCTTCTTCCTGAAGTTTACTTATTTCTTTACTTAGTAAGTCTGGTTTTAGCTAGATAAATTTGACAGATGATAGGCATACTGAGTAATGAAGAAGATTGACATCTGTGCTTGTAGATAAGTTGCCTTTCAAGCATAGACAGATTAGTCTTTCATGTATAGCTAGGTATCTGGGCTAGGTATAGATGAATAGAAGGGTTGGAGATTGTGTCCATATTTTGACCTTTCACTCAGACCTAGGTTTCTCAGAGGGAGTATGTTATTGAGCTGCTGTGAAAAAGCCAGTAGTAGCAGTGAATCAAGCTGGAAAATAGAACTAGTGTTAACTCTTCAAAAGTGGAAGTAGGAGAGCAGAACATAGGAGTAGGTGGGCTCTTCCTGTTATTTAGGGCCAAATCAACCATGCAAAGTAGACTAGCTGAGTGACCCCTCCCATCCAATGAAGTCAGACAGTATCAAAGAGCTGTTCAATGTTGGTACATTGAGATGGTCAAGAATAGCTTCACCCAGTTTTACTTTTAATGTAATCCATGCCATTTACACATGGATCACCTGAGACTGTGGGGAATAGTTTGTGGAGTGGCAGGTAGCATTGGACTTGGTGACCTGGTCACTTCCTGTCCACTGCTGGCCTCCTTCCATTTGATAATCACATGTTACTTTTTCTGAATTCTTTTAATTCATTTGCCGCATATCCTCTTTAGTGTAAAACTGAAAATGTAACTGTGGTACATAAACCTTTCAAACTAAGTATCTTTCTGTGCATATATGAAATGTGTATTAGCTCTTTCCACTAAGATACATCATAGATACAACAGACTTGTTTTGGAGAGGAGTAGTAAATACTTTTCTATGTATTCACCTTTTATAAAACAGGTCCTAAATTCGTAAATGTTAAGATATGATAGGTAAAATCACTTGTCTATCATACTGGGGTGTGTGTATGAGGGGGGAGGGAGAGAAAGGGAGAAAGATTATACACACGCATAATTACTCAATTTGCTTCTTAAAAGGAGACTTTCTGTGAAGTCCAAAATAGCCCTTAGGGAAAAAACTAACTCCTAACAATTCATATTAATAGAAATCAATGAGGGTTTAGGAAAACAATTCAGAAAATTCATTTTGAGCAACCTAAACTTCTAGTTAATAGATAAGCTTGTAACTAGGAGTTTCATTGACCACATGTCTCAACCACACTGACCACATTCTCACTAAGGAGCAAAGTGTAAGAAAAAAGGCATAAGATATACAGCAGGTGGTGACAAAAGGGAAGTGAAGCAACTGGGCATACTACACCCTAGAATATTAAACAATACTATTAATAATTTTAAAATATACACAGATATAAACATTTCAGCTTTACAAACTGTAGAGTTCTGGGTAGGGGTAGATAGCATAATGGTTATACAAATAGACTCTTATACCCGAGGCTCCAAAGTCCCAGGTTCAGTCCCCCACACCACCATAAGCCAGAGCTGAGTAGTGCTCTGGTTAAAAAAAAAAAAAAAATCAAAGAGTAGAGTTCTAGATATAGATGATGGTCATGGTTATACATTGGTATGATTTTTTTTTCAATACACTAAACTGTATTAAGGATGGGAGCCAGACTGCGCAGCAGGTAGAACATGCAAAGTGAAAGCTTCATGAGTAGTTAAGCTGTGTTTCTCCTCCTTTTCTTTCTGTCTCTCTCCTTCTTTTACACTTTATCTGAAAAGAAAAAGAAAAAATAGCCCACCAATCATAGTGAAATCAAAGCCTGGTGTCCAAAAGAAAAAGAGACAGAAAAATGGTTAAGATACTAAATCTGGGGAGTCGGGCTGTAGCGCAGCGGGTTAAGCGCAGGTGGCGCAAAGCACAAGGACCGGCATAAGGATCCTGGTTCGAACCCCGGCTCCCCACCTGCAGGGGAGTCGCTTCACAGGCGGTGAAGCAGGTCTGCAGGTGTCTATCTTTCTCTCCTCCTCTCTGTCTTCCCCTCCTCTCTCCATTTCTCTCTGTCCTATCCAACAACAACAACAACAATAATAACTACAACAATAAAACAAGGGCAACAAAAGGGAATAAATAAATAAAATAAATATAAAAAATTAAAAAAAAACATGATAAAAAGATACTAAATCTGTGTATTATACCATAATTTCTAAGTATGTGTGTATGTGTATGTTTATTTACTTAAATGCTGTCTTTTAAGTATTCATTCATTTATAAAATAGAGACAGAGAAACTGGAAGGAGGAGAGGAAGAGAAAAATAGCTTCATCACTTGTAAAGCCTACCCCTGCAGATGAGGACTAGAGGCTTGAACAACCTGGGTGCTGACGCACAATAACATGTTCTCAGTGGAGTGTGCTACCTATCACCCAGCCCCTATAAATGTTTTCTACTAGTTTTTTGAAAATTCTTCAAGTCTTTTCACCCACTCATCTTCTTTTCATCTTTATTAACTCATTCAACAAACATTTATATGCACATATCTTATATGTAAAGATATATTTTGATCTTTCCCCAGACCCTTGTAGATGCCTTCAGAAGTTCTCAGTGATTGTTGTGGTTGGGGGTGGGGAAGCAGGTAGAATAAGAAGTATAGGAGCCAAAGCTAACTTAAATAACCACAGTTTTAGTGTGTGTGTGTGTGTGTGTGTGTGTGTGTGTGTGTGTATTAGGTCTCAGTATAAGATTTCCTTTGAAGGCGGGAGTCTTACTTTTAAAAAAAAGTTTCAGGGGAGTCTGGCAGTAGTGCAGCGGGTTAAGCACACATGGCGCTAAGCGCAAGGGCCAGCGTTAAGGATCCCAGTTCAAGCCCCTGGCTCCCCACCTTCAGGGAAGTTGCTTCACAGGCAGTGAAGCAGGTCTGCAGGTGTCTATCTTTCTCTCCCCCTCTCTGTCTTTTCCTACTCTTTCCACTTCTCTCTGTCCTGTCTAACAAGAACAACATCAATAACTACAACAATAAAACAACAAGGGCAACAAAAGGGAATAAATAAATATTTTTAAAAGTTTCAAAAGCACTACTGTTGATAATGAGAAATCAGCAGAATTATCAGTTATGATCATTAGTTTTATGTTTTAAAATCAATATTATACATTCAAAGCAATGGGCATGACTTAGGCATTTCTAAGTCCTAATCTCACCTAATTTTACTTTACATATGATAGACATTCAATAAAATGTTCAGTGGGAATTATTATAGGCATATGATTTATATACTTGTGCCATCAGAATAATTTATTCAACAATGTTTATTAGCTTACTTATCAATGGTTTACAGTAGTGTATAATTTCAAGAGTGTAGCTTCACACTTCTCTGTGTGTAAGCCTCACTATTCTCACCAAGGTTCTAGTGCCATCACACTATCAATATAACCCCCTCTATAATTCCTCTCAGCCTCATGCCCTTTCTCTCTGTCAATGACCATATTCTCCACAGAGTCACAAATTCTAAGAGTTATTTTTTCTTTGCTTTACCACTTCATTTGCATTGGTTATCTATATTGCAGATATGAATGAAATCACCCAGTAATTGTCTTCGACTTCCTGGCTTATTTCACTTAAGACAATCACCTCAAATCCCACCCATGTTGTCTTAAAAGGTGTGGCTTTATCCTTACTGATGAGTTGTGTTCCATTTAGTGTGTGTGTGTGTGTGTGTGTGTGTGTGTCTGATACCTTAAGCATGTATTATCTCAGCACTATGAACCACTTTTTCATCCAGATAAAGAGACAGAAGGATAAGGAGAGACACCAGTAACACCTCCCATGTGATACCAGGCAGGGTTTGAACCTTGAATACATGCACAATAGTATAGGTGCTCTCTACCAGAGAGGTATCTCTCTGGGTACATATATTATTACCTAATCATCTATCAGTATGCATTTGCATTTATAACAATGTTTTCATTGTTATGAATAATGCTACACTGAGCATAAGGATACAAATATACTTTAAAATTAGTGTTTTCATATCCTTAGGATACATGCCTACGAGTTCTATTGCTAAATCATATGATATTTACATTTTTTGTTTAGTTTAAGTTTTTTTTCTTTATTGAGGGAATTAATAATTTACTAGTTTTGTTGTTGTTGTTGTTGTTGTTGTTGCTGTTCATTGTAAGAAGCTAGTGAAATATTGCAGCTGTAGCTGAAGAACTTAGATGAAAGAGATCTCAGGTTCAGTCCCAGACAGTACCAATAGCCAGAACTGAGAAGTGCTCTGGTTAAAATGTTTTTCGTTTGTCTGTTTGCTTTGTTTTGTTTTCCTTTGGAAACACATACTATTTTCCAAGAGGCTGTACCAATTGCATTTCTATCATAGTGGAATGTTCTTTTTCCTCCCCATTCTTGTTAGCACTTATTTGTTGCTAGTCTTTTTGACATGGGCCACTTTTCAGTTGTGAGGTGGTATCTCATTGTGGTTTTGATTTTACATTTCCCTTCTTCTTCTAGCGTTTGCCTACATTTCCCTAATGATAATTGATGGGTTTTAGTCATCTGTGTGTCTGGAAGGGTTAAGTTAAGTAGCATATTGCCCAGTAACTTTAAAGGAATTCATAGAAATAAAGACTTTGCCCTTATTCTCTTTTTCCTTATGTAAAATTAAACTGCAATGATTCTTTTTTTTTTAATTGATTCCTGTCTGATTTTGAGACATTAGCTTTTATAACTCTATACTTTGGACCTAGTTGATGTCTCCTTTCCTGTGGATATAATTGAACCTTGTAGGAAATAATAGTTAATTGTACTTTTTTCATGTTTAAGATGATATTCTGGACAAGTTTTGTTTCGCTATGGACTATAGCCAGAATCCTACTGTTTTTTCAATTTGTTTAAATGCAACAGCTTATTCAACATATGTACATGTTCAGTTGAAGATAAAGGATATCATTATTTTTAGCATATTACAAAGAGAACATTTTCTCTTAAATGCCTTGATATAAAATAATTTAAACACAGTTTCTGCATAAATCATTTTCAAGAGATTGGCTGTCAAGTCTATTTTTTTAAAGTAGCACTTTCATAAGAACCAATGAGACTTTGCAAATTTAGATATATTCTAAGCCTGCAATGTGGTTGAAGATGTCAGTTTTTAAACAGCACTTTGAGAAGTAGTTATCTTGAAAGTATAGCAATTCAGAGCACACTGAGAATGATTTTGAGGAGTAAAGTCTTGATACACTAGAAAGAAAGTTGACAGATTCACTACAATTAGGAGACAAGCAAGTACAGCTCCCACTTGTGAAAACTTCTTTTATCTAACTAACTTCTGATGCCAGGCAGCCTACGAAAATCCCAGCAGATCCTTACTCCATTTCAGTTCTCAAGCCTCTGATATAAAAATCTTACCAGTGCCCTTATGTAGTAACACACAGAATAATAATATCAGAACTTACCATCCCTTGTTTAATGGTGAAGAAATTAAGCTTATGAAATATGACAGAAGTGAAGTGCATTTTCCTTTAAGCCGATTGTGTTTATGCTCAAATAGACTTACCCATTCGTTTGAGTATTTCAACTAAGAGGGGAAATGAAACTTCAAATCCATTTCTCAGCTTTTATCATGGTAAGCAGTTTGTTTTGCCAATTCTAACTTCATCCAACCACTCTACCTTTGTGTGAGGGCTTGCTAATATTCTCCATGTTTTGACAGGTTAGATATTATGCATAGTCGTGCCTGTGCTACAGAAGATTAGTGGTTGCCAGAGTGAGAGGAAGAGAGAAGAGGGAATGGGGAGTGACTATTTGATAGGCCTAGGGTTTCTTTTGGGGATGGGAATGCTGATAATCTTGAAAAATGAAAAAATGAGCGTGGGGGAGATAGCATAATGATTATGCAAACAGACTTTTTTGCTTGAGGCTCCGAAGTCCCAGGTTCAGCTCCCCACACCACCAGAAGCCAGAGATGATTAGTGCAAAAACGGTATCATCTGTTTTCCATCTACACCATGCCTCGGCCTCACGTGAGCTTAATGTACAGCTTGGCGATACGAGAATCCGGCATGAAGCCCAGCCAGTCTATCTTGGCGTTACTCTCGATCGCACCCTGTCATTTCACAAACATCTCATAAAAACTTCAGCAAAGGTGGGCGCGAGGAATAACATCATTGCAAGACTGGCCAGCTCCTCATGGGGCGCGAGCGCTTCCACACTACGATCATCCTCTCTGGCATTATGCTATTCCACTGCAGAATACTGTGCCCCAGTATGGTTCCGTAGCCCCCATGTCCACTTGGTCGATTCCAAATTATACTCCTCCATGAGGATAATTTCTGGAACCATCCGTTCCACCCCGGTTCCATGGCTGCCAGTTCTTAGCAACATCACCCCGCCAGATATTCATCGGGATGCGGCATCATCTAAGTTCATTTCCCACGTCTACGCTCGACCGGACCTGCCAATATACGCGGATATCTTCGCCCACCCTGTCCAACGCTTGACATCTCGTCATCCAATCTGGTCCCCTACGCCTACACTGAACTTCTCTGTTCCAGTCTCTTGGAAACAGAGTTGGCAGTCAGCTGAGGTAAAGAACAAACACCTCATCACAGACCCCTGCAAGCGTCAACCCGGCTTTGACCTAGCACGTTATAATTGGGCTCTCCTCAATCGCTATCGAACAGGCCATGGCCGGCGCGCCGCTATGTTCCATCGCTGGGGAGCCAGAGACGACCCGAACTGCCCCTGCGGCTACAGACAGACTATGACCCACATAGTCAATGACTGCCACCTCTCCAGATTCAAAGGAGGTCTTGAAACTTTACATCAGGCTCAACCTGACGCTGTTGACTGGCTACGGAAGAAGGGCAAGCGCTAGAAGTAGAAGAAGAAGTGCTCTGGCAGAGAATTTAAAAAAAAGAAATATAGAAATAGATTGAATATTCTAAAAAGCTACTGAATTGTATACTATAAAAATGATCAAAGGAGTAGATTTAGTGTTACATGAATTTTATGTTAATGAAACAATGTCTTTCTGTCTCTGTCCTCTAATACTGCACATGTGGTCTTAAGCAAATCACTGAATGGTTGTTAGAATCTGACTCCATTAGTTATCCTTTGTAATTTCACTCCTATCCTATACTTCTTTCCCTTTAATGTGAGAAGTCTGCAGTCATTTATACTGGGCTTCTTTTCCTTCTCCTCACTTCTACTCATCACTGCTCCTAAGATGTAAGCCCTCAAGTGTATCAGTAGACACACACCTGAATGGTGGAAAGTCTCCATCTTCAGACTCCTATCTGACTAGGAAAGATCTGCATTTGCTAACGGAAGCTAGGTTGCTTCTTACTTACCAGAGGGCCCATTCACTGTTTGAAATTAGTCATCTGGTTTCCAGTGTGGCCCTGCCACACAGCTATATTCATTCAGACCAACCTCACTGAGGAACATTCACTCTGGGGAACAGATGGAAGAACTTGCACAGCGTTTCCCAGCAGGCACAGGTGATTCCTGCAAACTCAGTAGAGTGAAAGTCACACGTACAGAAATGTTAATTTCTGTGAGAAGATGTAATGCTGTTACTCACAGAGTTTAAGTGCTTTTAATTCTGGGTAATAGATAGTCGACTCGGATAGCTTTGGAGATTGATCTCTCAGTGGTCCAGAAGTGAAAAGGGAGAACTGCATTAGGAATTCTCTTAATTAACATCCCCCTACCTTTTTTTTTTTTCTGCTGGGGTCAGCAGAAATGGGAATCTTTTTTTTTTTTTTTCCTTCCTTTTTAGATCAGTATTATTATGATTATATTGAAAGACCTGGTTGGGAGGAATGCTGCCATCTGAATTAAAAATAGCACTTTATGTCCTCCCACTCATGGCTCTTGAGTGCTCTGAATGCCTTTTATAAATGCAGACTTTCTGCCTGGCTAGATAAAAGAAGCTGTCACTTCATTTCCATAACGAAGTCATTCCCAGGAGAATTCCATTGTTTTAGCAATAGAATTTTTGTAAAAGGCCTCTTATTTTGCCTGAAGAAGGTAACAAAAATGAACTTTTGAGAGCTTATTCGACAAAACAATTAAGGAGCTAGAAAATTTCTCCTCTTTGGATATACAAGTAGTTGTAAGTATGAGAATCCCCCGAGCCATGATCTTAAGCCCTCAAATATGGTGGATGAAGACAGAGGGGAGAAAATTATTCTTTTAATAGTAGTAGGGTGGCCCGGGGCCCTCCCTAAGAATGTTCTAGAATCTTGTGACAAAGAGATGTTACTAATTCTAGAAAGTATGAAATAATTTTTAAAAGATATGTAGGAAGTGTTTAGACTGTTATCTAAAGAAATCCCATAGGATTTTTTAATAAAACACAGTCATCACTTATTTTCATTGAGTTTCACAGGACTCTGAGGGCAAACTGTGGCTCTGTCTGACATCTTTTTGCTGAGAAATAGTAGTTGCTATCTTCTGATCTGAGCTTAAAACTTGTAACAAGTATACTACAAGGCATTTCCTTACAGTTCCTTGTTACTGGTTCAAACAGGCCTGTATCTGTACTTACACTCAGCAACCCCTCCCATGCTCCTCCCACCCTGCTCACAGTTGAGTCTTTGCTCCAAATATGGTGTCAAATCTTCCACCCCACATTCATAGAAAAAGAATAATGTATTTCATGCTACTTCCTCGGCACCAAGTAACCCACATCAAAGAATAGCTGCTTTTAGTGTTTCAACAGGTAATCCCCAGACTTAATGCCAAGGGCATTTATGTTGCTTGGTGTTCACAGTCCTGGCCATTGAAATCTTGGTTTTAAGCTAGGATGCTTTTATTAAACTTCCTCTTAAAGGAGGAGAATTTTCAATAGGTCCTTTGTCTTGAAATACTTTTGTCCTGATTGCATCAAAAAGTTGTATTTAAGCATGAGGCAGCTGCCTAGAATATGAAGAAAATAAAAGTCAGAAGAGTGGTCATATTTGTTGACTTTTAATAAAATAGACCAAAAGAAGATATGTAATTATGAAAGGTCCTGTTGATTCAAACACTGCAAATATGGAGTAAGTAACTTGTGACTGATTTTCTTTACTGGAAAGCAGCTCTGTTTTGAAAATTTCTTTCCATGGCCCTTAATCATGTAACAACACTTTTTTTTTTTTTTTTTTTTGCCACCAGAGCTATCACTGGGGCTTGGTGCTGGCACTACTAATCCACTGATTTTCATGGCCATTTTTTTCCTTTATATTTTATTGGATAGGACAAAGAGAAATTGACAGGGGAGTGGAAGGTAGAAAGGGAGAAAGATAGACACCTGCAGACCTGTTTCACTGCTCGTGAAACATCCCCCCTGCGGTTAGGAAAATAACTTTCATAGCATGATTGAATGTACTCGTTATAGCCCTCTACACAGTAATATTTCATTAAATGAAAAATGAGTTGTGAATTGATAGGATGCTTCCTGAAGTTTTGTTTTTAATACTTTCAGTAAATTCTATTTCCTATATCTAAAAGGATGGGTGGAAGTCTATGTGGATTCTGGCTTGTTATTTTTATGTTGACTCACCCTTTAGTATATCATGAAGTCAGGCCAAATAAAATACTATCACATAACTTCTAATATCATGACAACAAAGAGTGAGAGGAAATATTTAAATACCTTTCTTAAGACATTTACTAATTTTGCTATTAAAAAAAAAGCAAAAGGAGGAAAAACTGGGGGGAAAAAAACCTTAAAGTTCAGGGATTCCTCAATGTGGCTACTCATGGAACATAACTGTTCACGATTTGGAAATGCCCTCATATTTACCAAGCACTTCTGTAACACTCAGACTAGTCACTGCCCTTTCTAAGCAGGCATAGGTAATGATCTGCTCCAGAGAGAAACTGTGATGACTCACAATACCCTGAAAGGGACAAGTAACCCAGTAACCTAGGGGATGTGTAGCCTCACTGTGATCTTTGGGCTTCCTGATTCAGAGTCCTCTATCTCTTGGGCCTTCAGCAATACCTTAATTAATCAAGGCCAAGAAGATATTGATGGGGCGCATACCATCTTGATTTTTAACATCATTATTTCCTAGAGACACCATTTATAGCTGTCCAAAGCTGGCTATGTGTTCCTCATAAATTTTTATTTTACTTTTGCTATATAGACAGGCTTTTCTGTAGATGCATTATTATATTTAATTGCAAATTTTGCTTTATATCATCAGTCTATGGCATGCAAATATAGACACCTGCCAAGACTCTATGCACGTGGATAAATGCTTTTATGCACTAGGCTGTACTAATAATAGAAAACAGTGACATCGGTCAACATGAATTATAAAATTTGCAAGTTTGATCATATGATATTTTAGCATATTTGTCTAATTATGTGTTCTTTATGCAAAATCAAATTTTAATTGAGGGGTGTGTGTGTGTATGGTATGTTTGTGTGTGTGGTTTGTTTGTGTGTGTGGCACTGGGAACTAGAGTATATTAGATTCAAACACTCCTGTGCCAGTTTTTTCATTCTTATTTATTTATATATATATAGAAATAGAGTGAACGAGAGAGAGAGAGAGAGAGAGAGAGACAGAGGGAGAAGACCCCAATGCTGTCACCTATATGTGACATCTCCTCTAGTTTCTTGGTGCTCCCATATTATGTCATTGCCCAAACCAGGAAATTTCATGCATGATAAGTCATGTGGTGTATCAGGTCAACAAACCTCCAGCCCTGAATTTTAGTTCTTACTATGAAATATAAGCCAGTTAATATCAGCTGGAAGTGTTCCTGTGTGCTAGATATCTGCAGATCACCATTTTAGAAGGCACTTTTACAATGGATAAATTACACAACTCACCAAATGTTGATTGAATACATCACATGGTGAATGAACTAAATTCTTTTTTTTAAGATTTTTTAAAAATATTTATTTATTGTTGCCCTTGTTGTTTAACATTGTTGTGGTTATTGATGTCGTTGTTGTTGGAAATGAACTAAATTCTTAAGAATACTATAGTGTGGGGTCTGCCCTCTTTCTCCTAACACTTTTTGAAATCTGACCAGACACCTACACAGATTCTTAGAAAAAAAAAAAATCCTGCACTGATATTTACCTTTCCTATAAAAAGAGGAGCCTTTGAAACTTTGTGGTCGGCATCTATACTCATTTATGAGCAGAGTAGACACAAGACTATGTGGAGCCTGCCAAGCTGAATGTGCTCATCCAGAGGAAGCATTTCTGAATTCTGTGATTACTAGTAGGCTGGCTGTTTCTCTTTTCTCCTTAGAAAGAAAATACAAAGATTTAGCTTTAGTCCTGAGTTGGAAAAGGAGGCTCTTTCAGATCATATCATTGATTGACTGAGCAATTTTCACATGTGATTAAGTAAGGGTTTTTCTTCAATCACCAGAAATGAAATTTCTCTGGTAACCACAGAGTAAGGAGATGTTCAGCATAACACAGTGAAAGTAGTATGCCATGTTTTCAGTCAGTTGTCAGCAAATATTTATCAAGGGGTTACTATTTGGAAAAGTACCATGAAGTTTGCAAAAAAGAAAACAGATAGATATTCTGTCTTCATGAGACTTACAGTACTCTGCCTAGAGAATATAATGCCTGTTTTTAGGATAAGGAATAAGATTATGATCCCAAGAGAAAAGAATTTTTTAAAAAATGAAGCAACTCACATTCATTACTTTCAGCGAAGAGGGGTTGTGATTAAGAAACTTGTAGCATAGGAGAATGAAGGGAAAAGTGATGGAAGAGTAGGGTTTGAACCTATTTTGGTAGGTTTAACCTGAATTTTCACATGTAGAGTAGAATGGAGACTCTAAGAGATGGAAAAGGGAGAAGCTCAGTTTGACTACATCATGCATAAAAGGAAGCATAGGAAATGGAGTTGAAAGAACATGTTGGTATGAATTGTGAAGTCTTAAATATAAATTTTAGAAGATTTTTTCTTTTTTTTGTCTCCAGGGTTATCACTGGGGTTCGGTGCCTATACTACGAATCCACTGCTCCTGGAGGCCATTTTTTCCCTTTTGTTGCCTTTGTTTATCGTTGTTGTTATTATTGTTGCCATTGCTGTCATTGTTGGATAGGACAGAGAGAAATCAAGAGAGGAGGGGGTGACAGGGAAGAAGAGAGAAAGATAGACACTGGCAGATCTGCTTCACTGCTTGTGAAGCAATCCCCCTGCTCAAACTAGGATCCTTAAGCCAGTCCTGGTGCTTTGTGCCATGTGCGCCATATGCGGTTAACCCACTGCACTACTTCCTGGCCCCCAAATTTTAGAAGATTTTAATCAGATGTAGGAAACAAATGTATGACATATAAAAGTTACATTATATCACCTACTTTAGGAAGTTTGGTCTAATAGAGATGACTCAAATTGGAGTATCTTGAAGGCAAGAAGAACCAATTAGCAGTATACCTTTATAGGAACTAACATGGTGACTTTGGAATATAGTACAGTTTGATGGGACCTGACAGCTGATGGAATGTGTGAAAAAGAAGGGAAGACAGTGATATTCTTAACATGAATAAAATAATTGGGCTAATTTAGGGGAAAGATTAGAAGTTTAGAAATATACATTTATACTGTATTTGGTTAGAAGTTTGTTAGAAGATACCAGGGCTTAAGGATGCAATGGTCAGGGAAATGACTCAGTAGTAGAGTGCTTGCTTTGCTTGTTTGGGGCCCTGAGTTCGATCTCTAGTACCACATGAGAGCATAAAGGCAAAATGTAATGAATAAGAGCTCTGTGGATAATGGAGCAGTGCTTTAGACGTTCTGCCTGTCTTATTCTCTCATATTTTTAAAATAAAAAATAAATAATTGTGGCAGTCAGTTGGCTCAGTTGCAGAGTGCATGGTGAGAACCTGAGCTTGATCTCTAGCATATTATATATGATTAAAAATAAACATACATGCAAATGAAAAGAATTTCAGAAGAAGGAGGAGGAAAAGTAGAAAAAGAGGCAAAGAAAGAAGAGATCTACACATGTAACTTTGAGAAACACACATCTTCTGGTTAGATGAAAGAAAGAAAAAAAGTAACAGTGAGAAAGCTAAGAAAGAGGAACAGTAGTCAGAGTAGTAGAAGGAACATCATAATGGCACTATCTCAGAGAAACCAGGGTTGTGTAGGGTATTTTGGTTACAAGAAAAAAAATTTTGATGTAATTATCATAAAAAAAAAAGGAATCAACTGTATTATGCATTAGTTTTCCATTGCTACATAACAAATTACCATAAACTTTGCTGACTTAAAACCCATGTTTTCTCAGTTTCTGCATGTCAGAACTCTAGCCCCAGCTTACCTGACTTCTCTACTCAGGATTTTATAGGACAAAATTAAAATGTTGGCTGGACTGTTTCCTCATCTGAGGTTTGTGGTCCTCCTTGAAATCCACCTTGTATTGGCAGAATATATTTTCTCCTGTTGTAGGACTGAGACCTGGCTATAATTACTGGCTGACACCAGGTTCCAGATGCTACCATGATGCCAACCTGAGTTCTCTGGACAGACGACCCCACCAATGTATCCTGGAGCCCTGCTTTCCCAGAGCCCCACCCTACTAAGGAAAGAGAGAGACAGGCTGAGTGTATGGATTGACCTGCCAATGCCCGTGTTCAGTGGGGAAGCAATTACAGAAGCCAGACTTTCCACCTTCTGCACCCCATAATGACCCTGGGTCCACATTCCCAGAGGGTTAAAGAATAGGAAAGCTATGATGGGATACAGTGTTCTGGTGGTGGGAATTGTGTGGAGCTGTGCCCCTCTTATCCTATGGTTTTTGTCAGTGTTTCCTTTTTATAAATAAAATTTTTAAAATGTAATAGTTGCTGACTGAGCCTAGTGCTGCAGCTAACTACTAGCATCTCTCAGTTCCTTGCCATGCATCTCCCTCCATAGGTTATTTTATACTTTGAATCTCAGCCCTGAAAGAGCTAATCCTTTTGAAGGATTCACCTGGTGGGTCAGGCCCACCAAAGAAAATCTATTTATTTTAATGTCAACTTAATAGGGATCATAATTTTATTTGAAAAATTCCATCAAAGCAGTAGTATCCAGATTAATGTTCAAAAAAGTTATGTGTACACTACAGGTCAGAACAATTTTCAGAGTCACTTTATAATTTTGTCTGTCACTCTAGAAGTTAGATAAGTCTAACTTTGCCATTGTTAGATCCAAAGATTCTCAGTATCCTCGGGAGTCGGGCGGTAGCACAGCGGGTTAAGCGCAGGTGGCGCAAAGCACAAGGACCGGCATAAGGATCCCGGTTCGAGCCCCGGCTCCCCACTTGCAGGGGAGTCACTTCACAGGCGGTGAAGCAGGTCTGCAGGTGTCTATCTTTCTCTCCTCCTCTCTGTCTTCCCCTCCTCTCTCCATTTCTCTCTGTCCTATCCAACAATGACAACAACAACAATAATAACTACAACAATAATTTAAAAAAAAAAAAGATTCTCAGTATCCTCAAGACAGACTTTCTGTAATTTAGCTTTGTTCCTTATCCCAGAGCTTTATTCTCAAGTGGTCTTTCTTAAAAAGTGGTAGGAATAACTCTTAGCAGACCATATTTCCAGGATCTCCCCTCATTCCTCTTAGTTCCAACCAGTCTGAGAAAAGCCTTTAATGGACATGATTTTGGTAGCATTTCTAAAACCAGTCATCCTAGGAAGAGAGGTGCTGTATTACGATTCTTCACACCTAGGTTTTAAGTCCATCTTTGGAGGCAAGGTATGAGACCACCTCCCCCCCTATAAAAAGTAACAAGTCCCTAATTTACAAAGAGACTGGGGAAGAGGTCTTTCTAGAAAGATGATATTCCTATAAATAAAAGAAACAGGAAATGGAAGGGACTGTTGGTGAACTACTGTAACAGAAGTCATTTACCAAAGGACAACTGCATTTAAAAGCAGAAAAGTCATCCCTAATCTTTGAAAGAAGGGAGAGTTTACTTAGAATAGTGGTGGAAATCAAATACAGATGTTTAAGGATATATATACATGGTGAAATATGAGATTTGAACTTGAATTCTACATGCTGACATGTTCACTGGTGAATGGAAATGAGATGCAGCACTTGGGGACATATTAGAGTATAAGGGAGGTATTTTAGGGATATCAGCAAATGGATAAGTGTTTGTAGCCTGAGAAGTATCCAATAGAGGAAAAAGATCAACAGAGAGAAATAGAATTGGCTCCAGTAGGATCTGGAGTGAGTAGGAGGAGAACAAATTAAAATCTGAAGTAAAAGCACCACAAACAGTCTTCCCAGGTTTTAAAGTGAGTGAACCTTTAATATTCTGGATCATTGTCACCATTTCAGAGTAAACAGTTATAATAATTGAATAGACTCTAATGATCCCTTAAAGTCTGCCTTTGAAACAAGACTTCTTTTTTTAATATTTATTTTATTTATTTATTCCCTTTTGTTGCCCTTGTTGTTTTATTGTTGTAGTTATTATTGTTGTTGTCATCGTTGTTGGATAGGACAGAGAGAAATGGAGAGAGGAGGGGAAGACAGAGAGGAGGAGAGAAAGATAGACACCTGCAGACCTGCTTCACCGCCTGTGAAGCGACTCCCCTGCAGGTGGGGAGCCGGGGTTGGAACCGGGATCCTTATGCTGGTCCTTGTGCTTTGCGCCACCTGCGCTCAACCCGCTGCGCTACAGCCCGACTCCCTAAACAAGACTTCTTAAAGTGTGGTCTCTGGACCAGAAACATTAGTATTACCTGAGAACTTGTTAGAAGTGGAAGTTCTTTGCCCCCACTTTGACAGCTAGACTTTCTGAATCAAAAACACAGAGGATAGGGTAAAGCCATCTATGGTTTAATAAAACCTCCATGTTTTTCTGATGTTGGTTCAAATTTGAGAGTTATAGCTTTAGGGCATCCACATTTTTGTTCTACATATCACGGAGGGGGGATGTTTCTTAAATACTGACTTTTCAGAAGCTGTGAGAATAAAGAATATAGGTTCCTGGTGATGAGGAGTAGGTGTGGCAAGGGGTGTAAACCTTGAAGAGAGGGCAACTGTTCAAAAACACTAGTGATTAAAAATGCAATGAATTGGAAGAACAGGATATAGAAGGCTAAGTTAATAAGTTAATTGTTCTCCAGTCATACAAGAATTTCATTTAGATGACAGGCATCATAGATGTTCCAGGTCCCTTAAGGATAGAAGAACTTGAGAAGTGCTTAAATTTATAGCTATAGGTTAATGATTCCTTTGGAGTAAAGGGTTAAGTTGTTGAGCAAGTTTTGGCTCTGAATCATTTAAATTCCAGTTCTTCTGCTAAGCACTGTTAGGAGGTTGGAAAAAAAAGGGCATGGCAAGCTTTCTTTTATCAAGGAGCTTATAAACTTTTTGAGCCGTCAAGACTTAAATAAATCCAGTGGAGTATAAAGAGGCAATACAACAGAGTATTGAATTGAAAAAGACCTTAGGTCAAAATGTGTGAAGGAGATTGTAAGTGCTATGAGCAGTGAGGGGAAGGAGAAATTGACATTGTGTCACTTTCTCCTTTGGACAGAGGATAAAACTGTCAACCTGGTATAATTTCTCAGATCTGGCGATGGGGTATTAAAAAACATGGTTTCAGGAATTCCTTTTTCTTTCTATTTTCTTTCCAAGTTTGCTAAAATTTGTCAGAACTGCTAAATCAAAGTAAGGGTTTGTATTTTGAAATGTTGAGATATTCTTAAGATTTTTAGTTATGCAAAAATCTTGTCAGTGGAGATACATTTTACCCTGGGTATCTTAAGTGAAAAGATACTCAAATAAGTTTGGCTTATTTGTGTCAAGCAAACTTTCAAACCTACTTGTTCATGTGGAGAACATGAATGAACCTGTCTGAGGATGCCTTCACTTTGTAGGATATAGAAGGGAAATTATTGCTTTTCCTTAGTAGAAGAATTAAGTTGTACCAGATCTGGCTTGATAGAGAACAAGAAAACACTCCAAAGGAAGTCATTATTTCCATTGCTATTCATTCCTTTACATCATGCTGCTTACTTGGGTAAGTGAATAAATTACCACACCAAGAACCAGGAAGAGTAGGTTCATAGGATGCTCTTGGTCTTTCTGTTTGTGTTTTTGTCATTAGTATTATCCCCACCCCCACGCAAGCTGCTCCCATGTGGTGACCAAGGGCTCAAATCCATGTCCTCAAATGTGAAAAACTGTGTTCTACTGAGCAAACCACTCTGGTTCCAAATAGGAAATTCTTCCTCCCTAGACTCCTCTGCTCCCCTCCACTTCCTTCTCCCCTTTTCTCCTTCACTCCCACACTAGCCCTCCCCTCTCCTCTTCCTTTCTCCCTCCAGTCCTTGGTAGCTACTAGGCATGCTTGAACCCAGGTCTGTCAGTCAAAGTTAGGGGTGCCAGTATGCCGGGCTAGCTTCGCGGTGGGAGACAGACGACCAGGACACATGGCTTCTTCCTTCTCCCTGCCCCCTATAGGACATACTTCCTTGGTTCCTGACACTGCCACTGGAGGAGAGAGAGGTAGGGGGAGTGAGACCAAACCAATGTAACAGAATGACCATGTAAATAGGCCACGACGTCAAGCAATGTAACAGAAGGGATCCCAGAAGCAGAACTAGAAGCATACCAACACAGGTCCTTGCTTTTGGTAATATGTATGCTCTACCAGGTGTGCTACCTGCCAGCCCTAGAAAAGTCTTAAAGATAGGCAGAAATGCTATTTTAGCCCAAAAGAAACTTAATGAAATTTTCCTATCAGTCTAGAAAAAGTTGGCAAAATTGGAACCTAACATAAAGTATCAAGATTTATTTTTTCATCAGTTTCTATGTAGTGTGACCTATTTTAGCCTGCTTGAGAAGGGTTTTCTTAACTCCAACTATGGCATCAGGTGTTAACATAGAGCCTCCTTTTATTTCACTATATTGGGATGATTTAAGATGCTTTAAGAATCCAAAGTCTTCCTTTCCTGTAACATCAAGTGTAATACCTGCACTGAATAGTGTTATTCTAGCAGAAACAATTAGTGTATGTTGTCTCATGACAGTTGGAACAAAGAATCAGATCTAATCCAAAGTAATAAGAGCATTTCTGTTTCATATATATGTGTGTGTGTATACATATATAGGTATATGTATACACACACACACACACACATATATATATATATATATATATATATATATATACATATATATATATAGAGAGAGAGAGATTATTGAGCTATAAATGACATTGTATCAGTTTCAGGTATACAGCATAATGATTCAATATACCACACATTTATTGTGAGATGATCTCCACAATAACTAGTTAATATAAAGTCTTTCTCATTTCTTGACCAAAGACACCCAGTGGAAATTATCAAGGTTGAGGAGAATTACAGAGGGGGAGCAAATGCATGAACAGAAGAGTTTCTAGTCAGGTCACATAATCCTTAGGCTGTTTTCTTCCTGGCTAACTTCTGCTCATCTTTTATTACCATGGTTAAAAGGTATGAAAAACCTTCATAAGCCACCCTTAATGGAGATGACCCCATAATAATTGTTAATCCCGATATTTGTTTTTTCTTTAATGGCTTTCTTATTTTTGTATTTGAATCATATACTAAAAGCCACGCACTCTGTTGTTTTTTTTTTTTAAACTCTCTTCCCCTCTTGAAACAATGAATTTCTTAAAGACCCTGTCATAATCTATTTTGGTTAAAATCTTGAACAAAGACCTTGTGCATGTAGTAAGCACCAAATAAATGTTTTGTCAAGTGAATAAACAAATAAATTCCCTCTGAAAACTGTACTCACTGTAAAATCCATCATTAATTATTGTCAATAGCAGATACCCCCTTTTTCCATTTTATCCTAATTTTTTCTCTCTATATTTCAGTACCTTATTTGGAGGTGCAGTTGTCTTTGTTTTTGCTAATTTTAAATCTAACATTTAATGATTCTCTTATATATGTTTGAGATTAGGGCTCGGCTAGCTCGCTTTTTCTTCACTCAATAAATACTATTATTCCCTAACACTATTATCATGACTCCCATGCTCAATCTGTGCTTAAGACTTTGAAAAGAAAACATAGCTGGTACTTTGAAAGGTTTAGAAAAGCAAACAGATTTGTAACAGAGCACTTAAATTCTCTTTGTATCCAAGGCCATTCATGTTAAGTTTCTGTGACTTTAAGGCTGCTCCTCAAGGATACGCAAGTCATAATAATTTGGTAATTTTGACCTAGAAAAATCAAGGTGTGGAAATATTGACCACCAGAATATCTAAGGACTATGCTTAAAAGCCACAAATAAACAAACAGAGACTATCTAGTCCTTCCCTAGCAAGGCTTCCATGTGCCACTTATGTGTGTGTATTATCCTTGGTGGGCAGAAATGACACAGCCAAGTGGAAAATTTCACAATCCTGCAAACATTCAGTGCACTAAACACTGCAATCCAGTGATCTAAGGGAGCCCTGTGGCAGGGACCAAATAATGATGGGCCTGCACATGCCTCTCTCAGCCACCAGTCACTCCCCTTTCTTCAATCCCTACACCAGGCCTACATTTCATGTCTCTGTGAGATTCTAGAAGCCTCCATTTCTAGTCCTCTGCTTATAAGTTAATTGTTCTCCAGTTTACACATGATTTCATTTAGATGACAGGCATCATAGGTGTTCCAGGTCCCTGGAGAATAGAGGCACTTGAATCTACTAGTAGAAGGGAAGTGTTTTGGCATAATAGCTTATGCAAACATTTGGACTCTGGGGTACACTGGGGGTGGTTGATTGTTGGTAGCAACCCAAAGCTGGCTTTAATTTTTTAAGGAAGATCTGAGATCTCTCTCTCTCTCTCTCTCTCTCTCTCTCTCCCATTTTATTAGATAGGATAGAGAGAATTGAGAGAGGAGGGGTGATAGGGAGAGGGGAGAGAAAGATAGACACCTGCAGACCTGCTTCACCACTTGTCAAGCAAACCTTTGCAGGTGGGGAGCAGGAGCTGGAACCCAGGTCCCTGCTCTTGGTAATATATGCTTTTAAACTAATGTGCCACCATGCAGCTGGCTTTTATATCCTGCCTCAGAGCTCAGTAATGAGCTTATGACCACTAGTAATGCTTTTGTGTTTATATAGTGCCTTTTCTCCTTTGGAACTTTGAGTGAGAGTGATTTTATTGATCTTCTCAACAACCTAGTGGGGTACGAAAATAGCAAAAGGTGATAGTCATAGATCCCTCTCTTTTGCAGAGAATAAAATCAAGAGGTATATTTTGAGGTTGTGTTGCAAATTGGTGTCTCCCCTGGGATTGCATCTGGAGTCTCCAGAATTAGGGGGTGGGGGAGGGACTTGCTGTGATGTGTCTCCTGGGAACAACAGCAAAATATCAAATGTCCTTTTTAAGAAAAGCATAATGGAAAATAGTAAGTTATCCTAATTGATTGTGAGGCTCCATTTGTTGATAAGAGTAATTTGACGATGCATTTACCTTTTTGTTGTTGTTGTTGTTTGTTTGTTTGTTTCTTCTCTTCTCATGCCATGCTAGGTATTTCTCACTGCTTTGTGAAAGGAAAAAAGAACACATTCGAGCCCAGGAGTACCCAACTTTTTGTGGAAGGTCTCCATGGTGAAGGACAGGCTGGGGCTACCTGTGAACAGTGCACAGTGAATGTTGTAAGTTAACAAGAGCAACATCTGCAGTGGCTTGCCTTGCAATGATTTGTGAATCACTGGATGTAACAGAGCCAGGGTGATGAAGGGGTATTAGCATTAGCTCTAGGTGATCATCCAATTAATTTCTTTTTTTAGGGGAGAGTTTCTGTTTTTATTTGCTGTGAACTTGCCTTTCTCTCAGCCTTTGTGGGGCACTGCTCATTATCTCCTTCTAGAATAAAAGAGTAGAATACAGTCATTCTTTCATTGTAGGAACGCCTTTCTCCCAGTGCAGCTATATGATAGCAAATTTAGAGTAACCTCTTGAAACTGGACTGGTGTCATTCTTTCAGTTGGTGGGGGAGGATTAATATTCTCCAGTTTGATAATCAGCACAACCAGTATTTTTACCACACACTTTCTTCTTTAATCGGAATGAAACTTTTTTTTTCTGTCTTTCAAATATCTGGAGTATGCAACTATAGTCAGCTATTTTGGGTGCTTGTCTCATTCAAAAGTGGGTTTCTGGCTTGTTTTATTTTCTGTTTAATTCAGATTACTGGTTACTGGTTTGGGATTTTGAGATTAGAAAAATAGTTGCTCGTCACTTTTCATGAAGATGGTTAGTGTCAGTTAGTCGGTGATGGTGCTCTATGAGCTTATATTCCTACGATATGTGTGGACTTGCCTAGGTCTGATTTTTCCTGGAGCTTTTGCCTCATTATGCTAAACTGTCTCATCAAAAAAAAGAGTTTTGATCAGAAAACAATACAGTTATAGGAGACCCAGGTTTGCTTGGGAACATTTTACTTTCATGTTTTAGCAAATTAAAATTGGCTTTAACTAGTGTGTGTGTGTGTGTGTTCATGTACATATGTACATATGTATTTATATTACATTAAATGTATGTCTATGTATTTGTGTAACTGTGTATATGTATGTCTTTACAGTTAAAGACATATACCAATTTTTCAGCTTCTTAATAATTTAGTCAGAAAAATTTCCAGGCATTTGTTAGTAAATTTTTTTCTTAACTACATAAAGCATTTTAAAGGTCCAAGATGAAAATGCCATAAGGATATATCAATACAGGGGCTAGGAGGTGGCACACCAGATTAAGCATACACACTACAATGTGTAAGGACCTGGGTTAAAGCCCCTGGTCCCCACCTGCAGAAAGAAAGCTTCATTAGTGGTGAAGTAAAGCTGCAGTTGTCTCTCTGTCTCCCTCTCTATCTTCCCCACTCTTCTCAATTTCTCGCTGTCTCTGTCCAATAATAAATGAATAAATAATTTTTTAAAAGATATATCAGTACATCAAAGAGTAAAAAGCTTTGATGTTAAAAACAAAATTTTCCACTATTTTTTCCGTTGTTTTCTAAGAAAGTATTTCTTCAGGATTTAAATCTTTAGATGAGACTTAAATGAACTCATTAAAAGAAACTTATTAAATTCAAAAACTTCCCTGGTCATCATAGTAAGTGGATGATTCAGTAATTTTAATGTGTTTCCATTTTGTACGTGTGATCATATTGCTTCTAGTGTAGTCAGTTCACCTGAATTCTATTCCTTGTCCTCTAGTCAAGGTCAAGAAAGTTTGTAATCTCAGGCAAATTGTCAGCACTCATGAAGTGTTATTTTGTGACTCTATTTATTCTCTGTGCTACTTATTTATTGATCCATCACTATCTCAGTTTGGGTCTCCCCAACAGCAGAGCATTGTGGTTGTGAAGGGGGTATCCCAGAAGGGAGAATACAGGACTTACGTGTATAAGGCTCCCAAGTTCAGTCCCTTATATATATATACTGCAGATATCAGAGCAGTGCAACTCCCCTATAATATGTGAGCCAATCTTTTTTTAAAAAAAGAAGCATAATGTGTTACAAAAACACATCAGTACTTAATAACAATAGCTATAATTAAGATAGCTCTTAATAAAAATAGCTCTATTTATTTAAGAAAAAATGGCGCCAGTTAGATATTACAGTATTAATAGTATATCTTATAAGAAATTATTTTCCCAATACAATAATTGCAAGAAAGAATATATTTTCAGTGATTTTTTAAAAATTTAATTAAATGTATTTCTACAAGAGAGAAACCAGACCACTGCTCTGTCTAACACAGTGTTGGGGATCGAAACCAGGGCCTCATGAAAGCAAAGCTTGTGCTTCAACACTGAGCCACCTCTCCCGCCCTTCTAGTGAGATTTTCTTAAAGCATTTTTATCCTAGGAAACAGGTGGCTTATGAAAAAAAGAGTGCTTTAGGTTTCAGGTTACATTTAAATGAGCAGTGCTGTTGCTATAATGAAAATAGCTTTTGATCCTAATCTGATGGTGTTTTTTTTTTAACCACGGCTTTGAACTACTCATGTGATACCCTGTCAAACCTCAAACACTAAGCGAGGTTTTCAAAGGAGTTCTGAAGTGTAAGCTTTTAGATGCCACCTGGCCAACTAACATTAGTTGAAAAATTCTTCTGTAAATGGAGTCCATAGAGAAAGAAGAAGAAAATACTAACTTCTAGTGAACTCTTTGGTATTCCTAATTGGATTTACTTAGGAGGGTAAAAAGGAGTAGTCCCAATTTTCTTAGCAAAATTTGAAATTAATAACACTTTCTTGTCTTGGTACGTTTTTACACCATAGAGTTTATAGTCTTCTCTACTTTTGGTATTATGAGGTCTCAACACCAATGTGCCATTGTAATGAAAAAGGGCTGTGGTTGTGATATATGAAAAATCATAGCAGCCATCAAGATGAATGTTCCCATCCTCAGCAGTTCTCGTAGACTGTCTACTAAAGACATTAGCTTGCAGCAGTCCTCTTTCTATATCCACAACTGCCTCTCCAATCTGTTAACCTTCTAACGGGCAAACTTGGCTTCTGAAAGTGTTTCAGACAGGCTCTAAGATGTAGTAGCTTACACACAAAAGGAGTGACAATGAGAAATGACTTAAGAATTAGGAGATCTGGGTTCTATTCATGCTGCTACGGTTGACTACATAACCCAGAACCCCTAAAGTCCTGTGGATGCCACTTATGACAAGTAACATGATAACATGTGCTTCTTTTGACTCTTGAGTGTCTCACTTTGCATAAAGTACCTACCTTGAGTTAAGCAGAATGGACCTTTCTTTTACCTTTTTGGCTTCTGAAAATCAATTATTTACATGACTTCCATTTGCAATTGCTTTTAAAATGTTGAACAGTGGGGCCAAGGAGATAGCTCATTGGTAGAGCATATATGTTCTACGTGTATGAGACCTGGGTTACATTACCAACACCACGGTGAACAATGTGTATGTGTGTGTGTGTGTGTGTGTGTGTGTGTGTGTGTGTATACACATACACATATGTACAGCACAGACTTATTGTCAAAGAAAAAAAGATTATTGTTTTTCACCATCATGATAACTCCTCTGCACATCATGTGATAAAACAAAGGTGTTTATTTGTGTGCATTATAGGAATATAATTTTGAGTCTTTTTAAATTTAAGATCCATATTCATTGGTCCTAGTTGTGAATTAAATATGAATCACTCTCATAATAAACTCTGTAGAAATTCCTCACTTACATACTCAAATGATGTTTAGTGTTTAGTCAAGATATCCAGTCTGTATTAGTTCCCCTAGCTTCTCTGACTCCTTAAGGCATCTAGAATTACTTTTCCAGTCTTCCCTGACCTACATCTTCTCTCTGCCCTCTAGCCTATGTCTTTTTTTCCTTTTAAGTACCATGTACATATTCTATTTATTTGAGAATTCTCCATCTCCATAACAAAATGAAAGTTCTATGGAAGCATGAATAGTATTTTTATCATTCCCTAAGGAATATACAGTGTTTAAAAAATGTTACTTTGACCATTCTGGGCACACTAAGAGTTTGTTGAGTGAGTGTCTAAGGCTAGGTTGTTTGTGCTTCTTATGCATTGGCTTAATCCATTAGGAAAATGAAGTATAATTATGGTTTTGTTAAGAATTACTTAGAATTTACAGTAGCTTAACAGGGTAGAAATGATGTAGGGAAAATATATTTTTATTTTAAGCAAATGCTAAGTATCTATATGTGTATAAGCACAGGGAAGAAACTATAAAAAAGAATTTAGAAAATTATCAATAGAGTTTGGATATTTTCTTAGATATTTTTAAAAATTCTGTTCTATGTATATTTTCTGTGTGTGTGTGTGTGTACATGCACATGCATGCACCCTGCATTCTGTAATTCATAGTGGTTTTATCTCATATACATATAATCTCTGAATTTTATTATCACTTATATTTACATTTACTGCTAAGGTAGGAACCACATTTGATGTGCTGATTTTACCTCAAAAATCACCATTTACTGAAAACATCATTTAAAATTTTTTTTTATTTATAAAAAGGAAACATTGACAAAACCATAGGATAAAAGGGGTACAACTTCGCACAGTTCCCACCACCACACCTCCATATCCCATCCCCTCCCCTGATAGCTTTCCTATTCTTTATCCCTCTGGGAGTATGGACCCAAGGTCATTGTGGAATGCAGAAGGTGGAAGGTCTGGCTTCTGTAATTGCTTCCCCACTCAACATGGGCATTGACAGGTCGATCCATACTCCC
Organism: Erinaceus europaeus; assembly: GCF_950295315.1. Lineage (NCBI taxonomy): Eukaryota > Metazoa > Chordata > Mammalia > Eulipotyphla > Erinaceidae > Erinaceus > Erinaceus europaeus. The sequence continues at coordinate 46,803,038 of NC_080165.1, forward strand.
AGCCTGTCACTCTCTTTTCCTAGTGGTTTAGAGGAAAAATACATAATTTTTATTTTCTTTACTTTTTTATAGTGTTATAGTTTGATATGAAAAAAATAATCTGCTGGTATAAACAAACTCAATCTGTGCTTCCTTTACCACTTGAAAGGATAAGATCGCAAATATAATCTCAAAAGACATTATTCCACCTTACATTGGGAGATAGAAAGAATCAAGCCTTCGAGAATTTAATGTGTTGTGGTCTGGGAGGTGGCACAGTGGTAAAGCTTTGGACTCTCAAGCATGAGGTCCCAAGTTCGATCCCCAGTAGCACATGTGCCAGAGTGATGTCTGTTTTTGTTTTTGTTTTTTTTCTCTCTCCTCCTATCTTTCTCATAAATAAATAAAATCTTTAAAAAAAAAAAAAGAAGAACTTCATGAAACCCTTTCCAGAATATCTGCTCTAAGTGCAGGAGTTATATTATTCCGAGGAAGAAATGCAAGAACTAAACACCTCTCTCCCTATTTAGATAGCATTATTCTGTCTTTATAAGCTTTGAAAAATGGGAGCTGAATTTCTAGTCTCTGGAGTAAAAGAATTACACGTACACACTATAATAAGAGCGATTTGGGAATTTCCCTATGTGTCTGTCAATTTGTACTTTTAAAATGTGCCATCTGTGATATCAAATTCTGAAGCACTATCATAAGAAAAACCAAAGTAGGTAAAAGGGAAGGGGGAATTTTACCATTAGATAAATAAGGAAAGGCAGGTTTTATTTATTTTTCTTTTTCTGTCTTGCTTATAATGGTCCTGAAAATTGTTCTACATTGTAGAAAAGCAAAGAATCACTGAGCATAATTCTCTCAGGTACTGTGGATGATCTTGTGTACCTTTAACCCTCTAGGTCTTTCTTATTTCACCCTCCTCTCCCCCTTCGCAGTCTGCCTCCAGATACTTCTTATTGATAACTCAATCATTTCTGTCCATTGCTCCTTTGTCTGGCACTTTATGTGAGTCAATACTTTTGAGAGTTTATGTCATAACTACTTCCCAAGTTGGCTGACAAAGTGAAGTACATGTCAGGCACACCCTTACTCCTCAGTATCAGCCTCACTGTGGACTCAGCCTGCCCTTTTCAGATTTTCAGAGACAGGAGATATACAGGACAGCTAGAAGTTGTGCAAAAGAAAAATAGTATAAATTATAATATTCATGTTCTGTGAAGAAAAGATAGCATCAGCAACCTGTCACAATTCTTCCTAAGTAAATAGTGCTGACATTAAAAAAAAGTACACTTGATTTAAAATTGAAAATGTGCTACCTAAATAATACTTATATGAAGACTGACGTGCTAAGTACACATAAAGGTGTAGTGATGAGTAATTATCAATATATTTATATTTTTTATTAGTGGTTGACAAGATTGTTGGATAAGAGGGGTACAATTTTATACAATGCAGTTCCTACCACCAGAGTTCCATACCCCCCCCTACCCTTATTCTTTATCTATCTGGGAGTATGGATCAAAGATCTTTATGGGATGCAGAAGGTGGAAGATCTGGCTTCTGTAATTGCTTCTCATCTGTACATGGCCATTGATAGGTAGATCCATACCTCCAGTATGTTTCTGTCTGTCCCTAGTGGGGCAGGGCTCTGGGGAGGTGGAGTTCCAGGACATATTGGTGGGGTCGTCTGCCCAGGGAAATCAGGTTGGCGTCATGGTAGCATCTGCAACTCGGTGGCTGAAAAACATTAAAATATAAAGCAGAACAAATTGTTTAATAATTAAGAGTCTAAAGGTAAGAATATAGCAGATGAGATTCAGAGTCTTTATGTAGGAAGAAGATAGAAATTCAATATATTTTAGGTATATTCCAGGGGGCCTGTGACTTTACTAATTTTTGCCTGGGCTGGGCTGAATAATTAACATACAGGGGGGCTAAAGGTATTGTCTGTTGAGATGGTGTCAAAGTTGGTAATAGGACTAGGAAACTGGATCAAGGCAGAGAGAGGCTTGCAAATATGGGAAAAGTATATAAGTACAGCTATCTATGAACCCCATCAGTCTGACCAAGGACCCATGTCTATTCATATTTAGCACAGAAGCCTGTGTAACCTCTGAATCCCTGTAGGTCTGAGTCTGCATTCCATGGTCATGGCTATGAACATTCTAGACTGCATTCATTTCAGGACCAGTCTTCCTTGAGTGGCAGCGTATGTTGACCCAGCCTCCCTTGGGAGAGTGGGTCAGTTTCTACCACTGTTGTTCTACATTGTGGGTAGTGACCTGTAGAGGCCCACAAGAGGCTTATGATGTTGTTCCTGATGAAGGTGACCAGCAGTGGTAAAGAAAGGGATCTCTTAGAGGTCTGGGTCCATCATATCTGTGTGGTAATCCCAGGATTCCCTGACTAGAGCCCCAAATGATGGGGTGGCCTGTTAGTGACCAAAAGGGCCATCATTAGAGTGTGCCATTCTCTTACCCTTATCCAGCTTTTGTAATCCTTTATCTGACAAAGTTAGCCTTAGAGTAATTGAGAGAATGAAATAGGAAGTAGGTGAGGAGGGTATCTAGGTCTATGTGGAAAATATTTGACTACTTTATGGTGTCTTTTTTAGGTCTTTCTACCTGCTTGTTTCACCTATTGGGTCACTGTGGATTATTGCACACTTTTATTTTAAGGTATATATTTTCCTTCAGTTTATGGATGCATGTGCACATGTGCCCTATCTCATGGGCCCTTCTCTATATCTAGGTCTGTACTGTAACTTTGTTAGGAGGTGTGCCACCCAGAATGGAACTTAGGAGTCCTATGAGCTAGGAAAGGTCTCACCAGAATATTGGAACTGGAGGGTTGACATCTCAGGCCTGACATCTCTGGATAAAGTCCAAAGTGAAACATGTCAGGTGGTGCTGGCTGCACTTATTTGGTTGAGATCAGTAGATGCAATATCAAATGGTCCATGAAGCATGAAGGAAAATGAGCAAAGCCCCAGAGATTCTGGGACTGGGATAAATATGGATTTTATATAGAATGAGGAAGGTTCCTTGCTGTCTTAAGAGTTTAAGAAGGCAATATAGATAATTAATATTATAACCAAGTTATTTAGGAACTTGGTTTACTTTGAAAATCCCATTTTGTCCTATACAAGACCTTACCATGATTTATATCATTTAACACTATTTACAAATAACTATATATTATATACTGACAAGATCTGGTCTCCTAGGGCTATATCCGAAGGAGTTAAATACACCCATCCAAAAAGATAGCAGCACAATTCATAATAGCCAAACCCTGGAAACAACTCAGGTAACCAACAACAGTTTAGTGGCTGAGAAAATTGTGGTATCTATACACAATGGGATACTACTCAGCTATGAAGAATAATGAATCCACCTTCTTTGACTCACCTTGGATGGAGCTAGAAGGAATTGTGTTAAATGAGATAAGCCAGAAAGAGAAAGGTGAGCGTGGGATGATCCCACTCTTAAACAGAATTTGAGAAAGAACAGAAAGGGAAATACAAAGCAGAATTTGACTGAGTTTGGAGTATTGCATCAAAATAAAAAAAACTCCAGAGGTGGGGGAAGAGTAGATTTTCAGCTCCACTGTACTGGGGTGGGTGTAGGGATATAGACCTTTGGTGGCAGGAATGGTGTTAATATATACTCCTATTAACTTATAGTCTTATAAATCACTATCTAATCAATATTAACAGGGAAAAATGGATTGGATGTCTCAAAATTTTTAATGCATAGGCTTCAGTTCTGAGTATATATTTCTTCATTCTAAGCACTTAAGATTTCAAATGAGTAAACTGATTGAATTTTAACATTGGTCTTAAATTGTTAATGCATCTAATAATAACTTTTTTTGAAATATGTCAATATATTTAACTGCTTGTCCCAACTTTGCTCCAGAAGAGCACTGTGAAAGGGTATGCTTGGGGTCAGTCAGGATGGTGAGTACGAGCCTCTGAATAGGAGCAAGGCAATGGTGTACCCAGTTGAGCACATGTTATAATCCTAAGGACCTGGGTTCAAGCCCCTAGTCCCCACTTGCAGGAGAAACTTCAGAAGCAGTGAAGCAATGCTGCAGGTCTCTCCTTCTCCCTCTCCCTCTTGCCATCCCTATCCCCCCCCTCTCTTTGCTATCTCATCTTCTTCCTAGTTTTTTTCACTCTATTAAATAACTAACTAAATAAGTAAATCCTCAGAGTTGCAGTAAAATTAGCTTCTAGAAACCTACTGTGGCTTGGTGCCTGCATATCAAGTCCAGTGCTCCTGGACCCCCCCCCCCTTTTAGTACTAATAGGCAGGTGGGGGAGAGAGCAACCTACAGCACTTCACTACTTGTTAAGCTCCCCCCCCCCACACACACACACAGGTGGGAACTGGGGCCTTGAATCTAGGTCCTCATACATGGCAACATGTGCACTCTACCTAGTTCAATAGTCCAAGAACATAAATTTCTTACTATTATTTTTTTCTTATTTGTGTATTGAAATATATATACATATATTAGGTGGAACCCTCCAAGTAGAAAGATTAATGGAATAATAATGATTATTTCTTTCAGGGTCTTTTATTTCCCAAACTCAGGCAATCTCTTGTCATCATGCTTCTTGAACTCTTAGCCATCTTCTTTCACTTCTACATTTGAACTGTTTCCCAATACTTTATTACATACATCTCATGAGCATCTTAATATGAACCTTTAGTGTCCAACCCATGAATAGAAGTTGCCTCCAATGCTAGAAATAGACAATGCATAGTATCTTTTTTTTTTGCTGATTTTTTAAATAATCTATTTCATGCTACCTCAGTTGCTCTATCTGTGTCTTACCCTCAAAATTCTGCTTATGGGTCAGCACACGTCAATTTGTTGCTGTATATTGCTCTACTAGCTCACATAATTCAGAATAGCGACACTCAGCTTCTATTTTAAGCAAGTTTCTTGCTCTTTTCTGTCATCACTGCATCAAGCATAAGTGTAGTTTAAAGGATACTATGTCAAGGTGAGAGCTCTCCACTGGATAATGTTAGTCTGTCACTCCCTTCAGTGGAGCAGATTAGCTGACAATTGGTATCTTGTTGCTGCCATTGGAGTTTGTAATCTAGGTTTCCAACTCAGCTGGAGATCTATTTCTGTGCCCCAGCAGTGATGCCTGTTGTCCTAGCAACCTGATGTCAGGCACTTCTCTACAGGCACCCAAAGGAGTGGCAGTGGAAGAGGGTGGACCCTAAAGGGCCAGATGGGAGTTGACAGTCACCTTGCTCTAAGAGAATTTTCCATTTCCTTCATCTGGGAAGGCCTCCAGGAAGAGGATGTTAGTATCATGGGAGTGTCATTTACTAAGGATGGTGGACCACATGGTCTTTCTGGTACAGATCGAATCCCATGGAGAATAACAAGCTGATCACAGTCAGAGCATAGGAACTTCTGGGCCAGGATGTTAGGCAAGTTCAGAACATTAGATTCTATCAGTTTTTCTTGTGACTTGGGTTAATATTCTGGTTGTTTATCAGCACTGACATTCAGAATTGGGGACACGGGCTTAGGAAGAACAAAAAGTCAAGAAATGGAGGATGAAAGGAAACACTATTACAACTGATCTTGGCTTTCTTCCTTTTCACAAGTCTGAGGTGAAAGCAAACCTGTGTAACTTGAGCTTTCTTACTGGGATCTAATAATTTATTTGTATACTCTGCATTGTAAAGGAACACTACTCATTTGGCCCTCTTTCTTTTAATCACTGTCATCTACCCTTTATCTTAGATTAAGTTGGTACTGAATGACTTTTCCCAGATTTTCTATGTGGGTCCAAAGGAATATAGAAGTTTTAAGGATTATATATTAAAGTTCTTACCACAGTTGACCTTGCCTAGAATTTAAATCTAAATTTTTGCACCTGACACTATGTAAATTTACCATAGTACTTTGTTGTTGTTGTTGTTGTTATTTCTGGCACTTCACCATTCCAGGCCCACTATTTCAGATAGAAAGACAGAGGTAAAGAAAAAGGCACCACAGATCCAAAGCTTCCCTCCGTGCAGTGAGGGCTAGCTTCAAACCTGGGTCATGCACATTATAAAACAAGAACTTATCCAAGTCAGCCATCTTGCAGGCCATTGAAACTATTCTGTAGCCCTTTCACTCAAAAAGAGCCTAGCCAATAACTTTGGCTGGCACTTTTTCTTGGGAGTGCTTCTATCTTCGCGGACATGAAAATGTCAGAAGGTTTTTCCATGGGGCTGGGTGGTGGCAGATTCAGGTGAGTGTACACATTACCACATGCAAAGGCAAGCATTCAAGTGCCTAGTCCCCAGATGCAGGATTAGGTCTCACAAGTGGTGAAACAGTGCTGCAGGTATCTCTGTATCTCTCCCTTCTCTGTCTCTCTCTTGATTTCAATTTCTTTCTGCCTCTATTCTATAAATTGATAAATAAATAAAATGTTGAAAATATGTCTTAAAAAGATAGTAGTTTTCACAAAGGATAAACTAAAGACAGATTTACCTGAGAACATTTTTTTAAGAAGAAGAGGAGCAAGAAAATCTGATTCTAGGGATAGCCCCCAAATATTTGTTACCCATGAATGGCATAAAGTATTGTGAAATATTTTTTGTATAAACTCAGGGATTTCTTATTCTTTGTTCCATATATTACTATGTTTAGTTGAAATAACTTAGTTGAAGATAGTGAAGGTTCAATTTAGTGTTATTTGTTTATTTATTTTTATTGCCACCAGGGTTCTTTCTGTGGCATGGTGCCTGCACTATGAATCTATCACTCTCTGTGGCCATTTTTTCCTTTTATGACATACTTTATACATTAAACAAATATTAACTTCCTCATCCGTTTCTGGAATAAGGATAAACATTAAGCATCTAGTGATGAAATGAGGAGAAAAAATTAGACAAGAGTACCTATTTCTGTTTTCAAACGATCCTATGCTTCTAAGGTATTTTTTTAACAAATAAAATCTGATAAATCATATTTTTGAAATAGGTTTATTTATTTCAGAGAGATAAGGAGAGAATGTGTTTTCACATGAGAGAAAGAGAGAAGCCTGAGAGCTATTCCAGACAAGCTGCACCTGAGAAATGCAAGTCCTGTGCTCAACTAGTTGATTATTTCCTTGGTCACTAGAATAAATGAGTTTTATTTGACAATTATGTGGTGTACACAACAGGCCATTACTCTAAATTTTTTTTATTTTTTATTTAAGAAAGGATTAATTAACAAAACCATAGGGTAGGAGGGGTACAATTCCACACAATTCCCACCACCCAATCTCCATATCCCACCCCCTCCCCTGATAGCTTTCCCATTCTCTGTCCCTCTGGGAGCATGGACCCAGGGTCATTGTGGGTTGCAGAAGGTAGAAGGTCTGGCTTCTGTAATTGCTTCCCCGCTGAACATGGGTGTTGACTGGTCGGTCCATACTCCCAGTCTGCCTCTCTCTTTCCCTAGTAGGATGGGTCTCTGGGGAAGTGGAGCTCCAGGACACATTGGTGGGGTCTTCAGTCTAGGGAAGCCTGGCCGGCATCCTGATGACATCTGGAATCTGGTGACTGAAAAGAGAGTTAACATACAAAGCCAAACAAATTGTTGAGCAATCATGGACCCAAAGCTTGGAATAGTGGAGTGGAAGTGTTAGGGGGGTACTCACTGCAAACTCTAGTGTACTTCTGCTTTCAGGTATATATTTTGCAGTAGTTTACGGATATGTGTGAACATATGCTCTCTCTCACAGAAACTGATGTATATCTAGGTTTTGGGACTTTGTTAGAAAGTGAACCACCTGAGATGGAATTAGAGTATACTATGAAAGGAAAGGTCTCACCCAAGTAATGAAGCTGAAGGGTTGTCATTCCACACGTGAAGTCTCTGGACACAGTCTGAAGTGAAGCATGTTGAGGTGGCAATCGTTGTGTTGGTTAGGTTGTGATCAGCAGATGCAATATTATTTGATATGGATTGGGAGAGGCATACGGGAAAGTGGGCCCTATCCAAGGGTTCCAGGACTGGGGGAAGTAGAGGCTCTATAGTGGAGATGTGAGGTTCCTGTTGTCTTAGGGTTCAAAAAGACAATCGATAGTTAATGTTATCATCACATTATTTGGTAATTGGGTTAACTTTGAAAAGTCCTTTTGTTAGGGTTTGCTGTACAGTACCCACTATCTTGATTTGCTGTAGTATTTTAAAATATAGAAGATACTGGGCAATCCCAGTAGGTGCATTTTGATCCTGAAGAGTTCAGTGCTCAGCACCACCATATGCCAGGGATGTCACTCTCTGCCTCATAAAGTAAAGCTTTTCAAAAATCACTAGCCCATAATTCAGAATTACATACTTAATATTAGATACTCATAATTCTTTATGGGTCATAAGCAATGAAGTCATTTTCACAAAAATATGAATAATAAATACAACTAATCCAAGCTATGTTAAAGCTGAAAGACCAAGGTCCTACTGTAGATTTATTTATTTTCTTTTTTAATGTTTATTTTATTGAATTTTGCTTTGTCTGAAAGGACATGAAAAGTAGAGAAGGCTAGGGGAGAAAGAAAGGGGGAGGGAGAGAAATAGGGATACCTGCAGACCTGCTTTACAGATTTTGAAATTTCTCCCCTGCAGGAGAAGCAAGGAGCTTGAACTTGGTCCCTTAATTACAGTAAATGTACACTTATATGAAAAATACCACAACTTCTTCTCATCATCTTCCTCCTCCTCCTCCTTCTCCTCTTCCTCCTCTTTCATCTCCATCCTTCTTCTGTTTTTTGTTTTTGTTTTTTAATTCCGGTGATTTGGTGGGTTCCTGAAGTCATCTAGTCCTGCCTTGTTGAGGTCCCAGATGATTCCCTTTGGTATTCCTAGTTGACCTGGGAAAGAAGAGGAGAGAAACACAGCTGCTGCTGCTCCATAGCCTGTTTATTATGTTTTAAAATATATTTGATAAAACAAACTATAGCCCAGTTAGGACGCATGAACTTCATGCTTCATGTTTTTCCCTTCACAACCAATCTAAGTATTTGATCATTAGAGATACACATCGGATAGAATACCTGTTATGGATCCCTCTTTAGTGTGTTGTTGTCAGTCATGGGTGTAGGTGTGTGTCTAAATATAAATACCTCAGTAGAAGCTGGGTACACCTTGAGTTTGTCCTAGAAGCAAATATGTCTACATTCTAGTCCCAGTCTTACTCCTCTGAGAGCATGGGAAAACTTTTTTTCTCTGTGTCTCCCTTGGAAGCATACCTGAGTTCAAACTCTGCACTACTACTACTACTACTACTACTACTACTACTACTACTACTACTACTTGGTAGCTGTGTGTCCTTATGAAAACAGCCCAACTTCTCCGAGTCTCATTTACCACATATATAAAGCAGGGTTGAGTATACCTACCCAGTAGGATTATTAAGATAATGTGTGTTAAGTATAGCACAATGATCACTTCCTAGTAACTGTGGTGCTATTGATAATGCCCTTAGGATAATAATTTTTTTTTAAAAAGTATATCGTGATGTATATCTGGCTGAAATTAATAGGTAAAATGTATAATTATAATTTTCTCATCTCTTTGTTGTAAAGGCATTTTTCTGTAGCTTGAATTGTCATTAACTGAAAGTTTTGTATTGTTAAAGTTTTTTGCTTCTTTGACATATATGCTGGAATAATTATGATGGTGACAGTAACAACAGTTGTCTGAATTATCCATGTGCATACGCTGTGAGCATTTGGAATTTTAGGTGATTTTTTTTTTTAAGTATTAGTCAAACTGAAAGATTCAATGAGTTTGGGAGATATGATAGTCTCATCTATAAAAAGAGTAGGGAGATTCCCAAAGCCTATTGATATGAGTAGAACTCAATAAAAATGAAAGGTATTAAGATACATTTAGATGTAGTTACCTTGTTTAAACAGTGACAAATTAAAACATCAGGCTAGTCTAGTTGCTTGGAATTTAGGTTTGAAAAACCGAAGAGAGATATATGCACTCTCTATGTCTTTATATGTCTTATTTCAGCATGTTTTTATTGAGTGTATGCTGCCGGAATGGTATCCACAGTAGCTAATGGAACTTATCTGTCAAAAGGCCCAACCAGGGGCTAAGCAGTGATACACCATGTACAAGAACCCAGGTTCGAGGCCCTGCTCCTTATCTGTGGAGGAAGCTTCAGGAGCACTGACTCAGTACTGCAGGTTTCTCTCTCCCCCTCTTTCTCTCTCTTTTTAAATATTATTTATTTTCTTATTATTGGACAGAGACAGAGAGAAATTGAGGAGGGGGAGGTAGAGAGGGAAAGAGACAGACACCTGCAGGCCTGCTTCACCACTTATGATGCTTTCTCCCAGCAGGTAGGGACCAGGGCCTTGAACCTTGGTCCTTGAGGGCTTAACAAGGTGTGCTACCACCTGATCCTCGTTTCTGTCCCTCTGTCTGTCTGTCTCACTCTCTCAGTGTCCCTCTCCCTCCCTCTCTCTCTCTCTCTGTCCTAGCAAATAAAGGGTGGGGGGAAGAAAAATTGGCCACCAGGAGTAAAGGATTCATTGTGTAGGCACTAAGCCCCCCCCTCCAAAAAAAAAAAAAAAAAAAAGAACTAACCAACTCTAGCTGGTACAACTTGTCTCTTCCCCATACCATCTCTCATCCTTCAAGAGTCTGGTCCAAAGCTTCCCTATACTGAGACCTCAAGATGCCCAAAAGCAGTGAAAGGGCACAAACTCCAGTGTTAACATTTATGTCAATCTCTGTTTATAAGACATTTGCTAATTTTACCTTGTTTAAAGCAAATCACCTAGTCAGCATGAGTTGTTATGAAGGAAAGTGTTAAACTTTCATGACATAGTAACTAACATGAGCAAAACTCAGAAGAGAAGACGTGGCAAGATGGAAGACTGAAAATAGTTCAGAGTGACTAGAGTAGAGCAGCTATGTGTCAGAGAGGGATCAGACCATGGATGTCTTTTCATTTAGTTCTGCTGAGAAGTCTGAAGTGTATCTTACAAAAGCAGTATGAAAGTCATAGTCAAAATTTTAAACAAAATGTTGACAGGTTGGATAAGAAATGTGATCTGATGGCAAAAGCCTAAAAACATTCACTATCCTAGGCAATAAAAGGACGATTTTAAAGAGATGATCAAGGATAGGGAGGAGAAAGAAAAGGAAAAAAAAAAAAAAAAAACTACAATTGAGAAGTGGCTCCAAATAGGCTTGTGCTTTCTAAATACAGGGCTGAGGCTATCCTTGGTATGTCAGAAAAGACAAGTACTTAGATCATGAACACGATCCATGTGAAATATGGTAGGAGAACTGGGAACAAGTTGAGGGAGGTACATTCTGGCAGCAGTGTAAGACTGTGCCATATTCTGAGTATTTGAGTTTCTAAATAAAAACTTACTGCTGGCTTCATCTGGGATGGAACTTGAAGGAATCATGTTAAGTGAGATAAGCCAAAAAGGAAAGGTGAATATGGGATGGCCTCACTCATAGGTGGAACTTAAGACAAAAGGATAGAAAAGGAAAACACAGAGTAAAACTTGGGCTGGGTTTGCTCTATTGCACCAACTATACTGTAAACCATAATCCCCCCCAATAAAATATTTTGAAAAGAAAAGAAATAAATAAATGTTACAAAGCATTAAAAAAAAAAAAACTTACTGCTGAATTTATTGGAAGACAACCACTGAAAGTATCTTTTCTGGTGTTTCAGTGTCAGAGAGACTCTTTCTTGCCAACTGTTTTCCTTCTGACCTCAAAAGAATATGTTCCAGGGACCATTGGCTTTCTGAAAATCTACCCCTCCCATCTCCCCTTATATGGGTCTTGTGCTTACCTATTAATTTTGAGAACTGACTTTTTTACTTTACTAGCATTATAACTCTTTAAAAATACAAAAATAGATACAACTGTTTCATTTCACTAAATTCAAGTTACCGAGAGTGAGAACTTGTGGTTTTCACTGGTACTTTGGGGGTCCAGTTTGTTGTCACTGAAACTGCTCAATATTGAGTGGGAGTAGTAAGGTACTTTTCAGTCCTTCAGGTTATCACTCAAATGTTTAAAGTGCTATAGCAAAAAAAAAAAAATGGAAAGAGGATGCCTAAATTTGTATTAAATAAATAATGATTTTTCCATGTTTTCCCCCTCTTTTTTAAGTAAAAGGAGAGAGAGAGAGAGAGAGAGAGAAAGAGAGAGAGGACACACAAGAGCAGACAGGGCAGGGATGCCCTCTGACTTTTGCTCCCTTAGCCATAAGAGAGACCTTCCAAAGCCATGAGTTGAGTAAATAGAAGGCATAGAAAAAGACAAGAAAAACTTAAGACCTAGAACATAACTTACTGGGAATAGGTAGGCCACATTCACAACTTAGATTCCTACATTTTGGCACTAGGGAAATCTTCATTCTTAGACACAAAGAATGGGTAGATATTTTCCAGTGAGCAAGGATTTCTTTATGAATTTTAGTAATCAGTTGTGTATCAACTTCTTATGAAGTAAGTACTTGGCCAGATTGACTCTTCATTTTGTGCTCACTGGTAGGGATGTTGTGTCAGCACTGGATACTGTATACAGCCTTCTGACACATATCTGGGACTGGTGGCTGACCTCTTGTGAAGGCATGTGTTAATTGTGACACTGTTACCTTAATGATATACATTTTCAAAAATCTGAGAGGGCTTAAGAACTACAGTGCAGCGTTAGAGTCTATAGGCATTTGTTTGCTGCTGAGAAATAGCACAGTGTTTCAGACATTTGTACCAGAGAGTTTTAGCTACACAATCACATGGAAGATTGATAAAGAAATGTGTGATAGGGGCCTCACCATTTAAAGTGCCTGAATTTGGCAAGCTCTCACATCATGTGAAATGAAAATGAAAATATGCTATATTTTGGAATTCTTGATTGGGCTTACTTACTGAAATTTTAGTATAAACACTGACTCACTGCTTCCTGTGCTGAAAGAAAGAGATAGTTAGCTGTACTAATCCTATTCTGACTACCAGGAGTCTTAAACGAGTCAGTGGAGGAGAGATCTTTTCACTGTAGGTGACTGAAGGAATTTCCACTCCCATGTTCTCATGTAAAAACCCATAACCTTGTGGACTGGAGAGGTAGCATAGTAGTCATGCAAAGACTTTGATGACTGAGGCACTAAAGGTCCCAGGTTCAATTCCCAGTACCACCTTAGGCTAGATCTGAGTAGTGCTCTGGTAAAACAAAGCATAACCTTGCATGATGTTTTGCAGAAAATTGATCACAGTGACATAAACATTTACCTGTTCTAGAATTCAGACTTCCCCTCCTACCTAAAAGTGGAACTGTCTTATTTGGTATGGCGAGGTGATTTGGGAATTCTGAAAACTCTGTTACTATTAGTTTATATATATAAAAAACTTGGAGCTCTCAAAAACCACTAAGGTAACTTAGCAAATCATACTAAACAGGGATGTTCTACTTTTGGAGAGTGGAGGAAACTTATATAGAATATAGTGGAGGAAAATAACATCTCCTTATTTTTAAAATTGGGTTGGAAGCTGCAGGTGTGTGTATCATACCACCTGTGTATTATTTCACAGGGTGTCAGTTTATTTTCTTACCCACCTGTGCTTTCTATGGTACCTTAAGCAATGTAGCCATGTTAATTCCAGGAGACATGGGTACACAATTTAAGTTAACATTATGATAAAAAAATAGAACACCTCATGTTATTATTGTTTTTTGGAAATTTTAATAACAATGAAGTCTGACCAGTGGATTTCTTTTTCCATAATTATACTTGATTATTATACAGGCTTTGTGATTTAATGCTTGACAGACAGAGTTGTCTGCCTAGCATTTGGAGTATCTTATAAGCAACAATAGGTTGTCTTTATTCAATATCTTGATATTGTTCTTTTCTACATCTTTTATTTAAACATTCCTGATACTGCAGTAGAGGCTCTATTTCTCCCTCAACACACACACATGCACACGCACACGCACATGCACACGCACACGCACACACACCAGCTATGGAGGGGTGACATGACCCAGAAAGCATGACAGACTTGCACTTAACTAACCTATTTTTTACTCCATGATATGAACATAAACTCATAGATGTGGGCTTTAACTTTCACTTATCTTGACATAGTTCCTCTGATCCAGTTTGCCTTTTCAACCCAATATAGTCATTGTGGTAAACTCAAAAACACTATAAGGCTATAAGGCATATTTACTTACTCCAATTCAATCTTAAATTTACTAGCCATGTTTTGGTTTATGAAACTGAAAATTTTAAATCGGTTTTCATGCTTAAATATGTAGCTAGGGTTGAAACAGTTTAGTAAAAAATGTGCTTATATACTGATAAAAATGTCAAGTTTTGCATTGTGGGTTTTTATTGCTAGTAGTATTTCAGATAGTGGGGGAATGTTGGACAAGAAAGCAGAACAAAATTTGTATAAAAGTCTGTGACAAAAGTTTATCTGTGGCGTGGGGAACATTTCTAAGTGGTACAATTTGAGTAGTGCTTCCTGCAAACCTGCCTTTTTCAGTGATTTGTCTGCCTCTGCCCCCTTTCATATAATAGCCTTTTCCTTCTCCCAGATGCATCAGGCCAGTTCATGTGCCTTTGCTGACCTGTGGGAAAAGCACTGATAAAAACATTCACATTAAACCAGTAATGGCATTGACGAGGATAATTGCATTTTATAAGTACTCAGGTGCCTCAGGATTCAATATTTTTAAATGGTGGAGTTTCAGATGATCCTGGAGGAGAATTTTTTGTTTGTGTCATTTTCCCAGACATATCAGGAAGTAAGCAACTATCCACCTAATCAGTACATACTATTACACATACATGCTTTCTTGTCCAACATTCCCCCACTATCTGAAATACTACCGGCAATAAAAAACCCACAATGCAAAACATGGCTAGTAAATTTAAGATTGAATTGGAGTAAGTAAATATGCCTTACATCTCTGTGTTTTTGAGTTTACTGCAATGACTATATTGGGTTGAAAAGAATTTAAATATGTAAATAATATAATAGGTCACTCTGACTTCTAGTCAATAACTTTCCATATAGACTAGTCAATAGCATAATAATAATAATCTGGTAAGTAATCTTGCATGAAAATGGCAAAAATATCATATGACTTACCAAATTTGTTTTTTTTTTAGTTTTTAAAATTTATAAATAGGGGGCCAGGCAGTGGTGCACCTGGTTGAGTGCTTACTTTACAGTGCACAAGGACCTAGGTCTGAGCGCCCAGTCCCCACCTTCAGGGAGGGAAGCTCCATGAGTGGTGAAGCAGGGCTGCAGGTGTCTCTCTGTCTCTTTTCCTTTCCATCTCCCCCTCTCCTTCTGAATTTCTCCCTGTTTGTATTAAAAATAAATACTTACTAAAAATTTTTACTAATACTAAAAAAACTTACTAATAAAATTCGTATATAGTTTCTATATGTAACATAAGGTTTTTCTCATCTTGACCATTTCTTTTTTAAGTTTTTTATTATTTTTATTTATTTGTTTATTGGATAGAGACAGCCAGTAATCAAGTGGGAAGGGGGAGGGAAAGAGACAGAGAGACACCTGCAGCTCTGCTTCACCACTCGCAAATCTCTCTCCCTACAGGTGGGACACAGGGGCTAGATCCTGGGTCCTTGAGCATTGTAGCAAGTGTGTTCAACCTGGTATGCCACCTCCTGGCCCCCCATCGTGACCATTTCTAAGTGCACAGTTCAGTGGTAGTAAGTATAAGTTCATACACAATGTGAAATAGTCTTGGATCTTGCACTTGTGAGATACCATAGAGTAGCAGCCTTCTCTCTTGTGGCCTCCCTGCTCCAATATTCTTTTTTATTATTATTCCCTTTTGTTGCCCTTGTTGTTTTATTGTTGTAGTTATTATTGTTGTTGTCGTTGTTGGATAGGACAGAGAGAAATGGAGAGAGGAGGGGAAGACAGAGAGGAGGAGAGAAAGATAGACACCTGCAGACCTGCTTCACCGCTTGTGAAGCGACTCCCCTGCAGGTGGGGAGCCGGGGTTCGAACCGGGATCCTTATGCTGGTCCTTGTGCTTTGCGCCACCTGCTCTTAACCCGCTGCGCTACAGCCCGACTCCCCTGCTCCAATATTCTTAATCTTTATCTGTGGGGAGAGGGGAACAAGGAGACAGGAGGGAGTATGGGACAGAGGGAAGGGCGAATAGAAACATTTCAGGACTACTTTGCCATCCCTGATGCTCCCATGTGATACAGGGACTGAAACCCATGTCTTCGTACTTTGCATGGCATATACTATACAAATAAGCTATCACCTGGCCCTTCTAGAGCACTTTTCATTTTGTGAAACTAATCCACCAAACACTAACTCCCCATCTTCCCATCTTCTAGTCTCTGGCAATTACCAATCTACTTTCTGTCTCAGAATTTGATTACTCTGAGCATCTCATTTAACAGCATCATGCAGTATTTATCACAGTGTCTTTTTCTTTAATATTTTATTTATTTTCCCTTTTGTTGCCCCCTGTTGCTTTTTTATCGTTGTTGTAGTTATTATTGTTACTGATGGTCGTCGTTGTTGGATAGAGCAGAGAGAAATGGAGAGAGTAAGGGAAGACAGAGAGGGGGAGAGAAAGACACCTGCAGACCCGCTTCACCGCCTGTGAAGCGACTCCCCTGAGGGTGGGGAGCTGGGGGCTCAAACTGGGATTCTTCCGCCGGTCCTTGCGCTTTACGCCATGGTGCGCTTAACCCGCTGCAATACCGCCAGACTCCAAGCACAGTGTCTTAAAGTTTGTCCAAGTTGTAGCAATTGCCTTTTTTTTTTTTACACTATGAATCTCCTGCTCCCGTGGCCATTATTATTATTTTATTTTTGGATAGGACAGAGAGAAATTTAGAGGGGAGGTGAGGGGAAGATGGAGAAGGAGAAAGAGGAGAAAGATATACACCTACAGATCTACTTCATAGCTTCGCTTGTGAAGTGCCCTCCCCCCCCGCAGGTAGGGAGCCAGGGGCTCGATTCGACTCGCGGATCCCTGTGCTTCATATTACATTTAACCCAGTGCACCACCACCTGGCCCCAGAATTGCCTTCTTTTTAAAGACTGAAAGATACTACTATGTATGTATATATCATATTGTATCTATCCATCCATTATTAAACACATAGGTGGCTTCCACCTTTTGATCTTATGAATAATGATGCTGTAAAGATGAGCATGTTGAGGGGTTGGGTGGTGGGGCACCTGGTTGAGTGCACATGTTACAGTGCTCAAGGAGCCGGGTTCAAGCCCAGATTTAAGCCCCAAGTTCTCACCTGCAAAGGCATGCAGTGAAGTAGTGTTGCAGGTGTCTCTCTATTACCCTGTCTTCCCCTTCCCTCTTGCTTTTTCTCTACCTCAATCAACTAAATGAATTAAATATTTAAAAAGATGTGTATGTGTACATATTTGAGACTCAACTGTCCTTAGTTCACTTCCTAGATGTAAATATTTCTATAAAATACACACATGCCTTCTTTATTCCTTTTAGTGATAGATAGGTAGACTTTCTGGCCAATATCTTTTCTGCCTGTCTCTCAACTGCCATTAATAGCAAGTCAGTCCTCAAGTAAGCAGAACCTCCCTTTAGTTTTCCATTAAAATGCAAATGATAATAAGACAGAGGTCACAGATAAGCTATTAGCACCTTGGTGTGAATTAGTTTATTCAGTTTTTTTTTCCTCCCTCCCTAGTTCTTCACTACTTGTGCCCATTATATCTCTTTCTGATTTACAACTCTGCATTATTACTGAAAGCATCACACATATTAAATTTATCAAGCTCATGCCTCACTATGCATGAGGTCCTAGCTTCAATCCCTGGCACCATATTGGAGCACCACAGATAGCACCAAGGGAACTCTGAATGGTGCAGCAAAACGTAGAATAGAAATTGCATGTGGGACACCACTAAGCAGTATCATGCCCGCACAATATATTCTATTTCTAATATATTCCCCTCACTACTGAGGATTGATCTGATGCATATCTTCAAGCAGAACTGAGAACTTCTGATTGCTCTGACTGTCCATATTGTTAATATCAGTCATGTCCAGTTTAGAAATGCATATACTCACTAAGCATATTGTTAATAGCAATCTACTTAGAAATAGGAAGAATGTGTGACTCCTTTAGTTCATAAGTTTTCTGTTGATTTGTAACTGTATACTTCAGTGTATAATAGCAACTCATAGCCCAGAGATAAAATAGATTCACTTACCGATGCCATTGACTGAGAATTAATCCTGCAGAAGCTCCCTTAGAAACTAAAGTTACTCTGATAACAATTTAGTGCCAGTACCCTCCTTGACAAGATAATAGCTATTACCTCATAAATTAATTTACTAAATTATTACTTCATGCTCTAGTCTGAGAGTTTATTATTTCTCAGTGGTGTTACTATCAAGGCTAATAGGAGACAAATTAGTATTCTGATTTATGTTGTTGTTGTTGTCACTGTTATGCTAAGATAATTGCTGTAAGTTCCTTTTGGTAAGTAAACAACTAACACAATCGAGCACTAGATTGAAACAGAAATTGAATGTCTCCCATCCAAGTTCTAATCAGGCCCGACCCTGCTTAGTTTACGAGTTCGGGTGTATTCAGGGTGGTTGCTTGTAAAGATCTCTTACTAGTAAGAAAATAACAGAGTTGAAGCTAATATAATACATTTAATTTCAGGGTTTTTTTTTGTGTGTATATGTGTTTGGAATTCCTGGGTATTTCTATTCTACTGTGTGCATAATAAAAGTATGTTTGTATACCAAAGGAGGAAAAAGAGCAAAGAAATTGAATGTCTTTACAAAGAACATATCTAAGTCATACAGGAAAATCATAAACATATGGAATCATCATATGTTTTAGTCTTCATTTAGGCAATGTTTCAGTTTCGTTTCCTACTAGACTTTAGGACAAGCTTATTAACAGATAATAGAGTTTAAAGTGAACTGTTGGAAGTTTTTTTTTTTTTCATAGTTCTGTTTTGATGTAATAAAAATGAAAGTTTCAATAAAGATTATAGCAATGTGTCTCAATCATAAACTTCAGTAAGTAACTGTAGAGAATGGGGGCATTTAAAACAGGTGAGTTTTTATTAAAGGCATTTCCTGTGACAGATTTTAAGATGAAATAGTCTTTCCTGAACCACTGCTGTGGTGGCCAGGCAGTGGTGTAGCCAGTTAAGTACATATTATCAAGGACATAGAACCTGAGTTCGAGCCCCCACTCCCCACCTGCAGGGGGTCTGAAGCAGGTCTGCAAGTCTATCCATTTTTTTTTCTCCTTCTTGATCTCCTCATCCTCTCTCAATCTATCTCTGTCCTATCTAAAAACAAACAAACAAACAAACAAAAAACATTGCTGCTATGGTTCTTCTTCTTCTTCTAGCGTTTGCCCTTCTTCCATAGCCAGTCAACAGCGTCAGGTTGAGCCTGATGTCTGCTTGTTGCTGGCTTTGAAAGTGACTGGGATCCTCTATGGTTCTTATTCTCCATACCACAAGTACCATCCCCACCATTCCCTTCACTTCTGATAAAGCAATAATCTTGATGAGTAAAAAACATCAAAATCCAATGTTGGTGATTAAACCATGTGATCCTCTAGCTTGTTGATAGGAAATACTTTCAGTGGTGCAATTAGTGTGATTCATGCTAATGCCTGGTCATGCTGCTACATTATCATTTTTATCATTGGGTGTTTATACATATCTTGTTCACTTTTGGGGGCGTGGAGGACAGGGAGTTGGGTTATTTCACATTAATGGGTTACATTACTACATTATTACATTCCTTACTAATGATTTTTTTATCACAGAGTTTTGAAATAGATTAATCAAGAAATCTCCAGAGTCAAGGAAGCCAGTGCTGGGAATATGTGGAGGTCTGTCTTCTCTTCCCAAGGCATTTTCCTTTGCTGCTGTTCTTGCTGCTCTTCCCGTTATTTCTTGTAATGTTAATCCTTTGGGGTTTCCATTCTTTTTTTTTTTTTACCCTTTGCATCTGGATCTGACTATTGAAGTAATTTATATAATGAGAAAATACACCACACTGATCTAAAATGAGTATTGGCTTCTGTGAGAAGCAGGGGCTGTTCTAACCTTAACAAGAAGAGAACTATTTGAAATTTAAATTATGAAATGGAAAAGAGCATTCACTCTTTCCTTTAGATAATTAGTCTTTTACAAGTAATCTCTCTATTAGCTCAAAGAGGAACTAGAAAAATACCAAACAGGAATATGAAAAGCCTGCCATGTTGTCATCCATAATTGTTCACCACCATTAGCATGTCAGTGGGTATGTTTTCTTCCACAATATTTTCTTCATGTATGAGAAACAAGTAAATATATATGTAGCCTTATAAAAATGAAATAATTAATATAATTTCCTGAACCTTTTCTCATTTTTCAGTAGCGTGTATATATCTTTCTTTGTAAATATAGAACTTTAAGTCATTTTTTATAGCTGTTGCATTTTCCAGTGCTTGAATAGAAGAATGCAAGTGCTCTGATTTCACCAGTTATGTGTTCTCTCTTTCTCCCCTTTACCTCTTTCTGTTGGTGTCTATTGAAGATCCTTTGCTTTGTTGTTCACTAGTCACACAAAAAAACAAGACGATAAGAAATCTAGGAGCCCAATCTGCTAAGAAGTTACACATCCGGGTTTTCTCACAGTTAGGACTTTTGAGGTAGTATTTCCACCATGGTTTCTTTGAAATAGCTCACCACGTCTTTTCCTGGAATTTTACTTTCCCTTCAATCCCAGTGTCTTCTCTTTCACTTTACTTGGGTCTTGTGACTCATAGCCTCAACTGTATTGTTTCCCTTGTTTCTTGTGTCTCTAGCGGAGACTCTTTTGAGCATAATTTTCTTATAGATTGAAGTTATATTGGCTTACAAGACAAGTTATGTTGTCATACCATACCCACCACCAAGTGTTAATATTCCTCTACCACAGACCTTCAAACCTATCACTACTCTGACTTTGGAAATCTTACTTCTGCCATCAGAATCCAAGGGTTTTGTCTACATTTGGCTCCATCTATTCCCTTGTTTGATTTCTTTATATTCACATATGAATAAGAGTATTTAATATCTGTCTTTTTCCTTCCCACTTAGTTTAGTATGATCCCTTTCAGTTTCATCCATGCTCCACATAAGGCAAATTTTCTTCTTTTATTATAGATGAGTAGTATTCCATTGTGTATTTATACACTCATCTTTGCCTGTCCTTGGAAAGTTAGGTTATTTCATATCATCCTATTGCAAATAGTGCTGTAGTTAACATAGGTATACATATATATCTTTTTGAAGTAGTGTTTTGGTATTTTTCACCTAGATACCTCAAAATAAAGTTACTATGTCTATGTTTGAATAGTTAATTATGCATTATTATTATTATTTTAATGGTTTATAGTATAGTCTTTAACACATAGGCACAAACCCTTCATCTCCCCTTGATTGCTATCCAGGAGACATAACAGGACCCAGTGTCCTTTCATCTGTCCCTTTCCTTTCCCAGAGTCCTTTGCTTTGGTGCAATATGCCACACTCAGTCTAAGTTTCACCTTATGTCTCTTACAGTTATTTATTCTTTAAGTTCCACCTATAAGTGAAGTCATTCAGTATTGGTATTTCTCTTTCTGGCTTGTCTTACTACATCTATTTTTAATATTTGTGAACACTTCAATTGTGTTTTGTTTTGTCTCCAGGGTAATGGTGTTGGCACTACAAATCCACCATTCCTGGTGGCCATCTTTTCCTTTTTTTTTTTTTTAATTTTCTATTTTATTTGGTAAGACAGAGAGCAATTGAGAGAGGAGGGGGAGGCAGAGAGGGAGAGATAAAGATAGACGCCTGCAGAGCAGGGGCTCAAACCCTAGTTCTTACATGGATGTGCATAGTGCTATGTGTGCTTAACTGGGACCGCCACAGTATGGGACACCCCCATACTGTTTTCCGACCAGCGGGAAAGCAAATCAACCTGTCAAAACCTCACACCTGTGTAAATGACCTATATATATAAATATATATAAAAAAATCAGAAACAAAAAATATTGTCAAGAGTGTAGAAAACAAGGAATCCTACCACCTAGTACAGTATTGTACATCATTTTGATTCTATTATGGTTTTCTTTATTATCTGGAATGGTCCCACTTGCCTTTCAGATTCCAGACTAGATTTCTGATTGCAATGACTACCTCTGGTCTACAGATTCTAACTTATGATTTCCATATTGAAATCTAATGTCATGTTCTGCTAATCACTTTTCCCAATGTATTCTGTCTCTAAAATCTATGCTATCATTTCCATTCAAAATACTGTGTCCTTTGAGAGAATGGCGTACATCAACAAACCAGGAAATCACAGGTGTTAGAGAGATTGTGGAGAAAAGGAACTCTGGTACATTCCTGGTGGGAATGCAAATTGGTACAACCACTTTGGAAGACTGTATGGAAAAGTCTTAAGCAAATAAAAATGGAATTACCTTATGATCCAGCAATACCACTGTTAGACATTTATCCAGTATACACTCAAACACTAATCAGAAGAGACATATGCACCACTATGTTCATATCTGCAATATTTACAATTGCCTAAGAGTGGAAGCAGACAAAATGTCCAACAACTGAGGACAGGCTAAAGGAGTTAGGAGAAAGGGGCCATGCAGTAGCACAGTGGCTTAAATGCACATGACGCAAAGCACAAGGATCGGCATAAGGATCCCAGTTCAAGCCCTGGCTCCCCACATGCAGGGAGGTCGGCCCCCCGCCCACTTTTTCTTCACCTCCTATCTCAATTTCTCTCTGACATATCCAATAACAACAATAATAGTAACAACAGTAAGGGCAACAAGGGCAATAAAAATGGGAAAAATGGCCTCCAGGAGCAGTGGATTCATAGAGCAAGCACTGGGCCCCAGCAATGGCCCTGGAGGCAGAAAAAGAAGTTAGGGGATATATATTCTATGGAATATTATTCTGCAATCAAAAAAGATGATATTGTATCTTTTGGGATAAAATGGATGGAACTAGAGGTAACTATGCTTAGCAAAATAAGTAAAAAAATGAAAGACCAACTACCAAATGGTTTCATTCTTATGTGAAATCTAGCGATATGATTTACATGAACTTGCCAAATAAAATATCAAACAAAATAAAAACAAGCAAACTCTGTAACACTTGTGAGAACTATAATGGTTATCTTTGGCAATAGGTTGGGTAACACAGAACTTTGGTGGGTTGTAATCTTACAGTCTCATAACATACTATTAGTAATAAATAAAAAAAAAATTAAATACTGTGTCCTTCCATAAACCCATAAACCAGCCACTGTAATTTGTCAAACCTTGGCTGAAAGTCATCTTATTGGCATCTTCTCTGATTAATACCTGTTGTGTCTAGTCAATAACTGTAAGGACATCTGAGGAAAACCCCAGATAGCTGACAGTGCAGTTTTTTTTTTTTTTAATTACTAGACTTTATTTTCTTTAGAACAGTTTTAGACTTATAGAAAAACTGATTGGAAAGTACAGAGAGTTCCCACATTCCCAGATTCTCCCTCCCCCTTTCATATGTGTGTATATGTGTTGGTGTGCATGTACAGTTGGTTGACTTAACATCTTGTATTAGAGTGATACATTTGTTACAATTGCCAGGCTAACATCAATGTCATTATTATGTAAATTTTATATTTTAGGGGCCAGGTGGTGGTGCACCTGGTTGAGCACACATGTTACAATGTGCAAGGACCTGTGTTTGAGCCCCCAATCCCCACCTGCATGGAGAAAGCTTTGCAAATGGTGAAGCAGTGTTGCAGGTGTCTATTTCTACCCCTCTTTATCTCCCCCTTCCCTCTCAGGTTCTAGCTGTCTCTATCCAATAAATAAATAAAGATGATACAAAATAATAATAAATAAAGTTTATAGTTTACAGTGATAAGGCTCATGCTTTCTGTTGCCTATTCTGTTATTTTATAAATACATAATATACATCTTCATCATGACTGTATCATACAGACTAGTTTCACTGCCCTAAATATCCCCTGTGTCCCATCTGTTTCTCTTTCCTGTCCAACCTCTGAATTCCTAATCTTTCAGTCACCATAGTTTTGCCTTTTCTAAGATGTTGCATGGTTAGAATCATATAGTCTGTAGCCCTTTTTTATTGTCTTATTTCACTTAGTAGTATACATCTAAGAATATTCTATCCCCCATCCCTCTTTATCACAGTGCCACTCAACTCTGGCTACTGGTGATACCAGGAATCAAACCTGGAACCTTTCTCTGCAAGTCCTGTGTGCTACTACTTCACTGTAGAACCTGTGGCAGTGCCTTTTACTCAGAAATTTATTATTCAGGTTGTGCCACTAAACTGACAAAAACAGAGGGGAGAAATATGAGGGAAGAGCTCTGACATAGAATGACAAAAACAGTGATTTAGAATTCAGAATTATTCAGTTCACTGCTAATTCTAAAGTTATAGAGATTTTGTTAACTTCACTTACTGCTGCATCCAAATACCTAAATAAATGCATGGTGCCTAATAAATGCTTATTAAGTACTTACTTAATTCTTGAAATACATCTCATTAATAAGCTCACTAGTCATATAAATTAATACTTTATGTATCTCTGTTTCTAGAGCCAAATATGTGGTTTGCTTCTATATAGCGAAGATAATTCTATAAGTAAAAATAAGCTCTTCTATATATCTTTATTTATTTGATAGAGACCATCAGAAATCAAGAGGGAAGGGGGGAGATACAGAGGGAGAGACACAGAGAGGGACCTGCCAAACTGCTTTACCACTTGCAAAACTTTTCCCTTGCAGGTGGGTACCAGAGGCTTGAACCTGGGTCCTTGCGCATTGTAATATATGTGCTCAACCAAGTGTGCCACCTGTCGGCCCCCAGAATCAACTCTTATTGTGACCTAAACTGGCATGCTACATGAACAATGTTTAGCATGTTACTGAGTACAGCTTAGTGGATAAGTGGAGTCTTTCTTAGCCTCAATGGGAATATTTTTGAGTTATTAAGTTATTACATTGCCTTATACTAATTCAATCCTCAGGCAAATTCTTAGACAAACATTTCTTTATATCATTTTTAATAAATGAAAATTGATGTTCAGAAAAGTAAAGTTATTGTATAAGATTGCACAAAACATGTATGACATAAGTAGAACTTGAACCCAGCTGTTTACATTTTCTGACTTCAAACCCCAAAGACTTTCATCTATATTAAATAACATAATATTTAATATAGATTCATTATAAAGACTAGATCACTTTCAATTAGTACAATATTTGGTACAAATGATAGTGATAAAGTAAATTAAAGAATGCCCAAATGCAATAAGCATTCCTAAATCCATTTTTCTTTTATTATTATTATTTTTTACTTATAAAATGGAAACATTGACAAGACCATAGGATAAGAGGGGTACATTTCCACACATTGCCAACCCCCAGAGCTCCATACCCAATCCACTCTCGTGATAGATCCCTATTCTTTATCCCTCTGGCAGTATGGACCCAGGATCACTGTGGGGTGCAGAAGGTCTGGCTTCTGTAACTGCTTCCCTGCTGAACATGGGTGTTATCAGGTCAATCCAGACTTCCAGCCTGTCTCTCTCTTAGTGGGGGCAGGGATCTGGGGAGGTTGGGCTCCAAGACACATGGTGGAGTCCTCTGCGTAAGGAAGTTGGGTTGGCATCATGATATCATCTGGAACCTGGCGGCTGAAAAAGAGTTAAGATATAATGAAGAGGGAATCGGGCAGTAGTGCAGTGGGTTAAGCGCACATGGCACAAAGTGCAAGGACTGGTTAGGATCCCGGTTCAAGCATCTGGCTCCCCACCTGCAGGGGAGTCACTTCACAGGCAATGAAGCTGGTCTGCAGGTGTCTCTCTGTCTCTCTTCCTCTCTGTCTCCCCCTTCTCTCTCAATTTCTGTCTATCTAATGACAAATAAAAAATATATAATGAAGAACAAATTGTTAACTAATTATGCAACTAAAGGCATGAATATTGCAGGTGAAGATTGGGGTCTCCGTTTTAGAAAAAAACTAGTAGATCTATTTTAGGTATATTCCAGAGGGCCCATGACCTTACTAGTTTTTGCCTACAACTGACGTCTAATATGCAGGTGAACCCAGGTTATTTTCTGGGGAGATGGTGTCATAGTTGGAAAAAAAAAAAACTAAATATCTGAATCAGGGAAGAGAGTAGCTCCCAAATATGGGGATTTTTCTTTCTAAAAAAAATGATAGGTCAGATAAAAAGCAAGCTTAAATTTAACCCTACTACAATCTTTAGTGTCTTTAAATTCTAAATTTTGAGGCTTTGAATTTTTAGTGGAGTGTTAGCATGAATTGTGTTTAACATTTTCAAGAAATGAAATAAACATATGCTTTTATAAAGTAAGGTGTGGTGAAACAAGTTAAGAATGGATGATGTATTATGCGAACAAGAAGGATGTGAAGAGGCAGGTTTCTGTATAGATCTTAAATACATCTGATGCCATTATTTTGACAGAAATAATTGTAAAGTTTCATAAGAGCAAGAGGGAAAGTCAGCAGTATCTTATATTTATTTACTCTCATTTGAATGCCCACTTGAATGATTTACTCTGTGATTCACAAATAAATGTTTAGAAACTATTTACGGGAGTCGGGCTGTAGCACAGCAGGTTAAGCGCAGGTGGCGCAAAGCACAAGGACTGGCATAAGGATCCCGGTTCAAACCCCGGCTCCCCACCTGCAGGGGAGTCGCTTCACAGGGGGTGAAGCAGGTCTGCAGGTGTCTATCTTTCTCTCCTCCTCTCTGTCTTCCCCTCCTCTCTCCATTTCTCTCTGTCCTATCCAACAACGACGACAACAACAATAATAACTACAACAATAAAACAACAAGGGCAACAAAAGGGAATAAATAAATAAAATAAATATTTAAAAAAAGAAAAAGAAACTTTTTTTTTTTTTCAGTAAAAGATTTACTTTTCCCTTTTAAGACTGACATGTAATAATCAGGACATGAGATGCATGTCCCAATCTTTCCACTTTGTCAGCTGACTTTGGTCATATACTATCTATAAGATCAGGACAGTTTTATTTTCTCAGAAGATACAACATATCAGCACTTACAAACTCTAAATTGTACGTGGATATCATCTATTTATCTCTGCATTTATTGATTCTCCAAATATATGTTGAATGCCAGGAACTTCTAGAAGTGGGAGGAGAAAGCATAGACCTTGAGCTCAGGAAGCCCAATTTGATGCTTGGTTTATTATACATCTTGTTTCTTTCCTTCTGAATTCTAAGCCTTTGGGATGTAGATACATTAGAATGATGTTTGCAGAATTCTTCTTGCTATCATAAGCATGCATCATGCATACAACTCACGTTACAAGGGGGAATGGATCCTTTGATTACTTGATATTTAGTCCATAGCAGAACTGCCTCCATGTTGCTGAAAGAGAAATATGGCATGGTGTTTCCTCCATTTGCTTATGTTTTCTCTACATCAGGGATGCACATGTTCTACATCTTAGAAAGGCAGTGGAAGAAAAACTAAAGATAGAACACTGGGGATAACCAACTTTTAACCTTTTAAACAACCATGTTTCAGTTCAGCTTGTTCCTGTTTGCTTTCAGGCAAAAAAAGAGAGAGAACACTAATTATAAACTATGTTTCTTTCAATTTCTATTTTCATTCCTATATAATTTGTACAGCTGAAGTGCCAAACACTAGTTTTAAAATGTGAAGATAAGGTACCCTCATTTAATGCTTAGGAAAGATTGACTTGCATTTGAACAGAAGGAAATTTCTCTACGACTCAGTGAGTCATGGTTTGTAATTATCCAGAGGAAACCATTTTCATCTCCTTACTGTTAGCCTTTGGATGTGTTTGCCTTTCTTTTAGCTCTTGCTTTCTCATTTGTGATCTTTCTTCTCTTAGATTAAGTGAGTTCACAGGCAACCACTAAAATAAAGCTCAAATAAATTAGTATGGAGACCTAAGGCTAGATTTCAGACAAAGTCACTCCATGATGTTCAGGAACAGAGTTGACTTTATCACTCCCAGAAATTAATATTCCCAGGATAGAACTTTAGGCCTTGCAGCTTGGAGAAGCCTCAACATTTCTCCTTTCTTTTCTTTCTTTCTTCCTTCCTTTCTTTCTTCCTTCCTTCCTTCCTTCCTTCCTTCCTTCCTTCCTTCCTTCCTTCCTCTCTCTCTCTCTCTCTCTCTTTCTTTCTTTTTGTCTTTTGGCTTCAGGGTTATTACCAGGACTCAGTGCCTGCACTACAAATCCAATGCTCCTGGAGGCCATTTTCTATTGGATAAGACAGAGAGAAAAAGCAAGGAGAGGGAGATACGGAGACAAAAAGAGAAAGACACTTGCAGATCTCTTTCACCACTTATAAAGTGACCCCTCTGTAGGTGGGGAGCTGGGGGCTTGAACTGGGATTCTTATGTGCATTCTTTTGCTTTGTACTATGTGTGCTTAACCTGGTGCACTACCACCTGTCCCCCAAAACCTCAACATTTCTGCAAGTCTCCAAGGAGTTGAGAAGAGCTGCTTAACTGAACATGTAGTAAGAAGGTAGATGATGTTTACTATTTTTCGTGGTATAACTGCATCTCAACAACTGCGAGTTGGATATTGTCATCTCCATGTTGCAGAGAAGACTCAACAAAATGGAAGTGAGTTAACTCAAGGTTACCCAACTAACAGTTGTGGCTTTCACCCTACGTCAGTCTTGAGTAAGAAGTCATTTCCTCTCTACCACAGTACGTTCTTTAGCTTGAGTCAGAGAGCTTTGTATGGGAAGAATGATGGTGGGATCAGATCATCACTGGCAGGTGAAACTGCTTTTGTTCCCATTCTTACATTTCCTAATAACCTGTCCATATGTTACATCATTGACTGTTCCAGTCCTTTGTCTACTTAACTTCAAACATGTAAAAAGAAGACAAAAGATTAAGTAGATCATCAGTACTTTGCTTCTATCCAAGTCTTTTTTTTTTTATCAAGTGGGGAAAAATATACCTGGTTAAGCACACACTTCAGTGTGCAAGGACCTGGATTCAAACTCCTGGTACCCACCTGCAGGGGGAAAGTTTCATGAGTGGTGAAGCAGGGTTAAAAGTGTCTCTGTGTCTCTCTCTTTCTCTATCTCTCTACCCCTCTCAACTTCTCTTTGTCTCCCTACAATAATAAATAAATTATTAAAAAAGAAAAAATATACAAAAAAATTGATTTTTCCTTTTTGCTGTTTTTTTTCCTGAATTTAGGTCTTATGTAGCCCAACAACCCCCTCCCCACCCTGACAGGTTCACATAGCATTCATTGACTCAACTAGATGATTTTCAAATATGTTTATTACCAACTCCTTTTTCCAGCATAATATTATGAGAAGTTTTAATATATAAAATGATAAAGGAGATTTGTTTTAGTATAATGCTTGTTAGATCTCAGTGTATATTGCTTATATATAAAATGTAGAAAAGAGAGAGAGAGATTTGTAATGGACCAGGACATTTAAAATCAGTGTTGGGATGACAGCTGCAGGCTTCTGTAACTTCAACTTCTAATTTATTTCCTTTTGTTGTTGTTGATTTCTATTTTTTAATATTAGTACACAATATTGAGAAAATCCTGGTTTCTTAAAATACAGAGTTACAAATAAAAAGGGACTTAAAAAAAAAAAAAGAACAGTTACCCTGCAATCTCAGGGGTTTTTTTCCACACAAATTTATCCATGCAAAACTTACTTATAACAAAAGAAAGGTTTCTTTCAGTGTTGAAATCACTAATGGAAGAAAACACCTTGCATTTTTTTATTGGTAAGCCTGCAACTGCGGAACCAATAATAGCTTCTTTAGCTAGTCTATGTCTTCCATTAGAGACAGAAAACACTCTTTAAATTATAACATTAAAGGAATGCTCATTAATGTCTGTAAAACAAAGCAATATGTAACCTTTTGTGGTTAATTGCTAGATTGACATTCTATTTGATTTTAGGATCACTTTTTAAAACAATGTGTGTATCTTTTCTGTCAACAGACTTGAGGCACTTTCTTGCAACTTCATCAAAGTCACCTTTAAGCCATTTCCTCTGATTTGTTGACCTCACTTTCTCAATAAACTTTAGAAAGTAAGGTCTAATGCTCAGTTCTTATAGTGAAGCTTTAAAAACTTACCTGCTTATTGATATAGAATGCAGAGAGGAAGTATTTTATTGAAGTTATATATTAGTGTGTGAAAAGTATCTTTGACAGACTGACTAAAAGCAAAATGGAGTATGTACAAGAACTCACCTGTGTGATAGATCTCAAATGCATTTTTCTGAGATTTACTCCTAGGATTTCTGATCCAGAATTATACGATTGAGCAGACTTCCAGTTCATTAAGTATCTCAAGTAGACTGACATAGGAAATATGAACTGCAATAAGCATTCCAAGTGAGAGCTGTGGGAAACCACATTTGCAAAACACTGCTGAGTTCCTGAAGGAACATTAACTTTGTGTTATAGAAACTATCAAAAGCAGAGAGAGGACAAAATGAACTCCTAAACCCTCCTCATCCCACTTCGATAGCCACTAACTTTTCTTTGCTCTTCTCCTATACCCAGATTATTCTGAGAAATTCCAAACATCCTGCCATTTCTAAATACCATAGAATTTATACAAAAATCAACTGGGATTAATTTCTTATGCACATGAAAACATCATCATACCTAAAATGTTAGTTAACAGTTATTTCTTAATATCAAATATCCAGTCAATGTTTCTACTTCCTTAATTGTCCTATAAATAACTTTTGCTTAGTGGTAGGATTTGTTTTTACATTGTAGTTGTATAATGGTACAAATTAAATATATTTGTAAATGTTTTTTAAACCTATTTTAAACTATTGGCTCCATCTTCACTTTGTTCAATGATACATTTTTTTTTTAATTGGAGAAAACCACACCATTTGTCCAGTGGAATTTCCCACCAGCTGGATTTTGATGATTGCATCCCTATGGTAGTGTTAAGCATGTTCCTCTCTCTCCTGATTTTCTTAGAATTTCTTGGAAGCTGTAAAGTCATTTGCTTTGTTTGCTTTGGCAAACATAACTACATTATGGTTGGTGATGTTTTGTGTCTTACCATCAGGAGTCAGTGGCTAACTATATCTTCTTTACAATGGGTTCTCTAAATTCATAAATTTATTAGATTACAAAATGGTGGTAGTCTATTATGTTTTTTTCATTCATTAACAGGATTTAATGTTTATTAAGAGAAAGCTTCTTGGGAGTCAGGTGGTAGTGCAGCGGGTTAAGCATATGTGGGGCAAAGCCCAAGGACTGGTGTGAGGATCCTGGTTCAAGTCCCTGGATCCCCACCTGCAGAGGAGTCGCTTCACAAGTGGTGAAGCAGGTCTGTAGGTGTCAATCTTTCTCTCCCCCTCTGTCTTCCCCTCCTCTCTCCAGTTCTCTCTGTCCTACCCAATGACGACAACAATAATTACAATACAACAAGGGCAACAAAAGGGAATAAATAAATAATAATAATAAATTTTTTAAAAAAGAGAAAACTTCCTGACATTTCCTGTGCTCAGTGCCCCAAGTTTTATTTACAAAAGCAGAATAAACAGTTGATTCTTTTCTTTGTTTACTCATTTTCAAAGTAATGTACTTCATGGAATCCTCTCATGTCAATTTCTTATAAATGTTAGTGTGAACTCATGAATGTAAACATATCTGATAGACCATAATACCATCAACCTCATTCATCTTACACCCTACCAGTGAGCTTACTGAAATTCTTTTCTTGATGAGTTTAGTCCATTGGGTGAACTAGGTATATGCAATCATAGTATTATTATGTGTTAGAGTCCCTTGAGATAATGCTTCTGTGTACTTCTTCTAATACTGAGTATATTTTTGAGTTCATTTATCTTATTGTATGTGATATTTTTTAAAAAAACTATTTCAACTATTTGAATATTTGAATTAATTTCCTAAAATACAGCCTATAAATCAAATGAAGTTATTAAATTCTGCCTTTCATTTCTGTTCTCTTCACATTATTTTCTCCTTCCTCTATTAATAGCAATTCTGTTTGTTCATAATTTTCAATGTAATTATAGGTTTTTTACATTTTTGCTTCTATTGATATATTTATGCTAATATAGTACTTTTAATTCCCCATACTCAGAGTTTTTGTCCTTCAGCTCCTTATTATGAACATTATTGAAACCTTATGTTGTTCTGCCTACAAAGAGAAGACTATGCTGCCATGTTCATTGGCTAGAATAGACCTTGAGGGCCTCATGTTAAGTAAGACACACAGAAAGACAACTCCCATATAATCTCACTGATACATGGAAGCTCAAAAATAAAATAACAAAGACATAGAAAAAGAGATCAGATTTGTGTCATCTAGAAGAGAGAAAAGTGGATTGGATGAAGGTAGTCAAATATACACACTACCAGTTATAATGTTTAAATACATAGCTGGGCTTATAGTATCTACTGTGATGAATAAAGCTAACATTGCTGCATAATAGATAGGGAAATCATTAAGTCAGGCATCGTGTCTCCCCACACCCACCAGAGTTTTTTTGATAGCAACATTAAGTGCTTATTTTTAAATTGCTAATTTTGTATAGTCCACAAATTATGGCATAAATCCCAATGGCCCTTGGTAGGAAAAAGATTCCTTACTCATGTATTAAGCTAACATATAAGTAAGTTTCAAATGTTGTTATTACAAAGGGGAGAACTTTCTTTTTAGTATTTTTGTAACAAATATGTTCAGGGGAGTCGGGTGGTAGCACAGAAGGTTAAGCGCACGTGACATGAAGTGCAAAGACTGGCATAAGGATCCCGGTTCAAGCCCCTGGCTCCCCACCTACATGGAAGTCGCTTCACAGGCGGTGAAGCAGGTCTGCAGGTGTCTATCTTTCTCTCCCCCTCTCTGTCTTCCCCTCCTCTCTCCATTTCTCTCTGTCCTATCTAACAGCAACGACATCAATAACAACAACAATAACTACAACAACAATAAAAAAACAAGGGCAACAAAAGGGAAAATAAATAATATTAAAAATATATATGTTCAGTAATATAAAGTAAGCTGAACTTAATTTACAGTATATGTAAGTCAAGTAATTATGCTGTATACTTATTTTCTAGATGAGCCAGGGCCTTCTCCTGGGATTCATTCTTTCTTTCTTTCTTTCTTTCTTTCTTTCTTTCTTTCTTTCTTTCTTTCTTTCTGTTTCTCTTTCTTTATTCCTTTCTTTCTTTCTTTCTTTTTCTCTTTCTCTTTCTTTATTCCTTTCTTTCTTTCTTTCTTTCTTTCTTTTTAATCAAACAGTGAGATAGCGAGAGAAAGAGAGAGAGTAGGGAGTAAGACCATAGTAGCTGAGCTTTCCCTGGTACTTGACACTGAGCTTCAAATCTAGACCACTTGAATGTACTTGAATGGTAAGGCATGCGCTCTACATATCCAGTGAATTCTCCCAAACCCTGTGCTCTACACCTTAATTTGTTTTTTAAAAGATTTTATTTATTTATGAGAAGGATAGGAGGAGAGAGAGAGAGAGAAAAAGAACCAGACATCACTGTGGTACATGTGCTGCCGGGGACTGAACTCAGGACCTCATGCTTGAGAGTCCAATGCTTTATCCACTGCACCACCTCCTGGACCACCACCTTAATTTTTTATAGTGATTTATGTCAAATATAGTTCTATGAAAATGGGGGGGTATTTTTCTCTTCTTTTTCTTTTTTTGCTTCCAGGGTGATTGCTGGAGCTCAGTGCCAGCATTATGAATCCACTGCTTGTGGCCCTATTTTTTCCATTGTTGTTGCTGTTGCTGCTGCTGCTGCTGATATTGTTTTTCTTCTTCTTCTTCTTCTTCTTCTTCTTCTTCTTCTTCTTCTTCTTCTTCTTCTTCTTCTTCTTCTTCTTCTTCTTCTTCTTCTTCTTCTTCTCCTCCTCCTCCTCCTCCTCCTCCTCCTCCTCCTCCTCCTCCTCCTCTTCTTCCTCCTCCTCCTTCTTCTCCTTCCTCTTCTTTTTTGTTGTTTTTTTTTGCCCCCAGGGTTATTGCTGGGGTTCAGTACCTGCACTTCAAATCAACTGCTCCTGGAGGCCATTTTTCCCCTTTTGCTGCTCTTGTTGTTTATCGTTGTTTGTTGTTGGTGTTGTTATTGTCATTATTGCTGTTGTTATTGGATAGGACAGAGAGAAATTGAGAGAGGAGGGGAAGACAGAGGGGGGAAGAGAAAGATAGACACCTGAAGATCTGCTTTACCGCTTGTGAATCTTCCTCCCGGCAGGTGGGGAACCTGGAGCTCACGCTGAGGTCCTTGCACAGGTCCTTGTGCTTCACCCTATGTGCACTTAACCATCTGTGTCACCTGCCCTGCCCCATCCCTCAGAAAAAAATTTATATGAACTTTCTTTTCTTCTTTCTTTTCTCCCATCATTTGATTTATAATTATACCCATTTAATCCCACTTAGATCTACATCATTGAACTTAGTTTTTCTTCTTATTCTTTATAATTCATGTTCTCTCTCTTGTTTTATAATTATCATTGCCTTGCCTCTACATTACTGGAGCTTATAGTCACTATATATAGTACTACCCTTCTTTAAGTTATAGATTCCCAACTGATTGTTTAGTGTTCATACAGTCATTGTATCCCTCTATCTAGCCATTCTCATTATCTGAACCTTCTTCTAAGACTGCTAAGAGACTGCTAAAAAGAGGCCATCGGAACAGTATTCCATGGAGCTTTGCATATTCAAAGTAAGTTGCTGCTGGCTTGAAGAGTATTTTAGTTCAATATAAAATCTTTGGCTTCATTTTTTTATGACTGTCACTATTTTGAGTTCTAGTATAACCCTGGCTTTTGAAAATTCCAGTAACCCTTATAAGTAATTTGTTCATTTGGCCCTGATTGTCAGATATATATATTACAGGTCAGGTTTTTTTAGGTACTTTGTGTGTCTTTTAAGTATATAATTTTGGGGTTGGGTGGTGGCATATCTGATTGAACTCACATGGACCCAGGTTCACGACCTTAGTCTCCATCTGCAGGAAGAAAGCTTTGCAAATGTAAGCAGGGCTGCAGGTATCTCTCTGTCTCTTTCCCCGACCCTCTCAATTTTTGGTTGTCTCTATCCAATAAATAAGTAAAAGTAATAAAAATATTTTAAAATTTTAATGCATAGTTTCAGACATTTTCTACTTAAGAAAATGTGGTTCAATTCATTTTAAAATATTTGCTAATTTTCATTAGTTTGGTTTTATTTTGAAAACTCATAAAATCATGCTTGATTTTCTTTGCTAGTTTATCTTTGTGAGGTTTTCTATTGAATCTACTTTTTTATTTATAATGTGTAAAATGCTTCTCTAAAAACCTTATATAGTCTGGTTTTTCCCTCTTTTGTTCCTTACTGGAGTTAAATCCTGGTTTCCCCTTTAAATTGCAATTTTTTTGTTTTTGTTGTTCTGTTTATTTTTTCCTCTTCAGTCACTTAATTTCTGAGATTTTCAAATAGGTCAGTGTTCCGTACAGCTTCTTTTATTTTTCAGTTTCACTTTAGCTCTTTTAAAGTATTAAATTTTCATCTGTTTTTGTGGGTATGTCTCTGTGGAGAGAATGTAATCCTGACCTCTATTCCTTTTTTTTTTTCCCTCATAATGTGCGTTGGATTTACCACAATCCTATTTTGTTATTCATTCTTAAGTAAAATGAGTTTTCCTGTATTTTTAGAGCTAGGAATGAGCCAGAAAAACTATTCTACCTTTTAAGCCCTAGAGCTCCCTCTTCTGTTATTGCCACAAAATGAAAAAGTAAAGACCATCCATTCTTAATTCAGTGCTTCCCTCCGCTCCATTCTGAACTCTGAATTTTTTCCCTTATACGTCCCTTATAAATTACTAATGAAGGGGTGTGGAAGCAGTATTTCCTATTTGTTGATCATATTAATAAACGTGGATTCTACTTTTCTTTTATTTTTTTATTGACACCAGGGTTATCACTGGGGTTTTCAGTGCCTGCCCAAAGAATCCACCATTCCTGTAGTTCACCCTTTTTTATAGAGGCAGAAAAATATTGAGGGGGAGGTAAATAAGGAAGACAGAAAAAGAGACACCTGCAGCATTGCTTCATCACTAGTGAAGTTTCCCCCATGCAGGTGGGGAGTGGGTAGATTCTACTTTCTAGCATTACTCCTCAATGGAATTTAGTCATAAACAGAAGCTTATTTTATTGGTTTTTCAATAGCTATATGCTATGTGGATACCTTAGGCTTTCTTGAGATCTTAATCTCACCTTTAAAAGTAGATTCTCTAGGAGTCTTAGCCTATAACACAGATTTCCAAATAGCTCACCAGCCTACTCACATTCCATTGAGGATCTTTTATAGGTCGAGGGGTCTGGGGACTCTGTGTCATAAACCCTGTTGGTGTCCACTGTCCTCTATCCTGTACACATCTCCACTCTACCTGCCTCTGTAGCTACAAATGGTTTGATTATACCCATTTGCCTATTAAGGTTTATAGGTTACATAGCTCTTGATTTTTTTCTTGGCGTTGTTTGAGGGTTTTCGATCTTATGTTCTTATGGGTTTGGGGATAATTAAAAAACGACGATGTCTTCCATAACACTGGCATTGCTCTCTTTCTTGAATCCCAACTCATTTTTCTTTAGTACAATCAGTGTTTTTTTTTTTCCTAATTGCTTTCTTTCCAGCTTCAGTTCAAAAACTTTTGACATACACAGTGTGATGTCAATCATATTTTTAAAATATTTATTTATATTTTGGACAGAGAAAAACAGAAATAGAGAGGGAAAGAAAAAAAAAAGATACCTGCAACATTGTTTCAGCACTCATGAAGCTCCCTTCTCTGCAAATGGGGACTGAGGGCTTGAGCCTAGGTCTTTGTACATTGTGACATGTAGGCTATACTGGGTATACCACAGCCTAGCCTTTCAGTCATATTTCTAGTAAATTTTTTGTTTGGAAATGGCATAACTCATGTAAATCATGCACTCTACCTCTGGGCCTTCTTCCCAGTCCTTGAGAATTGATTTATTGAAACTTTAAATATATTCTTGAAAGGATCATTACTCATCAATAAAAAAAGATAATACTTTGTGCTTTGGGATAAAGTGGATGGAACTGGAGAGGCTTATGCTCAGTGAAGCAAATAAGGAGGTAAAGATCAATTACAGAATGGTTTCACTCATGTGGAATATAGAGAATTGAATATACAAATGTGAAAAACAATGTCAACCTATATCTAAGATTGTGGAAGAATTATAGTGGTTATCTATGGGGGTAGGGATGGGGACACAGACCTTTGGTGACAAAATTGTGAGAAAATAAAAAGAGAGAGAGAGGGGGAAAAAAGCTATCCTGTAAACCATTAACCCCTCAATAAAAAGTAAGTAAAAACAAAAAGTAGGGGGTAGTTAGTAGGAGGGAAGATATAAAAATGTGCTTGAGAAATCACATTTTCCTTTCTAACTATTAATAGTTTGATAGTGATAGACTACATGAACTATGTGTTTTTCCTGTTTTGTTCTTTCAAATTATTTGAACCCTTTATGGCATAGAAGACAGGAACAACAAACATACTTCTAGTATATATTACATTTGGCACCTTTTTGGCAAATGTTCCTAGCTCCTGAGAAGTTTAAATTTAGATCTACCAAGAATCTGAGAAACGTAGTAATAAAACAGAAACTTGGGAGTTTCCTCTTTTAGAAGCCAGCCTTATTAATTCCATTAATTAGTGTATTAA
Source organism: Erinaceus europaeus (assembly GCF_950295315.1). Classification (NCBI taxonomy): domain Eukaryota; kingdom Metazoa; phylum Chordata; class Mammalia; order Eulipotyphla; family Erinaceidae; genus Erinaceus; species Erinaceus europaeus. The sequence goes on from NC_080165.1 coordinate 46,840,881, forward strand.
ACATTATTCTTATCTTGCATGAGAAACTCCAGGACAGTCACTTTAATTGCTTCTGTCTTCCTCTCAGAGTTATTCCTTCACTCAGCATTGATCTATTCTCTCCCATGTACCAGGCTGAAGGAGAAAATATCAATATCTATGTCTATATCTCTATATCTAGCTACCTTTAGTGTTGATTTTGATGTTTTGAGTTTTAATTTACTGAGGAAATGCTGTTGTTGGATTTTATTCTGTTTCTTAAATATTTTTTCTGACATCTTCTTCGTTAAAGATTTAAGTATAAATTATTCTTGGATAAAACAGGCAGTATAAAAAGTAAGTAGGTAAGTCATATGATTATATATGCACTGAACATGAGACTCTTGCAGTGAAATATCTAGTATTTTTCACATGACTTGTAAAGATAGTCTTCACATTTATAACAAAAAGCGGTTTGTCCACAAGAAAAATAGATTGACTAGCACCTTTAAGTCCTTTGCAACTGTGGAACTAACACAACAGCTGACACTATCTGTCTTGTAGGGTGTCACATCTGTAGTGTTGTAGATGGTGGGAAGAAGAAGACAGAACAATCAAACAAGAAATCTCAGGCTAGCAGCTTGGATAGTTTGCTGTTTTGCCATGTATGCAACCTTGGTTCAAGCCCAACCACCACCACACTGAAGAAAGCTTCAGTGCTGTGGTCTCTCTGTCACTCTCAGATCTTGCTTCTCTGTTTCTCTGTCTAAAAAAAAAAAAATCTGTATTTATGCTAAATGTCTTCCATTCATAACAATGAATGTCTTACTGAGAAAATGGCAGACTTTAGGCTCAGGTTCTTTAAGCATGATTCCTCTTATTTTGTTTTATTTTATCTTATTCCACCTCCTCTTCCTCCTCCTCCTTTCTTTCTTTTCTTTTTTCTTTTTTTTAATATTTATTTATTCCCTTTTGTTGCCCTTGTTGTTTTATTGTTGTAGTTATTGTTGTTGTTCTTGATGTCCTCATTGTTGGATAGGACAGAGAGAAATGGGGAGAGGAGGGAAAGACAGAGAGGGGGAGAGAAAGAAAGACACCTGCAGACATGCTTCACCACTTGTGAAGCAACTCCCCTGCAGGTGGGGAGCCGGGTTCTCAAACCGGTTTCCTTGTACTGTCGTTGCGCTTTGTGCCACCTGCGCTTAACCCGCTGCGCTACCACCCGACTCCCTCTTTTCTTTTTTCTTACCATAGTGCTGCTCAGCTCTGGCTTGTGGTGATTAAGAGGATTGAACCTGGAACTTTGGAGCCTCAGAAATGTGAGTCTCTTTGCATAACCAGTATGCTACCACTACTGCTCTCTAGGCATGATTTCTAAGGAGACCATGGCTAGAGGTGCCACCTCTCCAGCTAATTTTCTGATTCTACTTGAGAGTAGTTAATGGCAGGACAGCATCAATATGGCACCCCCTCCCTGCACAAGGTTCTGTGGTGAATGCATTTCAAAATGTATAAGCCCTTCTCATATTATCTACCACTTAAGTTCTTTGATTATGGCCGAATTTTCCTCCTTTCTGAGACAACTTAGCCATTTAAGAATGAGCATTTATCATATCTTTGCGTGGGTTGCAACAGAAAGAGATACTAACAGTTTGTGAACTAATTAAATTATAAAAAGAACAGGAAAAAACACAAGGCGTTCTGATTATTGATGTTTCCTATTTGAAATTAACGCACAATTATCCAGGGTGTTGTGTTGCATCAATTGGTATTTGGCAGAAAAGTCATAAATCAGGATATAAACTGTCTTTTAGATTAGCAGTCACCTCTGACTTTCTGCTTCTTTTGACCCAGTTGACTTGTATTCTGTTCAATTGCTGAGTGCACAATGTACATAGAGAACAAAAACTGCACGCAGAGGACCGTGCCGTGAACCTATTTGACACAGCCACACACATGTATGTGAGTGAGCTTCCATTTGATTTAACTCAACCATAACCAGATAGCTGTCCATGGGGTTGGTGCTAACCTGAATTCTTACCAGAAGCTAGTACACCTCTTAATAAAGGGAACAGTTAGAAGAGTGGAAGGTAGAAGAGTATAATTTTTAAATACTACACAACTCAGTCTACCACAGCTCTTTTGCACCATTGTGGATCTCTTAAAACTGCCAGCCAGCAACGTCTCCTGTCTGGGTCTCTCCTATGCAAGGCAGACTTGATATCCTTTTAGTCTGCACTTGAACGAACACTTCACCTTCTTGCCCCAAAATTCTTCTTCCACGCTGTTCTCATGGCAGCTCCTTCCAGCCAGTAACTCCACCCTAAGTTTTGAAACTGCCCTTGATACATACTGCCTGATTTGAACCTCCAACTTCTCTTAGCCAACATGTTTTAGTAACCCTCCAGCTGTTCTCTTTGCTTACCAACCTGTGCTATCTTAAAATATTTCCTCAGTACTGTTCACAGAATAAACTCATTATCATAGTTCAGACCTTGTCATTCCTCTTGTCAGAATGCCTCCCTACCTTGGTGATCTTGCTGATCATTCAGAATAAGAACCACAGACCTCAGAATGACCCTAAAGAGCACCCAACACTCCTACTCTAACCTCATTTCCCATTTTCTACTCTGCCCCCAGCCATACTGACCTTTCCTCCATGCTCTCTGCCAGGCAGGCTCCACGCCAAGGCCTTCTTACCCACAGTCTATTCAGCTGGAAATGCTAGCTCGTCCTTAAATCACCATGCAGCTTTCTTCCCATTATTCAGGCATTTGCTCAGATGTCACAGGGTTGGTGAGGCCTTTCTTGGCAAACTTTCACAAATTATCATCTAATTTAAGTTAATTTATGTGACTACTTCATTTTTCAATAATGTAGATAAATGTTTACCACCAACTGTGAGCACAAATAGCATATTCTCTCTTGAGGTGCCAAGGGAGGCTAAGAGAGCACAGATCATTGAAATTACAGTGACTAAGGAAAGGAATTGATTGATTTACATGCTATCTCCTTTCCTTGATCACAGAGGAATTGCCAGAGAGGCTAAAAAATGGGCAACAGGAAATAAGAGAAACAGTAAAAATCTTGGATAATCCTTCACCAGATAATTAAGATTTAACTGGGTCTGTTTTGATGTGTGCACATGTTTCTGTACACAGAAAAAGATGAACCCACAAATATTACAAATGCCAATTTCTGAAGGCTTTTGGAAAGTGTAACCTATAGCATATGGTATCAGATTAATTTGGGGTTTCACTTGTCTCCATGTGATTTAGGCACATTGAATTATGAGATAATAGTTTGGCAACCTTATTTACAGTGCTTCCTGTGAGTTTCTCAATTTCATGGCACTACTCTGTGGCTAGAGAATATTTGGTGACCATTACTTAAGCAAGCCTCATTAGTGGCTTGTGAGCCTGAGATCTGGAAAAAAAACTCTTCAGTAGAGCCATCAGGACCTAAGTCGGCAGAGTGCTGCTTCGGCATCACCTTTTCTGCCTTTACTTTTAATTTTCCTCAATTTAACTCTAGTCCGTGTCATTTGATGCAACCATCTAACTATTTTTGCCCGTCACCATGAGGCAGAGGTAGGAATTAAAACTGTGTAAAACTAAATTCCATCAAGACATTGACTGTTTGTCATCACAATAATAATATTAAAAGTTTTCCTTAAGCTAGGGGATAACTTACTTCATAGAGAATACACCTGTTGTTGTATGTATGTATGATTGTTTGTTTAAGGATTTGACTTTGAACTCTAGTAGCAGGTGGCTGACATGAAACACTCCATAAATGGTGGAGCAGTACTGTAGTAGCTCTCCTCTCTTTCTCATTTCTGTCTCCCTCCATTTCTTCGACCTGCCAATGCCCATGTCCAGCAGAGAAGCAATTATAGAAGCCAGACCTTCCATCTTCTGCATCCCATAATGATCCTGGGACCGTGCTTTCAGGGGGATAAATAATAGGAAAGCTTTCAAGGGAGGGAATGAGATACAGAACTCTGGTGGTGGGAATTGTGTGGAATTGTACCCCTAGTATCCTATGGTCTTGTCAGTATTTTTTATTTAACAGATAAATTTTAAAAATTAAAAATAAGAAGACAAAGAAAGAAAGTGTGGGTCTGAACAGCCACTTGGCAATATTGCACATATGTAAGACCCTGGGCTCATTCCTCATAGACACATAGGAATTTTTTTTCGTGAGGTTTTATTATAACTTCAGTTGGACTCGATGTATTAGAGAGATTTTATATAGACCAAGATGGACATCACTGCTTATAAAAGCAGCTTTCTGGGGTTTAGCCTGCTTCTATAATCCAAGAGGGTTTTCTTTTCTTTTTTTCCTTAAAGTCAACTATAAAATTTAATTTAATAGAGAACAGCTGTTTCTGCTGCATTTTATGGGAAATGTGGGCTATTAGCTAATCACATTAAAGTTGCCCATAAAGTAGAATTCCGAAGGTGGAGACTACCAATTACCTGTTAGCAAAGCTACTTAACTAGTAACTTGTAGCATTAGTTATTGTACTAGGCTGCCACATAAAATGTTACAGATTCTACACTTTACTCTGTAAAGTCTATCTATAAGATATTGTCTCCTATCTAGGTAATTATATTCCTGATATTTATAGGTATCTCCAGTGGTTCTTCAAATAGGCTTTTTGTTTGTTAGCTTAACCATCCACTTGCTACATCTGATGCACGAAAGAAAATAATTTCTTTTAAAACCTATTATGTCAGGGCCAGGCAGTGGCGCACCTGGTTGAGCGCACATGTTGCAATGCTCATGAACCCAGGATCGAGCCCCCAGTCCCCACCTGCAGGGGGAAAGCTTTGTGAGTGGTAAAGGAGGGTTGCAGGTGTCTTTCTGTCTCTTTCTCTCTGTTTCTCCCTTCCACTCGATTTCTGACTGTCTCTATCCAATAAATAAATAAAGATAATTTTTTTAAAAATTAAAAAACTATCATGTCTTTATTGTATTGTTGTTGTAAATAATTTAAATGCTGCATGCATAGTAGAAGTACTTTTTACCAGAGCAGAATATCATTGCTGTATGTGTTCAATCTGAGTTGTGAGATGAAGTACCTCCAAAAAAATATCAAAAGAGTTTTAAAACATTAATTTTCAGAGATTGGACTACATAGAAACTTGGAATACTTGAATGTCTGCCCAGACATTGGCTGAGTTCCATTCAGATTCTGTCGTGAGTAAAATGTGTACTCAGCAACTAGGTTCAAGCCCTTGATAGTTTATAAGGAAATCTCTCTGCTTTTTTGAGATTGTACAAAAAAAAAAAAATAGGTTAAGCAAATTTTGTGGTGGTGGTTATGCCTACACGACATGCTTGAGACCACTCTGCATTTTCCAAACTTGGAAAGCATATCTTAATAGCACAATTATATCTACTCCTTTGATCTACATCAGAGCCTTCCCCCCCCCCCCCAGCATGCTTCTTAATTATATCGTTTAAATGTTTTACCTATTAAATCTGTTTGGTCTTCAAGCTGTAAACATCACACACAGCTAATAAGCTTTAGGAAAGAAAAGGAAATTGACATTTAGCATAGAAGGTCTACACAAAACCAATGAAAAGCTATGCAAATGAGCTATGGAACCGGCGGATTTGCATATCTGGGTTGGTTTCATGATGATATTCTCAGCATGAGTCTGGCAGACTTGCCTTTTTACCTCTTAGGATGATGCATGTACTAGTGATAGAACCCTGCAGGGTCAATTTAACAAGTGTAACATTGTGATTTTCCATGTGGTTTCTTAGAACCACTGAGCAAAATGCAGCAATAAATAGTGACAAAGGAAATAGATTTTTGAAGTAAATACTTTTGGAGAATGGGGAGTAGGAAGGGATGTGCTATCAGCTTTTGATGTTGCTGGTATAGGATGAACTGTTGGTTGTTGGTACTAGTGCCTTTGGCATTCTATAGTAAACATATAACCCTCCGTTCTGTCATTCTTTGGGTATCCTCCACATCCACCACCAAAAACTTCAGCCCAAGGGACTATGGTTCTTGTGCAACGCTACTTTGACTGCACCAGAACCTCATCAGAAAAAGAAGTTGAAGATTCTGCTTTATCTGTCAGCTTATTAGAATAACAAACAGTAGCATGATAGCTAAGTTGTGTGCCTGTTTATACTTAATTAATTGCATGGATTCCTAGCCATTAATACATGGAATAGTGATTGCATAGCAGCTAAGGATTTTGAAATCATCCAACCATAGATTTGAACTTGGCCCCTACATTCCTCTCTATCTTGGTTTCTCCCCCTATGAATGGAATTAGTAAGGTAATTGTGAGGATTAAGTGAGAGAATATGCAAACTGTTAGCATACTTTTGAATTTATAATACCTCATAGATGGCCTCATCATTTTAAAATACTTCCAAATTATGATCATGCTTTACTTTGTAATATATATTTTTCTTTAAATCAAGGTAGGTTTCTTCAGAAGAAAAAGGAAATGAAATTTACCCTTGAAATACACTAGGAAAATTTTAGAGGGTCTTTTCCAAGTTGTTATAAAACACCTCTGAAGTAAATTTGCCCGTTTCTGCCCACACCAATCCTATAACATTCCAGGAATAAAATCTGCACTTGGGTTTAAAAATAAAACGAGTAGAACAAACTGAATTAGAAGTCCTTGGCAGACTTTCCCCCCAGCAGAATGTTCTCTCTATTGGTGGTATCGAAATAAAAGTGAAGATGTGTATATATATTTTTTTGATCTGTCCTTGCTCTGCAATCCATTCAGCCAATTGTGTTTCTCTGTTGTAAAAGTCCGGAATGCTTGGATTTCAACTTACCCTTCCCTCTAATAACACTTCTCCCACCCACCACTTCAAGGGTTCTCTTCCAAAGAGCCTTGAGCCAAGCCAGCCTCTGATACCGTATATGTGCATAGTGGACTGTACTGGGGAAGGTCACAGAAATGTGAGAGGGCTTTGCTGTTTTCACTTGTGAAGACTGCCAAGAAAGAAAAAGAAGAGAAAAAAAAAATCTCAAATGCATCCACATTTCTTCTGCCTCCTTTTTCTTCTGTAAATATTCAAGCCCTTTGTAGAAAGGCTTTGGTAGTGTGTTATCCTAGCAAATGCCATGAACCTTGGATGTCCTTAGTACTCCCAAGTTGCATAGAAATGACTCAGTAAAGAGTTAGATAAAATAAGGTTGTCAGGATCAGACAGAGTTTTGTCATTACATACACGTGCACTCACACCGATCTCCCTTCCCCCTTCCCCTTCCCCTTCCTTCTCTTCTTCTTCTCCTTCTCCTTCTCCTTCTCCTTCTCCTTCTCCTTCTCCTTCTCCTTCTCCTTCTTCTTCTTCTTCTTCTTTCTCTTCTTCTTCTCTCTCCCTTCCTCCCTCCCTCCCTCCTTCCCTCCCTCCCTCCCTCCTTCCCTTCCTCCCTCCCTCCCTCCTTCCCTTCCTCCTTCACTCTCTCCCTCTTTGGCTTACATGTATACACATGCATACCACTCAGTCCCACTCGGAGCATCACCATAAAAATTATGTAAAAACTCAACGTTCTTTTCTCCCTAACACAGACAGTTGCATCTCTCCCAAAAATGGAAGGAGAAAAAGCTTTCTTTGACTGAGCCATATGCAAAAGATTATGGAACATCTGTGTAAGTAACAACATACAACAAGACAAATTATTGGTGTAAAAGGCAAAGCCCTTGTTTCAAAAACACGTCTGGAGATAGTGTGTATACAGAACCTTGCTTTCTGCTAATTAAGCATAATAACAGCCAGCTTTGAGGACCACAAGCTGGTCTTTTATACAACTAGTGATCCCTAGGGTGTTCCTTTGATCTTTGCCTTTTCTTTTTTTGTTCTATTTTTCCTTCTTTTGGAGTTGATGTTGAACAAACTGTACAGCTTTACTTCTGTAGTTATGTTACTGTGACCTGGAAAATGAAATCAGAAATAAGATGACTGATATATTGAAATGTACTAGTGGCAACACTCCTGATCTGCCTACCCAACCCTGACCACCACCACCACCACCACCATCCCCAGTGCTTCTCTGAGAAGTGTGGAGACTATAGAGCCAAGCAACTCATCAGTAAGCCCTATTTTTTTTCTTTCAGCATTTAACTCTGTGCTCAGTCTCAACACCCACCACGAAAGTAATGTCATTCCAGGCAAATTTAGTTACTTTCTTATTCTGAAACTCATTGTAATTTTGCTTGAGTGGCAAGCCTTTCAGGCACATGTACTTACAAATGTGAGATGATAGACACAATCTGTAACTGGGAATCTGAAAACCTGGGTTTGGGTGCCTGTTCCCACAGTTCACTGGGTAATTTGCAGGGGGTGAGATGGGGGCGGTGTTGCAGAGGGAAGATGGAGGAATCACTTAGCAGTCCATACTGCTGTTTTTCCTGTTGGTCTGGGGAGAAACAGTAATGCCTGCTCAAAGCTGTAGAAGGCCAAAGTTCCATTATTATAAGAGAAGCTGCAGCATTGTTTATTCCAGCTAAGAGTTCACCTGCTCAGATATCTTTGCACATTTCTTTGTGATAAGAAATGTGGAGCATACCAAGTCAATAAAGAGAAAGAAGTTTGAATGAACTTAGGTATGTTTCTTTTTAAAGAACTGTTAAGACAGTTTAAATCGGGGCTGGGTAGTAGTGCACCTGGTTCAGTGCACTTGTTGCAATGTGCAAGGACCTGGGTTTGAGCCCCCAGTCCCCACCTACAGGGGGAAAGCTTTGAGAGTAGTGAAGCAGGTCTTTAGGTATCTCTCTGTCCCTCTCCCTCTTATCTTCCCTTACCCTCTCATAATAAAAATAAAAGTAACACAGTGGTTTGAGTGCACATGGCACAAAGCACAAAGACTGGCCTAAAGATTCTGGTCGAGCCCCCGGCTCCCCACCTGCAGGAGGGTATCATTTCTTGGGAAGTGAAACAGGTCTGTAGATGTCTATTTTTCTCTCCCCCCTCTCTGTCTTCCCCTCCTCCCTGTCCTCTCCTCTCTCTGTCCTGTCCAACAACAACAGCAATGGCAACAAGAACAAGAACAACTAGGGCAACAAGAATAATGAAAAAATGGGGAAAATGGCCTCCAGGAGCAGTAGATTCATAGTGCAGGCACCACCACCCCCCCCCCCCAGTGATAACCCTGGAGGCAAAAATTTAAAAAAAAAACAACAGTTTAAATCTAGCAATCTTATGAAGAGAAACACAGCAGCATAGCTGTTGCTTAGCACATGCCCCTTCTCACTCAGAAGGAACTCTGCTCTCAGAATCTATAGAGATGGGAGCAAGCATAAAGATATGACCAGGGTGACCTCTGTCAGCGTTCTCAGCCATTCTTCCCCATATTTCCATGCTTACCTCACACCTGTCTCCTCCACAAAGCCTTCTAAATACAAAGCCTCTCCCTGATTTGGGCTTTTTGTATCCCTCTATTATGTGCTCCACTTTGCTATTTATAACACTTGCTGTGATCTGCCTGATGGTGTAGTTAGTTGGGTAATTGTTTTTAGCAAACAAGGGCAGCCCATCATCCTGGTTGCATGTGCAGGTGCTGGAGAGATCCTGTCTGGGTTCAGATCCCTCCTCTGCTGTCTACTAAGTCAATGAATGGACAAGTACTTAATCTTTCTGAGCTTTGTTCCCTCATTTGCAAACCTGACTTAATAATAACTGCCTCACAGTGTTGCCTTGAGGATTAAATAAATGTAAAGCTCTTACAGCAGCATGTAAGCACTTAAGAAATATTAGCTATTTGTAATCCCGGTCTAGCAAGGAAAAGAAAAAAAAAGAGGCTGTCTTATTCATGCTTTTATGCCCTCACTACTGTATTTTCTGTGTAGAAAAATTTCAGTACATAAACATCAAAGTCAGTATCAGGTACATTTGCCAGTGTAAAAAAATTTTTTTGAGCTAAGTATTTCAGAGTGCAGCAAACCTCCCCTCCTACAGCCCCATCCCCCCAACTACTGAAAATCTATAAGTAAGCAGAGTATTTCAAAACAGCCTCAGAGCCCTGTGGACTTCATTTCATTTGTCTTTATGTATATGTCTTTTCTTCTGAGCTCAAACAATTAGCAAAGCCTTGTGACAAAGCCTGTTTTTATGCAGTATTATTTTTGCAGAGGCTGAATGACAGGCTAGGAGTTGTATATAAGATGAGTATTTCCATCCAAGTACACAAAGCCCTAAATGCTGGAGGCAGTTGGGCTTGCTTTTAAAATGGAACCCTTGGGTCAGGAAATAGCCCGTGGTAGAGTACAGGTAGAGTGTGAGTTTCCATATTCGATCCTTGGCACTGTGTATACCAGAGCTGAGTGGTTGAGTGATGCACTGATCTCTCTTGCTTTTTCTCTCAAATGTTGATAGTCTTTTTAAAGAGGGATAGAGAATGGGAAAGCTATCAGGGGAGGGGATGGGATATGGAGATTGGGTGGTGGGAATTATGTGGAGTTGTACCCCTCCTACCCTATGGTTTTGTTAATTTATCCTTTCTTAAATAAAAAATAAATTAAAAAAATAAAATAAATAAAAAAAGAAAGAAGTAATGGAGCCCTGCTGTTCTTCTCAAGCTATAGAAGAAACATTTAAACAAATCAGACAGATAAATATGTGACTAATATGAAATGAGGAATACCTTTTCTACACACCTCCAAATTCAGATTCACTTTACTGAGGAAATGTTGATTTACAGAATTATTGTCATGAAGGTCCATGTCTCTCCAAAATAAATGTCAGTATATCTCACTTTCCATCAGATCATCATCCTGGAAGAAATTTTTCTTAGAGTCTCTACAATAATACTCTGTGAGTGACTATGTTCATGAGTGTGTGTTTCACTTTAATGCTAGAAGCAAGAGGTTATTTTTTTTTTTCACTTGAAACCGGCTGAACCTATACAAAGTTTGTTTCCATGGTTCTAATTTTACTACCTCTGAGGGACAATTTGCAGTGACTGGAGACATTTCTAGTTGTTGCATCTAGGGAGGTATTACTAGCAGCTGGCAGATAGAGGCCAGTGATGCAGTTAAAAATCTGTAATGCAAGGAGTCGGGCAGTAGCACAGCTGGTGAAGTGCACACGGCGCAAAGTGCAAGGACCTGAGTAAAGATCCCTGTTCAAACCCCCGGCTCCCCACCTACAAGGGAGTCGCTTCACAGGCGGTGAAGCAGGTCTGCAGGTGTCTATCTTTCTCTCCCCCTCTCTGTCTTCCCCTCCTCTCTCCATTTCTCTCTGTCCTATCTAACAACAATGACATCAATAGCAAC